>NC_049201.1:82602426-83802426 GCF_013347855.1 Anguilla anguilla | reverse complement strand
AGTAGCCGCCAATAAATGTGAGATTTGCAGGTACAGGAAATCTTGCTTAGTAGCTTTGTTAAAAAGTAGCATTATGCCAAGCAAGTTAAGAGTGAGTGTCTGGGTACACTCTTGGCTGAAAACTGTTATGTTTTGCTAACAGTGAAAATTAACTGCTTTTATCAAAATATGTGGCACCAAAATACTTTTTATCCATTCGAAGAATGCAACATGCACAGTCAACAGCTCCGATCATTTTGCAAAGGCACAGATATTTATATCATGCCTCTGTCTCAGTTTTAAAGCTGGGTGTGAAAAGGAACTTCTAAGTTCTCTCTTTGTTCCCCTCTCTCTTCAGATGAGAAATGCTCTACTCTAAACTAATGTACTGTAGAACATTATTTTATAGAAATTATCTACATTCCTTAAAGCAATTTAAATGTATTCACTTTTGCTTCTGATTGAGACAATGAAGGGAGACTAATAAGTAGGAACACATGCTGATAAATACTTTATATGTAGACTGAAACATCAGAACTACATTTGGAAAAAAAACACAAACAATTTACCTGACATGGAGAGGACGATTACCAACAAGGTATTGAAGAGCATGGCTGCATCAGATTGAAAATATTTATCCAAATACACATATACAGGTCTTGATTATTATTTACACTGTGAAAATGAACAGCACAAACAAAGACTGTCAGAGTATTCTCTTAATTTGCAGAAATACCAGAATAACAATTACTACACAAGCACACACAGTGAGTTAATGTGCTGCTAATGCCTAAAAATGCTTTGGGGTTTATGAAGAGCTCACAAAGATTCCAGAAAGCAGAGACTCAAACAGCATTTTACTTGATGAATGATATTTGTATGGAAGAAGCAGCAATCATTTCTAGTCAGAAAATGCATTTTATTTTATATTTGATTCAAGTTTAATCTTCTTGCACCACAAAATATCATGATGTAGTTTTGACTGAATGAAATAATATGATAATACACTTACCAGGAGAGAATTCTGATCTGGCCTCGGTGGTTTGTTAATGTGCCATTAGTATTAAACAGCCTTGCAGACAGAGCAGTGTGGCTGAATATGATCGCAAATAAAATGCTTCACACTAAATATAAAAGTAGAATGTGTTACAGATCTGACTCACTTCCTGAATGTCATACTCATTTTAGATTTTATCAGATACAAACATTTGAATAAAATATACAGAGTCGTTTGCTTTGTGTCTGGACTGGAACAGTAGTGCCTTTTCAAAAAGACTGGGTAATTCTCATTTCTTTGCCCCCACTGTATTATTGAAATTCAGATGTCAATAATTATGTTGATTTTTGCACATTACGCTTATAAAATAAACATAACTACAACCTGCTAGACCCTCACCAGTCTGGCTTCCGATCCGGGCACTCAACAGAGACTGCACTACTAGCTGTGACGGAGGCACTTGCCACTGCAAGAGCCTCACGCCTTTCCTCTGTCCTGATCCTTCTTGACCTGTCTGCAGCTTTTGACACGGTCAACCATAAAATACTCCTCTCCACCTTGGCTGGGATGGGAATTTCCGGGACTGCCCTGTCTTGGTTCGCTTCCTATCTTGCAGATAGGACCTACCAGGTCACCTGGAAGGGGTCTGCCTCTGCCTCTCATCCACTTGTTACGGGAGTGCCGCAGGGATCTGTACTGGGTCCTTTGCTGTTCTCCTTATACACCAGATCTCTTGGTTCAGTCATTAATTCACATGGTTTTTCCTATCATTGTTATGCAGATGACACACAACTCTTCTTTTCTTCCCCCCCCTCGGCCACACAGATCAATGATAAGATCTCTTCCTGCCTGGCTGACATCTCCACCTGGATGGCCAGCCACCATCTGAAGCTCAACCTCAACAAAACTGAGCTGCTCTTCTTCCCGTACAAGACCTCCTTGCTTCGTGAACTCTCAATCACGGTTGATGGCACCACAGTGACTGCCTCTCACTCTGCAAAGAGCCTGGGGGTGGTCCTGGATGACCAGCTGGACCTCAAGGAGCACATCAAGGCAACATCACGGTCCTGCAGATTCCTCCTATACAACATCAGGAGGATTCGACCATACCTGACGACGCACTCCACCCAGCTGCTCGTCCAGGCTACGGTGACCTCTCGCCTTGATTACTGCAACTCTCTCCTTGCAAACCTGCCAGCTTGTGCCATACAGCCACTACAGATGATTCAGAATGCCGCTGCCCGACTCATCTACAACCTCCCCAAATTCTCCCATGTCACTCCTCTGCTGCGATCACTTCACTGGCTACCGGTCACTGCCAGGATCCGATTCAAAGCCCTGACCCTTGCCTACACTGCCGCCAACAGGACAGCCCCCATCTACTTGCAGGACATGACTCAATTCTATGTGCCTGCTCGACCACTCCGCTCTGCGGCAGCAGGGCGTCTTGCAACCCCTCCCACCCGCCCAAAGGGATCACAGAGCTTCTCCACCCTAGCTCCCCAGTGGTGGAACGAACTCCCCGTCCCTCTCCGAACCTCCCCCTCACTATTCATCTTCCGCCGTGGCCTGAAGACTCATCTCTTCAGACTATACCTAGAATAACCACCACCACGCTGTATATATTAAAAAAAAAAATTAAAAAAAAAAAAAACCCTTTTTCCTGTCACTTGTTACATGTTGCCCCATCCCTGCACTTCTTGGTAAATTGTATTCGTCCTAATACTGTAGCTTATTCTTCTGCCTAGTTTGGCTTTGCAGATGTTAGACCAGGATAGTGTTCTTTGTTCTCGGCTAGAAATAGCTTTACAAAATAAGTAATTGTACCTTACTGAACCCGTGTTCAGCAGTTGTCTACGATCATGAAAATGCACTTTTTGTACGTCGCTTTGGATAAAAGCGTCTGCTAAACGAATGCAATGTAATGTAATGTTTACAAAAATGATTCTGGATTACAACACGAACTGATGCTACGATCTGAGGCTTTGCCTATTCTAATACATCCATCTATCCATCCATTAACTACACCCGCTTATCCTGAGCTGGAGCTGGTGCTGGAGCCTATCCAAGCATGCATTGGGCGAGAGGCAGGAATAAACTCTGGTCAGGCTGCCAATCTATCGCAGGGAACACATACCATTCACTCACACATTCATACCTATGGGCAATTTAGAGTCTCCAATTGGACCGTGGGAGGCAACCGGAGTACCCGGAGGTACATGCAAACTCCAGACAGAAAGGCCCCAACCTGAGATTCGAACCCAGAGCCTTCTTGCTGTGAGGCGACAGTGCTACCCACTGCAAGGTGTGATAGGCATCAGGCACAGGTAAACACTCATATATTCAGGAGCCCTATACAAAATCCATTACCTAAACCAGATTATTTAATTCAGATTAGTAAAAGATCTTCCAAGAAATTGATCTGAAATGTACATACAGGACTTCCCTATTTTACTAACTGCCCCATCTACAAGTAGATTGAATGTATTGCATCCATCTATCCATCCTAGGTAAATTTTACTGCCACAAACAGCATGCTTTACCATTGCTACCATACGTAGCTCAGTCGTGTTTCATGCATCGGATTTTTGACATGAAGCCGAAACATCAACAAAACGTTGCTGTAACTTAGCCTATAACCCGCGTATTAACATAAAGATTGCACACACTGTACTTTCACAGAAGATGAAAGGAGTGGACAGACGTAGTTTTTGTATCTTTGTGTATCGCAGCTGTGCAGTATGGTGGTTTGGGGGTCCAGAGTGTGGCTCTGGGAGCTCTGAGGTTGTAGTTTCCATCTCCACCTGGAGCACTGCTCTGGGGCCGCAAAGCGGGTACTGTGAGGTGCCCCTGCTTGGCTCTTTTGTGCAGAGGAGAAGCAGGCATAGCTGTGGGTGAAGTTGCCTAATTTCAGATGAGTGCCACCCTTACCACAGACAGTGGAGGAAGTTAAAATGCCGCTCACTTCGTGCAGCCTGTTCTATTCTTTATTTTATTTCACATCTCAGTTCAGTTCTGCTGGTGCAGCACTGTTTCTGTGGTTGATGTTCATGCGACCTTTTAGAACTCTGGCTTTGCTTTCCCTGTTATACAGTCCTTCGTGCACATAATTAGTTGCATTTCAATGCTGATATTTCATAAAGATGACTTTTACTACATAAAACATATTGTATAGTATTATTATAGAATCTTTCACAGAGATGAACTTGATCCCCACATGTGAACTAAATGGAATGCAGGCAAAACATGATGGCCATACGAAGAAAATAATGATAATATTTTTCAGATCAGAGGTTAGAGATTCACAGTGCATTACAATGCTCAAATAAACCATAATACATTGATACACAGAAAAAAAAAACAATGTATGTAAAGAAAACAAATAAAATATGCATTCTTTCAAATACCTAAAACCAGAGAGAAACATAAATATGGGCTCAATACAACAAGGCAATGTAAAATTAAGTACTAAAACACTGTTTTGAAAACATCTAAGAATTTACCTTTAAAAGTGACTTGAGTTTGGAGATTATAATCTGCGCAGACTATAATACAATATGAGACTGTAATATCTTCAGACAGGGGTCTGGAGGACTATACAAAGGAGACACTCACACACACACACACACACACACACACACACACACACATTATTTCAAGAATAAAATTTAGTTTCACAAAAGTTGAAATGATGGCAAAATCTATTCTTCAGGAATAGAGCACACCAGTAAATGCAGTTCATTTACAGTTCTGTGCATGTCATAAAGCCAAATAACTCTACTCATCTCTGTTGCAGAGCTGAGCATGAACAGGAACTTCAGATTAATCCTATGCTCTATATTTCACAATCGTATGCTATACATTTCACAGCAGATGTGTGTTAAAAAACAAATGTAAAAAGATTCTGCTCAGCCTAGAATCTCTGAACCAAATTCAAATTCAAAATAACTTTATGTATGCGTTAGGAACTTCATTTGTGTAAAAGTGTCAGTGCATACACAATACATAACCGGACAAATGACGAACACAGATTAGACAACATACAAGTGTAGCTTAAAACAGTTAAAGATGTCCGCCAGTAGGGCATCTAAACAATATATGTGTATGTAAGATTTAGATTCCCATTTCCTGTAACATATGTCTTTAATTTTTTGCTTTCCCTGTCTAATGAGTTAAACAGGTTACATGAAATTATAGAAATTCTAAATAGATTTTCGCTTCTGATAGATATTGTAACCCCTGTAAACTGGCATTAATAAGCAGAACTGAAGTAACTAAATTTTGTACCTTAGGCAGAGAGAAGAGCTTACAAAAATACTGTTGAGGTTGTTTGGAGCATGGCTGCATCGGCCTGAACATATATATAAAAAACATAACTTATATTATTGCCTTTTGTTTTTTAAGCCATAACCAAAATTCCACAAAAAAATCACTGATATTCAGCGTTTAACAGATAGCATGGAAAGTAATAAAATTAAGAGTTACTTTCAGTATGCAATGATATATATAAATATATATATATTTTTTTAAATTTTATTTTACATAATTTTAATTTTAAGAAAGCTAATTTACTGTTTTAACAAATGCTGTGCATGTTTTCCCCACTGGTCACATAGCCACCTTTCAGCAGTGAGAGAGACTGACCTCCATTAGGATCACTAGATTAGCACAGAATAAAGCACTCGCTGTAATCCGTAGATCAGAGAACAACAACACTGTACTTATATTTCTCCACTGTTTAAAAAAATGCAATAACTTTAAGCGTGCAAAAATCAAAGATGTCTTCTCTCAACTTCTATCAAGGCACTCAATTGTATCATATACATTATTTTACAACTCGATGAAACAACGTGCTAACAGCCATTAAGAATAAAACAGGGCTAAATCGTGCACTTACGCTGGTGGAGGAGGTGTGATCTTAACGGTTTTCAAATTGTCTGAATCGGCCCTGCTGACAGGCTCATATTTCTGAGCATGGCAGACTGACTGTGATGAATGCAAAGCTTTAAGAATAATTGTTTCTATTTGTAAATATTATTACATTTTACTTTAACCAGGAGAGTCTTGTTGAGATTCAAAATCTCTTTGTGTGTCCTGGCCAAGACAGGCAGCAGCTCATTCAGTTTAGCATGGTTGCAGAATGACAATATAAAATCAAATTACAGACAAAGATTATTTTACAAGAATGTAACTTCACTGCGCAACTTGACATATTGGTACACAATAATGAATATAAAAACATTAAAGAGCTACATGAGCATCACAGCTGTGTAAAATATGTTTACAGTAGTTTAAAAGCCAGAAAAAAGAAGGAACCATGTTCCAATGCGAATGACAATATTTTGCTGCTGTAGCCTAGTCTATAACCCAAAGATCAACATTAAGATTGCACTTACTTTCGCAGAAGATGTAAAGAGTGGACAGGTGTAGTTATCTTTGTGAAAGTATCACAGCTCTGGTGCCCCAAAGCGGGTACTGTGAGGTGCCCCTGCTTGGCTCTTTTGTGCAGAGGAGTAGCGGGCGCGGCTGTGGGTGAAGCTGCCTAATTTCAGAGGAGTGCCACCCTGACCACAGACAGTTAAAGTGCTGCTCACTTCCTGCAGCCTGTACTATTCTTTATTTTATTTCACACCTCAGTTCAGTTGGGGTGGTGCAGCACTGTATCTGTGGTTGATGTTCATGTGACCTTTTAGAACTTTGGTTTGGCTTTGCCTGTTATATGGTCCTTCATGCACATAATTAGTTGCATTTCAATGCTTATACTTCATAAAGTTGATTTTTACTACAGCCGATTGGATTATTGTATCTTTCACATTTCACAGAGATGAAATAGATGCCCACACATGAATAAAATGGAATTTATATGAATATTATTTCATTTGTTTTATTTTATTTATTTATTTTTTTTTTTTTTTTGGGGGGGGGGGGGGGGTGGGCGTTTGCAGGCAAATCATGATGGTCATATAAAGAAAATAATGATAATATTTTTTCAGAACAGAGTTTTGAGGTTCACAGTGCTTTTCAATGCTCAAATAAACCATAATACATTGATACACGAATAAAACAATGTATGTAAAGAAAACAAATAAAAATATGCATTCTTTCAAATAGCTAAACAGTCTGAAAGTAAAAATGGGGTCAATACAACAAGGCAATGTAAAATGTAAAGCTAAAACACTGTTTTAAAAGATTTTGGACCTTGCTTTTAAAAGTTACCTGAGTTTGGAGATTACAATCTGCATTAATCTGCATTATAATCTTCCCATTCAATGTGAGAGAGTACATGCGCATGTACATGAGTTATGAGCGTAACAGGGTTATATAAACGTGTAACGGTGTCACAGGAGCATGTATGCAGCAGGGTTACATGAACATGCATGTTGCAGCAGGGCTACATGAACATGCATGTTGCAGCAGGGTTACAGGAACATGCATGTTGCAGCAGGGTTACATGAACATGCATGTTGCAGCAGGGTTACATGAACATGCATGTTGCAGCAGGGTTACAGTACTCTGGGAAAACTCCTCCACCAGCAGCTCTTTATAAGATGGATAAACTAGCAGAAACAGACAGCAGTTCTGTGAAGTTAAACACAAAAAGAGACTCTTTCACCCTGATCTCCATCATTTCTCATTCTCTGCAGATTCTCTCCTCTGTGTGTTTTAATCCCACACTGAGGCCTCGTCAGCTCTCTGAAGCACAGAGTTTGTGTCGCTGGCTGCGTTTGTCACTCTCTAAAGGCTCTGCTCTGAGGTGAGAAACAGGAAGAGACTCAGTCACACATATGTGCGCCTCCAGTTGCACTGTTAAAAGGGAACCAGAGTGGCCACACAGCCCCTTGCATTCCCTATCCACTCTGTTGCCCCCGAGAACGGATTCCTCTGTTGACTTGGTGGATTATATATCTCAGAATCACTTGAAGAATTTACATTACAGAAGCATATTTTTCACATGTTAAAAAATCATACTAAATAATATCCACCGATACAATTACAACATATTGAGATTTAAGTGGGGAATATTCCTCAATAGTTTTAACCAATAGAAATAAGGAGGAAGACTGAAAATGACTGCATCACACAATGATGAACTGGATGAACTGTAACTTGCCTGGTGTGTATCTTTGTGTCTTCTGCCCAGCACAGACCTACTGACTTTGTAGTTTCATAAAAATACAGCATGTACACAGAAGAATATCCAGGTGTGAACTTTTTACCTATAGTATGAGAGCGATGACTGCTCCTCCCTCTCTCTCTGTTGGTGTTCTTCTTCCTGTGGGGGGGGGGGGGGGGGGGGGTTGGATGGGGTGAGTAACAGACCTTCAGGAGCTGTGGATCAACCATCCCAGATGACATTCTGTCATAACATTCCTACCTGCTCCTCTGAATTCAATGGCGAAATAGTAAAAATACTGCATATCTCTCTGATATCTAATGCTGAATTTCTATAATCATGTCTTCTCAGTGATGATTGGTACCCAGATGCTTTTGCATTACAAACATTTACCTTCTGCACATCATGATAGCAAAAAGTGCAAAAGCCACAGAGAATCCAGAGTTGTGTAAAATAAGTGCAGGCATGAAGGTAGGAAGGTCAATGCAACACTCAGAAAATCAATTAAATCACAGTTAAACATGAGTTAGGTGTGTCAACCAGCAAACAAACTAGATATCGGTGATCAAATATGCAAGCGATCTATAACAGATACTGAAACAGGAACAATCACCCTTCTTCAAAACGATAGAGGTGTTACTGTACATTACGTGTTACTCACCTTTTATATTGTCTGACACAGGAGTAGAGGTCTGAGCTCCATGAGTGTTCTGAGCCAAGCAGTACTGCTGTGCTCTGCTCCAGGATGGCACTAGACATAAAGTTTTGATTATAAAATGTTTATTTTATCTCCATGTGAATACATTGATATAAGTTGGAAAAGTATCAGGACAGTGATACAATGTTTGTTGTTTTTGTTCTGTACTCCAGCAGATTGAAAGATTTGGGGGCATTCACATCCATAACGGATGATCCGATGTATAAAGTACTGCCCTTTTTATAAATAGTCCCAATACCTTGTGTTCTTGGGAGCATCTGAAATCAATAGAAAAATGTTTTACATTTTTTATTTTATTTATTTATTAATTTTAAAGTTTATAATGGAGCTGAAATTTCACACTGTGTGTCATTTCCCCCTGTGTCATGAACTGGATATACTGTAGCTTTTTTAGGGTTCTGGTACATGTCACCAGATAGACAAGTTTCAATAGTGACAGCAGTATTCAGATATAATCATTTTAGCGTGTTCATTAATAATGATAACTTAATTTTGTTAAAGTTCAACTGCTAAGTGTGATACTTTTTTTTCCCTGTGCAAATGCAAAATGCAGAGGTGGACATTCCAGGGGTCAGAAAGTAAAAGTCCTGCCGTGTATTTCATCCACCCCTGAACTCAGCCAGCTGATTTAGCTCTACCTCCTGGCTGAAGAATGGTGCTCATTAGCAAATCCAGGTGACTGGAACAAAATCCTAGGATGAACTTTTACTTTCTGAACCTGGATTGTCCACCTCTGGCAAAATGACTACTGGCTTTACAGATGTAAGACATGTCAGTATGATCAGGTTCATCATTCTCCTCCACTGGCCAGTGTGACTGCTTTACTCAGTGTCTTACTGCTGTGTAGTTGTCAAAAGATACTCAAGAGATACTGACTCTCTGCTCTGTGTGTCTGAAGCTGAGATGCATTGATTTCCTCACACTGCACATCAAGACGCTTAGGAGGAGATCTGTTTGTCCCAATCCCATTCCCTGCCTGCAGGTGTATTCTCCTGCATCCTGCAGTGTGATGTTTTTAATGGTGTAACTGTCCTCTGGTCCTCCTGTCTCTGAGGATACAGCTCTGTTATTCTTAAACCAGGTGTAGTAGTGCACTGGGGGGTTGGCATCACTGCTGCAGGTCAGAGTCACTGAACTGCCCTCCACTATTTCACCAGAGGAGCTCACTGATAATAAGATGCTCTGAGGAGGATCTGAAAGAGAAAATAACAGGTCCTGCAGTTTTATATAGATGTCACACTTAGCTCAGTTAAAGTATGTTTCCATTTCCTCAATGTTTCCATTATGTCATTTTGTTTGACTGCTATTACTGCAATGCCATCTTTCTTTCAGTTTTTAGAATTAACTTAATCCGATATTGTTTCTAAACATAATAACTTCCATTTCCTAATCATTATCTGCAGGTTGCTCTTCTGCCCAGTTCTCATGTCTTTTAAAGGTACATTAAAGTACAACTGCATCACCGCTTTTCAAAATTAGTAACAAATGACACTCAGTAAAGTTAAATGCATGAGTTTGTCCTCAAATACTCACAGAGAGTCACTGCTGGGGACGGGAGATTCTCATGACCTCTTACTGCACAGGAGTAGCTGCCTGCATCTCCACTGCTGGCTTTGAACTGAAGGTAGTTATGATTTTCATATTTATGGGCGGTGTAAAACGGAGATTGTCCATTCTTGTACCAGATGAATGTTTGGCTGCCAGTCAGGTCAGTGCAGGTGATTTTACAGGTTTGTGTCACCCACTCTCAAAATTCCACATTGTACAGCACCCACAATAAATGTATGAATGCATATTACTGTAAATGGTCCAGCATTTCATTTCAATTAAAGATTGAAGTCAACTGAAACCCCAAAATCTCAATCTGTCTGATAATGGAATGCTTGTTCACTCAGAAGAATCTCTTGGTTCTTGTGCATAAATGAATGTAAAATACACAAATGTGACCTCAAACATTCACATCTCACACTGAGTCACGGCGGGGGAAGCAAGATGCTGATTGCCTCTTACAGCACAGGAGAATCTGCCCGTATCTTCACTTCTGGCAGTGAACTTTATATAGGACTGGTAGAACCTGTAGTAGTCAGTCAGATGCTGCTCATTCTTGTACCAAATTAAGCTGTTGCTCTCAGTCAAGTGAGTGCAGGTTGCTCTACAGGTCAGTTCCACTGTCTCTCCCCCTGACACTGTGTCAGAATTTTTATCCACCTTCAAACCTGAGTGGATTAAAAAAGCAAACAGAATGTAACTCAACACACTTCTATTCTACAGTAGAATATCCGGCAAGGTGATAAAAATGATTTTTTAAATGGACATAATGTGCACTAATAATATCAATAACACAAGGGAACATGAGCAAAAAGTTGATGGTCACTAGGAGGATTAGGGCCATGCATTGCTTGTGCCAAAATGCTTGTTTTGTTATTTTTGTACAGTGATGGTAAGTAATTAAGTACATGTACTTTGCTACTGTACTTATGTAGGATATTGGAAACTTTGTACTTTTGCTGAGTATGAACAATATTGGCAACTTTCACATTCTACTCCACTACATCGATAAAGAAATGATGTACTTTTTACTCAAATACATTTCTATTGACAACTGCCGTTACTTGTTACATTCCTTGTGGTTGGTTGTCAGCCAAATTTTCTCTGCATTGGCTGGCCTAACGTGGTGAAAACATGCAGTCATTTCCCCCCTCTTTTAAAAATTATTTGGTGGCTGATAAAGGGAGATGCCACCAACTACAGGGCATTGTATTATCTCATAAAAAAATTGTTTTCAATGCACAAAAATGCCAAGTTAATCACACATGCAAAGCACTGCCTATAACTCATTCATTCAAACTGGCTAAATCTAGGCCTGCCATTAAAAGTATTGATATCAAAAAGATGCCAAGTTACTGTACTACAAACTATATAGGATATCTTGCCTCACCGAAATTAAAGAAGCTGTATTCCAAAGCAATGCTGCGCAATGTTTTCTTAACAAAGAAGGCACAAGACAATTCAGACATGCCTGCGTCTTTTATCATCTGGCAATGTAGCACCTTACGCCTTTGCACTATACAGAGATGTACGATGTTGTGCTTGGACAGCATGGTTGGACAGGCCAATCCGCTTCTTGGGCAGGCCGAATGCTACACTGTATTACTACAATGGAAATGTAGGTATAGAGCCTAGCCAATCAGAGATCAGAGGTTTTTGGATAAGGCATTATAATCTGACTGCATGTTCTTCCCCCTTTCAGCTTTAACAGACAGGCTGCAACATTTAGAATTATATGCATTGGCTATTTTCACTGAAGATGCTGCCCATCCAAGCCATTCTAAATGACAGTACAGAATTATTCACACAGCACTTTGGGATTTATATCCTGCAGTGTGATGGTTTTAATGGTGTAACTGTGCTCTGGAACTCCTGTCTCTGAGGACACAGCTCTATTATTCTTATACCAGGTGTATCGCTGCACTGGTGGGTTGGCATTACTCCTGCAGGTCAGAGTCACTGAACTACCCTCCACTATTTCACTGATACTGAGGTGTTTTTAGGAGCATCTGAAAGAGAAAAGGTCCTGCAGTTTTACTGTGCAGTTCAAAGTAAATGCAACTTCATTGTGAATTAAATAAAATATTTGAATAAAAATTCACACATTAAACATTCTCATATATCTGTAAGGATAGAATGGACAATTACAAATGTGTATTATAATGACATTTTGTTTGACGGCTATTATTCAAATGCAATCTTTCCAATGAGGGCATTTTAGGATTACCTTGATCCGACATCGTTTGTAAACACAATTTCCATTTCCTAATCACTATCTGCAGGTTGCTCTTCTGCCCTGTTCTCGTGTCTTTTAAAGCTACATTAATGTTCAACTGCATCATCGCTTTTTCGAAATGAGTTACGATGTTATGAAATATTTGGTTGTTATTCCGTTTTAAATTACTACCGCTGGTTTTGCGATAGGGGATGAATACCGCATGGGGGCCCCCTGGTGGCCACGGGGGCCCTAAGCAGCCGCTTAGTTCGCTTATGCCTCGGGCCGGCCCTGCATGCATTATTTCCCAATAAAACAGAATGTGGGCAGACACTCACATTTCACATTGACTGCAGGGGAAGTGACTCCTCCTGTAGCACAGGAGTACAGATCTGTATCATCAGTGCTGGCTACATTGAGGGAGTATTTATACTCATAGGGCACAACTTTTCCATTCTTGTACCAGGTAAAGGTAGGGCTGCCACTCAAAGTGCAGGTGCTCCTACAGGTCAGTGTTACACTCTGTGCCTCATTCTCTGTCACTTTCACCTGAAGACCTGCACACAAGAATCAACATGATAAAAAGACCATTCTGTTTCTATTAGAAAATAATTAGGAGTACTGCCAGTTAATAGTATAAAAAGAAAGTTTAGAATTACCTCTAACTGTCAACGAGACTCCAGAATGACCAGTATATTTTCCACCATAACGGTCGGTCAGGGACTTGAAGCGATATACTGCTGAATCACTTTCTCTCAGCTGGTTTATTCTAAAAGTGCAGTCACTGTTCTTATTCCCCAGGTACTCCACACGGTCAGAGTACTCTGGGTCATTGGACAGGTCTTTACCCTCCTGTTTACTGTTCCAGTTGTAAACCGTTAGAATAAATAGCAACGCTTTAAAAGGGTCCTGTAGCTTTAAGGAAGAGAGGCTCCCTACCTAACGGGTTAGGAGGACTTGTTCTCCATCCCTCATTAGTTTTATTGGCTGTAACAGGTAGTAATACTGTGGCGATCTTGCCTGTGTGTAACTAAATAATTGTTAGCTTGTTAGCGGTTAACTTGTCCCGCTCCGCGATCGTGTAAATACTCGTTATTTTGAATGTGTGTAGCCTGCTAGGAATCGCTTACGTAGCGCTAGCAGCCCTCGGGTTTATGATTTGCACCGTCATGAATCTGTCATTAGTCAATTAGCCAATACTGTCGTTGTATTCCCTGCCTGTCTCTGTTTTGCGTGTCTCGTGCTGCTGTTTCCCGCTGTATGTAAATTATCCGACCTTTGTGTGATGTGACGTTAAGGCTGTGTGATTGGCTGCCCCGGCGCAACGGGACTAACCAATCACGGCGAACGGGGTTTGACAAAATCAGGCTTCTCCCAGCTATGATGGTCAGTCTACGAATTACCGTTTTGAAGAGGTGTCACAAATAAAGCGAAGCTCCCCGGGAGCGATTCGAAAACAGCCAAGCCAGTCTCCGTCTCTGCTTCTTCGCGAAATCGCCACAATACTTAAGATTATTCTGGAAATTAGTTAGCCCCGCCCACTCCCAAGGACTTGGTTGAGACTGTCTGTCGCACAGGAGAGAGTGCACAGCAAGAGGGGAGAACGGGAGAGAGAAAAAGACGATCAGAAGTAGAAAATCATAATTATTAATTTAAGCAGTTAACTTAAAGAGCAGCTCCTTAAATGACCCAGGGACCAAATATTTTCCAGATCGCACACTTCAATTTCTTTCCTTGCGATCTTGGTGAGTTTAAATATTAAATTTTACCAAAGTATCGTAACTAGCAGCAACACGTATGCTATTAACTCCGTGTTCCTTGAAAATAGCGTTAGCCACACGTGGCATTTAATATTTTTCAGTTTGCACACTTCCGTTTCTTCCTTTGGGATCTCGGTGAGTTTATATTTTAAATTTAGCTAAAGTATCGCCATTGTAGCAGCCACACGTGTGTTAACTCCGCGTTTCCTTGAAAATAGCATTAGCCACACGTGGTATGTATAGCTATTGAGTTTCTCTCACATAAAGTTGAATGTTGCTATTTGAAAGCGTGAATGGCACTGTTATAGTAGTTCTATCATACGTGTATGAATGTGCCATGTAATATGTATATGAATGTGCCCTGTAATAACCTTGTGTTGGAGTTAGCTAATGCAGTACTGTTAGAAACCATGCACTAGCACTTAGCTAGTGCACAACAGTGGTGTAGCCTATATGATGTAGCCGTATCTTCCATTGTGCATGACAATGCAAGAGGGTTAGTTCACATGCATTTAAATGATTTTACAATCAACTAATGATTTACTTGATTGTTAAAGGTTTATTGCCATGTATTTATATTGAGTTCATGGTTTAAAAATTATTTGCTATAGTTACATGGAAAATACCTTGATCATAATTCATGATAAATGGTTAAAGAGCGATAGAATATTTGATACAAGGAAACTGTACAGTCGATCATTTATAAAGAGTACTATTTGGTTTATTGGTAACACTTTTACACTTTTGAGGTTACAATGATGCCTTAAAGAAAATAACTAAGATTGAGAAAAGCATGCAGTTGTTGTAATAGCCTGTTGTCATACAGGCTGGGTTTTTTGGATACCTGAGAAGAAACCTGTGAACCTAGGATTCTCTCCCTAACGAGGGAGATGGCGAGCTGACCAGCTTGATCAACTTGATTCATCTTCATCCATTGAGGAAGAACCCCCTGATACCCCTTGTTTCTCCCAACCCCACTCTGGTGTGGTAGGATTGTGATTGAGAAATTACATAATTTTATTTGATACTTTATTTTTTTTTAAATAGGGTGCACTCAACCAACAAAACTGACTTGAAACTAACTAAATTGAACTAAACCAGACTGAACAGAAGACATTCAGAACTTAATGGACAGTGAATACAGTTACAACACTCAGGACATTGATATGAAGACAAATGAATGTGGTTGAATGTGATAAGTAAATGCTGGCTTTACATGTTGTCATTACACTTTCTTTAATACAGTTCTAACCATTTTGCACTTACTTTCTGGCTCCGGTTGTTCATTGTGTCCATCTCATCATTCATAACCTCTCCTTACGAACCTAGTTTTAACCTGAAAATATTTACCTACTGCTAACTGACCTTTAGGTGGGTTACACAGTCATAAATAACCCAGAATGTTTTCTGCACTGTGTGAGATGTGAGATATGAGTAAGTGCAGCTCATGTCTACTGAAGACCCCTTTAAGGCACAGATTCTCTCAGGGGTGTAAGTCACTCTCCATCCCCTCTGGCTCAGAACACCTGAAAAACACACACACACACACACACACACATGCAGACACACATACACAAACACACTGCTCAGAAGTCCTTTAAAACACAGATGTGTTGGCAACATGACAGCTAAGGGATACAATTAACAAAACTTTAAAACAGGTGCTCCTAACTTCTCCAAAACTATGGAACATCAATTATTGCACTTGTATTTCAATACTAACTGATGTCAGTAGATGGCAGTAGCCGCCAATCAATGTGAGATTCGCAGGTACAGGAAGTTTTGCTTAGTAGCTAGCTTTGCTAGAATGCAGTAGCAAACCAAGCAAGTTAAGAGCAAGTGTCTGTGTCATTCTAAGAATGCAACATGCACAATCAACAGCTCTGATCATTTAGTAAAGCCACAGATATTTATATCATGCCCCTGTCTCAGTTTTAAAGCTGAGTGTGAAGAGGAACTTCATCTTATCAGTTCTCTCTTTTTTCCCTCTCTTTTCAGATGAGAAACTTTGCACTACTCTAAACTAATGTACTGTAGAACATTATTTTATATATATTATATACATTCCTTAATGCAATTTAAATGCATTCACTTTTGTTTCTTCTGATTGAGTTAATGAAGGGAGACTAATAAATAGGAACACATGCTGATAAATGCTGTATATGCAGACTGAAACATCAGAACTACGTTTGGAAAAAAACAAATCATTTACCTGACACAGAGAGGATGATTACCAACAAGGTATTGAAGAGCATGGCTGCATCAGATTGAAAATATTAATGCAAACACATATACAGGTCTTGATTATTATTTACACTGTGAAAATGAACAGCAGAAACAAAGACTGTCAGAGTATTCTGTTAATTAGCAGAAATAGCAGAATAACAATTAATACACAAGCACACACAGTGAGTTAATGTGCTGCTAATGCCTAAAAATGCTTTGGGTTTTATGAAGATCTCACAAAGATTCCAGAAAGCAGAGACTCAAACAACCTTATACTTGATGAATGATATTTGTATAGAAGGGGCTGTTTTTCTTTAGTTTTCACCTTCTTTACACTCTCAGTTTTTTTTATGAGACAGCTTTATTATACTCCTTTTTTCTGTTTGGTTTTGCCCTTTTCGCTGGGTAGTTTTTTGTTAGTATTTAACGGCAGGACTTACCGCCCAGAGGAGTATATTATTCTGTTCTGTCTAGTTTGAATACTCCTTGTCCTTTAGTGCTTATCACCCTTTAATGGGTGGACTACTTGGTTCGATATACCTGGGATATTCTCCCTTAGGAGTATTTCATTTTCTGTTTGTTTACTTGTCGCCTTCCTCTAGTCTTTCGAAACCTTGTGGTTACTCCACCCTGTGTGGATAGCTTTCAGATTCCCGTTCAGTCGCGTCTGGTTCAACCCCCCCCCCCCCCCCCCCCCCCCCCCCCCCATCACACCTGTGGGATGTTTTTTTAAAATACCTGTTTAGTGCCTTACCTGCACATGTTCTATTCCATCAGCAGAAACCAGGGGGTAACACCTACAGTACACGGTTTACTTGCAAAATTGTTCAAGCATAGGTTTATTTTATTTGTTTCATTGAATGATTGTTTAAAAAATTCAAGGTATGCTCTGAATTCTAACATTTGGTAATACAAAAATAAACACTAAGAATGTGAAAAACAAATTCACGTTATGTGAATTTATACTCTAGATGGTATCAGCTCAGTAATAAGCACAATATAATCACAAAATGTGCAGAAAAATGTCTGTAATAGTAAATGTTATACAAGTATTAATAAAAAAATAATTTTTGAATTACATATAAAGCCAAATTCTGCAGTATATTTGGCCAACGAATACATTCAACAATGATAATGGCTTTCAGTCACCAACTTCATGATAATACATTGAATAACCAGCATTGGTCCACAGTTTATGAAGCAAAATATCTTCCTGGTTTATTTTCACTTGTCCAGTTTTCGAAGTGTGCTGTAGAGAACACAGTCTTCCTTTACGGATGGTGCAGGTGACCTGCATGGAGAAAACAGCGCATTTAGACTCTATTAAAGTCACAGACATTCTCATTCTCATTTAAGCCAATCCTGCCTGAGCCTTTATCACATTTAGACACACCTTGCAACATGAAGCACAAGCAGAAGCTTTAGCCACAGAACAGTTATCTGGAATTTTGGAAAACATTACATCACTGTGATGTCACACAGCAAGGAGATGAAAAGAGAAGAAAGTTGACAAGCAGAACAAACCAAATGATGAATCTAGATCAGCGGAACATCCTGTCTTCTTTTTGACCAGGCAGAGAAGTTCTTAGCAAAGCAGCAGCGAGAGATTACAACATTTTAAAATACTTGAACTGGGCTTTGGGACTGCAACAAACAAACAACCAAAATATAGAAATAGTGTGCATCAAGGCAACACCCGGTCCAACAAACACATAAATATATAAACTGTTACAGATGTACTGAGAAGTACTGGAATCTCAGAAATGCTCATTTGCATTTTTGTCTGAAATGCTGATTTGTATTTTGTTTCCAGGGTTTGTTTTGTACATGCTTACATGACCAAGTGTTATGGATGCACGTTTTTTTGCTATCATTAATTTCTAATATTGTACACGCTGATGTAAATGTAACACATCTACTACGGTTAGAATCTAAATAATTCTTTTGTATAATGTTCTTTTCCAATATAAATTACAGCACAATCTCAGGTCTCCCCAGTGAGACACTCTGGTCTATCCAGTGAGACGCTCTGGTCTATCCAGTGATATGCTCTGGTCTATCCAATGAGACACTCCGTTCTATCCAGTGAGACACTCTGGTCTATCCAGTGAGCCACTCTGGTCTATCCAGTGAGACTCTCTGGTCTGTCCAGTGAGACACTCTGGTCTATCCAGTGAGACACTCTGGTCAATCCAGTGAGGGTCGTTCTCCTGCTGACTCCATAGAGGCCTCGTCTGGCTCCAGTCAGAGAGAGCAGCCTGTGATAAAAGCTGCTGGAGAGAGATAATAGACCTGACACAGCGACAGTCAGCACAGGTAGTATAAAGGTGGGATATTCTCACCTGGGGGCAGCACTGGAGGGGCGGAACTGGATGCTGGCGTACTGAACACCCTCCTCACACTGGGGGAGTGGATTTTGAACAGTGGAGGGTAGAAGTCTTTCCTGGTTGCGGGTGTTAGCGGGCTGAACAGAGGCGTAGAGGGGAACTTCACCGTCGTCTCTGTCCGTACCCTGTGTTCCAGTGTGACTCATTGCCATCCCTGAGACGTTGGGGCTTTTATTCCCCTGCAGGGTAAAGAAAAGAGGCAGGAGAAGGATGGGAAAGTTCCACAGAAAGTACCTGTTCATTTCAGTGAGCTCCTCAGAGCTGGAGTGAGCTACTCGCCCCCATTAACGTCAAAACATGCATTTAACCTGATATTAAAAAAATCAGCTAATGAATCAATGTTTTATTTTCAAATACATGCCATCTGCAGTAAAATTTCGGCTGAACCAGACATACAAACGTAATACACTTAATACAATTTCTTGTCTCTAACATGACCTGTTTTACAGTGGGTTTTCATAAAATCTTGGATAGATTGCATATTGAAGTACTTCTTTCATTCCAAAGCATATATTTGCAATAACCAATAGCAATAAACCACCATCACAACAATAATCTGTGTATATTTATTCATTGGAAACAGGTGAATACAACACATACAGTACAAGTCACTCTCCCTGGCTCTCTAAGTAATGCACAGATTATTACATGCGCATAAGCAGTATTGTACTGTGTAACGTTACTGTCACATACTGCAACCGCTTTTGAGAAAATGAAACTGTCCTTAACAGGAGAATACACATAATTAACTCCTGAAATATTTCCATTAAGCATGTCAACACACATAGAAGATCATAACCTCATACTGTAAATCTGTACATAATCTAATAAACCTTCAAGATCACATGGCGCACACTGCTATGCTTTCTACCTATTTGTAAGAAAGATTTATTTATTTAGGATCCACATTTGCAATACACAGGTGCTATATAAATAAATAAATCATGTCTCATTGTTACTGTTATAAAGCATTATGAGTATTAATCAATGTTCATAACTCTAATTATACTGTATTATGAGCAGATTATAATGCATTATCTCATAAAAAACACGTTTTTAATAACATGTATTCCAAAGCAATGCTACCCAATATTTCCTCAATTCTTTCAAGTCACTTGGCCCTGTGTGTATATAAGCGTGCAGTACATGGACAGGCCAAACATATGTGTGGATGGCTTTCTCACAGTCATGATTGATTGAATAGGCATCTATATGTCCAATGTGTATTGGTATGTATGTATTTTGGTGGTCAGCCTTTCTGTTGCGTGAATGATTGTATGTTTCTTGGTATAAATGTCTGTTCGTAAATGTGAATGTAACATGCTGCGAGGGAAATGTCCCCATGGGGATAAATAAGTTCTCTATGTATGTATGTACAATATGTATTTTACATGTATTTATTGTACGTTGCAAATATACAATCACTTGTACATTTAGTCAAATTCAGTTCAGAAGCAAGTATAAACATATGTTTTCTGGAGAAATATGCTTCCTGTAGTGACTGACCAGCAGTTTTCTACATTAATTTCAATGTGTTCCATGAGGCAATACGAAATATTTGACACTTTGATCTGACACAACGTTTGCATGACATTGTAATATGGTAAGATTAGAAAACACAGGGCCAAGTGACTTGAAAGAATTGAGGAAATATTGGGTAGCATTGCTTTGGAATACATGTTATTAAATTTCGGTGAGGCAAGATAGCCTATATTGTTTGTAGTACCGTAACTTGGCGTCATTTTGATATCAATACTTTTGAGTAACTTGGCATTTTTGTACGTTGAAAACGTGTTTTTTTATGAGATATCATTTCTTTTTGCAAAGCGTTTTATTACGAGAGTGAGAAATGCGAAGTGACCCTGTAAGAAACGGTTGTGGATTATGGCTATCATTGTGTGAATTTGTACAGTCTGATGAGCGTGTACGTTTAGCAGTTTCGGTTTGCTATATATGTAAAACAGTGGCTGTGACAAATAGTGCGGTGGCGTAATTGTAAACGCATCAGAAAAGGTGAAATATGGCCAGTGTAGCTATGTAGGCTACTCACGGATTTGACGGGCATCCAACGAGCCTTGATTGACAAAAGAATCAGCAAGCCCGTAGAATTAGAGCTGCCTAGGTCGCAACTTGTGTACCCTTCTGTCCTGCTCCGTTGTCTGTTATTTCGTGAAGATGCACTTTTAGTGTTTGTAAGGTTTATAAGGCATTTTGATAGGCTTATCTGTAGGTAGGAATTATCTTTGCTGTTTTGTTAAGCTAGAACCGGAAAAGTTGATAGTGGAGAATAGGAGCAGACGCATATGTCCCAGCAGGCTTTGCATATGAGAAAATAACAAGTGTGAGATAAATTAGGCGAAATGATGAAATTGCGTAGTTGAAACAATATGTTTTTTAGCACAATGGGCACGTAGGTGAAGGTTAACATGATCACAGACTATAGTGCGAAGTAAATGAAGTGACCATGAGCGAGCTTAGTTTCCTTATCAAACGGTATATAACAGCCTGTATTTAACTTTAGTTGTTTAAGTGGAGGGTTAAATAACGTGTGCGATCTATTGCGAGAATGTGTTTTTCTCATGTTCAGTGCTAGTAGTTATACTTATGAGTGAATCGTGATTTTAAATGTAATGTTTTAATGCGGAGTTGCAGAACGTAGCCTACATACGTAGTAATTGTTTGTAGCCTATGTGGCTAGATAGAAAACAGGGCGAGGTAACATGAATGTAGAAACGTAGAAATGTAGAAATTCAAGCCTTAAACCGGAGGTTTACCAGTCTGTGACTTCGTTAGTGCAGCACCATGTCATAGCTATGCAATGCGTGAAATATCATTAGCAAACCTGCCGGTGGTTTTAAAGAAGAACACAGGCCAGTAAGCGCGGGGGCCAGCCGTGTATAGGTGTAACGGGCTCCCATGGAAACTATAGTTAGAATCCACCCGTGGGCAAATAAATAATCGTTCATAATTGATTTGTTCTTCACAGAAGTGTCTCAGATATCGCTTCTTCTTTTTTAGGTTTGATATTAACATGATATTTGTTCTCCACCTCCATTCTATTATGGAGAGGATCAGGAAATCTTTTCTGCCGAATCAATACATATAAAGTTATCAAAGTATTTACATCAGATCAATTATTGCAACAGTAAAAATAGGATTACAACATTACATATTACAATTCTTAATAAACACATAAACACAACAACAGCCAAGTATAAATGTAAAGCTATATTTGTATTTTCGTTCGTAACAGTATTAGCAGGGTTGATATGAACAAGCATGAAATGGGATTGGGGCTGGGACTGGAGCAGGCGGATTTACCGAGGCTGCAAGGTGACAACTGGCGCACATGCAGTCGGACTCCCTGCAGTCGCATGCTGCCGCGACTGCTGGGTCTCCTGAAGCTCCTCGGAGCTTGGGTGTTAAGAGAAGCACTGGCATTGGTCTGCTTTTGCCAAGTACTTCATGGGCCACTTCTGAATCAGAAATTATATTTTTATATACAGTGAGCTCCATAACGTTAGGGACAAAGCCGTATTTTCTTTACTTGGTTCTGTACTTCATAATTTTAGATTTGTAATCAAACAATTCACATGTGGTTAAAGTGCAGCTATCAGCTCTCAGCTCTTATGAAATGTTATTTTAATACGTTTTGATCTCACCCTCTAGAAATAGCACTCTCTATTCATACATACAACCCCAATTCCAAAAAAGCAGAGACAGTATGGAAAATGCTAATAAAAACAAAAAGGAGTGATAATGTTAAATATTGGATATTTTATTTACCCTGTACTATATTTAAAACACTACAACAGCAAATTATTTGACGTTTTACCTTTATTTACCTGAATTTAATTGTTTTTTGAAAATATACACTCATCTCAAATCTGTTGACTGCAACACGCTCCAAAAAAGTTGGGACAGTCGAGTGTTAACCACTGTGTAACATCACCATTTCTTTTAATAACGCTTGTTTGGGCAATATTTTTCAATATTTTTCAAGTCAAAGCAAATTTTAAAATGACTGCTTTCTGTTTTATTTGCATTTCATTTACCGTCTCGACTTTTTTAGAATTGGGGATGTACGTACATATTTTCAGGGTGCCATAATGTTCAGGACAAATGGTTTCACATGTGTTTCTGATTAGTCAGGTGTGTTCAATTGCTTCTTCGGTACAATTATAAGGTATGCCAATGGAAGCAAGCCATTATGAGGCTGGGATGTATGAAAAAACAGTCAGAAACATAGGCCAAACCTTAAGCTAACCAAAGTCAACCGCTTGGAACATCATTAAGAACGTGGTGAGCTCAGTAATCACAAAGGGCCTGGTAGGCCAAGGTGGACCCATACAGTTGATGACCAAAGAATTCTCGCTATAATGAAATAACATTAACTCTAAAACAGAGACCTGGACAGTAAAATTTGGGGAGGGTTTATATTTTCATGGGAACTGTACATCATGATGGTGTATAAATGGTAGGTTCTTTATGCCCTTGACCTTATGTTTTGTCATTTTGATACACAACCTTGTGTAGCTCTATCACCCAGTATTATCAAATTCTCAACATGAAAATTATTATTGTTATTATAATGATTTTCCACTGATCTCCCTTTTTTGTGTGCTGTCAATCCAGGGGATAGGGTGGGAGGGGTAGTTAATATGAATTGCATTACACAAATTCTGTATTGTCTGAAGGTGGAGGCAGCAATATTTGTACTGTGTCCTGTTCTATATTGAATAGTTAAAACTGACTGGTAATAATAATAATAATAATAATAATAATAATGGTAAGTATAGAAACATATAGATAGGAAAGCGTTTGTTAAGACGGCTGAATGACAGTACTGACAATGAACAATTAGAGATGGCATTACTTATTGCCTTGACAACAATAGTGTAATAAGTAATAATCATTTTAAAAAATGTATATCTAGACCGTGACGTGTTACACAAGGCACATGTAAAGGGGGCAATACCAATAATGATGATACCAGCAATAATATAGTGAGGGGGAAATGATACATATTGTAAACTAAACCCTAATATGATTGCAGGGCCATGGTAATAATAGCTGATATATTGAGACACAAACGTACACATACACACATGTCCCATTTACCTGCGATATTCTCACTTAAAAGTGTTATTATGTACGGACAAGCCAACGAACGGGACGTGAAAACCAATAATGAAGTCAAATAGGAAAAATGAAACTACTGATCTATTAGCTGAAATAATGACAGAATACCTCGATGACATCAATATAAAACAGGAACCTGCTTGTAATAAAATTGTTAAGACTTACCGAAGCGTAGGTACCACAAAATAACCGCAAAACGCCTTATTTAATATTTGAATTTATTTGTTTATACGCTGTCATTCATTCATTCGGGACGGAACAGCGCCACGGCAGCGTGTGGCCAAAACTATATTACACCCGCAACGTTAAGAACTACCGTTGAGAATGAATGGGGAAAGTTAAGGGCAGAGACGAAGATGTCGTTCCTGCATCCGGGACGAAACAGCGCCGCGAAATCAACGTGCGGCCGAAAACATATTACATCCGTAGTGTTAAGAACTACCGTTGAGAATGAACGGGGAAGTTAAGGCGCGGGTACGACTCCGTGTTCTCAAGACTGTAATCTTGCCCACTAGGCCACAGGCGGACTAGCTGTTTAAACTGGAAATGTTTCAGAGTAAAAAGGTATGAGTATTTTGCGTGTGTATGCGCGTTTTTGATTGGGTCGTGTAGGTGAAGATTTGGCTGGTGTCAGTGAAATGTCCAATGGGGAGACATGTTGTTAGTGGGATAAGCGGCAGGAAAAATAAGAATGAGAAGAAGAAGAAGAAAGAGAAGAAGAAGAAGAAGAAGAAGAAGGAGAAAACGCAAAATCCCCTTAGTTTGGGGCTTTATTGTGTGGACATGTGAAGTTGTTTATGAATTCTGTTTGTTGAAATGGGGTCAGAATGTACAGAATTTAATGTTTTTAAGGGCTGAGTGTCTGTGGCTGTTGTGGTTATTTCTGTGGGGAACCCTGAAAAGTGCCAAACTCTCGGTGCTGTATAGGTATGGGGCATGCCCCCGCCAAGGCGTAACTTGGGATGGCATACCTGCCATCCCAAGGGCATGCCCCCGCCAAGGCGTAACTTGGGATGGCATACCTGCCATCCCAATAAGTATATAATGCATTATAGACAGGCATCATAGACAGTGTTGACCAAATTTCTGTTTTTGCTTAAAGAATGCATTATGCATTATCAAAATTATATTACATCCGTAAATAAATACATGTAAGCATATATGTAGACTGATTTCATTAACTCACCTGCCTGTCCCCTTCTGTCTCATTTGTTGATTTTCTCCTCCTGATTATTCAGAAAAGAAAGAAAAATAAAAAGTAAATCTACCTTCAGACAAATCTTTAAACAGCCCCCTCTTGTATAAACAGCATTTTGCTTTTGTTTGAATGATGTGTATTGCTGAGGCAACAGTGCCCATGTATGTGTATATTTTTTATTATTCAGATGTCATTTGGTTACAGGAAATGAGCCTGAGTTATAAGAGGTTTCTTCCTGCCCCGTAAATGTAGTTCTGCTTTATTCAAACCAACACTGGAGCTCATGGGCAAATTGATGCGCTTGACAAGACTTTGTTATGGTTTGTAACTGTCCACATGATTCATATTAAGAACAAGCTTATCATACAGGTTTGTTAAACTTATTGAGACACTAAAATGCATCAGTAAGGGTTTATGAAAAGTTCACATCAAAATAAAACAAAATGACTAATAATGCAGTGGTCTAAGCACTACTCAGGCATTAGAGGGGGGATATGGCATCAGCATGATGTAATGCAGTTAGTGCACAGCTACAACATTTTACAGAAATGTGCATTTGTTTTAAACTGAGAGTCTAATCAGAAATGATTTACAATTGAGTGACTACAAGCTGACTCATTTACAACCACGTACCTCACGCACACAACACCCAGAAACACAAAAGCCAAAATGGCAGCCACTCCCACAGCTGCAGCCGCGATCAGTGACTGACCTCCTAAGTAAAGTCAGAGAGATGTACTCGTGTCAGTTATGATATAGTAGTGTTCATTTCACAACATGCCTCACCAATGTCTGTAAGGTGAAAGTTTATAAATGCATTAATATACCCATCTGTGCTTATCTTTACTAGAACCTATTGTACATCTGAATTTTAAACAACATGGGCATGGTAACACTTTTTGTGACACATCTATTGTGATCCATTTCAGATCGTAGCCTCTGTATCATGATCAGCGTTGCTTTGTAGCCTCTGGATCATAATCAGTATCACATAAAATATTGTATCAAATATGTTCTGGTCCTACCTTGCACTGTGACCTGTAGAGCAGAAGCATTCTGAGCTCCAAGACTGTTCTGTGCCTCACAGTAGTACTGTCCTCTGTTCCAGTATCTAAAGTTAGAAAAGTTCAAACTCTGTCCAGATCCTGCCTGCCAGACTCCAGTGTCATTCTTCTTAAACCAGGTGTAGTTCTGCACTGGTGGGTTGGCATCACTGCTGCAGGTCAGAGTCACTGAACTGCCCTCCACTATTTCACCAGAGGGGCTCACTGATACTGAGACGCTCGTGGGACGATCTGAAAGAGGGAACAATGATTTGTAGCTTCATGTGAAATTTAAACCTGTCTTAGGCATACGTCATGTTTTCAAATCATTGCATCATGGCATTTTTTCAGATATTGAAGATTAATCCAATGCTTAAATGTCAGTACATTTACATGCAGCATGGTATAATCTGTACAATTTAGTTGAAAATGAAGGCTGAGAACTTTCAAAACTGTGCGATTTGAAGAATTTTGAAAATAACAAATAAGGTGAAACACACAAGTTTGGCCCCTTGTACTCACATCTCACATTTAGAGCCACTGCAGGGGAATGAAGCTCATAGCCTTTCACAGCACAGGAGTAGCGGCCTCGGTCTCCACTGCTGGCTGTGAACTGGTGACTCTGATCAGTGAAGGACAGAGGAGATCCGTCCCTGTACCAGATAAAGGCTGGGCTGCCAGTCAGAGTGCAGGTGGTGCTACAGGTCAGTCTCACACTCTGTCCCTCTGTCACTGTGCCAGGATTCACCATCACCTGTAGATCTGCAAATAGCAAATTAAACCTGTAATAAAGCTTCCAGTCATACTCGTGGGTAGAGAATCCTCTGAGTTTATAGCATAAAATAATTACCAGTGACTTCCAATGTGACACCAGGAACTCCAGTATATTTATCACTGGCGGTCAGGAACCTGAATCCGTATGTTCCTGAATCACTTATTCTCAGTTGGTTTATTCTGAAAGCACAGTCACTGTTCTGTTTCCCCAGGTACTCCACACGCTGAGAGTACTCTGAGGCCTGGGACAGGTCCTGTTGACTGCTCTGGGGAATAACCCAGAATGTTTTCTGCACTGTGTCAGGTGTGGGATATAAGTAAGTGCAGCTCATGTCTACTGAAGACCCCTTTAAGGCACAGATTCCCTGAGCGGTGTAAGTCACTCCCCATCCCTCCTTGCTCAGAGCACCTGAAAAATACAAACACACCCGCACACACACACACATGCAGACACATATACATGCACACGCACACACACACACACACACACACACACATGCGCACACATACACACGAAGACATGTATACATACACATACATACACACACACATGCACACACATATGCCAATGCACACACGCACACACACGCACACACACACAAATTCACGCATGCACACACGAACACACTGCTCAGAAATCCTTTAAAACACAGATTTGTTCGCAACATGACAGCTAAGAGATTCAATTAACAAAACTTTAAAGCAAGTGCACCTAACCTCTCCAAAACAATGGAACATCAATAATTGTACTTGTATTTCAATACTAACTGATGTCAGTAGATGGCAGTAGCCGCCGATCAACGTGAGATTCGCAGGTACAGGAAGTCTTGCTTAGTAGCTAGCTTTGCTAGAATGCAGTAGCAAACCAAGCAAGTTAAGAGCAAGTGTCTGCATATACCTTCGGCCACAACTGTTATGTTTTGCTTGCAGTGAAAACAAACTGCTTTAATTAAAACGTGGCACCGGAATACTTGTGTCGGCATTCTAAGAATGCAACATGCACAATCAACAGCTCCGATCATCTAGTACAGCCACAGATATTTATATCATGCCTCTGTCTCAGTTTCAACGCTGAGTGTGAAGAGGAACTTCATCTTAAAGGTTCTCTCTATTTATTGTCTCTTCAGATGAGCGATGTTGCACTACTCAAAACTAATGTATTGTAGAACATTATTTTATATAAATTACATATATTCTGCAATTTAATGCATTCACTTTTGTTGCTTCTGATTGAGTTAATGATGGGAGACTAATAAATAGGAACACATGCCGATAAATACTATATATGTAGACTGAAATATCAGAACTACATTTGGAAAAAAACACACAAAAAATTTACCTGACACAGAGAGGACGATTACCAACAAGGTATTGAAGAGCATGGCTGCATCAGATAGAATCATCTGAATTAGATGAAAATGAACAACACAAACAAAGACTGTCAGAGTATTCTATTAATTTGCAGGAATACCAGAATAACAATTACTACACAAGCACACACAGTGAGTTAATGTGCTGCTAATGCCTAAAAATGCTTTGGGGTTTATGAAGATCTCACAAAGATTCCAGAAAGCAGAGACTCAAACAGCCTTTTACTTGATGAATGATATTTGTATGGAAGCAGCAGCAATCATTTCTAGTCAGAAAATACATTTTATTTTATATTTGATTCCAGGTTAATCATCTTGCACCACAAAATATTGTGACGTAGTTTTGAATAAATTAAATAATATGATTATACACTTAACA
Source organism: Anguilla anguilla (assembly GCF_013347855.1). Classification (NCBI taxonomy): domain Eukaryota; kingdom Metazoa; phylum Chordata; class Actinopteri; order Anguilliformes; family Anguillidae; genus Anguilla; species Anguilla anguilla. The sequence goes on along the minus strand of NC_049201.1, from coordinate 83,773,576 downwards.
GGAGAGAGTTATGATCTGGCCTCAGTGGTTTGTTAATGTGCCATTAGTATTGAACAGCCTTGCAGACAGAGCAGTGTGGCTGAATATGATTGCAAATTAAATGCTTCAAACTAAATATAAAAGTAGAATGTGTTACAGATCTGACTCACTTCCTGAAGGTGATACTCATTTTAGATTTTATCGGATACAAACTTTTGAATAAAATATACAGAGTCGTTTGCTTTGTGTCTCGACTGGACCAGTAGTGCCTTTTCAAAAAGACTGGATAATTCTCATTTCTTTGACCCCACTGTATTATTGAAATTCAGATGTCAATAATTATGTTCAGTTTTGTATATTACGCTTATAAAATAAACATAACTACTATGTTTACAAAAATGATTCCGGATTACAACACAAACTGATGTTAAGATCTGAGGCTCCATTAATCCATCCATTATCTATACCCGCTTATCCTGAGCTGGAGCTGGTGCTGGAGCCTATCCAAGCATGCATTTGGCGAGAGGCAGGAATACACTCTGGACAGGCTGCCAATCTATCGCAGGGAACACACACCATTCACTCACACATTCATACCTATGGGCAATTTAGCCTCCAATTGGCCTATTTGCATGTTTTTGGACCATGGGAGGCAACCGGAGTACCCGGAGGTACATGCAAACTCCAGACAGAAAGGCCCCAAACCGAGATTCGCACCCAGTGCCTTCTTGCTGTGAGGCGACAGTGCTACCCACTGCACCACCGTGCCACCCCTATTCCAATACATGTACAGTAGAGGTTAAAATAAAAGTGACTGTAAAAGGTGTGATAGGCATCAGGCACAGGTAAAGACTCATATATTCAGGAGCCCTATATAAAATCCATTACCTAAACCAGATTATTTAATTCAGTTTAGTAAAAGATCTTCCAAGAAATTGATCTGAAATGTACATACAGGACTTCCCTATTTTAGTAACTGCCCCATCTACAAGTATTGCATCCATCTATCCCTCCTAGGTAAATTTTACTGCCACAAACAGCATACTTTACCATTGCTACCATACGTAGCTCAGTCGTGTTTATATTTCATGCATGACATGAAGCTGAAACATCAACAAAACGCTGCTGTAGCTTAGCCTATAACCCGCTTATTAACATAAAGTTTGCACACACTGTACTTTCACAGAAGATGAAAGGAGTGGACAGGCGTAGTTTTCGTATCTTTGTGTATCGCAGCAGTGCAGTATGGTAGTTTGGGGGTCCAGAGTGTGACTCTGGGAGCTCTGAGGTTGCAGTTTCCATCCCCACCTGGAGCACTGCTCTGGGGCCCCAAAGCGGGTACTGTGAGGTGCCCCTGCTTGGCTCTTTTGTGCAGAGGAGTAGCGGGCACGGCTGTGGGTGAAGATGCCTAATTTCAGACGAGTGCCACCCTGACCACAGACAGTGGAGGAAGTTAAAATGCCGCTCACTTCGTGCAGCCTGTTCTATTCTTTATTTTATTCCACATCTCAGTTCAGTGTCTGGTGGTGCAGCGCTGTTTCTGTGGTAGATGGTCATGCGACCTGTTAGAACTTTGGTTTTGCTTTGCCTGTTATATGGTCCTTCATGCACATAATTAGTTGCATTTCAATGAGGATATTTCATAAAGATGACTTTTACTACATAAAACCTATTGCATAGTATTATTATAGTATCTTTCAAAGAGATGAACTTGATCTCCACGCGAACTAAATAGAATGCAGGCAAAACATGATGGCCATATAAAGAAAATAATGATAATATTATTCAGAACAGAGGTTTAAGGTTCACAGTGCTTTACGATGCTCAAATAAACCATAATACATTGATACACAAAATAAAACAATGTATAGAAAGAAAACAAATATAAATGCATTCATTCAAATATCTAAATCCAGACAGAAACTTAAATATGGTCTCAACACAACAAGGCAATGTAATATTAAGTACTAAAACACTTTTTAAAAAACATCTAGGACCTTACCTTTAAAAGTGACTTGAGTTTGGAGATTATAATCTGCACAGACTATAATACAATATTAAACTGTAATATCTTCAGACAGGGGTCTGGAGGACTATACAAAGGAGATGCGCACACACACACACACACATTATTTCAAGAATAAAATTTAGTTTCACAAAAGTTTAAATGATGGCAAAATCATTTTCTTCAGGAATAGAGCACACCAGTGCTATTAAATGCAGTTAATTAACAGTTCTGCCCATGTCATAAAGCCAACGAAATCTACTCTACTTATGTTGCAGAGCTGGGCATGAACAGGAACTTCAGATCGATCCTATGCTCTACATTTCACAATCCTATGCTATACATTTCACAACCCTATGCTCTACATTTTACAGCAGATGTGTGGTAAAAACAAATGTAAAAAATTCTGCTCAGACTAGAACCTCTAAACCAAATTCAAATTCAAATTCAAAATAACTTTATCTGTTAGGAACTACATTTGTGTAAAAGCGTCAGTGAATACACAACACATAACCGGACAAATGACAAACACAGATGAGACAACATACAAGTGTAGCTTATAACAGTTTAAGATGTCCGCCAGTAGGGCATCTAAACAACATATGTGATCATGTGTGTAAGATTTAGATTCCCATTTCCTGTAACATATGTCCATAGTTTTTTGCTTTCCCAGTCTAATGAGTTAAACAGGTTGTATCAAATCATAGTAATTCTAAATAGATTTTAGCTTCTGAAAGATATTGTAACCTCTGTAAACTGGCATTAATAAGCAGAACTGAAGTAACTCAATTTTTTTTACCTGAGGCAGAGAGAAGGGCTTACAAAAATACTGTTGAGTTTGTTTGGAGCATGGCTGCATCGGCCTGAACATATATATAAAAAACATAACTTATATTATTGCCTTTGGTTTTTTAAGCCATAACCAAAATTCCAAAGAAAAAATCACTAATAATCAGTGTTTAACGGATAACATGGAAAGCAATAAAATAAATAGTTACTTTCTGTAAACAATTACCTTTTTCTATTTTTATTTTTTTGATTCTTATTTTTTACATAATTTAAATTTTAAGAAAGCTAATTTACTAACTAATGCTGTGCATGTTTTTTTCCCCACTGCTTACATAGCCACCTTTCCGCAGTGAGAGAGACTGATCTCCATTAGGATCACTAGATTAGCACATAATAGAGTACTAGCCGTAATACATAGATCAGAGAACAACATCACTGCACTTAAATGTCTCCACTGTTTAAAAAAATGCAATGTAAGCGTGCAAAAATCAAAGTTGTCTTCTCTCAACTTCTATAAATGCACTCTATTGAATCATATACATTATTTTACAACTCAATGAAAAAATGTGTTAACAGCCATTAAGAATAAAACAGGGCTAAATCGTGCACTTACGCTGGTAGAGGAGGTGTGATCTTAACGGTTTTCAAACTGTCTGAAACGGCCCTGCTGACAGGCTCATATTTCTGAACATGGCAGACTGACTGTGATGAATGCAAAGCTTTAAGAATAATAGTTTCTATTTGTAAATATTATTACATTTTACTTTAACCAGGAGAGTCTTGTTGAATTCAAAAATCTCTTTTTCAAGAGTGTCCTGGCCAAGACACGTAGCAGCTCATGCAGTTTTACATGTTTGCAGAATGACAATATAAAATCAAATTATAGACAACAAAGATTATTTTACAAGAATGTAGCTTCACTGTGTAACTTGACATATTGGTACACAATAATGCATATAAGAACATTAAAGTGCTACACGAGCATCACAGCTGTGTAAAATATGTTAACAGTAGTTTAAAAGCCAGAAAAAAGAGGGAACCATGTTCTAATGCGAATGACAATATTTTGCTGCTGTAGCCTAACCTATAACCCCCAGATCAACATAAAGATCGCACTTACTTTCGCAGAAGATAAAAGGAGCGGACAGGTGTAGTTATCTTTGTGAAAGTATCATGGCTCTGGTGCCCCAAAGCGGGTACTGTGAGGTGCCCCTGCTTGGCTCTTTTGTGCAGAGCGGGCGGGGCTGTGGGTGAAGCTGCCTAATTTCAGGCTAGAGCCACCCTGACCACAGACAGTTAAAGTGCTGCTCACTTCCTGCAGCCTGTTCTATTCTTTCTTTTATATTCTTTTATTTCACATCTCAGTTCAGTGTCCAGTGGTGCAGCGCTGTTTCTGTGGTTGATGTTCATGTGACCTTTAAGAACTTTGGTTTGGCTTTGCCTGTTATACGGTCCTTCATGCACATAATTAGTTGCATTTCAATGCTTATACTTCATAAAGGTGATTTTTACTACATACAGCCGATTGGATTATTATATCTTTCACATTTCACAGAAATGAAATAGATGCCCACACATGAATAAAATTGAATTTATATGAATATTATTTTATTCATTTATTTTATTTATTTTTATTTTATTTTTTGTTATGGGGGGGGGGGGGGGGGGGGGGTTTGCAGGTACGACATGATGGCCATATAAAGAAAATAATGATAATCTTTATCAAAACAGAGGTTCAAGGTTCACAGTGCTTTTCAATGCTCAAATAAAACATAATATATTGATACACATAATAAAATAATGTATATAAAGAAAACAAATAAAAAGATGCAATATTTCAAATAGCTAAACAGACAGAAAGTAGAAATGTATGGCAATGTAATATGTCAAACTAAAACACTGTGGTAAAGGATTTGGGACCTTGCCTTTAAAAGTGACTTGAGTTTGGAGAATATAATCTACATGAATCTGCATTATAATCTTCCCATTCAATGTGAGAGAATACATGCGCATGTACATGAGTTATGAGCGTGTGTGTAACGGGATTATATAGATGTGTAATGGTGTCACAGGAGCATGTATGCAGCAGGGTTACATGAAGATGCATGTTGCAGCAGGGTTACATGAACATGCATGTTGCAGCAGGGTTACATGAACATGCATGTTGCAGCAGGGTTACATGAACATGCATGTATGCAGCAGGGTTACATGAACATGCATGTTGCAGCAGGGTTACATGAACATGCATGTTGCAGCAGGGTTTCAGTACTTTGGGAAAAATCCTCCACCAACAGCTCTTTATAAGTTGGATAAGCTAGCAGAAACAGACAGCACTTCTGTGAAATTAAAGACAAAAAGAGACTCTTTCACCCTGATCTCCACCATTTCTCATTCTCTGCAGATTCTCTCCTCTGTGTGTTTTAATCCCACACTGAGGCCTCGTCAGCTCTCTGAAGCACAGAGTTTGTGTCGCTGGCTGCGTTTGTCACTCTCTGAAGGCTCTGCTCTGAGGTGAGACACAGGAAGAGACTCAGTCACACATAAGTGCGCCTCCAGTTGCACTGTTAAAAGGGATCCAGAGTGGCCACTCAGACCCTTGCATTCCCTATCCACTCCCTATCCAGAACGGATTCCTCTGTTGACTTTGTGGATTATATATCACAGTATCACTTGAAGAATTTACATTACAGAAGTATATTTTTCACATGTTAAAAAATCATACTAAATAATATCCACAGATACAATTACAACATATTGAGAGTTAAGTGGGGAATATTCCTCAATAGTTTTAACCAATAAAAATAAGGAGGAAGACTGAAAATTACTGCATCACACAGTGATGAACTGGATGAACTGTAACTTGCCTGGTGTGTATCTGTGCTTTGTGTCTTCTGCTCAGCACAGACCTACTGACTTTGTAGTTTCATAAAAATACAGCATGTACACAGAACTGTCCTTTGCTTTCCTGAACGGCTGGTACGGTTAATGGTGATAATATCCAGGTGGGAACTTGTTACTTACAGTACGAGAGCGTCTGCTCCTCCCCCTCTCTCTGTTGGTGCTCTTCTTCCTGCTGAAATGGGGGAGGGGGGGGGGGGGGGGTGAGTAACAGACCTTCAGGAGCTGTGGATCAGCCATCCCAGATGATATTTTGCCAAAACATTCCTACCTGCTCCTCTGAATTCAACAGCAAATTAGTAAAAATACTGCATATCTCTCTGACATCTAATGGTGCATTTCTAATCATGTCATCTCAGTGATGTTTGATACCCAGATGATTTTGCATTTCAGACATTTACCTTGTGCACACCATGATAGCAAAGAGTGCAATAGCCACAGAGATTCCAACAACCATCCATATGAGCACTGTGTTATCTCCTGCTATAAATAAACAGATATAGCATTTAAATTTACATTTACATAGCAATAGAGTCTTTAATGCAGAGTTGTGTAAAATACGTGCATGCATAAAGGTAGGAAGGTCAGTGCAACACTCAATTAAATTAATCAATTAAATCACAGTTAAACATGAGTTTGGTGTGTCAACCTTCAAACGAACACGATATCGGTGATCAAATATGCAAGCGATCTATAACGGATACTGACACAGGAACAATCACCCTTCTTCAAAACGATAGAGGTGTTACTGTACATTACGTGTTACTCACCTTTTATATTGTCTGACACAGGAGTAGAGGTCTGAGCTCCATGAGTGTTCTGAGCCAAGCAGTAGTGCTGTGCTCTGCTCCAGGATGGCACTAGACATAAAGTTTGAATATATAATGTTTATTTTATCTCCGTGTGAATACATTGATATAAGTTGGAAAAGTATCAGGACAGTGATACAATTTTTGTTGTTTTTGTTTTGTACTCCAGCAGATTGAAAAATTTGGGGGCATTCACATCCATCAGATGATCCGATGTATAAAGTACTGCCCTTTTTATAAATAGTCCCAATACCTTGTGTTCTTGGGAGCATCTGAAATCAATAGAAAAATGTTTTACATTTTTTATTTTATTTATTTATTTATTTTAAGGTTTATAATGGAGCTGAAATCTCATACTGTGTGTCATTTCCCCCTGTGTCATGAACTGGATATACTGTAGCTATTTTAGGGTTCTGGTAAACGTCATCAGATAGACAGGTTTCAGTAGTGACAGCAGTATTCAGATATAATCATTTTTAGCATGTTCGTTAATAATGATAACTTAATTTTGTTAAAGTTCAACTGCTACATGTGATACTATTTTTCCTTGTGCAAATGCAAAACGACTACAGGCTTTACAGATGTAAGACATGTCAGTATGATCAGGCTCATCATTCTCCTCCACTGGCCAGTGTGACTGCTTTACTCAGTGTCTTACTACTGTGCAGTTGTCAAAAGACAGTCAAGAGATACTGACTCTCTGCTCTGTGTGTCTGAAGCTGAGATGCACTGATATACTCACACTGCACATCAAGACGTTTAGGAGGAGATCTGTTTGTCCCAATCCCATTCCCTGCCTGACAGGTGTATTCTCCTGCATCCTGCAGTGTGATGCTTTTAATGGTGTAACTCTACTGTTCCTCCTGTCTCTGAGGATACAGCTCTGTTATTCTTAAACCAGGTGTAGTTCTGCACTGGTGGGTTGGCATCACTGCTGCAGGTCAGAGTCACTGAACTGCCCCCCACTATTTCACCAGAGGGGTGCACTGATAATAAGATGCTCTTAGGAGGATCTGAAAGAGAAAATAACAGGTCCTGCAGTTTTATATAGATCTCACACTTACCTCAGTTAAAGTATGTTTCCTTTTCCTCAATGTTTCCATTATGTCATTTTGTTTGACTGCTATTATTGCAATGCCATCTTTCTTTCAATTTTTAGAATTAACTTAATCCGATATTGTTTCTAAACATAATAACTTCCATTTCCTAATCATTATCTGCAGGTTGCTCTTCTGCCCAGTTCTCATGTCTTTTAAAGGTACATTATAGTACAACTGCATCACCGCTTTTCAAAATTAGTAACAAATGACGCTCAGTAAAGTTAAATGCATGAGTTTGTCTTCAAATACTCACATCTCACACCGAGAGTCACTGCTGGGGACAGGAGATTCTCATGGCCTCTTACTGCACAGGAGTAGCTGCCTGCATCTCCACTGCTGGCTTTAAACTGAAGGTAGTTATGATTTTCATATTTCTGGGCGGTGTAAAACTGAGATTGTCCATTCTTGTACCAGATGAATGTTTGGCTGCCAGTCAGGTCAGTGCAGGTGATTTTACAGGTTTGTGTCACTCACTCTCCCTCTCTCCTTATGTCAGACTTCATTTCAACCTTTACACCTGAGTGAGAAGAAGAAATACAATAACACAATATACTGAGTTATTCAACAAAATTCCACATTGTACAGCACCCACAATAAATGTATGAATGCATATACTGTAAATGGTCCAGCATTTCATTTCGATTAAAGGTTGAAGTCAACTGAGACCCCAAAATCTCAATCTGTCTGATAATGGAATGCTTGTGCTCTGGATTGGCTGGCATAACGTGGTGAACACATGCAGTCATTCCCTCCTCTTTTAAAAATTATTTGGTGGCAGATAAAGGGTGATACCGCCAACTACAGGGCATTGTATTATCTCATAAAAAAACACGTTTTCAATGCACAAAAATGGCAAGTTACTCACACATGCAAAGCACTGCCTATAACTCATTCATTCAAACTGGCTAAATCTAGGCCTGCCATTAAAAGTATTGATATCAAAATGATGCCAAGTTACTGTGCTACAAACTATATAGGATATCTTGCCTCACCGAAATTAAAGAAGCAGTATTCCAAAGCAATGCTGCGCAATGTTTTCTTAACAAAGAAGGCACAAGACAATTCAGACATGCCTGCGTCTTTTATCATCTGGCAATGTAGCACCTTACGCCTTTGCACTATACAGAGATGTACGATGTTGTGCTTGGACAGCATGGTTGGACAGACCAATCCGCTTCTTGGGCGGGCCGAATGCTACACTGTATTACTACAATGGAAATGTAGGTATAGAGCCTAGCCAAACAGATATCAGAGGTTTTTGGATAAGGCATTATAATCTGACTGCATGTTCTTCCCCTTTTCAGCTTTAACAGACAGGCTGCAACATTTAGAATTATATGCATTGGCTATTTTCACTGAAGATGCTGCCCATCCAAGCCATTCTAAATGACAGTACAGAATTACTCACACAGCACTTTGAGATTTATATCCTGCAGTGTGATGGTTTTAATGGTGTAACTGTGCTCTGGTCCTCCTGTCTCTGAGGATACAGCTCTATTATTCTTATACCAGGTGTATCTCTGCACTGGTGGGTTGGCATCACTGCTGCAGGTCAGAGTCACTGAACTGCCCTCCACTATTTCACCAGAGGGGCTCACTGATATTGAGGTGTTTTTAGGAGCATCTGAAAGAGAAAAGGTCCTGAAGTTTTACTGTGCAGTTCAAAGTAAATGCAAGTTCTCTTCTGCCCTGTTCGCATGTCTTTTAAAGGTACATTAATGTTCAACTCATCATCGCTTTTTCAAAATGAGTTAGGTTGTTGTGAAATATTTGGTTGTCATTCCGTTTTAAATTACTACCGCTGGTTTTGCGATAGGGGATGAATACCGCATGGGGGCCCCCTGGTGGCCACGGGGGCCCTAAGCAGCCGCTTAGTTCGCTTATGCCTCGGGCCGGCCCTGCATGCATTATTTCCCAATAAAACAGAATGTGGGCAGACACTCACATTTCACATTGACTGCAGGGGAAGTGACTCCTCCTGTAGCACAGGAGTAGAGATCTGTATCATCAGTGCTGGCTACATTGAGGGAGTATTTATACTCATAGGGCACAACTTTTCCATTCTTGTACCAGGTAAAGGTAGGGCTGCCACTCAAAGTGCAGGTGCTGCTACAGGTCAGTGTTATACTCTGTGCCTCATTCTCTGTTACTTTCACCTGAAGACCTGCACACAAGAATCAACATGATAAAAAGACCATTCTGTTTCTATTAGAAAATAATTAGGAGTACTGACAGTTAATAGTATAAAAAGAAAGTTTATAATTACCTGTAACTGTCAACGAGACTCCAGGCAGACCAGTATATTTTCCACCATAACGGTCGGTCAGGAACTTGAAGCGATATATTGCTGAATCACTTTCTCTCAGCTGGTTTATTCTAAAAGTGCAGTCACTGTTCTTATTCCCCAGGTACTCCACACGGTCAGAGTACTCTGGGTCATTGGACAGGTCTTTACCCTCCTGTTTACTGTTCCAGTTAGAATAAATAGCCCGTTGGAATAAATAGCAACGCTTTCAAAGGGTCCTGTAGCTTTAAGGAAGAGAGGCTCCCTACCTAACGGGTTAGGAGGACTTGTTTTGCATCCCTCATTAGTTTTATCGGCTGTAACAGGTAGTAATGTTTTAAGATTATTCTGGAAAATAGTTAGCCCCGCCCACTCCCAAGTACTTGGTTGAGATTGTCTGTTGCACAGGAGAGAGTGCACAGCAAGAGGGGAGAACGGAAGAGAGAAAAAGACGGTCAGAAGTAGAAAATCATAATCATTCATTTAAGCAGTAAACTTAAAGAGCAGCTCCTTAAATGACCCAGGGACCAAATATTTTCCAGATCGCACACTTCAGTTTCTTTCCTTGGGATCTTGGTGAGTTTAAATATTAAATTTTACCAAAGTATCGTAACTGTAGCAGCAACATGTATGCTATTAACTCCGTGTTCCTTGAAAATAGCGTTAGCCACACGTGGCATTTAATATTTTTCAGTTTGCACACTTCCGTTTCTTCCTTTGGGATCTCGGTGAGTTTATATTTTAAATTTAGCTAAAGTATCGCCATTGTAGCAGCCACACGTGTGTTATTAACTCCGCGTTTCCTTGAAAATAGCATTAGCCACACGTGGTATGTATAGCTATTGCGTTTCTCTCACATAAAGTTGAATGTTGCTATTTGAAAGCGTGAATGGCACTGTTATAGTAGTTCTATCATACGTGTATGAATGTGCCATGTAATATGTATATGAATGTGCCCTGTAATAACCTTGTGTTGGAGTTAGCTAATGCAGTACTGTTAGAAACCATGCACTAGCACTTAGCAAGTGCACTACAGTGGTGTATATCATGTAGCCATATCTTCCATTGTGCATGACAATGCAAGAGGGTTAGTTCACATGCATTTAAATGATTTTACAATCAACTAATGATTTACTTGATTGTTAAAGGTTTATTTCCATGTGTTTATATTGAGTTCATGGTTTAAAAATTATTTGCTATAGTTACATGGAAAATACCTTGGTCATAATTCATGATAAATGGTTAAAGAGTGATAGAATATTTGATAAAAGGAAACTGTACAGTTGAGCATTTATAAAGAGTACTATTTGGTTTATTGGTAACACTTTTACACTTTTGAGGTTACAATGATGCCTTAAAGAAAAGAACTAAGATTGAGAAAAGTATGCAGTTGTTATAATAGCCTGTTATCATACAGGCTGGGTTTTTTGGATACCCTAGAACAGTGGTTCTTAACCTTGTTGGAGGCACCGAACCCCACCAGTTTCATATGCTCATTCACCGAACCCTTCTTTAGTAAAAAAACTAACTAACTGCAGACTAGACTGAGGGGTGGACCTCTGCGGCGGAGGCTCCACCGAACCCCTGAGACCGACTCACCGAACCCCTAGGGTTCGACCGAACCCAGGTTAAGAACCACTGCCCTAGAAGAAACCTGTGAACCTAGGATTCTCTCCCTGACGAGGGAGATGGCAAGCCGACCAACTTGACCAACTTGGTTCATCTTCATCCACTTGAGGAAGGACCCCCTGATACCCCTTGTTTCTCCCAGCCCCACTCTGGTGTGGTAGGATTGTGATTGAGAAATTGCATAATTTTATTTGATACTTTATATTTTTTAAATAGGGTGCACCCAACCAACAAAACTGACTTGAAACTAACTAAATTGAACTAAACCAGACTGAACAGAAGACATTCAGAACTTAATGGACAGTGAATACAGTTACAGCACTCAGGACATTGATATGAAGACAAATGAATGTGGTTGAATGTGATAAGTAAATGCTGGCTTTACATGTTGTCATTACACTTTCTTTAATACAGTTCTAACCATTTTGCACTTACTTTCTGGCTCCGGTTGTTCATTGTGTCCATCTCATCATTCATAACCTCTCCTTACGAACCTAGCTTTAACCCAAAAATATTTACCTACTGCTAACTGACCTTTAGGTGGGTTACACAGTCATAAATAACCCAGAATGTTTTCTGCACTGTGTGAGATGTGGGATATGAGTAAGTGCAGCTCATGTCTACTGAAGACCCCTTTAAGGCACAGATTCTCTCAGGGGTGTAAGTGACTCCCCATCCCCTCTGGCTCAGAACACCTGAAAAACACACACACACACACACATGCAGACACACACACACACACATGCAGACACACACACACGCACATACACAATCACACTGCTCAGAAGTCCTTTAAAACACAGATGTGTTGGCAACATGACAGCTAAGGGATACAATTAACAAAACTTTAAAACAAGTGCACCTAACTTCTCCAAAACTATGGAACTTCTATTATTGCACTTGTATTTCAATACTAACTGATGTCAGTAGATGACAGTAGCCACCAATCAATGTGAGATTTGCAGGTACAGGAAGTTTTGCTTAGTAGCTAGCTTTGCTAGAATGCAGTAGCAAACCAAGCAAGTTAAGAGCAAGCGTCTGTGTCATTCTAAGAATGCAACATGCACAATCAACAGCTCCGATCATTTAGTACAGCCACAGATATTTATATCATGCCTTTGTCTCAGTTTTAAAGCTGAGTGTGAAGAGGAACTTCATCTTAAAGGTTCTCTCTTGTTCCCCTCTCTTTTCAGATGAGAAACTTTGCACTACTCTAAACTAATGTACTGTAGAACATTAATTTATATATATTATATACATTCCTTAATGCAATTTAAATGCATTCACTTTTGTTGCTTCTGATTGAGTTAATGAAGGGAGACTAATAAATAGGAACACATGCTGATAAATGCTGTATATGCAGACTGAAACATCAGAACTACATTTGGAAAAAAACACATCATTTACCTGACACAGAGAGGATGATTACCAACAAGGTATTGAAGAGCATGGCTGCATCAGATTGAAAATATTAATACAAACACATATACAGGTCTTGATTATTATTTACACTGTGAAAATGAACAGCAGAAACAAAGACTGTCAGAGTATTCTGTTAATTGGCAGAAATAGCAGAATAACAATTACTACACAAGCACACACAGTGAGTTTATGTGCTGCTAATGCCTAAAAATTTCTTTTTATGAGACAGCTTTATTATACTCCTTTTTTCTGTTCGGTTTTGCCCTTTTCGCTGGGTAGTTTTTTGTCAGTATTTAACGGCAGGACTTACCGCCCAGAGGAGTATATTATTCTGTTCTGTCTAGTTAGAATACTCCTTGTCCTTTAGTTCTTATCACCCTTTCATGGGTAGACTACTTAGTCCGATATACCTGGGATATTCTCCCTTAGGGGCGACATAGCTCAGGAGGTAAGACCGATTGTCTGGCAGTCGGAGGGTTGCCGGTTCAAACCCCGCCCTGGGCATGTCGAAGTGTCCTTGAGCAAGACACCTAACTCCTAACCTCTAACTGCTCTGGCGAATGAGAGGCATCAATTGTAAAGCGCTTTGGATAAAAGCGCTATATAAATGCAGTCCATTTACCTTGGGAGTATTTAATTTTCTTTACTTGTTTGTTTACTTGTCCCCTTCCTCTAGTCTTCCGAGACCTTGTGGTTACTTCATCCTGTGTGGATAGCTTTCAGATTCCCGTTCAGTCGCGTCTGGTTCTCCGAACCCCCCCGCCCCCACCCCCCAAATTCACCTCACCTAGAATTTATACTCTAGATGGGATCAGTTCTGTAATAAGCACAATATAATCACAAAATGTGCACAAGAATGTCATAGTAATGTAAATGTTATACAAGTATTAATAAAAAAAATTTAAAAATTGAATTATATATAAAGCTCAATTCTCCAGTATATTTGGCCAACGAATACATTCAGCAATGATAATGGCTTTCAGTCACCAACATCTTGGTAATACTTTGTGTACAATATGAAGACATGAGCTGTTATGCATGTAAATGTTGATAGAATGCCAAAGAATGATCCATTCTGAGTACATCTTTGCAGACCCAATAGCCACAGTCATCCTGGTCATATGACAAAGGCACAGTCATGTGACCTGAGTTCACGAGGAGAGTTTATGTTCACTGGTTTTAATAAATACTCTTAAATGTATCATCCAGTGCAGGAAATGTTTTGTTCATACTGCTTGAGGATTACTTTGCAGTGGGCTGCCACTCAAAGTGCAGGTGCTGCTACAGGTCAGTGTTACACTCTGTGCCTCATTCTCTGTCACTTTCACCTGAAGACCTGCACACAAGAATCAACATGATAAAAAGACCATTCTGTTTCTATTAGAAAATGATTAGGAGTACTGCAAGTTCATAGTATATAAAGCAAGTTTAGAATTACCTGTAACTGTCAATAAGACTCCAGGACGACCAGTATATTTTCCATCTTCGCTGTGAGTCAGGAACCTGAAGCGATATAATGCTGAATCACTTTCTCTCAGTTGCTTTATTCTGAAAGTGCAGTCATTGTTCTGATTCCCCAGGTACTCCACACGGTCAGAGTACTCTGGGTCCTGGGACAGGTCCTCAGGCTCCTGTGGCTTGTTCCAGTGAATAAACCAGAATGTTTTCTGCACTGCGTGAGATGTGGGATATGAGTAAGTGCAGCTCATGTCTATTGAAGACCCCTTTAAGGCACAGATTCTCTCAGGGGTGTAAGTCACTCCCCATCCCCTCTGGCTCAGAACACCTGAAAAACACACACAGAGACACACACACAAACACAAACACACACACACTGCTCAAAATGCTTTAAAACACAGATGTGTTGGCAACATGACAGATTCAATAAACAAAACTTTAAAACTACTGCACCTAACTTGTCTGAAAATATAGAACATCAATAACTGTGCATGAGGCACCCTGGATATGTTCTGGGGGCAGAGTTGTGGTTCGTTGGGTCGATATTATTTCTGACCCTCCCATAATATATTTTAGTTGTTGTTGTATTTTCAGTGATATAACAATTTGCAGCTTCATACTGATTACCTGCAAACATGATCTTTTGTCCCTCTCTGTTAGCTATTTCAATACCAACTGAAGTCAGTAGATAACAGTAGCCACCAATAAATGTGAGATTCATGAGCACAGAAAGTTTTGCTTAGTAGCAAGCTTTGCTGGACAGTAGCATTAAGCCAATCAAAAGTGAGTATCTGCATTTATTGTCAGCTGAAAACTGTTATGTTTTGCTTGCAGTGAAAACAAACTGCTTTCATTAAAACGTGGCACCGGAATACTTGTGCCGTCATTCTTAGAATGCAACATGCACAATCAACAGCTCCGATCATTTAGTACAGCCACAGATATTTATATCATGCCTCTGTCTCAGTTTCAACGCTTCATCTTATCAGTTCTCTCTTTTCCCCTCTGTTTTCAGATGAGCGATGTTGCACTACTCTAAACTAATGTACAGTAGAACATTATTTTATAGAAATTATATACACTCCTTTCTCTTTTCTAAAGCAATTTAAATGTATTCACTTTTGCTTCTGAGTTAATGAAGGGAGACTAATAAACAGGAACACATGCTGATAAATACTGTATATGTAGAATGAAACATCAAAACTACATTTGGAAAAAAAAAAAAAAAACACAAATAATTTACCTGACACAGAGATGAAGATTGCCAACAATGTTTTGAAGAGCATGGCTGCATTGGATTGAAAACACGCATCCAAATACACATATACAGGTCTTGATTATTATTTACACTGTAAAAATGAATGGCAGAAACCAACACTGAGTATTTGATATTATTCCAGAAATACACAACTAAGAAATACTACACAAGCACACACAGTGAGTTAATATGCTGCTAATGCCCCTAAATGCTCAGGTTTTAATGAAGAGCTCACACAGACCAGACAGCAGAGATTCAAACAGGCTGTGACTTGATGGCTGATATTTGTATGGAAGAAACAGTGATCTTTTCTAGCCAGAAAAATGCATTTTATTTTATATTTGATTCCAGTTTAATCTTCTTGCACCAGGACACAGTGTAAAATAAATGAATTAAAAAATTGATTAAATGAAATATGATAATGCACTTACCAGGAGAAAGTTATGATCTTTGCTCAAGCCATTAGTATAAAACAGCCTTACTGATAGAGCAGTGTGGCTGAATATGACTGTGAAGAAAGTTCTTCACACTAAATATAAAAGTAGAATGTGATTAACTGGCTGGTGCAGATCTGACTCACTTCCCCTTTTTCAAGTCATGCACATTTTAAAAGTTAACTGATAAAAATGGCAGAACAAACGCAGTCATTAGCTTTGCGTCTGGTCAGGACTAACAGTACATTTTTAAAAGGCTGGGTAACTCCATTCTCTTATTGAGATTCTGATTCCAATATGAATTTCAATGACAACAGCTGCTCTTAATCCCAATCAATTGCAATTGCAATTATGTTTATTTTGGATATTATAAAATAAACATAACAATTCTGCTTACAGGCATAATTCCTGATCCATTTTGACATATGCAATAATGAAGTCAAACTTTGCATTTGTAAATATTCATGAATCCACACGCTCTATAAGACAGACATGCTGACGTGCACACTTCAATGCACACGCATGCACACGCATGCACACGCATGCACACGAATGTAAACAATATGGCGTAAGGCTGTGGGTGAGTGCTTCGTCGTTGCTGTGTTTCTGTAGCGTGAGCAAATACTCGGGAACAGCCAGCCAGCACAGGGATTCTGCCTTTGACTTGTTTATTCCTTGGAAATGTGCGGACGGGCTATCACTACTATAACTTACAATACAGCACTGCTTACCGATCACTCTTAAAACTCTCTGGAAAGCTGGCTACCTTCCCTCCAACAAAAATACCCGAACAACACTCCCCTGTCTCTGTGCCTTATTCTGTGCCTCCCCCCCACCCCACTTTGCACCACTCCCTCACTCTACACTTACAGAGGCCTTCCCAGTCCACAAACCATTTAAATGGGTACAGCAGTTCAATAACACATCTCACATAAGCACATGTATGAATTCACTTGAGACCTTTATTCCATTCACTGATGTGAAATTAATACAGACATTGTTTCTGTTTTTTTTAAAAATGTTTTTTAAATTTCAGCATTTCTGTCTGTTCCCAGATGAATTTTGTCTTTACTCCAGATCTTGTAAAACAATAACAAATAAAAATATGCATCCAGCTGCATGTGCATGACTGAATTAAAACATCGGTGACTGCATTGGCAATGTGAACTAAAGCTACAAGCAGGAAGCTATCTGCTAATGCGTACATTGTTGCTAAGGTCTGAGGCTTGTCCTATTCCAATACATGTACAGTATAAACAGTCTGTAAAAGCAGAAGAGCTTAATATTAATGAGTCTGCAAAAGCTGTGATAGGCATCAGGCACAGGTAAACACTTTTAGGTTCAGGAGCCCCATACAAAAAACCATTACCTAAACTAGATTACTTAATTCAGCTTCGCAAAAGATCTTGGGGGAAATCGATCTGAAACGCTCAGACAGGACTCATGTACTGCAGTAATAGTGCCATCTACAGGCAGAAAAGGTACACTGCATTCATCTCTCCACCGGAGATTAATTTCATTGCCGCACACAGCATGTTTAACCTACTTGAATCTGGGTGTTATCTTTTTTTTTTTTTTTTTTTTTTTTGTTTTACAGTTTATAAAAGATATATTTTCTATTTATTTCATTTAACTCAATGTGGTGCAGGTCTCACCCCGTACTAAAACATAAATGACAGTACTGATGACATCATTTGCTAAATTTTTCCACTGGGTTCCTTACCCATCCTGTGTCTGCTATATATATATATATATATATTACCCTTGTTTTCATTTGGAAATGCAGCAGGCCCTGTGGGATGTTTTTTTAAAGTACCTGTTTAGTGCTTTTCCTGCACATGTTCTATTCCATCAGCAGAACCCAGGGGGTAACGCCTACAGTACACGGTTTACTTACTAAATTCTTCAAGCATAGGTTAATTTTGTTTGTTTCATTGAATGATTGTTAAAAAAATTCAAGGTATGGTCTGAATTCTAACGTTTAGCAAAACAAAAAATAAACACTAAGAATGTGAAAAACAAATTCACCTTATGTGAATTTATAATCTTGATGGGATCAGTTCAGTAATAAGCATAATATAATCACAAAATGTGCACAGGAATGTCATAATAATGTAAATGTTATACAAGTATTAATAAAAAAATTTAAAAAATTGAATTTTATATATAAAGCTCAATTCTCCAGTTTATGAAGCAAGATATCTTCCTGGTTTATTTTCACTTGTCCAGTTTTTGAAGTGTGCTGTAGAGAACACAGTCTTCCTTTACGGATGGGGCTGGTGACCTGCATGGAGAAAACAGCGCGTTTAGACTCTATTAAA
Source organism: Anguilla anguilla (assembly GCF_013347855.1). NCBI lineage: Eukaryota > Metazoa > Chordata > Actinopteri > Anguilliformes > Anguillidae > Anguilla > Anguilla anguilla. Next base: position 83,755,190 of record NC_049201.1, on the reverse strand, counting down.
GTCACAGACATTCTCATTCTCATTTAAGTCAATCCTGCCTGAGCCTTTATCACATTTAGACACACCTTGCAACATGAAGCACAAGCAGAAGCTTTAGCCACAGAACAGTTATCTGGAATTTTGGAAAACATTACATCACTGTGATGTCACACAGCAAGGAGATGAAAAGAGAAGAAAGTTGACAAGCAGAACAAGCCAAATGATGAATCTAGATCAGCGGAACATCCAGTCCTCGTGTCACCACGTTCTTCTTTTTGACCAGGCAGAGAAGTTCTTAGCAAAGCAGCAGCGAGAGATTACAACATTTTAAAATACTTGAACTGGGCTTTGGGACTGCAACAAACAACCAAAATATAGAATTAGTGTGCATCAAGGCAACACCAGGTCCTACAAACACATAAATATATAAACTGTTACAGATGCACTGAGAAGTACTGGAATCTCAGAAATGCTCATTTGTATTTTTGTTTCCAGGGTTTGTTTTGTACATGCTTACATGACCAAGTGTTATGGATGCACGTTTTTTGGCTACCATTCATTTCTAATATTGTACACGCTGATGTAAATGTCTCACAGCTACTATGGTTAGAATCTAAATACTTCTTTGTGCTTTTGTTTCCAACATAAATCACAGCACAACATTCTTAGCTCTCCCCAGTGAGACGCTCTGGTCTATCCAGTGAGACACCCTGGTCTATCCAGTGAGACGCTCTGGTCTATCCAGTGAGACGCTCTGGTCTATCCAGTGAGACGCTCTGGTTGCGGGTGTTAGCGGGCTGAACAGAGGAGTAGAGGGGAACTTCACCGTTGTCTCTGTCTGTATCCTGTGTTCCAGTGTGACTCATTGCCATCTCTGAGACGTTGCCAAAAATGGGGCTTTTATTCCCCTGCAGGGTAAAGAAAAGAGGCAGGAGAAGGATGGGAAAGTTCCACAGAAAGGTCCTGTTCATTTCAGTGAGCTCCTCAGAGCTGGAGTGAGCTACTCGCCCCCATTAACTCCAAAACATGCATTTAACCTGATATAAAAAAATCAGCTAATGAATCAATGTTTTATTTTCAAATACATGCCATCAGCAGTTCAATATCGACTGAACCAGACATACAAACTTAATACACTTAATACGATTTCTTGTCTCTAACATGACCTGTTTTACAGTGGGTTTTCATAAAATCCTGGAAAGATTGCATTCTGAAGTACTTCTTTCATTCCAAAGCATATATTTGCAATAACCAATAGCAATAAACCACCATCACAACAATAATCTGTGTGTATTTATTCATTGGAAACTGTTGAATACAACACATACAGTACAAGTCACTCTCCCTGGCTCTCTATGTAATGCACAGATTATTACATGCACATAATCAGTATTGTACTGTGTAACGTTACTGTCACATACTGCAACCCCTTTTGAGAAAATAAAACTGTCCTTAACAGGGGAATACACATAATTAACTCCTGAAATATTTCCATTAAGCATGTCAACACACATAGAAGATCATAACCTCATACTGTAAATCTGTACATCATCTAATAAACCTTCAAGGTCACATGGCACACACTGCTATGCTTTCTACTTATTTGTAAGAAAGGTTTATTTATTTATTTAGGATCCTCATTAGCAATACACAGGTGCTATATAAATAAATAAATCATGTCTCACGATTACTGTTATAAAGCATTGTGAGTATTAATCAATCTTCATAACTCTAATTATACTGTATTATGAGCAGATTTTAATGTATTATAAGTATATAATGCATTATAGACAGGCATTATAGACAGTGTTAAACACATTTCCGTTTTTGCTTAAAGAATGCATTATGCATTATCAAAATTATATTACATCCGTAGATAAATACATGTATGTAAGGACGGAGTGTGGCGCAGTGGGTAAGGAACTGCGCTTGTAACCGAAAGGTCGTAGGTTCGAATCCCGGGTAAGGACACTGCCGTTGTACCCTTGAGCAAGGTACTTAACCTGCATTGCTTCAGTATATATCCAGCTGTATAAATGGATACAATGTAAAGTGCTAAGTAAAAGTTGTGTAAGTCGCTCTGGATAAGAGCGTCTGCTAAATGCCTATAATGTAATGTAATGTAATGTAATGTATGCACATATGCAGACTGATTTCATTAACTCACCTGCCTGTCCTCTTCTGTCTCATTTGTTGATTTTCTCCTCCTGATTATTCAGAGAAGAAAGAAAAATAAAAAGTAAATCTACCTTCAGACAAATCTTTAAACAGCCCCCTCTTGTATAAACAGCATTTTGCTTTTGTTTGAATGATGTGTATTGCTGAGGCAATAGTGCCCATGTACGTGTATATTTTTTATTATTCAGATGTCATTTGGTTACAGGAAATGAGCCTGAGTTATAAGAGGTTTCATCCTGCCCAATAAATGTAGTTCTGCTTTATTCAAACCAACACTGGAGTTCATGGGCAAATTGATGCGCTTGACAAGACTTTGTTATGGTCTGTAACTGTCCACATGATTCATATTAAGAACAAGCTTTAATGGGATTCTGTTACCCCATCATACAGGTTTGATAAACTAATTGGGACACTAAAACGCATCAGTCAGAGTTTATAAAATTGACATCTCAATAAAACAAGATGTCTAATAATGCAGTGGTCTAAGCACTAATCAGACATTAGAGGGGGGAGTATGGCATCAGCATGATGTAACGTAGCTAATGCTTGACAAAAACATTCCACAAAAATGTACACTCGTTTTGAACTATGAGTCTAAATCATACATACAGTAATTCACACTGGAGTGACTACAAACCGACTCATTTACAACCACGTACCTCACGCACACACAGAGAAACACAAGAGCCAAAATTTCAGCGACTCCCAGAGCTGCAGCCACGATCAGTGACTGACCTCCTAAGCAAAGTCAGAGAGATGTAGCCCTGTCAGTTATGATATAGCAGTGCTCATTTCACAACATGCCACACCAAGGTCCTTAATAAGAAAGTTTATAAATGTTTAAACACACCTCTTATATGCCTACCTTTACTAGAAATTTCTGTACATTTGAATTTTACTGAATTCAATTCTGGCATCATGAAACTTTTAGTTACACTGCTCATCATCATTATCTACCATGATCCGGTTCGGATTGTAGCACCAATGTTATGATCAGCATTGCTTTGTAGCCACTGGATCACAATCAGCGTCAAATAAAACATTTTATCAAATATGTTCTGGTCCTACCTTGCACTGTGACCAGTATAGCAGAAGCATTCTGAGCTCCAAGTCTGTTCTGTGCCTCACAGTAGTACTGTCCTCTGTTCCAGTATCTAAAGTTAGAAAAGATCAAACTCTGTCCAGATCCTGCCAGCCAGACTCCAGTGTCATTCTTCTTAACCCAGGTGTAGTTCTGCACAGGTGGGTTGGCATTGCTGCTGCAGGTCAGAGTCACTGAACTGCCCTCCACTATTTTACCAGAGGGGCTCACTGATACTGAGACGCTCTTAGGAGGATCTGAAAGAGAAAATAACCGGTCTTGCAGTTTTAAAGAAAAGTCACACTGAGATATTCTTGGGAGCATCTAAAATCATCAGAAAAATGTGTTAAATTCCATATAATTTCTCACTCACTGTGTTCCATCTCAAAACACTAGTAGAGACATTAATTTCAAAGTAATGTTTATAATGGAGCTGAAATCTCACAAGGTGATGTAGAGGGGTGGTGTGGTTAGGGCGCCATCTGCAGGCAGAGTGGGAGCAGTATAGTTGGCCTACAACCACGCCTGTTTGCAGTTACATTTGATTGGTATAATTTATATGCGCTGCCTGCAGTGAGACCGGGGTGCTGGAATGAGAGACGCACGCGGGAGCGGCATGCCATCTAATCCCCGTCCTTATCGTGTGTGTTTTGTTTTGGTTTCCGTGTTTTAGGTATCGAGCGCACAATAAAGCCTTGGTGCGTCTAACAACGACGGATTGTGTGGTTTGTGCGGAATAGGACTGCAGAACCTGTTACAGTAAATATCCCAGTATATCATGCATTCTTACAAAATGAACTGGATATACTGTAGCTTTTTATGGTAGTTGGAAAATGACACAGCAGAATCAAGTTTTCAAAAGTGACAGAAGTATTTAGATATGTCTTTTTAGCATCTTCATTAATAATGGTAACTTCATTTTTAAAAGTTGATCAGCCACATGTGGTACCTTATTTGCCCTTTGCAAAATCAAAATGACTACACGTTTTACCTAAGACATGTCAGTATGATCAGACTCATCACTGTAGGATAATGTAATTATATCTGATTTCTCCTCCACTGGCCAGTGTGACTGCTTTACTCAGTGTCTTACTGCTGTGAAGTTGCCCAAAGACACTCAGGAGATGCTGACTCTCTGCTCTGTGTGTCTGAAGCTGAGATGCACTGATATACTCACACTGTACATCAAGACGTTTAGGATGAGATTTTTCTGTCCCAATCACATTCCCTGCCTGACAGTAGTATTCTCCTGCATCCTGCAGTGTGATGCTTTTAATGGTGTAACTGGATCGTCTCCATGAGGATTCAGCTCTATTATTCTTATACCAGGCGTAACTGTGCACTGGTGGGTTGGCATGGCTGCTGCTGCAGGTCAGAGTCACTGAACTGCCCTCCACTATTTCACCAGAGGGGCTCACTGATACTGAGACGCTCTTTGGACGATCTGAAAGAGATAATAACAGGTCCTGCAGTTTTAAAGAAAAGTCACACTGAGATAATCTTGGGAGCATCTAAAATAATCAGAAAAATGTGCTAAATTCCATATAATTTCTCACTCACTGTGTTCCATCTCAAAACACTAGTAGAGACATTAATTTCAAAGTAATGTTTATAATGGAGCTGAAATCTCACAAGGTGATGTAGAGGGGTGGTGTGGTTAGGGCGCCATCTGCAGGCAGAGTGGGAGCAGTATAGCTGGCCTACAACCACACCTGTTTGCAGTTACATTTGATTGGTAATGGTTTATATGCTCTGCCTGCAGTGAGACCGGGGTGCTGGAATGAGAGACGCAAGGCGGGAGCGGCATGCCATCTAATCCCCGTCCTCATCGTGTGTGTTTTGTTTTTGTTTCCGTGTTTTTGGTATTGAGCGCACAATAAAGCCTTGGTGCCTCTAACAACGACGGATTGTGTGGTTTGTGGGGAAAAGGACTGCAGAACCTGTTACAGTAAATAACCCAGTATATCATGCATTCTTACAAAATGAACTGGGTATACTGTAGCTTTTTATGGTAGTTGGAAAATGACACAGCAGAATCAAGTTTTCAAAAGTGACAGAAGTATTTAGATATGTCTTTTTAGCATCTTCATTAATAATGATAACTTCATTTTTAAAAAGTTGAACAGCTACATATGGTACATTTTTTGCCCTTTGCAAACTCAAAATGACTACACGTTTTACCTAAGACATGTCAGCATGATCAGGCTTATCACTGTATGATAATGTAATTATACGTGATTTCTCCTCCACTGGGCAGTGTGACTGCTTTACTTAGTGTCTTACTACTGTGAAGTTGCCCAAAGACACTCAGGAGATACTGACTCTCTGCTCTGTGTGTCCGAAGTTGAGATGCACTGATATACTCACACTGCACATTGAGATGTTTAGAAGGAGATCTTTCTGTCCCAATCCTATTCTGTGCCATACAGTGGTATTCTCCTGCATCCTGCAGTGTGATGGTTTTAATGGTGTAACTGTCTACTGGTCCTCTTGTCTTTGAGGATACAGCTCTATCATTCTTATACCAAGTGTATTTCTGCACTGGTGGGTTGGCATCACTGCTGCAGGTCAGAGTCACTGAACTGCCCTCCACTATTTCACCAGAGGGGCTCACTGATACTGCGGTGTTCTTAGGACGATCTGAAAGAGAAAATAACAGGTCCTGCAGTTTTATATAGATGTCACACTTACTCAGCTCAGTTAAAGGAAACCCGCAGTGGGTTCACCACCTCAGTTCTTCCAGCATTTCATGCTTAACGCACAGAAATGAAGAGCCACAAATATGGCACTTCACTAGATATACATATGCAATATTTAGATTACAAACACAGTATATACTATACATGGACTACACTACTATATTACTGTATCAGATATACATATGTACATAACACATCACAATGTTTTACATCATATGTTTTAATGATATCACCCAGCAGTACATCAAACTGTATGTTCATCTCCTTTATAGCTTAACAAACAGTCTGCAGCATTCAGAAATATATGCATAGGCTATTTTCACTGAAGATGCTGCCCATCCAAGCCGTTCTAAATGACAGTACAGAATTACTCACACAGCACTTTGAGAGTTATTTGAGGAGATCTTTTTGTCCCAATCGCATTCTCAGCCTCACAGTAGTATTCTCCTGCATCCTGCAGTGTGATGGTCTTAATGGTGTAACTGGATTCTTTCCATGAGAGTTCATTTCCATTATTCTTATACCAGGTGTGTCTCTGCACTGGTGGGCTGGCATCACTGCTGCAGGTCAGAGTCACTGAACTGCCCTCCACTATTTCACCAGAGGGGCTCACTGATACTGAGACACTCTTCGGAGGATCTGAAAGAGAAAATAACAGGTCCTGCAGTTTTAATTAATATTCACACTGAGGTGTTCTTGGGAGCATCTAAAATCATTAGAAAAATGTGTTAAATTCCATATAATTTCTCAGTCATTGTGTTGCGTCTCAAAACACTAGTAGAGACATTTATTTCAAAGTAATGTTTATAATGGAGCTGAAATCTCACAATGTGATGTGGAGGGATGGTGTGGTTAGGGCGCCATCTGCAGGCGGAGTGGGAGCAGTATAGCTGGCTAACAACCACGCCTGTTTGCAATTTCAATTGATTGGTAATAGTTTATATGCTCTGCCTGCAGTGAGACCGGGGTGCTGGAATGAGAGACGCACGCGGGATTGGCATGCCATCTAATCTCCGTCCTTATCGTGTGTGTTTTGTTTTGGTTTTTTTCCGTGTTTTTGGTATCGAGCGCACAATAAAGCCTTGGTGCCTCTAACAACGACGGATTGTGTGGTTTTTGGGATAAAGGACTGCAGAACCTGTTACAATAAATATCCCAGTATGTCATGCTTTGTTAAAAAATGAACTGGATATACTGTAGCTTTTTATGGTAGTTGGAAAATGACACAGCAGAATCAAGTTTTCAAAAGTGACAGAAGTATTTAGATATGTCTTTTTAGCATCTTCATTAATAATGATAACTTCATTTTTTAAAGTTGACCAGCAGCATGTGGTACCTTTTTTGCCCTTTGCAAACTCAAAATGACTACACGATTTACCTAAGACATGTCAGTATGATCAGACTCATCACTGTATGATAATGTATTCATATCTGATTTCTCCTCCACTGGCCAGTGTGACTGCTTTACTCAGTGTCTTACTGCTGTGAAGTTACCCAAAGACACTCAGGAGATACTGACTCTCTGCTCTGTGTGTCTGAAACTGAGATGCACTGATATACTCACACTGCACATCAAGACGTTTAGGAGGAGATGTTTTTGTCCCAATCCTATTCTGTGCCTCACAGATGTATTCTCCTGCATCCTGCAGTTTGATGCTTTTAATGGTGTACCTAGATCCTCTCCATGAGAGTTCAGCTCTATTCTTATACCAGGTGTGTATATGCACTGGTGGGTTGGCATCACTGCTGCTGCAGGTCAGAGTCACTGAACTGCCCTCCACTATTTCACCAGAGGGGCTCACTGATACTGAGACGCTCTTCGGAGGATCTGAAAGAGAAAATAACAGGTCTTGCAGTTTTAATTAAAATTCACACTGAGGTGTTCTTGGGAGCATCTAAAATCATTAGAAAAATGTGTTAAATTCCATATAAGTTCTCATTCACTGTGTTGCGTCTCAAAGCACAAGTAGAGACATTAATTTCAAAGTAAAGTTTATAATGGAGCTGAAATCTCACAATGTGATGTGGAGGAGTGGTGTGGTTAGGGCGCCATCTGCAGGCAGAGTGGAAGCAGTATAGCTAGCCTACAACCACGCCTGTTTGCAATTACAATTGATTGGTAATGGTTTATATGCTCTGCCTGCAGTGAGACCGGGGTGCTGGAATGAGAGACGCACGCAGGAGAGGCATGCCATCTAATCCCCGTCCTTATCGTCTGTGTTTTGTTTTTGTTTCCGTGTTTTTGGTATTGAGCGCACAATACAGCCTTGGTGCCTCTAACAACGACGGATTGTGTGGTTTGTGGGGAAAAGGACTGCAGAACCTGTTATAGGAAATATCCCAGTATATCATGCTTTGTTACAAAATGAACTGGATATACTGTAGCTTTTTATGGTAGTTGGAAAATGACACAGCAGAATCAAGTTTTCAAAAGTGACAGAAGTATTTAGATATGTCTTTTTAGCATCTTCATTAATAATGATAACTTCATTTTTTAAAAGTTGAACAGCTACATGTGGTACCTTTTTTGCGCTTTGCAAACTCAAAATGACCACACGTTTTACCTAAGACATGTCAGCATGATCAGGCTTATCACTGTATGATAATGTAATTATACGTGATTTCTCCTCCACTGGGCAGTGTGACTGCTTTACTTAGTGTCTTACTACTGTGAAGTTGCCCAAAGACACTCAGGAGATACTGACTCTCTGCTCTGTGTGTCCGAAGTTGAGATGCACTGATATACTCACACTGCACATTGAGATGTTTAGAAGGAGATCTTTCTGTCCCAATCCTATTCTGTGCCATACAGTAGTATTCTCCTGCATCCTGCAGTGTGATGGTTTTAATGGTGTAACTGTCTACTGGTCCTCTTGTTTTTGAGGATACAGCTCTATCATTCGTATACCAAGTGTATTTCTGCACTGGTGGGTTGGCATCACTGCTGCAGGTCAGAGTCACTGAACTGCCCTCCACTATTTCACCAGAGGGGCTCACTGATACTGCGGTGTTCTTAGGACGATCTGAAAGAGAAAATAACAGGTCCTGCAGTTTTATATAGATGTCACACTTACTCAGCTCAGTTAAAGGAAACCCGCAGTGGGTTCACCACCTCAGTTCTTCCAGCATTTCAGGCTTAACGCACAGAAATGAAGAGCCACAAATATGGCACTTCACTAGATATACATATGCAATATTTAGATTACAAACACAGTATATACTATACATGGACTACACTACTATATTACTGTATCATATATACATATGTACATAACACATCACAATGTTTTACATCATATGTTTTAATGATATCACCCAGCAGTACATCAAACTGTATGTTCATCTCCTTTATAGCTTAACAAACAGGCTGCAGCATTCAGAAATATATGCATAGGCTATTTTCACTGAAGATGCTGCCCATCCTAGCCGTTCTAAATGACAGTACAGAATTACTCACACAGCACTTTGAGAGTTATTTGAGGAGATCTTTTTGTCCCAATCGCATTCTCAGCCTCACAGTAGTATTCTCCTGCATCCTGCAGTGTGATGGTCTTAATGGTGTAACTGGATTCTTTCCATGAGAGTTCATTTCCATTATTCTTATACCAGGTGTGTCTCTGCACTGGCGGGTTGGCATCACTGCTGCAGGTCAGAGTCACTGAACTGCCCTCCACTATCTCACCAGAGGGGCTCACTGATACTGAGACACTCTTCGGAGGATCTGAAAGAGAAAATAACAGGTCCTGCAGTTTTAATTAATATTCACACTGAGGTGTTCTTGGGAGCATCTAAAATCATTAGAAAAATGTGTTAAATTCCATATAATTTCTCAGTCATTGTGTTGCGTCTCAAAACACTAGTAGAGACATTTATTTCAAAGTAATGTTTATAATGGAGCTGAAATCTCACAATGTGATGTGGAGGGATGGTGTGGTTAGGGCGCCATCTGCAGGCGGAGTGGGAGCAGTATAGCTGGCTAACAACCACGCCTGTTTGCAATTTCAATTGATTGGTAATAGTTTATATGCTCTGCCTGCAGTGAGACCGGGGTGCTGGAATGAGAGACGCACGCGGGAGCGGCATGCCATCTAATCTCCGTCCTTATCGTGTGTGTTTTGTTTTGGTTTTTTTTCCGTGTTTTTGGTATCGAGCGCACAATAAAGCCTTGGTGCCTCTAACAACGACGGATTGTGTGGTTTTTGGGATAAAGGACTGCAGAACCTGTTACAATAAATATCCCAGTATGTCATGCTTTGTTAAAAAATGAACTGGATATACTGTAGCTTTTTATGGTAGTTGGAAAATGACACAGCAGAATCAAGTTTTCAAAAGTGACAGAAGTATTTAGATATGTCTTTTTAGCATCTTCATTAATAATGATAACTTCATTTTTTAAAGTTGACCAGCAGCATGTGGTACCTTTTTTGCCCTTTGCAAACTCAAAATGACTACACGATTTACCTAAGACATGTCAGTATGATCAGACTCATCACTGTATGATAATGTATTCATATCTGATTTCTCCTCCACTGGCCAGTGTGACTGCTTTACTCAGTGTCTTACTGCTGTGAAGTTACCCAAAGACACTCAGGAGATACTGACTCTCTGCTCTGTGTGTCTGAAACTGAGATGCACTGATATACTCACACTGCACATCAAGACGTTTAGGAGGAGATGTTTTTGTCCCAATCCTATTCTGTGCCTCACAGATGTATTCTCCTGCATCCTGCAGTGTGATGCTTTTAATGGTGTACCTAGATCCTCTCCATGAGAGTTCAGCTCTATTCTTATACCAGGTGTGTATATGCACTGGTGGGTTGGCATCACTGCTGCTGCAGGTCAGAGTCACTGAACTGCCCTCCACTATTTCACCAGAGGGGCTCACTGATACTGAGACGCTCTTCGGAGGATCTGAAAGAGAAAATAACAGGTCTTGCAGTTTTAATTAAAATTCACACTGAGGTGTTCTTGGGAGCATCTAAAATCATTAGAAAAATGTGTTAAATTCCATATAAGTTCTCATTCACTGTGTTGCGTCTCAAAGCACAAGTAGAGACATTAATTTCAAAGTAAAGTTTATAATGGAGCTGAAATCTCACAATGTGAAGTGGAGGAGTGGTGTGGTTAGGGCGCCATCTGCAGGCAGAGTGGGAGCAGTATAGCTAGCCTACAACCACGCCTGTTTGCAATTACAATTGATTGGTAATGGTTTATATGCTCTGCCTGCAGTGAGACCGGGGTGCTGGAATGAGAGACGCACGCAGGAGAGGCATGCCATCTAATCCCCGTCCTTATCGTCTGTGTTTTGTTTTTGTTTCCGTGTTTTTGGTATGGAGCGCACAATACAGCCTTGGTGCCTCTAACAACGACGGATTGTGTGGTTTGTGGGGAAAAGGACTGCAGAACCTGTTATAGGAAATATCCCAGTATATCATGCTTTGTTACAAAATGAACTGGATATACTGTAGCTTTTTATGGTAGTTGGAAAATGACACAGCAGAATCAAGTTTTCAAAAGTGACAGAAGTATTTAGATATGTCTTTTTAGCATCTTCATTAATAATGATAACTTCATTTTTTAAAAGTTGAACAGCTACATGTGGTACCTTTTTTGCGCTTTGCAAACTCAAAATGACCACACGTTTTACCTAAGACATGTCAGCATGATCAGGCTTATCACTGTATGATAATGTAATTATACGTGATTTCTCCTCCACTGGGCAGTGTGACTGCTTTACTTAGTGTCTTACTACTGTGAAGTTGCCCAAAGACACTCAGGAGATACTGACTCTCTGCTCTGTGTGTCCGAAGTTGAGATGCACTGATATACTCACACTGCACATTGAGATGTTTAGAAGGAGATCTTTCTGTCCCAATCCTATTCTGTGCCATACAGTAGTATTCTCCTGCATCCTGCAGTGTGATGGTTTTAATGGTGTAACTGTCTACTGGTCCTCTTGTTTTTGAGGATACAGCTCTATCATTCGTATACCAAGTGTATTTCTGCACTGGTGGGTTGGCATCACTGCTGCAGGTCAGAGTCACTGAACTGCCCTCCACTATTTCACCAGAGGGGCTCACTGATACTGCGGTGTTCTTAGGACGATCTGAAAGAGAAAATAACAGGTCCTGCAGTTTTATATAGATGTCACACTTACTCAGCTCAGTTAAAGGAAACCCGCAGTGGGTTCACCACCTCAGTTCTTCCAGCATTTCAGGCTTAACGCACAGAAATGAAGAGCCACAAATATGGCACTTCACTAGATATACATATGCAATATTTAGATTACAAACACAGTATATACTATACATGGACTACACTACTATATTACTGTATCATATATACATATGTACATAACACATCACAATGTTTTACATCATATGTTTTAATGATATCACCCAGCAGTACATCAAACTGTATGTTCATCTCCTTTATAGCTTAACAAACAGGCTGCAGCATTCAGAAATATATGCATAGGCTATTTTCACTGAAGATGCTGCCCATCCTAGCCGTTCTAAATGACAGTACAGAATTACTCACACAGCACTTTGAGAGTTATTTGAGGAGATCTTTTTGTCCCAATCGCATTCTCAGCCTCACAGTAGTATTCTCCTGCATCCTGCAGTGTGATGGTCTTAATGGTGTAACTGGATTCTTTCCATGAGAGTTCATTTCCATTATTCTTATACCAGGTGTGTCTCTGCACTGGCGGGTTGGCATCACTGCTGCAGGTCAGAGTCACTGAACTGCCCTCCACTATCTCACCAGAGGGGCTCACTGATACTGAGACACTCTTCGGAGGATCTGAAAGAGAAAATAACAGGTCCTGCAGTTTTAATTAATATTCACACTGAGGTGTTCTTGGGAGCATCTAAAATCATTAGAAAAATGTGTTAAATTCCATATAATTTCTCAGTCATTGTGTTGCGTCTCAAAACACTAGTAGAGACATTTATTTCAAAGTAATGTTTATAATGGAGCTGAAATCTCACAATGTGATGTGGAGGAGTGGTGTGGTTAGGCCACCATCTGCAGGCAGAGTGGGAGCAGTACAGCTGGCCTACAACCACACCTGTTTGCAGTTACATTTGATTGGTAATGGTTTATATGCTCTGCCTGCAGTGAGACCGGGGTGCTGGAATGAGAGACGCACGCGGGATTGGCATGCCATCTAATCCCCGTCATTATCGTCTGTGTTTTGTTTTGGTTTTTTTCCGTGGTTTTGGTATCGAGCGCACAATAAAGCCTTGGTGCCTCTAACAACGACGGATTGTGTGGTTTTTGGGATAAAGGACTGCAGAACCTGTTACAATAAATATCCCAGTATGTCATGCTTTGTTAAAAAATGAACTGGATATACTGTAGCTTTTTATGGTAGTTGGAAAATGACACAGCAGAATCAAGTTTTCAAAAGTGACAGAAGTATTTAGATATGTCTTTTTAGCATCTTCATTAATAATGATAACTTCATTTTTTAAAGTTGACCAGCAGCATGTGGTACCTTTTTTGCCCTTTGCAAACTCAAAATGACTACACGATTTACCTAAGACATGTCAGTATGATCAGACTCATCACTGTATGATAATGTAATTATATCTGATTTCTCCTCCACTGGCCAGTGTGACTGCTTTACTTAGTGTCTTACTGCTGTGAAGTTACCCAAAGACACTCAGGAGATACTGACTCTCTGCTCTGTGTGTCTGAAACTGAGATGCACTGATATACTCACACTTCACATCAAGACGTTTAGGAGGAGATATTTTTATCCCAATCCCATTCTCTGCCTGACAGATATATTCTCCTGCATCCTGCAGTGTGATGCTTTTAATGGTGTACCTGGATCCTCTCCATGAGAGTTCAGCTCTATTCTTATACCAGGTGTGTATATGCACTGATGGGTTGGCATCGCTGCTGCTGCAGGTCAGAGTCACTGAACTGCCCTCCACTATTTCACCAGAGCGACTCACTGATACTGAGACGCTCTTCGGAGGATCTGAAAGAGAAAATAACAGGTCTTGCAGTTATAATTAAAATTCACACTGAGGTGTTCTTGGGAGCATCTAAAATCATTAGAAAAATGTGCTCAATTCCATATAATTTCTTACTCACTGTGTTGCGTCTCAAAACACTAGCAGAGACATTTATTTCAAAGTAATGATTATAATGGAGCTGAAATCTCACAATGTGAAGTGGAGGAGTGGTGTGGTTAGGGCGCCATCTGCAGGCGGAGTGGGAGCAGTATAGCTGGCTAACAACCACGCCTGTTTGCAGTTACAATTGATTGGTAATGGTTTATATGCTCTGCCTGCAGTGAGACCGGGGTGCTGGAATGAGAGACGCACGCGGGAGAGGCATGCCATCTAATCCCGTCCTTATCGTGTGTTTGTTTTTGTTTTGTTTTGTTTTTGTTTCTGTGTTTTTGGTATCGAGCGCACAATAAAGCCTTGGTGCCTCTACCAACGACAGGTTTAGTGGTTTGTGGGGAATAGGACTGCAGAACCTGTTACAGTAAATGTCCCAGTATATCATGCTTTGTTACAAAATGAACTGGATATACTGTAGCTTTTTAAGGTAGTTGGTAAATGACACAGCAGAATCAAGTTTTCAAAAGTGACAGAAGTATTTAGATATGTCTTTTTAGCATCTTCATTAATAATGATAACTTCATTTTTTAAAGTTGAACAGCTGCATGTGGTACCTTTTTTTCCCTGTGCAAACTCAAAATGACTACACGTTTTACCTAAGACATGTCAGTATGATCAGGCTCATCACTGTATGATAATGTAATTATATCTGATTTCTCCTCGACTGGCCAGTGTGACTGCTTTACTCAGTGTCTTACTGCTGTGAAGTTACCCAAAGACACTCAGGAGATACTGACTCTCTGCTCTGTGTGTCTGAAGCTGAGATGCACTGATATACTCACACTTCACATCAAGACTTTTAGGAGGAGATCTGTTTTTCCCAATCGCATTCTCTGCCTCACAGTAGTATTCTCCTGCATCCCGCGGTGTGATTCTATTAATGGTGTACCTCTGTTCTGATGCTCTCCATGAGAACTCAGCTCCAATCTTCTTATACCAGGTGTATCTGTGCACTGGTGGGTTGGCAGTGCTGCTGCAGGTCAGAGTCACTGAACTGCCCTCCACTATTTTACCAGAGGGGCTCACTGATACTGAGACGCTCTTTGGACGATCTGAAAGAGAAAATAACAGGTACTGCAGTTTTATATAGATGTCACACTGAGGGGTGACATCTATATGAATATACTGATATACTGATACTGAGATGCTCTTGGGAGAATCTGAAGGAGGGAACAATGGTTTGTAGTTTCATGTGAAATTTAAACCTGACTCAGGCATACTGTAAGGAGTGTTTTCCCATCATTGCATTATGGCATGTTTTCAGGTATTGACGTTT
This sequence comes from Anguilla anguilla, assembly GCF_013347855.1. NCBI lineage: Eukaryota > Metazoa > Chordata > Actinopteri > Anguilliformes > Anguillidae > Anguilla > Anguilla anguilla. The sequence continues at coordinate 83,739,833 of NC_049201.1, read as the reverse complement.
CATGCAATGCTATAATGACAGAACATTTACATGCAGCATAGTATAATCTTTACAATATAGCTGAAAATTAGAGTTGAAAACTTTAAAAACTGTGAGATTTAAAGAAGTTTGGCCTCTGGTACTCACATCTCACATTAAGAGCCACTACAGGGGAATGAAGCTCATAGCCTTTCACAGCACAGGAGTATCTGCCTGCATCTTCACTGCTGGCTGTGAACTGGTGACTCTGACCAGTGAAGGACAGAGGAGATCTGTCCCTGTACCAGATGAAGGCTGGGCTGCCAGTCAGAGTGCAGGTGGTGCTACAGGTCAGTCTCACACTCTGTCCCTCTGTCACTGTGTCAGGATTCACCATCACCTGTAGATCTGCAAATAGCAAATTAAACCTGTAATAAAGCTTCCAGTCATACTTGTGGGTAGATAATCCTCTGAGTTTTAAAATAATTACCAGTGACTTCCAAAGCGACACCAGGTTCTCCAGTATATTTATCACAGACAATCAGGACCCTGAATCGGTATGTTTTTGAATCAGTTTCTCTCAGCTGGTTTATTCTAAAAGTGCAGTCATTGTTCTGATTCCCCAGGTACTCCACACGGTCAGAGTATTCTGGGTCCTGGGACAGGTCTTCACCCTCCTGTTTACTGTTCCAGTCATAAATAAACCAGAATGTTTTCTGCACTGTGTGACATGGGGGATATGAGTAAGTGCAGCTCATGTCTACTGAAGACCCCTTTAAGGCACAGATTCTCTCAGGGGTGTAAGTCACTCTCCATCCCCTCTGGCTCAGAACACCTGAAAAATACAAACACACACAAGCACACACACACACACACAGACACACATACACTCACATACACACACACACACAAGCGCGCACACACACATGCGCACACATACGCAAATGCACGCACACAAACATACACACACGCGCACACACAAACACACTGCTCAGAAATCCTTTAAAACACAGATGTGTTGGCAACATGACAGATAAGGGATTCAATTAACAAAACTTTAAAACAATTGCACATAACTTCTCCAAAACTATAGAACATCAATAATTGTACTTGTATTTCAATACTAACTGATGTCAGTAGATGGCAGTAGCCGCTGATCAATGTGAGATTCGCAGGTACAGGAAGTCTTGCTTAGTAGCTAGCTTTGCTAGAATGCAGTAGCAAACCAAGCAAGTTATGAGCGAGTGTCTTCGTATACTGTCGGCTGAAAACTGTTATGTTTTGCTTGCAGTGAAAACAAACTGCTTTCATTAAAACGTGGCACCGGAATACTTGTGTCGTCATTCTAAGAATGCAACATGCACAATCAACAGCTCCGATCATCTAGTACAGCCACAGATATTTATATCATGCCTCTGTCTCAGTTTTAAAGCTGAGTGCGAAGAGGATCTTCATCTTAAAGGTTCTCTCTATTTATCGTCTCTTCAGATGAGCGATGTTGCACTACTCAAAACTAATGTATTGTAGAACATTATTTTATATAAATTACATATATTCTGCAATTTAATGCATTCACTTTTGTTGCTTCTGATTGAGTTAATGATGGGAGACTAATAAATAGGAACACATGCCGATAAATACTATATATGTAGACTGAAATATCAGAACAACATTTGGAACAAAACACACAAACAATTTACCTGACACGGAGAGGACGATTACCAACAAGGTATTGAAGAGCATGGCTGCATCAGATAGAATCATCTGAATCAGATGAAAATGAACAGCACAAACAAAGACTGTCAGAGTTTTCTATTAACTTGCAGGAATACCAGAATAACAATTACTACACAAGCACACACAGTGAGTTAATGTGCTGCTAATGCCTAAAAATGCTTTGGGTTTTATGAAGAGCTCACAAAGATTCCAGAAAGCAGAGACTCAAACAGCCTTTTACTTGATGAATGATATTATTATGGAAGAAGCATCAATCATTTATAGTCCGAAAATGCATTTTATTTTATATTTGATTCCAGTTTAATCTTCTTGCACCACAAAATATTGTGACGTAGTTTTGACTAAATTAAATAATATGATAATACGCTTACCAGGAGATAATTCTGATCTGGCCTCAGTGGTTTGTTAATGTGCCATAAGTATTAAACAGCCTTGCAGACAGAGCAGTGTGGCTGAATATGATCGCAAATACAATGCTTCACACTAAATATAAAAGTAGAATGTGTTAGAGATCTGACTCACTTCCTGAAGGTGATACTCGTTTTAGATTGTATCAGATACAAACTTTTGAATAAAATATACAGAGTCGTTTGCTTTGTGTCTGGACTGGACCAGTAGTGCCTTTTCAAAAAGACTGGGTAATTCTTATTTCTTTGCCCCCACTGTATTATTGAAATTCAGATGTCAATAATTTTGTAAGGGGTGACATAGCTCAGGAGGTAAGACCGATTGTCTGGCAGTCGGATGGTTGCCGGCTAAAACCCCGCCCTGGGCATGTCGAAGTGTCCTTGAGCAAGACACCTAACCCCTAACCCCTAACTGCTCTGGCAAATGAGAGGCAACAATTGTAAAGCGCTTTGGATAAAAGCGCTATATAAATGCAGTCCGTTTACCGTTTGTTCATTTTTGCATATTACGCTTATAAAATAAACATAACTACTGTGTTTACAAAAATGATTCCGGATTACAAAACAAACTGATGCTAAGATCTGAGGCTTTGCCGATTCCAATACATCCATCAATCCATCCATTATCTATACCCGCTTATCCTGAGCTGGAGCTGGTGCTGGAGCCTATCCAAGCATGCATTGGGCGAGAGGCAGTAATACACTCTGGACAGGCTGCCAATCTATCGCAGGGAACACACACCATTCACTCACACATTCATACCTATGGGCAATTTAGAGTCTCCAATTGGCCTATTTGCATGTTTTTGGACCGTGGGGGGCAACCGGAGTACCCGGAGGTACATGCAAACTCCAGACAGAAAGGCCCCAAACCGAGATTCAAACCCAGTGCCTTCTTGCTGTGAGGCGACAGTGCTACCCACTGCACCACCATGCCACCCCTATTCCAATACATGTGCAGTAGAGGTTAATATAAAAGTGACTGTAAAAGGTGTGATAGGCATCAGGCACAGGAAAACACTGATACATTCAGGAGCCCTATACAAAATACATTACCTAAACCAGATTATTTAATCCAGTTTAGTAAAAGATCATCCAGGAATTTGATCTGAAATGTACATACAAGACTCATCTATTTTAATAATTGCCCCATCTACAGATATTAATATTAAATGTATTGAATCCATCTATCCCTCCTAGGTAAATTTTACTGCCACAAACAGCATGCTTTACCATTGCTACCATACATGCATACTCAGTCGCGTTTATGTTTCATGCATCGGATTTTTGACATGAAGCTGGAACATCAACAAAACGCTGCTGTAGCTTAGCCTATAACCCGCTTATTAAAATAAAGATTGCACACACTGTACTTTCACAGAAGATGTAAAAAGCAGACAGGTGTAGTTATCTTTGTGAAAGTATCACAGCTCTGGTGCCTCAAAGCGGGTACTGTGAGGTGCCCCTGCTTGGCTCTTTTGTGCAGAGGAGTGGCGGGCGCGGCTGTGGGTGAAGCTGCCTAATTTCAGACCAGAGCCACCCTGACCACAGACAGTGGAGGAAGTTAAAATGCCACTTACTTCCTGCATCCTGTTCTATTCTTTATTTTATTTCACACCTCAGTTCAGTGTCCGGTGAAGCAGCGCTGTTTCTGTGGTTGATGTTCATGTGACCTTTTAGAACTTTGCTTTTGCTTTGCCTGTTATACGGTCCTTCATACACATAATTAGTTGCATTTCAATGCTGATATTTCATAAAGATGATTTTGACTACATACGACCTATTGTATAGTATTATTATAGTATCTTTTAAAGAGATGAACTTGATCCCCACATGTGAACTAAATGGAAGGCAGGCAAAACATGATGGCCATATGAAGAAAATAATGATAATATTTTTCACAGAGGTTTGAGGTTCACAGTGCCTTACAATGCTCAAATAATCCATAATACATTGATACACATAATAAAACAATGTATGTAAAGAAGACAAATAAAATTATGAATTCTTTCAAATATCTAAAACCAGACAGAAACTTAAATTTGGGCTCAATACAACAAGGCAATGTAAAATTAAGTACTAAAACACTGTTTAAAAAAAATCTAGGACCTCACCTTTAAAAGTGACTTGAGTTTGCAGATTATAATATGTATAGACAATAATACAATATGAGACTCTAATATCTTCAGACAGGGGTCTGGAGGACTATGCAAAGTAGACACACACACACACACACACACACGCACACGCACATATTTTCAAGTATACAATTTAGTTTCACAAAAGTTTAAATGATGGCAAAATCTATAATATTCCTCATGAATAGAGCACACCAGTAAATCCAGTTCATTTACAGTTCTGCCCATGTCATGAAGCCAAAGAAATCTACTCATCTCTGTTGCTGAGCTGAGCATAAAGAGGAACTTAAGATCAATCATTTGTTTTACATTTCACAGCAGATGTGTAGTAAAAATAAATGTAAAAAGATTCTGCTCAGCCTAGAATCTCTAAACCAAATTCAAATTCAAAAGAACTTTATCCGTTAGGAACTTCATTTGTGTAAAAGCGTCAGTGCATACACAATACATAACTGGACAAATTTGAAACACAGATTAGACAACATACAAGTGTAGGTTAAATCAGTTTAAGATGTCCGCCTATAGGGCATCTAAACAACGTATGTGATCTTGTATGTAAGATTTAGATTCCCATTTCCTGTAACATATGTCTTTAACAGATCAACATTAAGATTGCACTTACCTTCGCAGAAGATGTAAAAAGTGGACAGGTGTAGTTATCTTTGTGAAAGTATCACGGCTCTGGGGCCCCAAAGCGGATACTGTGAGGTGCCCCTGCTTGGCTCTTTTGTGCAGAGGAGTAGCGGGCGCGGCTGTGGGTGAAGCTGCCTAATTTCAGGCGAGTGCCACCCTGACCACAGACAGTTAAAGCGCTGCTCACTTCCTTCAGCCTGTTCTATTCTTTATTTTATTTCACACCTCAGTTCAGTGTCCGGTGGAGCAGCGCTGTATCTCTGTTTGATGTTCATGTGACCTTTTAGATCTTTGGTTTGGCTTTGCCTGTTATACGGCTCTTCATGCACATAATTAGTTGCATTTCAATGCTTATACTTCATAAAGGTGATTTTTACTACATACAGCCGATTGGATCATTGTATCTTTCACATTTCACTGAAATGAAATAGATGCCCACACGTGAATAAAATGGAATTTATATGAATATTATTATATTTATTTACTTTATTTTATTTTATTTTATTTTATTTATTTATTTATTTTTTTTTTGGGGGGGTGGGGTGGGTGGGGGGGGTTTGCAGGCAAAATATGATGGCCGTATAAAGAAAATAATGATAATCTTTATCAAAACAGAGGTTCAAGGTTCACAGTGCTTTACAATGCTCAAATAAATCATAATTTATTGATTGACATAATAAAACAATTTATGTAAATAAAACAAATACAAAGATGCATTATTTCAAACAGCTAACCAGACAGAAACTAAAAATGGGGTTAATACAACAAGGCAATGTAAAATGTAAATCTAAAACACTGTTTTAAAAGATTTTGGACCTTGCTTTTAAAAGTGACTTGAGTTTGGAGATTATAAACTGCATTAATCTGCTTTATAATCTTCCCATTCAATGTGAGAGAATACATGCGAATGTACATGAGTTATGAGCGTGTGTGTAACAGAGTTATATAAACATGTAACGGTGTCACAGGAGCATGTATGCAGCAGGGTTACATGAACATGCATGTTGCAGCAGGGTTACAGTACTCTGGGAAAATTCCTCCACCAGCAGCTCTTTATAAGATGGAGAATCGAGCAGAAACTGACAGAAGTTCTGTATAGAGATCTGGAAACTCACGTTTTTACTTCAGCTCTGCATAGCTTTTAGATTGAGAGAGGATGTCCCAGTGACACCCTCACAAAATGCAACATTCAGGCAGACTTTGAGAAACAGATATCTGAAGAACTCGTATGTTGTAAATGTTGTAATATTTGATGGTATTGTCAGAGGACTAATCAATTTCCTATCAAAAAAACAAAAAAAAAAATCCCCCTGAAGCACGTTTTAAAAGCTGTCTTGGGGGCTAGGGGTCTCAAACTCTAACCCTGTACGACCACAGACACAGAAATGCTGGTTTTTGTGATTTCACTCAGCACCTCATTTAGGCCTTGGAAACAAGGCGTGCAGACCCCTTAGACCATCGGGGACTTATAACGCTTACCTCATACACGCAACAGCAGCAACGAGTGCAACAGCCACTGTGATTCCAACAACCGTCCACACAAGCGCTGTCCTATCCCCTACTACAAATAAGCAGACATAGCATTTTAATTCATGTTTAGGTATGTACCAGAGACTACAATACAGAGTGACTTAAAAATAAGTGCATATAACTGGAAGACTGGAAGGACAACGCCAGACCAGGAAAATCAATGAAATTGCAGATAAAGTTGTGTAGGCCAGTACAAGTTAGCTGAGAGAGCTGTGTGGGCTAGTTCAGGAACCAGATATGGGCATGCATACCCTAATTCCCCCCAAAAATATAAACTATCATCTAAATGGGTGTGATGTACTGCAGATTGTGTTGGAGGTGATAGAATCCATATTTGATTATCCATTATGACCTTTACAAGTATGTCATACTTTATTGTCTAGATGAAGGCTGGTCCTAGTTATACATTATTTTCAGTGATACCATGACAAAAAAAATCAAACACCCAAGTAACCCAGGTGTAGTTCTGCACTGGTGGGTTGGCATCACTGCTGCAGGTCAGAGTCACTGAACTACCCTCCACTATTTCACCAGAGGGGCTCACTGATACTGAGACTTGACTTGTGGAATCTGTAAAACATTCAGCAGTTCGATAAATGTCATGCTGCCCCCTGCTGTCCAGCAATGTGTACAACATACACACAAGTAAAAAATTGGGTATCGGGCTTGAACACAGATCATATCTTCTGGATCTGCAGTAAGCTTAGGGTGAGAATAAGAAATCAACACAAAAAATACGTCTACTACTATGTCTTGGTTCTTGGGAGAGGAAACAATGGTTAGTAGTTTTGTGTGAAATGTAAACTTGAGTAATCTGCACAGTTTAACTGTACATCAATGATGAAACCTTTCAAACCTGAGGGAATGGAAAAACTCTCATTTCAACAGTGATGATAGCATCACAAGTAGTGTGGAACACACAAGTTTGGCCCCTTGTACTCACATCTCACATTAAGAGCCACTGCAGGGGACTGAAGCTCATAGCCTGTTACAGCACAGGAGTAGCTGCCTCGGTCTTCACTGCTGGCTCTGAACAGGTGACTCTGGTCAGTGAAGGACAGAGGAGATCCGTCCCTGTACCAGATGAAGGCTGGGCTGCCAGTCAGAGTGCAGGTGGTGCTACAGGTCAGTCTCACACTCTGTCCCTCTCTCACTGTGTCAGGATTCAGCATCACCTGTAGATCTGCAAATAGCAAATTAAACCTGTAAAAAGGCATCTCTCCTATCCTCACTCTTCCATTTGTACTTGTAGGAGGAGAATCCTCTGAGTTTATAGCATAGAATAATTACCAGTGACTTCCAAAGCGACACCAGGTTTTCCAGTATATTTATCATGGGCGGTCACGAACCTGAATCGGTATGTTTTTGAATCAGTTTCTCTCAGTTGGTTTAATCTAAAAGTGCAGTCATTGTTCTTATTCCCCAGGTCCACACGGTCAGAGTACTCTGAGTCCTTGGACAGGTCTTCAGGATCCCATATCCTTCACCAGCCATTAATAAACCAGAATGTTCTCTGCACTGTGTAATCTGTGGGATATGAGTAAGTGCAGCGCATGTCTACTGAAGACCCCTTTAAAGCACAGATTCTCTCAGGGGTGTAAGTCACTCTCCAACTCAACTGGCTCAGAACACCTGAAAACACACACACACACGCATGCACACACACGTGTTGGCAACATTACAGACCATGGATTCAGTTAATGAAAATGAACTTTAAAACAACTGCGCCTAATATTTCCTCCAAAAATATAGAATGTCAGTAATTGTACACAGTCGACTGCTCTGGTATTTTAGTAAAATCAGAGATATTTCCATCATGTCTGTCTCAGTTTCAAAGCCAGGTGTGAAGAGAAACTTCAGAGGAACCTCTCTTCTGGTGAAAAAGAGCAGTTGGATTGCTCAAAGCTAATACATCATGTAGTACATCATGTTATGGAAACTATATGCATTCCTCTGCCAATTAAGGGTTAAGGGATTTGAAATTTTTCACATTTGCCGCTGATTCAGATAATGATTTTCACAAGGCAGGGACAATAATAATTACTAAATTCTTTTTGTAGACGGAAACATTAGAACTACTTTTGGAAAAAAAAAAGAAAACGTTTTTACACAGATTACCTGACACAGACAGGAGGGTGAGGGTTACCAACAAGGTTTTGGAGAGCTTGGCTGGATCCGACTGAAAATAGCAACCCAAATACACATATACAGCTCTTGAATATGTAAAAATGAATGGCGGAAACAAACACCGTCAGAGTATTCTATTTATTCACATAAATACACAAGTCTAACAAATAGTACACAAGCGCACACAGTGAGTTAATGTGCTGCTAATGTCCCTAAATGCTCAGGTTTTTATGAAGAGCTTACACAGACCAGACAGAGACTCAAACAGGCTGTGACTTGATGCCTGATATTTGTATGGAAGAAACAGCAATCATTTCTAGCCAAAAAAAACGAACATTTTATTTTATATTTGATTCCAGTTTAATCTTCTTTCACTACAAAATATTGTGACATAGTTTAGACTAAATGAAATGATATGATAATGCACTTACCAGGAGAGAGTTCTGATGTGGCCTCAGTGGTTTGCTAATGAGCCATTAGTATTAAACAGCCTTACAGACAGAGCAGTGTGGCTGAATGTGACCGCGAAGAAAGTGCTTCACACTAAATATAAAGCAGAATGTGCTGATGCAGATCTGACTCACTTCCCCTTTTTCAAGTAAAGCATATTTTAAGTTAACAGAGAAAAATGGCTGAATTAATGCAGGCATTCGCTTTGCGTCTGATCAGGACTAACTGTACATTTTTAGCTGCGACCGCGGCTCTATAGCTCTGTCTGTCGGTCGGTCAGTCGGTCGGTCGGTCGGTCCACAAAAACTGTCCCACCCCGTAGCGGCCACAGTTTTTGCCCCAGGAGGCTGAAATTTGGCATGGACGTTGGTCATGACCGAAGGTAGAGCTGAGTAACTTTCAAGGCCGATTGACCAAGAGGGGGCATGGCAATGGGTGTGGCATATCACAAAAAGGTGCATAACTCCCGAATGGATTCACAGATTTGCACAAGATTTTGTGGAAAGGTTGGTCATGAGCCAAAGAAGAGGTAAAATGTTTGTGTGAGGGTGTGTGAGGGGGCGTGGTGATGGGCGTGGCCTATCACAAAAAGGCGTATAACTCCCGAATGGATTCACAGATTTGCACAAGATTTTGTGGAAAGATTGGTCATGAACCAAAGGAGGTCATGTGTTTGTGTGAGGGTGTATGCATGGCTGCATGCACACATGGATGCATGCGCATGTGCGGTCGCAGCTATTGCGGATTGACGCTTGTTAAAAGGCTGGGTAACTCCCACTTCCCTTTCTCTTATTGAGATTCTGATTGCAATATGAATATCAATGACAACAGCTGCACTTAATCCCAATAATTTGCAATTAAGTTTATTTTGGATATTATACAGTAACCTTTATTTATACAGGGAAATCACATTGAGACACTGGGTCTCTTTTTCAATGGAGCCCTGATGACAAAAGAAAAACAGTCTAACAGACAAAAGCTAAAGGTCCCAATACATAAAATGAATATATGAAAACAACTTTTAAAAATGTAAAATAAATAAATCAATAATAAAATAGAATAAAATAAAATACAATGAATAAAAACAATTAAACAGTTCAATTCAGTCATAACATTTACATTCAAAAGTACCCAGTTTCTTAATCAGGGTCCTGAATTAGCCCATGGTAATCAAAGAGTTCAGCTTTAATGCACACTGCAACTCATTCCAGGCATGAGGAGCACTATATCTAAATGCACTTTTACCCAGTTCAGAGTAGACCCGTGGCACCTGGAGAATCAACCAGTCCTGAGAACGAATCTGATAGGCTCCAACTCTCCATTCAATAAGAGATAAAATATAAGGAGGTAGCTTTTTGAGAAGTGCTTTATATAAAAACAGGTACCAATGTTGGTCTCTTCTCTGAGATAGGGAGGGCCAGCCCACCTTCTTATACAGCACACAATGGTGAGTACCAGGGCTGCCCCCTGAAAGTCGACGATTCGAATCATCTGTTAGAGACGACTGAGATTCTCTGAGTCGAGCCGTCAATGTGTATTACAATACCGGAATACATCATTATAGAATCTTACAGAAATGGAGAGTGGTTATATTACAATATTTTCAATTATAAATAAAATAAAGGGAATTATAAATTTAAGTGTTTATATTCTTGCAACCTGCGCGTGCTAGAAGAATTCCACGTGACAACATGTGCGGTGAACTGGAGGGAGAAGCCGAAACCTGAAGAACACTGCGTAACTCCCGTTAAATCATTTATTTTATAGGCCTATTATTTATTTTTTTGTGTAGGAAAAGCCTGAATACAAACGTTTGCTTTTTCATCTTATATAATTATAGGCTAATCCTAATTTGTGTTTAATTTGATTATTTATTTAGGCTCTTACACTTTCTTACACTACGCTTAGATTTATTCATTATTTTTTAGGCTGTGTTTAAAGCGAAATAGCCTACAGAAATAGAATATTCTTTTGAAGACAAGAGGTCAGTTATTATTTCAAAGCGGACAATGCCGTGAATTTATTTAAACCGTTTGCACTTATTTTCATCTAAAAGAAATCTAATCTTAAATTGTTTAATTTGTTAATTTATTATTTTTTAGATTTATTTAGATTTATATAGCCTATTAGGCTACTTTTTTGTATTTACGAGAAACAAAAAGGGTCTTGTTGAAGACGAGACGTCAGTTATTTCAAGGCTGACAATACCGTTTATTTAAACTGTAGTTTACAGAGGCATTATTTCAACTAAAATAATTCAAATCTTAAATTGCTTCATTTGTTAGTTAATTATTTTACATGTTTGTTTAGATTTATAGGCCTATTTTAGGCTTCTTATATTTAAAGAGAAATAAAGAAGTAGCCTAGGCCCCTATCCTGTTCATTTTTAATGTTTAAAGCAAAATAAAGAAGTTATAAGAGCTAGGTTTAACCAGAAATACCTGTGTACTGTCTCATTATTCCAACAAATCCGCAAGCAGGCTAATGCATTGTCGGCAATTCAAATCAGCCATCTGGTCTCATGCAGTTGTCTTAACGGATTGATTTTAAATGCTCAAAAAAATGTTCATATGACTCTGTTGTTCTTGACTGTGTTAACGTGGTCTAAATCAGCACTGAAGCACATGCCAATGTACTATTTTGCCTGAAAGTCTTATAGACCTTCATATATAAAACGAGTTGTCGAATCGTCATATTGAACTGCCGAGTCGGGTACAGCCCTAGTGAGCAGGGTACCTATCTCCAGTGATGTAACTAAGGATCTTTCAAATTTATACGGGTAGGAACAGTAATTAATTGGCTTAAACCCAGATCAATACAGGTAGACTTTAAACAATCGGAGGATGGGGACAACCGATTGAGGTTAAGATCTCCTAAAATAACCACCTCAGAGGATAGGAAGGGAGCTAGCAGTTATGCTATAGCATTCATGACATTAGCAGCTGCAGAAGGTGGGAGATAGACTGCTACCACATAGAGGCTAACTTTAGGACTTAGTTCTATTTTAGTGACTCACAGTTCAAACAGCTTGGGAACAGAAAGACTTAGTGATTTAGTTGTATGTAGGTTATGTTTAATACAAGTTGCTACCCCACCGCCTTTTTTAGGCCTGTCACATCTAAAAACATTATATTCCTTTAGCACAATAGAATCATCTTCAATAGAACTGTTTAGCCATGTTTCAGAGAAAACAAAAACATCAGGATTAGTATCGTTGACCAAAATGTCCACTAAATCCATTTTGGGAAGAATGCTGTGAATATTAAAGTGCATCAGCCCAAGCCCCTTCCTTTTTTTTTAGTCTAAGGGTGCATGCAAGGAGAGGGCCGGTTAACTGAACTAACTGGTCTAAGATTTGGGAGTAGACTCATTGAAATGAGACTGCTATGTCTAACACCACTTGATCTGTACACACACTGAAAGTGTGACGAGGCCTAGAAACAGTATATAAAATAACCTGGGGTCTTTGGGTAAATTATTTGTCCAGGGAAGTTGTTGAGTCAGGGGTACATGCAAAGGGGAAAGAACCCTGGCGTCAATAACAGTCATAGTTCAATCCATGACTGATATTTCTGGACAGGATGTAGGATCCATCAGGGCTGGGATGAAGACCATTTTGCTCCAATAGCTCAGGTTGTCTCCAGAAAGAGGACCAGTTATTTTTAAAGCAAAGCCCCTGAGAAGCACACCAATTTGAGAGCCATACGTTTAAAGAAAGGAGCCTGCTGTACATCTCATCACCTTTACGCACAGGGAGGAGCCCAGAAAAGATCACCTCTTGGCACATTTTACGTGCTTGCTTGAAGGCAGAGACAATGCTCATTTTTGTAATCTCTGATTGTCTAAGGCGTACATCATTTGTTCCAACATGTATGACTATTTTTGAGTAGGCTGATGAGTTTTGTGATAATAGCTTCAAGTTTGATTTGATGTTGTTAGCCCTGGCACCAGGGATGGGTAGGACAAAGGTTGGTCCAGTAGTCTCAACACTCACATCATGAATGATGGAGTCTCCAATAATGAGGGCTATAGGAGAGGGAGTTTGGCCAAAGGAGGAAGAAGCAGGGGAGAAGGTTTCCTGGTGAGGTGATAGTGGAGGAGGTGAAGAGGGAACACTGTGGGAGAGAGAATCTGTTTGTTGTATGAACAGGTATGGACTGACATTGTAGCGTCTGAGGGGGGGTAGCTGTGTTTGTGATGAACAGGAATAAAGTCTGAGTCAGGGATGATTGTGGGTGCTGGGAAGAAGTGAGTGAGACGCATGAATCAGGACATCACGATATGTGGCAGTTTGAGGTTTGGATTGTGGGCGTTGAGGGTCAAGCCTTCGAGGTGAGGGGGGAAGAAAATGTGGCTTCAGGTGAGAGTGCTGGGAGTTTTGGGGCCTACCAGAGTGAGGTTTGTCCTGCCGTCTGTGGGAGGAGGATTTTTAATTAGTAGAGGCTGTTGGATGAGAAGGCTGGGGTTGTGCCGCTCTGTGTAAAGGTGTGGATGGATGATGGGATCCTTGCATGGTGCTGTGCTGCTTTGTTGTGGCAGTAGGGAATTCTGGAACGGTGAGTTCTGGGGGTGGTATGGCACTAATATTTAAAGATGTCAGGGTATCATCTATAAACCTTTCAGCCTCTTGAATACAGTGAAGGTTCTTAATGCATTCTTCAAGCTCAAGTATTTCTGATGCTTGATCTGATTGGCACCTACAGCAGAGACCATCACTATTTAATTGGATGGTGGTTTTAAACCCAACCATGTTGCAGTCTTTACAGGGGGATAACAAAGGAGACATAACTAAAACAGGAAGTCAATAAAAGAAAATAAAATTAATTAATTAAAAAATAAATAAATAAATAAATAAAAATTAAAAAATAAAATAAATCTAAGCTCTGTAGAAAATAAGTATTAGAAATGGATTTTAAAAGAAAACTAAAAAATGAAAACTAAAAAATGCCAGTTTGCACTCCCTGCAAACTGGCATTTTGCCATCTACTTTTAAGATCACCATGGTTAAGCCCCTTCTTAAAAGGAGCACCCTTGACCCGTCCATTCTCAGAAATTTCAGGCCTATTTCAAATCTCATGTTTTCGAGCAAAATCCTTGAAAAACCTGTTTTCTGGCAACTATCAGAATACTTTCTGCAATTAAACCAAGACAAAACAGAAGTCATGGTCATTGGTGATAAGACTAAGAGGGAAATGGTTGTCACTCACCTTAAAAGCATAGGTCTCACTGTAACCTCTCAGACTAAAAATTTGGGTATCATATTTGACAGCAATTTGGACTTTGATGCACACATTAGAAACGTAACCAAGACAGCTTTCTACCACCTGAAACATATTACCAAAGTTAAGCCCTTCCTTTCCCAAGAAGATGCAGAAAAGTTAACACACGCGTTCATAACTTGTCGTCTGGATTATTGCAATGCGTTACTCACTGGCCTTCCCAAAAAAAGTTATTAATAAACTGAGACTGGTTCAAAATGCCACAGCCAGGGTACTCACGAACACTAAGAAATTTGAATTTTACATGTAGGTTAAGTGAGGGGTTCCAGCATGAAATATCACTTGGTTCAGTATTCAGAGTGCTGAACATTTTAACAAGGGCATTGACTATTGGAACCGCTGGATTCAGAAAATAAATATTTTTAATTAATCCTTGCTTGTCCGACAACATGTTCTATTCCATCAGCAGAACCCAGGGGGTAACACCTACAGTACATGGTCTACTTACAAAATTCTTCAAGCATAGGTTAATTTTGTTTGTTTCATTGAATGATTGTTTAAAATCGCATCAAATTTAAAACATTGGTCCTAGCTTACCAGGCAGTCAAGCGATCAGCCCCAGCATACCTCCACAAGATATTCAAACCCTACATGCCAGCCAGATCCCTCCGTTCTGCTACCTCAGGACGCCTGGCACTTCCCCCTCTTCGCACTTGCACTTCCAGAACACGTCTCCTGTCTGTTCTGGCCCCACGATGGTGGAATGACCTCCCCGTGGAGGTCAGAACAGCTAAGACACTGACCCATTTCAAGCGATGACTGAAGACTCACCTCTTCAGGCTGCACCTCTCCCCATCCCTCCCTACCTCCCTGTAATCTCTTAAATGACTGTGAGCTTAGGGTTGTAACTAGGTAGCTGTTTCGTAGGTGACTTAGTTAATGTACCTGTCTTAACTACTGTTTGTATTTTTTCCATAGACTGCGTTGTTGCTGTTCTCGTTGTGTTAGTGTTAATCAGTTTAACCTTCAGGGTCCAAGTTGAACTATGCGGTTGTTCCCTGCACTTGGACCGGTACTTCTCTCTAGGGTTTTCGTCATACTTGTTCCTGGTTATGGTCATACACTTTGTTGTACGTCGCTCTGGATAAGAGCGTCTGCCAAATGCCTATAATGTAATGCAATGCAAAAAATTCAAGGTATACTCTGAATTCTAACGTTTGGTAATACAAAAAATAAACATTAAGAATGTGTAAAACAAATTCACATTATGTGAATTTATACTCTATATGGGATCAGTTCAGTAATAAGAACAATATAATCACAAAATGTGCACAAGAATGTCTGTAATAGTAAATGTTATACAAGTATTAATAAAATAATTTAAAAAATTGAATTATATATAAAGCTCAATTCTGCAGTATATTTGGCCAACGAATACATTCAGCAATGATAATGGCTTTCAGTCACCAACATCTTGATAATACTTAGTGTACAATATGAAGGCATGAGCTGTTGTGCATGTAAATGTTGATAGAATGCCAAAGGAATGATCCATTCTGGGTACATCTTTGCAGAGCCAGTAACCACAGTCATCCTGGTCATGTGACAAAGGCACAGTCATGTGACCTGAATTCATGAGGAGAGATTATGTCCACTGGTTTTAATAAATACTCTTAAATGTATCATCCAGTGAAGGATATGTTTGGTTCTTACCGCTTGATGATTACTTTGCAGACAATCTTCTGTTTAAAGTTAAAGCAAAAACACAGAAAATGATCACACATTAAAAGAAATGTCCAAATTTACATTGAATAACCAGCATTGGCCCACAGTTTATGAAGCAAGATATCTTCCTGGTTTATTTTCACATGTCCAGTTTTTGAAGTGTGCTGTAGAGAACACAGTCTTCCTTTACAGATGCTGCTGGTGACCTGCATGGAGAAAACAGCGCATTTAGACTCTATTAAAGTCACAGACATTCTCATTCTCATTTAAGTCAATCCTGCCTGAGCCTTTATCACATTTAGACACACCTTGCAACATGAAGCACAAGCAGAAGCTTTAGCCACAGAACAGTAATATGGAATTTTGGAAAACATTACATCACTGTGATGTCATAGGCTGAGGTCACCCAGCAGGGAGATGAAAAGAGAAGAAAGTTGACAAGCAGAACAAACCAAATGATGAATCTAGATCAGCAGAACATCCAGTCCTCCTATTACCACATTCTTCTTTTGACCAGGCAGAGAAGTTCTTAGCAAAGCAGCAGCGAGAGATTACAACATTTTAAAATACTTGAACTGGGCTTTGGGACTGCAACAAACAAGCAACCAAAATATAGAAATAGTGTGCATCAAGGCAACACCCGGTCCTACGAACACATACATATATAAACTGTTACAGATGTACTGAGAAGTACTGGAATCTCAGAAATGCTCATTTGCATTTTTGTCTGAAATGCTCATTTGTATTTTGTTTCCAGGGTTTGTTTTGTACATGCACGTTTTTTTGGCTATCATTAATTTCTAATATTGTACACGCTGTAAATGTAGCACATCTACTACGGTTAGAATCTAAATAATTCTTTGTTTTTTTCCAATATAAATCACAGCACAACCATCTCAGCTCTCCCCAGTGAGACACTCTGGTCTATCAAGTGAGCCACTCTGGTTTATCCAGTGAGACACTCTGGTCTATTATCCAGTGAGACACTCTGGTCTATCCAGTGAGACACTCTGGTCTGTCCAGTGAGACACTCTGGTCAGTCCAGTGAGACACTCTGGTCAATCCAGTGAGACACTCTGGTCTGTCCAGTGAGACACGTTGGTCTGTCCAGTGAGACACTCTGGTCTATCCAGTGAGACACTCTGGTCTATCCAGTGAGACACTCTGGTCTGTCCAGTGAGACACTCTGGTCTGTCCAGTGAGACACTCTGGTTTATCCAGTGAGGGTCGTTCTCCTGCTGACTCCATAGAGGCCTCGTCTGGCTCCAGTCAGAGAGAGCAGCCTGTGATAAAAGCTGCTGGAGAGAGATAATAGACCTGACACAGCGACAGTCAGCACAGGTAGTATAAAGGTGGGATATTCTCACCTGGGGGCAGCACTGGAGGGGGGATCTGGATGCTGGCGTACTGAACACCTTCCTCACACTGGGGGAGTGGCTTTTGAACAGTGGAGGGTAGAAGCTCTTCCTGGTTGCAAGTGTTAGTGGGCTGAATAGAGGCATAGAGGGGAACTTCATAGTCGTCTCTGTCCGTATCCTGTGTTCCAGTGTGACTCATTGCCATCTCTGAGACGTTGCCAAAAATGGGGCTTTTATTCCCCTGCAGGGTAAAGAAAAGAGGCAGGAGAAGGATGGGAAAGTTCCACAGAAAGGTCCTGTTCATTTCAGTGAGCTCCTCAGAGCTGGAGTGAGCTACTCGCCCCCATTAACGACAAAACATGCATTTAACCTGATATAAAAAATCAGCTAATGAATCAATGTTTTATTTTCAAATAAATGCCATCAGCAGTTAAATATCAACTGAACCAGACATACAAATGTAATACACTTAATACAATTTATTTTCTTTCTATAATGACCAATTTTACAGTGGGTTTTCTTAACATCTTGGAAAGATTTCACACTGAAATACTCTATTCATTTCAAAGCATATATTTTCAATAACTAATAGCAGTAAACCTTCATCACTACAATAATCTCTGTGTATTTATTCACTGAAATCAGGTGAATACAACACATACAGTACAAGTCACTCTCCCTGCCTCTGTATGTAATGAATGTTACTGTCACATACTACAAACCCATTTGAGAAACTGAAACTGTACTTTACAGGGGAATACACATAATTAACTCTGGAAATATTTCCATTAGGCATGTCAACACATTGAAAAATGACGCAGAGAAGATCGTAACCTCTGTACATAATCTAATAAATCTTCAAGGCCATATGGCACACACTGCTATGCTTTCTAATTATTTGTAAGAAAGGTGCTATATAAATAAATAAATCATGTCTTATGATTACTGTTATAAAGCATTATGAGTGTTAAACAGTCTTCATAACTCTAATTATACTGTATTATGAGCAGACTATAAGGCATTATAAGTAGTATATAATGGATTATAGACAGGCATCAAAGAAAGTGTCATTGAATTTCAGTTTTTGCTTAAACAATGTATATAAATAAAATTATATTACATCATAGATAAATACATGTATGCACATATGCAGACTGATTTCATTAACTCACCTGCCTGTCCCCTTCTGTCTCATTTCTTGATTTTCTCTTCCTGATTATTCAGAAAAAAAATTTTTTTAAAAAGTAAATCTACCTTCAGACAAATATTTAAAGAACCCCCTCTTGTGCAAACAACAATTTGCATTTGTTTGAATGATGTGTATTGTTGAGGCAGTAGTGCCCATGTATGAGTATATTTTTTATTATTCAGATGTCATTTGGTTACAGGAAATGAGCCTGAGTTATGAGAGGCTTCTTCCTGCCCAGTAAATGTAGTTCAGCTTTATTCAAACCAACACTGACTGCAGCTCAAGGGCAAATTGATGTGTTTGTCAAGACTTCATCATGGCCTGCAGCTGTCCACATGATTCACATTAGGAACAAGCTTTAATGGGATTTTGTTACCCCATAATATAGGTCTGATATTAAAATTATTGGGACACTAAAACCCATCAGTCATAGTGTATGAAAATCGACATCGCAATAAAATAAAATGACTAATAATGCAGTGGTCTAAGCTCTAATCAGACATTAGAGGGGGGGATATGGCATCAGCATGATGTAATGTAGTTAGTGCATGACAACAAGATTCTACAGAAATGTACACTTGTTCTAAACTGTGAGTCTAAATCAGACAAAATTCACACTTCACAAACCGACCCATTTTCAGCCACGTACCTCAGGCACACACACAGAAACACAAGAGCCAAAATTTCAGCGACTCCCACAGCTGCAGCCGCGATCAGTGACTGACCTCCTAAGCAAAAGTCAGAGAGATGTACCCATGTCAGTTATGATATAGCAGTGTTCATTTGACAGCCGCACCAATGGCTGTAAGGTGAAAGTTTATGAATGAAAAAAAATACCCATCTGTGCTTATCTTTACTAGAACTTATTGTACATCTGAATTTTAAGCAACATAGGCATGGTGAAATTTTTTGTGACACTGCACTATCATCTATTGTGATCCATTTCAGATCGTACCCTCTGTATCATGATCAGCATTGCTTTGTAGCCTAAGGATCATAATCAGTATCACGTAAAATATTGTATCAAATATGTTATGGTCCTACCTTGCACTGTGACCTGTAGAGCAGACTGCACATCAAGATGTTTAGGAGGAGATCTGTTTGTCCCAATCCCATTCCCTGCCTCACAGTAGTATTCTCCTGCATCCTGCAGTGTGATGTTTTTAATGGTGTAACTGTCCTCTGGTCCTCCTTTCTCCGAGGAGACAGTTCTATTATTCTGATACCAGGTGTATCTCTTCACTGGTGGGTTGGCATCACTGCTGCAGGTCAGAGTCACTGAACTGCCCTCCACTATTTCACCAGAGGGGCTCACTGATACTGAGACGCTCTTCGGAGGATCTGAAAGAGAAAATAACAGGTCTTGCAGTTTTAAATAAAAGTCACACTGAGGTGTTCTTGGGAGCATCTAAAATCATTAGAAAAATGTGTTAAATTCCATAAAATTTCTCAGTCATTGTGTTGCGTCTCAAAACACTAGTAGAGACATTTATTTCAAAGTAATATTTATAATGGAGCTGAAATCTCACAACGTGATGTGGACGGGTGGTGTGGTTTAGGGCGCCATTTGCAGGTGGAGTGGGAGCAGTATAGCTGGCTATCAACCACGCCTGTGTTACGACCCCATGGGTCTAGGGGTGCATGGGGTATGTAACTTGATGTTAAATGGCCGGGAGATGTTAATGCTGTAGATGGTAACAACAAAAAAACACAGACAAAGCAGCAACTCAGTGCACGGGTGTTTACTGTGATAACAATCAAAACGGTGCAACAAACTACCAGACATATAACAACCCAGACACACACTACCAGGGTCAACGGACGCTGGATGTTGCCAAAAGAACAAACAAACAAGCTAGCTAAACCAGAGAGTAAACTAATCTAGTGTATCAAGTACACAAACAAAAGGCCTATCTACTCTAACTAGCAGACTGAAACACAATTGGTTGGCAATCACCCCTAAGGACTAGTGAATCTATACATAACATAGCCTACGGGCATATGTACAGGAGCCCCCAGTCTTACCTGTCCCAAGCCTTGGAAGTGTACATAAAACAAGACAAGTTCAAATGAGTGGTTAACATACATAGTCAAAGACATAACACAGAGCAAACAGTCAGACATCCATTGTTACAAACAGGTGGGGTTTTTATAGTAGATGTGGCGAGTTATGATTGGCTGTCCGGAATTGACACGGAGGGTGGGGCTTGGTGAAGGTGGGACTTGGTGGATGGTGACTGACAGGTGAAGGCAGGGAAGTCCACACAAAAGAAAAACATGGCACGTAACAGCCTGTTTGCAATTACAATTGATTGCTAATTGTTTATATGCTCTGCCTGCAGTGAGACCGGGGTGCTGGAATGAGAGACGCATGTGGGAGCGGCATGCCATCTAATCCCCGTCCTTATCGTCTGTGTTTTGTTTTGTTTTTGTTTCCGTGTTTTTGGTATCGAGCGCACAATAAAGTCTGGGTGCCTCTAACAACGACGGATTGTGTGGTTTGTGGGGAAAAGGACTGCAGAACCTGTTACAGTAAATATCCCAGTATATCATGCTTTGTTACAAAATGAACTGGATATACTGTAGCTTTTTATGGTAGTTGGAAAATGACACAGCAGAATCAAGTTTTCAAAAGTGACAGCAGTATTTAGATATGTCGTTTTAGCATGTTCATTTTTTAAAAGTTGAACAGCAGCATCTGGCATCTTATTTGCCCTTTGCAAACTCAAAATGACTACACGTTTTACCTAAGAAATGTCAGTATGATCAGACTCATCACTGTAGGATAATGTAATTATATCTGATTTCTCCTCTGCTGGCCAGTGTGACTGCTTTACTCAGTGTCTTACTTCTGTGAAGTTACCCAAAGACACTCAGGAGATACTGACTCTCTGCTCTGTGTGTCTGAAGCTGAGATGCACTGAAATACTCACACAGCACATCAAGATGTTTAGGAGGAGATCGTTCTGTCCCAATCCCATTCTCTGCCTCACAGTAGTATTCTCCTGCATCCTGCAGTGTGATGCTTTTAATGGTGTAAGTGGATCCTTTCCATGAGACTTCAGCTCTATTATTCTTATACCAGGTGTAGTTCTGCACTGGAGGGTTGGCATCGCTGCTGCAGGTCAGAGTCACTGAACTGCCCTCCACTATTTCACCAGAGGGGCTCGCTGATACTGAGACCTTCTTCGGAGGATCTGAAAGAGAAAATAACAGGTCCTGCAGTTTTAAATAAAAGTCACACTGAGGCGTTCTTGGGAGCATCTAAAATCATTAGAAAAATGTGCTGAATTCCATATAATTTATCACTCACTGTGTTGTGTCTCAAAACAATATCAGAGACATTTATTTCGAAATAATGTTTATAATGGAGCTGAAATCTCACAATGTGATGTGGAGGAGTGGTGTGGTTAGGGCACCATCTGCAGGCGGAGTGGGAGCAGTATAGCTGGCTAACAACCACGCCTGTTTGCAGTTACAATTGATTGGTAATAGTTTATATGCTCTGCCTGCAGTGAGACCGGGGTGCTGGAATGAGAGCATGGAGCGGCATGCCATCTAATCCCCGTCCTTATCGTCAGTGTTTTGTTTTGGTTTTGTTTCTGTGTTTTTGGTATCGAGCGCACAATAAAGCCTTGGTGCCTCTAACAACGACGGATTGTGTGGTTTGTGGGGAAGAGGACTGCAAAACCTGGTACAGTAAATATCCCAGTATATCATGCTTTGTTACAAAATAAAATGGATATACTGTAGCTTTGTATGGTAGTTGGAAAATGACACAGCAGAATCAAGTTTTCAAATGTGACAGAAGTATTTAGATATGTCTTTTTAGCATCTTCATTAATAATGATAACTTCATTTTTTAAAGTTGACCAGCAGCATGTGGTACCTTTTTTGCCCTTGCAAACTCAAAATGACCATGTTTTACCTGAGACATGTCAGTATGATCAGACTCATCACTGTATGATAATGTAATTATATCTGATCTCTCCTCCACTGGCCAGTGTGACTGCTTTACTCAGTATCTTACTGCTGTGAAGTTACCCAAAGACCCTCAGGAGATACTGACTCTCTGCTCTGTGTGTCTGAAGCTGAGATGCACTGATATACTCACACTTCACATCAAGACGAATAGGAGGAGATCTTATCTCAATCCCATTCTCTGCCGCACAGTAGTATTCTCCTGCATCCTGCAGTGTGATGGTTTTAATGGTGTAACTGTCTTCTGGTCCTCCTGTCTCTGAGGATACAGCTCTATTATTCTTATACCAGGTGTATCTCTGCACTGGTGGGTTGGCATCACTGCTGCAGGTCAGAGTCACTGATTTGCCCTCCTCTATTTCACCAGAGGGGCTCACTGATACTGAGACGCTCTTTGGAGAATCTGAAAGAGAAAATAACAGGTCCTGCAGTTTTAAACAAAAGTCACACTAAGGTATTCTTGGGAGCATCTAAAATCATTAGAAACACGTGCTAAATTCCATATAATTTCTCACTCACTGTGTTGCATCTCAAAACACTAGCAGAGACATTTATTTCAAAATAATGTTTATAATGGAGCTGAAATCTCACAACGTGATGTGGAGGAGTGGTGTGGTCAGGTCACCATCTGCAGGTGGAGTAGGAGCAGTACAGCTGGCTAACAACCACACCTGTTTGCAGTTACAATTGATTGGTAATAGTTTATATGCTCTGCCTGCAGTGAGACCGGGGTGCTGGAATGAGAGACGCACGCGGGAGAGGCATGCCATCTAATCCCCGTCCTTATCGTGTGTGTTTTGTTTTGTTTTTGTTTCCGTGTTATTGGTATCGAGCGCACAATAAAGCCTTGGTGCCTCTAACAACGACGGATTGTGTGGTTTGTGGGGATAAGGACTGCAGAACCTGTTACAGTAAATATCCCAGTATATCATGCTTTGGTACAAAATGACCTGGATATACTGTAGCTTTGTATGGTAGTTGGAAAATGACACAGCAGAATCAAGTTTTCAAAAGTGACAGAAGTATTTAGATATGTCTTTTTAGCATCTTCATTAATAATGATAACTTCATTTTTTAAAGTTGACCAGCTGCATGTGGTACCTTATTTGCCCTTTGCAAACTCAAAATGACCATGTTTTACCTAAGACATGTCAGTATGATCAGACTCATCACTGTATGATAATGTAGTTATATCTGATTTCTCCTCCACTGGCCAGTGTGACTGCTTTACTCAGTGTCTTACTGCTGTGAAGTTACCCAAAGACACTCAGGAGATACTGACTCTCTGCTCTGTGTGTCTGAAGCTGAGATGCACTGATATACTCACACTTCACATCAAGACGAATAGGAGGAGATCTTATTATCTCAATCCCACTCTCTGCCTCACAGTAGTATTCTCCTTCATCCTGCAGTGTGATGGTATTAATGGTATAACTCCAGTCAGATCCTCCCCATGGGGATACAGCTCTATTATTCTTATACCAGGTGTATCTCTGCACTGGTGGGTTGGCATCACTTCTGCAGGTCAGAGTCACTGAACTGCCCTCCACTATTTCACCAGAGGGGCTCACTGATACTGACACGCTCATCGGACGATCTGAAAGAGAAAATAACAGGTCCTGCAGTTTTAAATAAAAGTCACACTGAGGTATTCTTGGGAGCATCTAAAATCATTAGATAAATGTGCTCAATTCCATATAATTTCTCACTCACTGTGTTGCGTCTCAAAACACTAGCAGAGACATTTATTCCAAAGTAAAGTTTGTTATGAAACTGAAATCTCACAATGTGATGTGGAGGGATGGTGTGGCTAGGGCATCATCTGCAGGCAGAGGGGGAGCAGTACAGCTGGCTAACAACCACGCCTGTTTGCAGTTACATTTGATTGGTAATGGTTTATATGCACTGCCTGCAGTGAGACCGGGGTGCTGGAATGAGAGACACACGCGGGATTGGCATGCCATCTAATCCCCGTCCTTATCGTGTGTGTTTTGTTTTGGTTTTTTTTCCGTGTTTTTGGTATCGAGCGCACAATAAAGCCTTGGTGCCTCTAACAACGACGGATTGTGTGGTTTGTGGGGAAAAGGACTGCAGAACCTGTTACAGTAAATATCCCAGTATATCATGCTTTGTTACAAAATGAACTGGATATACTGTAGCTTTTTAAGGTAGTTGGTAAATGAACAGCAGAATCAAGTTTTCAAAAGTGATAGAAGTAATTAGATATGTCTTTTTAGCATCTTCATTAATAATGATAACTTCATTTTTTAAAGTTGACCAGCAGCATGTGGTACCTTTTTTGCCCTTTGCCAACTCAAAATGACTACACGATTTACTTAAGACATGTCAGTAGGATCAGACTCATCACTGTATGATAATGTAATTATATCTGATTTCTCCTCCACTGGCCAGTGTGACTGCTTTACTCAGTGTCTTACTGCTGTGAAGTTACCCAAAGACACTCAGGAGATACTGACTCTCTGCTCTGTGTGTCTGAAGCTGAGATGCGCTGATATACTCACACTTCACATCAAGACGTTTAGGAGGAGATGTTTTTGTCCCAATGTCATTCTCTGCCTCACAGTAGTATTCTCCTGCATCCTGCAGTGTGATGTTTTTAATGGTGTAACTGGATCCTCTCCATGAGAGTTCAGCTCTATTCTTATACCAGGTGTGTATATGCACTGATGGGTTGGCATCGCTGCTGCTGCAGGTCAGAGTCACTGAACTGCCCTCCACTATTTCACCAGATGGACTCACTGATACTGAGACGTTCTTCGGAGGATCTGACAGAGAAAATAACAGGTACTGCAGTTTTAAAGAAAAGTCACACTGAGGTATTCTTGGGAACATCTAAAATCATTAGAAAAATGTGTTAAATTCCATATAATTTCTTACTCACTGTGTTGTGTCTCAAAACACTAGTAGAGACATTTATTTCAAAGTAATGTTTATAATGGAGCTGAAATCTCACAATGTGATGTGGAGGAGTGGTGTGGTTAGGGCGCCACCTGCAGGCAGAGTGGGAGCAGTATAGCTAGCCTACAACCACGCCTGTTTGCAATTACATTTGATTGGTAATGGTTTATATGCACTGCCTGCAGTGAGACCGGGGTGCTGGAATGAGAGACGCATGCAGGAGAGGCATGCCATCTAATCCCCGTCATTATCGTCTGTGTTTTGTTTTGTTTTGTTTTTGTTTCCGTGTTTTTGGTATAGAGCGCACAATAAAGCCTTGGTGCCTCTAACAACGACAGATTGTGTGGTTTGTGGGGAAAAGGACTGCAGAACCTGTTACAGTAAATACCCCAGTATATCAAGCTTTGTTACAAAATGAACTGGATATACTGTAGCTTTTTATGGTAGTTGGAAAATGACACAGCAGAATCAAGTTTTCAAAAGTGACAGAAGTATTTAGATATGTCTTTTTAGCATCTTCATTAATAATGATAACTTCATTTTTTAAAGTTAAATAGCTGCATGTGGTACCTTTTTTGCCCTTTGCAAACTCAAAATAACTACATGATTTACCTAAGACATGTCAGTATGATCAGACTCATCACTGTATGATAATGTAATTATATCTGATTTTTCCTCCACTGGCCAGTGTGACTGCTTTACTCAGTGTCTTACTGCTGTGAAGTTACCCAAAGACACTCAGGAGATACTGACTCTCTGCTCTGTGTGTATGAAGCTGAGATGCACAGATATACTCACACTTCACATCAAGACGTTTAGGAGGTGAGATGTCTGTCCCAATCCCATTCCCTGCCTCACAGATGTATTCTCCTGCATCCTGCAGTGTGATGCTTTTAATGGTGTAACTGGATCCTCCCCATGAGAGTTCAGCTCTATTCTTATACCAGGTGTAGTTCTGCACTGGTGGGTTGGCATCACTGCTGCAGGTCAGAGTCACTGAACTGCCCTCCACTATTTCACCAGAGGGGCTCACTGATAATGAGACGCTCTTCGGAGGATCTGAAAGAGAAAATAACAGGTCTTGCCATTTTATATAGATGTCACACTGAGAGGTGACATCTATATAAATATACTGATATACTGATACTGAGATGCTCTTGGGAGAATCTGAAGGAGGGAACAATGGTTTGTAGTTTCATGTGAAATTTTTAACCTGACTCAGGCATACTGTAAGGAGTGTTTTCCCATCATTGCATTATGGCATGTTTTCAGGTATTGAAACTTCATCCAGTGCTTTAGTGTCAGTACATTTACATGTAGCATAAAATAATCTGTACAATTTAGTGGAAAATTATGGCTGAAATCTTTCAAATTTGTGAGATTTGAAGAATTTTCAAAATCAGAAATATTGACGACCACACAAGTTTGCCTAGCACTCACTTATCACATTAAGAGCCACTGCAGGGGACCGAAGCTCATAGCCTTTCACAGCACAGGTGTAGCTGCCTCGGTCTTCACTGCTGGCTGTGAACAGGTGACTCTGATCAGTGAAGGACAGAGGAGATCCGTCCCTGTACCAGATGAAGGCTGGGCTGCCAGTCAGAGTGCAGGTGGTGCTACAGGTCAGATTCACACTCTGTCCCTCTGTCACTGAGTCAGGATTCACCATCACCTGTAGATCTTTAAACAGCAAATTAAACCTGTAAAAAAACTTCCAGTCATACTTGTGGGAGGAGAATCCTCTGAGTTTATAGCATAAAATAATTACCAGTAACTTCTAATGTGACCCCAGGTTCTCAATTATATTTTCTACCATCACAGTTAGTCAGGAACCTGAATCGGTATGTTTTTGAATCATTTTTTCTCAGTTGCTTTATTCTAAAAGTGCAGTCACTGTGCTTATTCCCCAGGTACTCCACACGGTGAGAGTACTCTGTGTCCTGGGACAGGTCCTCAGGCTCCTGTGGCTTGTACCAGGGAATAAACCAGAATGTTTTCTGCACTGTGTGAGATGTGGGATATGAGTAAATACAGCTCATGCCTATTGAAGACTCCGTTAAGGCACAGATTCTCTCAGGGGTGTAAGTCACTCCCCATCCCTCCTCGCTCAGAGCACCTGAAAAATACAAACACACCCACACACACACACACATGCAGACACACATACAGACACATACACACACACACACACACAAATACACTGCTCAGAAATCCTTTAAAACACAGATGTGTTGGCAACATGACAGATAAGAGATTCAATTAAAAAAACTTTAAACCAACTGCACCTAATTTCTCCAAAACTATGGAACATCAATAATTGTACTTGTATTTCAATACTAACTGATGTCAGTAGATGGCAGTAGCCGCCGGTCAATGTGAGATTTGCAGGTACAGGAAGTCTTGCTTAGTAGCTAGCTTTGCTAGAATGCAGTAGCAAACCAAGTAAGTTATGAGTGAGTGTCTGCATATAACGTCGGCTGAAAACTGTTATGTTTTGCTTGCAGTGAAAACAAACTGCTTTCATTAAAACGTGGCACCGGAATACTTGTGTCGTCATTCTAAGAATGCAACATGCACAACCAACAGCTCCGATCATCTAGTACAGCCACAGATATTTATATCATGCCTCTGTCTCAGTTTCAACGCTGAGTGTGAAGAGGAACTTCATCTTAAAGGTTCTCTCTTTTTCCCCTCTCTTTTCAGATGAGAAACATTGCACTACTCTAAATGAATGTACTGTAGAACATTATTTTATATTAATTATATACATTCCTTAAAGCAATTTAAATGTATTCACTTTGGCTTCTGATTGAGATAATGAAGAGAGACTAATAAATAGGAACACATGCTGATAAATACTTTATATGTAGACAGATACATCAGAACTAAATTAGGAAAAAAAACAAAACAATTTACCTGACACAGAGAGGATGATTACCAACAAGGTATTGAAGAGCATGGCTGCATCAGATTGAAAATATTTATCCAAATACACATATACAGGTCTTGATTATTATTTACACTGTGAAAATGAACAGCACAAAGAAAGACTGTCAGAGTATTCTCTTAATTTGCAGAAATACTAGAATAACAATTACTACACAAGCACACACAGTGAGTTAATGTGCTGCTAATGCCTAAAAATCCTTTGGGTTTCATGAAGATCTCACAAAGATTCCAGAAAGCAGAGACTCAAACTGCCTTTTACTTGATGAATGATATTTGAATGGAAGAAGCAGCAATCATTTCTTGTCAGAAAATGCATTTTATTTTATATTTGATTCCAGTTTAATCTTCTTGCACCACAAAATATCATGACGTAGTTTTGACTGAATTAAATAATATGATAATACACTTACCAGGAGAGAGTCCTGTTGTGGCCTCAGTGGTTTGTTAATGTGCCATTAATATTAATCAGCCTTGCAGACAGAGCAGTGTGGCTGAATATGATCGCAAATAAAATGCTTCACACTAAATATAAAAGTAGAATGTGTTACAGATCTGACTCACTTCCTGAAGGTGATACTCATTTTAGATTGTATCAGATACAAACTTTTGAATAAAATATACAGAGTCGTTTGCTTTGTGTCGGGACTGGACCAGTAGTGCCTTTTCAAAAAGACTGGGTAATTCTTATTTCTTTGCCCCCACTGTATTATTGAAATTCAGATGTCAATAATTTTGTTCATTTTTGCATATTTGCTTATAAAATAAACATAACTACTGTGTTTACAAAAATGATTCCGGATTACAATACAAACTGATGCTAAGATCAGAGGCTTTGCCGATTCCAATACATCCATCAATCCATCCATTATCTATACCCGCTTATCCTGAGCTGGAGCTGGTGCTGGAGCCTATCCAAGCATGCATTGGGCGAGAGGCAGGAATACACTCTGTGCAGGCTTTCAATCTATCACAGGGAACACACACCATTCACTCACACATTCATTCCTATGGGCAATTTAGAGTCTCCATTTGGCCTATTTGCATGTTTTTGGACCATGGGAGGCAACCGGAGTACCCGGAGGTACATGCAAACTCCAGATAGAAAGGCCCCAAACCGAGATTCGAAACCCATGCCTTCTTGCTGTGAGGCGACAGTGCTACCCACTGCACCACCATGCCACCCCTATTAAAATACATTACATGTGCAGTAGAGGTTAATATAAAAGTGACTGTAAAAGGTGTGATAGGCATCAGGCACAGGAAAACACTGATACATTCAGGAGCCCTATACAAATTCCATTACCTAAACCAGATTATTTAATTCAGTTTAGTAAAAGATCTTCCAGGAATTTGATCTGAAATGTACATACAAGACTCATCTATTTCAATAATTTCCCCATCTACAGCTATTAATATTAAATGTATTGAATCCATCTATCCCTCCTAGGTAAATTTTACTGCCACAAACAGCATGCTTTACCATTGCTACCATACATAACTCAGTCGTGTTTATGTTTCATGCATCAGATTTTTGACATGAAGCTGGAACATCAACAAAACGCTGCTGTAGCCTAGCCTATAACCCCCAGATCAACATAAAGATTGCACTTACTTTCGCAGAAGATGTAAGGAGCACACAGGCGTAGTTATCTTTGTGAAAGTATCATAGCTCTGGTGCCCCATAGCGGGTACTGTGAGGTGCCCCTGCTTGGCTCTTTTGTGCAGAGGAGTAGCGGGCACGGCTGTGGGTGAAGCTGCCTAATTTCAGGCGAGTGCCACCCTGACCACAGGCAGTTAAAGCGCTGCTCACTTCCTGCAGCCTGTTCTATTCTTTATTTTATTTCACACCTCAGTTCAGTGTCCGGTGGAGCAGCGCTGTTTCTGTGGTTGATGTTCATGTGACCTTTTAGAACTTTGGTTTTGCTTTGCCTGTTATACGGTCCTTCATGCACATAATTAGTTGCATTTCAATGCTGATATTTCATAAAGATGCTTTTTACTACATAAGATCTATTGTATAGTATTATTATAGTATCTTTTAAAGAGATGAACTTGATCCCCACATGTGAACTAAATGGAATGCAGGTAAAACATGATGGCCATATGAAGAAAATAATGATAATATTTTTCAGAACAGAGGTTTGAGGTTCACAGTGCCTTACAATGCTCAAATTATCCATAATACATTGATACACATAATAAAACAATGTATATAAAGAAGACTAATAAAATTATGAATTCTTTCAAATATCTAAAACCAGACAGAAACTTAAATTTGGGCTCAATACAACAAGGCAAAGTAAAATTAAATACTAAAACACTGTTTTAAAAAAATCTAGGACCTCACCTTTAAAAGTGACTTGAGTTTGCAGATTATAATCTGTACAGACAATAATACAATATGAGACTCTAATATCTTCAGACAGGGGTCTGGAGAACTATGCAAAGTAGACACGCACACACACACACACACGCACACGCACATATTTTCAAGTATACAATTTAGTTTCACAAAAGTTTAAATGATGGCAAAATCTATAATATTCCTCAGGAATAGAGCACACCAGTAAATGCAGTTCATTTACAGTTCTGCCCATGCCATGAAGCCAAAGAAATCTACTCATCTCTGTTGCAGAGCTGAGCATAAAGAGGAACTTAAGATCAATCATTTGTTCTACATTTCACAGCAGATGTGTGGTAAAAATAAATGTAAAAAGATTCTGCTCAGCCTAGAATCTCTAAACCAAATTCAAATTCAAAATAACTTTATCCGTTAGGAACTTCATTTGTGTAAAAGCGTCAGTGCATACACAATACATAACCGGACAAATGAGAAACACAGATTAGACAACATACAAGTGTAGATTAAATCAGTTTAAGGTGTCCGCCAGTAGGGCATCTAAACAACGTATGTGATCTTGTATGTAAGATTTAGATTCCCATTTCCTGTAACATATGTCTTTAATTTTTTGCTTTCCCAATCTAATGAGTTAAACAGGTTATATCAAATCATAGTAATTCTAAATAGATTTTAGCTTCTGATAGATATTGTAACCTCTGTAAACTGGCATTAATAAGCAGAGCTGGAGTAACTAAATTGTTTACCTGAGGCAGAGAGAAGGGCTTACAAAAATACTGTTGAGGTTGTTTGGGGCATGGCTGCATCGGCCTGAACATATATATAAAAAACATAACTTATATTATTGCCTTTTGTTTTGTTTGTTTTTTAAGCCATAACCAAAATTCCACAAAATGAATCACTGATATTCAGCGTTTAACAGATAACATGGAAAGTAATAAAATAAAGAGTTGCTGTCAGTAAACAGTAATCTTTTTTTATTGTTTTATTTATTTATTTATTTTTACATAATTTTAATTTTAAGAAAGCTAATTTACTGTTTTAACGAATGCTGTGCATGTTTTCCCCGCTGGTCACATAGCCACCTTTCAGCAGTGAGAGAGACTGACCTCCATTAGGATCACTAGATTAGCACAGAATAAAGCACTCGCTGTAATCTGTAGATCAGAGAACAACAACACTGTACTTAAATTTCTCCACTGTTTAAAAAAATGCAATAAATGTAACCGTGCAAAAATCAAAGATGTCTTCTCTCAACTTCTATCAAGGCAATCTATTGAATTGTATACATTATTTTACAACTCAATGAAACAATGTGTTAACAGCCATTAAGAATAAAACAGGGCTAAATCATGCACTTACGCTGGTAGAGGAGGAGTGATCTTAACGGTTTTCAAACTGTCTGAAACGGCCCTGCTGACAGGCTCATATTTCTGAACATGGCAGAGTGACTGTGATGTATGCAAAGCTTGAATAATAATTGTTTATATTTGTAAATATTATTACGTTTTACTTTAACCAGAAGAGTCTTGTTGAGATTCAAAATCTCTTTTTCAAGAGTGTCCTGGCCAAGACAGACAGCAGCTCATGCAGTTTAACATGGTTGCAGAATGACAATATAAAATCAAATTATAGACAACAAAGATTATTTTACAAGAATGCAACTTCACTGTGTAACTTGACATATTTGGTACACAATGATGAATATAAAAACATTAAAGAGCTAAATGAGCATCACAGCTGTGTAAAATATGTTAACAGTAGTTTAAAAGCCAGAAAAAAGAGGGAACCAAGTACACAATATTTTGCTGCTGTAGCCTAGCCTATAACCCCCAGATCAACATATAAATTGCACTTACTTTCGCAGAAGATAAAAGGAGTGGACAGGTGTAGTTATCTTTGTGAAAGTATCACAGCTCTGGTGCCTCAAAGTGGGTACTGTGAGGTGCCCCTGCTTGGCTCTTTTGTGCAGAGGTGCAGCGGGCGCGGCTGTGGGTGAAGCTGCCTAATTTCAGAGTGCCACCCTGACCACAGACAGTTAAAGCGCTGCTCAATTCCTTCAGCCTGTTCTATTCTTTATTTTATTCCTCATCTCAGTTCAGTGTCCGGTGGTGCAGCGCTGTTTCTGTGGTTGATGTTCATGTGACCATTTAGAACTTTGGTTTGACTTTGCCTGTTATACGGTCCTTCATGCACATAATTAGTTGCATTTCAATGCTTATACTTCATAAAGATGATTTTTACTACATACAGCCGACTGGATTATTGTATCTTTCACATTACACAGAGATGAAATAGATGCCCATGAAATAAATTCCATAAAATGGAATTAATATGAATATTAATTTATTTATTTATTTTATTTTATTTATTTATTTTATTTTATTTTATTTATTTTTTGGGGGGGGGGGGGGTTCGCAGCAAAACATGATGGCCATATAAAGAAAATAATGATAATCATTATCAAAACAGAGGTTCAAGGTTCGCAGTGCTTTACAATGCTCAAATAAATTATAATATATTGATAGACATAATAGAACAATGTATGTAACGAAAACAAACACAAAGATGCATTATTTTAAATAGCTAAACAGACAGAAAGTAAAAATGGGGTCAATACAACAAGGCAATGTAAAATGTAAAGCTAAAACACTGTTTTAAAAGATCTTGGACCTTGCTTTTAAAAGTGACGTGAGTTTGGAGATTATAATCTGCATTAATCTGCATGATAATCTTCCCATTCAATGTGAGACAATACATGTGAATGTACATGAGTTATGAGCGTGTGTGTAACAGGGTTATATAAACGTGTAACGGTGTTACAGTTGTAGTAATTTGGGAAAAATCCTCCACCAAAAGCTCTTTATAAAATGGATAATCTAGCAGAAACAGACAGCAGTTCTGTAAAGTTAAATACAAAAAGAGACTCTTTCACCCTGATCTCCATCATTTCTCATTCTCTGCAGATTCTCTCCTCTGTGTGTTTTAATCCCACACTGAGGCCTCGTCAGCTCTCTGAAGCACAGAGTTTGTGTCGCTGGCTGCGTTTGTCACTCTCTGAAGGCTCTGCTCTGAGGTGAGACACAGGAAGAGACTCAGTTACACATAAGTGCGCCTCCAGTTACACTGTTAAAAGGGAACCAGAGTGGCCACACAGTCCCTTGCATTCCCTATCCAATCTGTTGTCCCAAAAAACGGATTCCTCTGTCGGCTTAGTGGATTATATATCACAGAATCGCTTGAAGAATTTTATCATTACAGAAGTATATTTTTCACATGTTTAAA
Source organism: Anguilla anguilla (assembly GCF_013347855.1). NCBI lineage: Eukaryota > Metazoa > Chordata > Actinopteri > Anguilliformes > Anguillidae > Anguilla > Anguilla anguilla. The sequence goes on along the minus strand of NC_049201.1, from coordinate 83,705,869 downwards.
AAATCACACTAAATAATATCCACAGCTACAATTACAACATATTGAAAGTTAAGTGGGGAATATTCCTCAATAGTTTTAACCAATAAAATTAAGGAGGGAGTCTGAAATTGACTACATCACACAGTGATGAACTGGATGAACTGTAACTTGCCTGTTGTGTGTATCTGTGCTTTGTGTCTTCTGCTCAGCACAGACCTGCTGACTTTGTAGTTTCATAAAAATACAGCCTGTACACAGAACTGCCCTTTGCTTTTCTGAACAGCTGGTACGGTTATAATGGTAAGAATATCCAGGAGGGAACTTGTTACTTACAGTACGAGAGCGTCTGCTCCCCTCTCTCTGTTGGTGCTCTTCTTCCTGCTAAACAGTGGGAAAGGTGGGTGGGTGGGGGGGGTGGTGAGTAACAGACCTTCAGGAGCTGTGGATCAGCCATCCCAGACGACATTTGGTCTTAACATTCCTACCTGCTCTTCTGAATTCAACAGCAAAACTGTAAGATTACTGCATATCTCTCTGATATCTAATGGTGCATTTCTAATCATGTCATCTCAGTGATGATTGATACCCAGATCATTTTGCATTGCAAACATTTACCTTGTGCACACCATGACAGCAAAGAGTGCAAAAGCCACTATGATTCCAACAACCCTCCATACAAGCGCTTTCCTATCTTCTGCTGAAAATATACAGACATAGCATTTCAATTTACATTTATATAGCAGAGACTACAATCCAGAGTCATGTAAACTAAGTGCATGCATACATGTAGGAAGGTCAATGCAACACTCAGAAAATCAACTCAATCTCCATTAAAATGTTATGTGAGTAGACTCGCAAAAATTTTTTTTTTTAAAACCCAGATATGAGCGTGCATTCCCCAAAATATATAAACGATCTTCAAAATTGTGTAGATGTACTTTAGGTGGTATAAATCAAAAAGAAGCACATAACCTGAATTACATATGAAATACAAACATGCAGATACACATGTCAACTTCAAACAAGTGTGCAGAGAGTCACTGAGATGTCTTCCCATTGGGAAGAGATGAACAAGTAGTCAGAGACCTCTGACATAAGTTTAATATGTCCCTGGTGCATCTGTTGAAGCTTTGGTTCGTCCATTTTAGTGGGAACTTAAATTTTAACAGTATGCTTAACTGTTCCATACTGGAACTGATTTCAGTTGGTCTGAAAATTAAAAGAGCCTCTCACTGGTTGGGTGGGGGGGGGGGGGGGGGGTTCAGGCAACTGCCTATATCCTTTCCTGCACTCTGCACCAACCGAAACTGATCATCATCCCTATTCATAGAGTATCTCATAGTAAGAGAGCTGATCTCAGATCATGTTTCCTCTCTTCATATCCAAGCTTTATCCATAATGGCCTAAAGGCAAAACTGATCCTAGATCAGACCTATTCTCTGAGATGCTTTATGAACCATAGAGTTGTGCTTGGAGGATCTGGTCAAGTGAGTCATGCTTTCTAATCTGGATGATGGTTGCTGTGGTCCAGGCCATACAGTGTAGTGAGTGAAACTATGACTCAGATACTATGACTCCAGGGGGGAGAAAGTAAAGCCCTGCCATGTGTTTCTTCTGCCCATGAACTCATCCAGCTGATTTCACGAATTTTTTCTTCGTCCTGGCTGAAGAATTATGCTAATGAACAAATAGTGGTGATTCGGACAAAATATCTGGGGACGACTTTTACTATCTCTCTGCTCTGACTGCCACAATAAGATTAAATATGCAATCGATCAATAACAGCTCCTAAAACAGGAACAATCATCCTTGTTCAACACAATGACATATGTCTCCTCATCACGTGTCACTCACTGTGTCTATTGATTGACATACCAGCAGAGGTCTGATCTCCATGTGTGTTCAGTGCCACGCAGTAGTACTGTCCAAAGCTCCAGGATGTAAAGTTGGAAAAGCTCACAATCCGTTCTGATCCCGTCTGCAAGTCTGCAGGTCAAGGAAATAAAACATATTTTCTAAGTGTTTATTTTATCTCCATGTGCAATACATTCATATATCTTTAAATAAATTAACATGATCATTTTATCTGTTAACATGCTAGTATCATACATGCATAGTTTATGGAAATGGAGATTTATTTTTAATAAATATTTTAATAAAATTAATCTCTCCATAATTTTATGCAGTAAAGGTACTGATGCTATTACAGTGCACCTGCCTGTGAGCCTGTACCTATGGTCCAAACTGACTCTCAGTCACAGTCAAAGACTCAGACCTGTCACGGCAGTGCCCAGACAGTACTGAAGGTGAGCACTGTAATCGAGCCACTTTGGAGCCCGTTGTGAGATTGGGATTGGGATGGCAGGTATGCCATCCCGCCAAGTTACGCCTTGGCGGGGGCATGCCCCCATACCTATACAGCACCGAGAGTTTGGCACTTTTCAGGGTTCCCCACAGAAATAACCACAACAGCCACAGACACTCAGCCCTTAAAAACATAAAATTCTGTACATTCTGACCCCATTTCAACAGACAGATTTCGTAAACAACTTCACATGTCCACACAATAAAGCCCCAAACTAAGGGGATTTTGCGTTTTCTCCTTCTTCTTCTTCTTCTTCTTCTTCTTCTTCTCATTCTTATTTTTCCTGCCGCCTATCCCACTAATAACATGTCTCCCCATTGGACATTTTACCGACACCGCCAAATCTTCACCTACACGACCCAATGGAAAACTCGCATACACACGCAAAATATCCATACCTTTTTACTCTGAAACATTGACAGTACAAACAGCTAGTCCGCCTGTGGCGTAGTGGGTAAGGTTACAGTCTTGAGAACACAAGGTCGAAGGTTCAAACCCAGCTAAGAGCGCCTTTCTTTAAAGGAGTATCATGGTGATTTTCACACTTTCTTGTTTTTATGTGCTACTTTGCACACGAGGCATTGAAGAAACACAATGAGTACAGTATTAAATATGTCCGTTCTGCATTTTTGGAGAAATATGCGTTTTAAATGTACCGTCCTATTTTCAAACGGTTGACAAAGTTGTCAACTTGTCCGTCACGAACACAGCACTCCCACACCACTCCCCTTTCCCACGCCCCGTAAACCCATGGATAACTCCAGACCCATAGTTTGCGCGGCTGGCTTACAGGCAAGACAATGCACATATTTGACTAACGTTAGGTTCACTTAAATTAGAGTGACTTTTAAGGACTATTAGATTATTTCTGGTTATATTAATTTAGCTAGCTAGCTAACGTTAGCTAGCTAGGTAGTTTGCTTTCATAACGCAATGTTATCGATAACGTTAGCTAGCTAGTTTGCTTTTATGAGGATGTCATAGTTGTGCTTTCATCTTAACTTGGCTAGCTAGATAGCAAAAATTATAATTGGATACAAGTCAACGTCTTTACCTTAGCTATCTATCGGTACTTCATATACTACTAAGCTAGCTAGCTTGTGAAAAGTCTCCCAAAAACAGCACGTCGCATGGGGGTAGCTATGGTAACGGGCCACGGTCTGTCAATCATAGCTGACTGACAGTTAACATAACTGACAGTTCTCATTACCACGCCCAGACCGTTTGGGTGAACTTTTATAGTGGGAAATTTAGGCTTAGAAAAACACGTTTTAAAGTACATTGAAATGACTGAATAATAAAAAAAAATTATGCACATTTGTTTTGTTCTTGCCTAAAGACAACTGAGAAGTGTCACATTCAACCACCATGTTACTCCTTTAACCTGCATTTACCTTCACTAATAATTGCCTACTATTTCTCAATTATTGCTTTTGCACCACAGTATTATGACGTTCCGTCTGCACGTTCAATTGTTCACCGGCTAAAATATTGCAAAGCCATATGGATTCAACTGGAGCTCTTCTGTGCTTACTCGCCTGTGTTCTTCTTTAAAACCACGGACAGGTTTGCTAATTATATTTCACGCATTGCATATGTCATGGTGCTGCCCCTAACAAAGTGGCAGACTGGTAAACCTCACATACTTTCCTCTTTCACATTAACGTTCTCTTACGCTTTTACATTTTTTTTACCAAAACTCGCTCACGGCCACCCATATGCATTTCATGACGGCAAATGTATACACACAGGCAAAATACCCACTCCTTCTTACTCTGAAACATTTCGAAGTTTAATAACTAATCTGCTTGTGGCCTAGTGGGTAAGGTTACAGTCTTGGGAACACGGGATCCTAGGTTAAAGCCCAGCTAGAGACACGTTTCTTTAACCTGCTTTTACCCTCACTAATAACGTTTTCTTACCCTTATATTTGCTTTACCAAAACTCACTCATGGCCACCCATATGCATTTCATGACGGCAAATGTATTCCTTTTATTACAAAGTTACACCAGTTCACCGCTGTGCCATTTCTACTAACTACATTTCTTCACTTGGCCACCGTACAAAACCTTCTTATCAGCAAACGCCACGTTTCTACATTCATGTTACCTTGCCCTGTTCTCTATCTAGCCACATACAAACAATTACGTGTACGTTCTGCAACTCCCCATTAAAACATTTACATTTAAAATCATGATTCACTCATAGTTATAACTACAAGCACTGAACATGAAAAAAACACGGCAATGCAATGGATTTCACATGTTACTTAAACGTCCACTTTAACAGGTAATTCTATACAGCGACTGTTATATATACCATTCGATAAGGAATATAAGTTCGCTCATGGTCACTCCATTTACTTCGCACTATACTCCGTGATCATGTCAACCTTCACCTACATGCCCACTCTGCTAAAAACATATTGTTTCAACTACGGAATTTCGTCATTTCATCCTAATTTCTCTCACACTGTTGTCATTTTCTCATATGCAAAGCCTGCTGGGACATATGCGTCTGCTCCTATTCTGCACTATCATGTTTTCCGGTTCTAGTTTAGCAAAACAGCGAAGAGGATTCCTACCTGCAGATAAGCCTATCAAAATGCCTTATAAACCTTACAAACACTAAAAGTGCATCTCCATGAAATAACAGACAACGGAGCTGCACAGAAGGATAAACCTTACAAACACTAAAAGTGCATCTCCACGAAATAACAGACAACGGAGCAGGACAGAAGGCTACACAAGTTGCGACCTAGGGAGTTATAATTCTACTGACTTGCTGATTCTTTTGTCAGTCAAGGCTCGTTGGATGGACGTCAAATCCGTGAGTACATAAACTGGCCATATTTAATCTGCGTTTCTGATTCGTTTACGCTTATGCCACTGCATCCTTTCTCACAGACACTGTTTCACAGCAAACCGAAACTGCTGAACGGTACACGCTCATCAGACTGTACAAATTCACACAACGATAGCCATAATCCACACCCGTTTTTTACAGGGTCGCATTTCTCACTCCCATAATAAAACGCTTTGGAAAAAGAACTGATATCTCATAAAAAACACGTTTTCAACGTACAAAAATGCCAAGTTACTAAAAGTATTGATATCAAAATGACGCCAAGTTACGATACTACAAACAATATAGGCTATCTTGCCTCACCGAAATGACATAAGATGTATCTCAAAGCAATGCTACCCAATATTTCCTCAGTTCTTTCAAGTCACTTGGCCCTGTGTTTTCTAATCTTACTATTTCACAATGTCATGCACACTTTCTGTCAGATCAAAGAGACAAATATTTCGAATTGCCTCATGGAACACATTGAACATTGTACATTGAAATTAATGTATAAATTCATTAATGTACAGAACTGCTGCTGAGCAACGACAGGAAGCACATTTCTCCAGAAAACATGTTTATACTTGCTTCTGAACTGAATTTGAGTACATGTGCAAGTTATTGTATATTTGCTACGTACAATAAATACTGAATGTAAAACACATATTGTACATACATACATAGAGAACTTCTTTATCCGCATGGGGACATTTCCCTGGCAGCATCTTACATTCACATTCACATTCACGAACACACTTGTACCAAGAAACATACTATCATTCACGCAACAGAAAGCCTGGGCAGCGAAATACATAGGCCTACATACCAATACAAATTGGACATACACACACCTATTCAATCAATCTTGACTGTGAGAGAGCCATCCACACATATGTTTGGCCTGTTCATGTAGTGCATGCTTATACACAGGGCCAAGTGACTTGAAAGAACTGAGGAAATATTGGGTAGCATTGCTTTGAGATACATCTTATGTCATTTCGGTGAGGCAAGATAGCCTATATTGTTTGTAGTATCGTAACTTGGCGTCATTTTGATATCAATACTTTTAGTAACTTGGCATTTTTGTACGTTGAAAACGTGTTTTTTATGAGATGTTATTTACTGCATGTCATCGTCTGCGGTTCCATTATGACCATTTCCCACAATGCCCTGTGGCTTTAAAGACCTTCCAAAAGAAGGCTACACTAGGGGACTTGCTACCAGGGCACTACATAGACAGAAAAATGCACACATTCATATACCATATGTGACTTTGGATAGAAAGTGTGCGCTAGAAGCACAGCGTTAAAATTAGTACACATTGTATGTTTGCTATAACGTGTACATATGGCAGGTACGCTGTCCGCGAATCAGCCAATGGCATTCCTGCCATTCAAGTGACAGTGTCAAGAAACTAATGACTTACAAGGCGACTGCTTGACAAAATCGTGCGATCAATTCACTCAGAACTGGAAAATAAATTCTGGCCGTACCTTGTATTAAGACCAGTAGAGCAGAAGCATTCTGAGCTCCAAGACTGTTCTGTGCCTCACAGTAGTACTGTCCTCTGTTCCAGGATCTAAAGTTAGAAAAGTTCAAACTCTGTCCAGATCCTGCCTGCCAGAATCCAGTGTCATTCTTCTTAAACCAGGTGTAGCTCTGCACTGGTGGGTTGACATCACTGCTGCAGGTCAGAGTCACTGAACTGCCCTCCACTATTTCACCAGAGGGGCTCACTGCTACTGAGATGCTCGTGGGACGATCTGAAAGAGGGAACAATAATTTGTAGTATCGTGAAATTTAAACCTGTCTCAGGCATACGTCATGTTTTCAAATCATTGCATCATGGCATTTTTTCAGATATTGAAGATTAATCCAATGCTTTAATGTCAGTACATTTACATGCAGCATGGCATAATCTGTACAATTTAGTTGAAAATGAAGGCTGAGAACTTTCAAAACTGTGAGATTTGAAGAATTTTGAAAATAACAAATAAGGTGAAACACACAAGTTTGGCCCCTTGTACTCACATCTCATATTTAAAGCCACTGCAGGGGAATGAAGCTCATAGCCTTTCACAGCACAGGAGTAGCTGCCTCGGTCTTCACTGCTGGCTGTGAACTGATGACTCTGACCAGTGAAGGACAGAGGAGATCCGTCCCTGTACCAGATGAAGGCTGAGCTGCCAGTCAGAGTGCAGGTGGTGCTACAGGTCAGTCTCACACTCTGTCCCTCTGTCACTGTGTCAGGATTCACCATCACCTGTAGATCTGCAAATAGCAAATTAAACCTGTAATAAAGCTTCCAGTCATACTTGTGAGAGGAGAATCCTCTGAGTTTATTGCATAAAATAATTACCAGTGACTTCCAACGCGACACCAGGTTCTCCAGTATATCGATCACATTCATTCAGGAACCTGAATCGGTATGTTTTTGAATCAGTTTCTCTCAGTTGGTTTATTCTAAAAGTGCAGTCACTGTTCTTATTCCCCAGGTACTCCACACGGTGAGAGTATTCTGAGTCCTTGGACAGGTCCTCAGGCTCCTGTGACTTGTTCCAGTGAATAAACCAGAATGTTTTCTGCAATGTGTGAGATGTGGGATTTGAGTAAATGCAGCTCATGTCTACTGAAGACCCCTTTAAGGCACAGATTCCCTCAGGGGTGTAAGTCACTCCCCATCCCGTCCGGCTCAGAACACCTGAAAAATACAAGCACACACGCACACACACACACACACACACACACACACACACACACACACACACACGCAGACACACATACACGCACATACACAAACAAACACAGGCGCGCACACACACACATGCGCACACGTACACAGGAACACATGTATACATACACATACATACACACACACATGTGCACACATACACAAATGCACGCACACACACATACACACACACACACACACACACACACAAATGCACGCACGCACACACACAAACACACTGCTCAGAAATCCTTTAAAACACAGATGTGTTGGCAACATGACAGATAAGGGATTCAATTAACAAAACTTTAAAACAATTGCACCTAACTACTCCAAAACTATGGAACATCAAAAATTGTACTTGTATTTCAATACTAACTGATGTCAGTAGATGGCAGTAGCCCCGATCAATGTGAGTTTCACAGGTACAGGAAGTCTTGCTTAGTAGCTAGCTTTGCTAAAATGTAGTAGCTGGGCTTGAACCTAGGACCCCATGTTCCCAAGACTGTAACAATGCCCACTAGGCCACAGGCAGACTAGCTGTTTAAACTGGAAATGTTTCAGAATAAAAAGGTATGGGTATTTTGCGTGTGTATGCGAGTTTTTGATTGGGTCGTGTAGGTGAAGATTTGGCTGGTGTCGGTAAAATGTCCAATGGGGAGACATGTTGTTAGTGGGATAGGCGGCAGGAAAAATAAGAATGAGAAGAAGAAGAAGAAGAAGGAGAAAACGCAAAATCCCCTTGGTTTGGGGCTTTATTGTGTGGACATGTGAAGTTGTTTATGAAATCTGTCTGTTGAAATGGGGTCAGAATGTACAGAATTTTATGTTTTTAAGGGCTGAGTGTCTGTGGCTGTTGTGGTTATTTCTGTGGGGAACCCTGAAAAGTGCCAAACTCTCAGTGCTGTATAGGTATGGGGCATGCCCCCACCAAGGCGTAACTTGGCGGGTTGGCATACCTGCCATCCCAATAATGGAGCTGAAATCTCACAATGCGATGTGGAGAAGTGGTGTGGTTAGGGCGCCATATGCAGGCAGAGTGGGAGCAGTATAACTGGCTAACAACCACGCCTGTTTGCATTTACAATTGATTGGTAATGGTTTATATGCTCTGCCTGCAGTGAGACCGGGGTGCTGGAATGAGAGATGTACGCGGGAGCGGCATGCCATATAATGCCCGTCCTCATCATGTGTGTTTTGTTTTGTTTCCGTGTTTTTGGTATGGAGCGCACAATAAAGCCTTGGTGCCTCTAACAACGACGGATTGTGTGGTTTGTGGGGAAAAGGACTGCAGAACCTGTTACAGTAAATATCCCAGTATATCATGCTTTGTTACAAAATTAACTGGATATACTGTAGCTTTTTATGGTAGTTGGAAAATGACACAGCAGAATCAAGTTTTCAAAAGTGACAGCAGTATTTAGATTTCTTTTTAGCATCTTCATTAATAATGATAACTTCATTTTTATGAAGTTGAACAGCTACATGTGGTACCATTTTTGCCATGTGCATACTCAAAATGACCACATGCTTTACTTAAGACATGTCAGTATGATCAGACTCATCACTGTATGATAATGTAATTATATCTGATTTCTCTCCACTGGCCAGTGTGACTGCTTTACTCAGTGTCTTACTGCTGTGAAGTTACCCAAAGACACTCAGGAGATACTGACTGTCTGCTCTGTGTGTCTGAAGCTGAGATGCACTGATATACTCACACTTCACGTCAAGACGTTTAGGTGGAGATCTTTCTGTCCCAATCTCATTCTGTGCCTGGCAGTAGTATTCTCCTTCATCAAGCAGTGTTATGCTTTTAATGGTGTAACTGGATCCTCTCCATGAGAGTTCAGCTCTATTGTTCTTATACCAGGTATATCTCTGCACTGGTGGATTGGCATCACTGCTGCAGGTCAGAGTCACTGAATGGCCCTCCACTATTTCACCAGAGGGGCTCACTGACACTGAGGTGCTCTTGGGACGATCTGAAAGCGGGAGCAATGATTTGTAGTTGCATGTGAAATTTAAACCTGACTCAGGCGGACATAGTGTTTTCAAATCATTGCATCATAGCATGTGTTCAGGTATTGAAATTTCATCCAGTGCTTTAGTGTCAGTACATTTACATGCAGCATAGAGTAATCTGTACAATTTAGTGGGAAATTATGGCTGAAATCTTTCAAATTTGTGAGATTTGAAGAATTTTGAAAATCACAAATATTGACGACCACACAAGTTTGCCTAGCACTCACAAATCACATTTAGAGCCACTGCAGGGGAATGAAGCTCATAGCCTTTTACAGCACAGGAGTATCTGCCTGCATCTTCACTGCTGGCTGTGAACTGGTGACTCTGATCAGTGAAGGGCAGAGGAGATCCGTCCCTGTACCAGATGAAGGCTGGGCTGCCAGTCAGAGTGCAGGTGGTGCTACAGGTCAGTCTCACACTCTGTCCCTCTGTCACTGTGTCAAGATTCACCATCACCTGTAGATCTGCAAATAGCAAATTAAACCTGTAATAAAGCTTCCAGTCATACTTGTGGGAAGAGAATCCTCTGAGTTTATAGCCTAAAATAATTACCTGTAACTGCCAATGTGACACCAGGTTCTCCAGTAGAATTTCCACCATCAAGGTCAGTCAGGAACCTGAATCGGTACGTTCCAGAATCAGTTTCACTCAGTTGGTTTATTCTAAAAGTGCAGTCACTGTTCTGATTCCCCAGGTACTCCACACGGTGAGTGTACTCTGGGTCCTGGGACAGGTCCTCAGGCTCCTGTAGCTTGTTCCAGTGAATAAACCAGAATGTTTTCTGCACTCTGTGAGATGTGGGATATGAGTAAGTGCAGCTCATGTCTACTGAAGACCCCTTTAAGGCACAGATTCTCTCAGGGGTGTAAGTCAGTCCCCATCCCCTCTGGCTCAGAACACCTGAAAAATACAAACAAACACACACACACACACACACACACGCACACACACACACACATGCAGACGCACATACACGTACACACACACACACACACACACACACACGCGCGCACACACACACATGCGCACACATACACACAAACACATGTATACATACACATACATACACACACACATGCGCACACATACGCAAATGCACGCACACACACATACAAATTCACGCACGCACACACACAAATACACTGCTCAGAAACCCTTTAAAACACTGATGTGTTGGCAACATGACAGATAAGGGATTCAATTAACAAAACTTTAAATCAACTGCACCTAACTACACCAAAACTATGGAACATCAAAAATTGTACTTGTATTTCAATACTAACTGATGTCAGTAGATGGCAGTAGCCACCCATCAATGTGAGATTCGCAGGTACAGGAAGTCTTGCTTAGTAGCTAGCTTTGCTAGAATGTAGTAGCACTGAAATTCTTGTGTCGTCATTCTAAGAATGCAACATGCACAATCAACAGATCTGATCATTTAGTACAGCCACAGATATTTATATCATGCCTCTGTCTCAGTTTCAATGCTGAGTGTGAAGAGAAACTTCATCTTATAAGTTCTCTCTTTTTTCCCCTCTCTTCAGACTCTAAACTAATGTACTGTAGAACATTACTTTATAGAAATTATATACATTCCTGGAAAAAAAACACACAAACAATTTACCTGACACGGAGAGGACGATTACCAACAAGGTATTGAAGAGCATGGTTGCATCAGATTGAAAATATTTATCCAAATAAACATATACAGGTCTTGATTATTATTTACACTGTGAAAATGAACAACACAAACAAAGACTGTCAGAGTATTCTATTAATTTGCAGAAATAGCAGAATAACAATTACTTCACAAGCCCACACAGTGAGGTAATGTGCTGCTGATGCCTAATAATGATTTGGGTTTCATGAAGAGCTCACACAGATTCCAGAAAGCAGAGACTCAAGCAGTATTTTACTTGATGAATGTTATTTGTATGGAAGAAGCAGGAATCATTTCTAGTCAGAAAATGCATTTTATTTAATATTTGATTCCAGTTTAATCTTCTTGCACCACACAATACTGTAACACAATTTAGACTAAATGAAATGATATGATAACACACTTACCAAGAGAGAATTCTGATTTGGCCTCAGTGGTTTGCTAATGAGCCTTTAGTATAAAACAGCCTTACAGATCGAGCAGTGTGGCTGAATGTGACCGTGAAGAAAGTACTTCACACTAAATATAAAACAATGTGTTACAGATCTGACTCACTTCCTGAAGGTCATAGGCCTACACGTTTTAGATTTTATCGGATACAAACGTTTGAATAAAATATACAGAGTCTTTGCTTTGTGTCTGGACTGGACCAGTAGTGCCTTTTCAAAAAGACTGGGTAATTCTCATTTCTTTGCCCCCACTGTATTATTGAAATTCAGATGTCAATATTTATGATCATTTTGGCATATTATGCTTATAAAATAAACATAACTACTATCTTCACAAAAATGATTCCGGATTACAACACAAACTGTTGCTAAGATCTGAGGCTTTGCCAATTCCAATACATCCATCAATCCATCCATTATCTATACCCTCTTATCCTAAGCTGGAGCTGGTGCTGGAGTCTATCCAAGCATGCATTGGGCGAGAGGCAGGAATACACTCTGGTCAGGCTGCCAATCTATCGCAAGGAACACACACTATTCACTCACACATTCATACCTATGGGCAATTTAGAGTCTCCAATTGGCCTATTTGTATGTTATTGGACCGTGGGAGGCAACCGGAGTACCCGGAGGTACATGCAAACTCCAGACAGAAAGGCCCCAAGCCGAGATTCGAACCCAGTGCCTTCTTACTGAGGCGACAGTGCTATCCACTGCACCACCATGCCACCCCTATTCCAATACATGTACAGTAGAGGTTAATATAAATGTGACTGTAAAAGGTGTGATAGGCATCAGGCACAGGTAATCACTGATACATTCAAGAGCCCTATACAAAATCCATTACCTAAATCAGATTATTTAATTCAGTTTAGTAAAAGATCGTCCAAGAAATTGATCTGAAATGTACATACAGGACTCATCTATTTTAATAATTGCCCCATCTACAGATATATTGAATGTATTGCATTTATCTATCCCTCCTAGGTAATTTTTACTGCCACAATCAGCATGCTTTACCATTGCTACCATACATAGCTCAGTCGTGTTTATGTTTCATGCATCGGATTTTTGACATGAAGCTGGAACATCAACAAAACGTTGCTTCTGTCAGGACCACTGTCATCAAGTAGAACTTTATTGACAATAAAGGCAATACAGTTATGTTTGGCGGTATGGCTCTGTTCTGGAGCTCTCCCGCCAACCACGCAGCCTGCGTGGATAAGGCCGGGAGGCCAGCAGCCAAACCCCGAACAACCATATGCCGATATGCTATTAATAAGTGTCTCCGGCTGATGTGATGACTATGTGTACGACCACCTGGAGGAAGCCCTTCGTCCAGTCGAGCCTTTCGGCTTGAGGCCCTCTATTTTTTACGTGGATCAGTGGTTATGTGTACCAACAGCATGTTGGACGTTCCCCTGAGGCCAATAATTAGATGTATTATTAATTAATAACCCAAAGGAACATACTATGTGTGGTATGATATTAGGCTATGTGTACCGACAGCTTGTCGGTATTTCCCCTCGAGCACCGAGATTTGAACTAACCGGGGGAAATATACTACCGACTACGTCAGTGTAAATGAATCCTCACTCGTTGCATAGGCCTACCGGAGGAGCCAGTAGTAGCAGCAGTAGGAGCGCGGTGGCAGTAACACAGCAGCGTAGGAGCCATAGCGCAGCAGCAGTAAGAGCGGTGATGTGAAGCACGTGTTCAACGATGACGTGATGACTATGTGTACGACCACCTGGAGGAAGCCCTTCGTCCAGTCGAGCCTTTCGGCTTGAGGCCGTCTATTTTTTACATGGATCAGTGGTTATGTGTACCAACAGCATGTTGGACGTTTCCCTGAGGCCAATACTTAGATGTATTATTAATTAATAACCCAAAGGAACATACTATGTGTGGTATGATATTAGGCTATGTGTACCGACAGCTTGTCGGTATTTCCCCTCGAGTACCGAGATTTGAACTAACCGGGGGAAATATACTACCGACTACGTCAGTGTAAATGAATCCTCACTCATTGCATAGGCCTACCGGAGGAGCCAGTAGTAGCAGCAGCAGGAGCGCGGTGGCAGTAACGCAGCAGCGTAGGAGCCATAGCTCAGCAGCAGTAAGAGCAGTGATGTGAAGCACGTGTTCAACGATGACGTGATGACTATGTGTACGACCACCTGGAGGAAGCCCTTCGTCCAGTCGAGCCTTTCGGCTTGAGGCCCTCTATTTTTTACATGGATCAGTGGTTATGTGTACCAACAGCATGTTGGACGTTCCCCTGAGGCCAATAGTTAGATGAATTATTAATTAATAAACCAGGGGAACATACTATGTGAGATGTAATATTAGGCTATGTGTACCGACAGCTTGTCGGTATTTCCCCTCGAGCGCCGAGATTTAAACTAAACCGGGGGAAATATGCTACTACCTGCATCAGTGTAAATGAATCCTCACTCATTGCCATCCATATAAGCATGCATTGACAAGACCAGGAGCGGGCAGCAGCAAAACTCCAAAATAACCATACGCCGACATGTTGTTAGTACTTAGTCTCCGGCTGAAGTGATGACTATGTGAAACGCCATTCGGCTACCAGAAGGGCCCTTCATCTGGTCAGCTCGAGGCCGTTCTAACGTTGTGGGTCAGTGGCTATGTGTACCAAGGGTTTTTTTTTTTTTTTTTTTTGGCCTTTCCCCTGAAGCAAGAGTAAACTTAAACCAGGGGAAAATACTATTTGTAATGTTGAAGGCTATGCCTAGGTGTATGGCCTTGGCTTCTATCAATCAAATTTATTTGTATAGTGTATTTTACGGCAGTTGTCACAATGCATTTTACGGACAAACCTGACCTGAACCCGCACAGGAGCAAGCCTAAGGCGACAGTGGCAAGGAAAACTCCCTGTGGCAGATAGGAAGAAACCTCGGAAGGAACCAGGCTCAAGGGGGAAACCCATCCTCCTCTGGTCGGCTTAGGTTGTTGATTGTGACAAGCATGTCAGTCAGTGGCTTAGCTACCTTGTAAGCCCAAGGCCATTCAAACTAATCACCAAATATCATTAGGTTATGTGTACCAACAGCTTGTTGGTATTTCCCCCCAGCACAGAGATTTAAACCAATTAGAGGGAAATATACTACTCATATTAGTGTAATGAATCCTCGTTCAGTAGTAGTAGCAGCAGCAGCAGCAGTAATAAACAGCAGGAGCAGTAGGAGCAGTAGCATCAGCAGCAGCAACACAGTAGCAGTAACATCAGCAGTAGTGGCAGCAGTACGCAGCAGCAGCAGTAGCACCCAGCAGCAGTAACAGCAGAAGCAGCAGAACCAGTACCAGCAGCAGCAGCTTCAGTAGCAGTAGCACCCAGCAGCAGCAGTAGCAGCAGCAGCAGTAGTAGCAGTAGCAGCAGCAGGAAACTGATTATAGAGGAAACATTGGTGGCTGCGACACCGGTACTTGCCAGTAGACAGTAGCAGCCGTGCTCCTATACTGCAAAGCTCATAGCTTTTGAACGGAAATTATGTCAATGCCAACGGATGAAGAAGTACATGTCCCAAGCCCCGTAGCTTCACTGAGGATGCTGGGAACCATCACTGCTGCTGTTGCCGCACTGGAGCTGGAGTGGTGGTGTAGAACTCCGGAATGGGGACCATATTGCCAATGAGACAGAGGCGGACGGCAACCAGATTTCGTCATGGCATTTCCCAATGTAGGCTCCTCAGGGCTCACATGGGGGCGCCACCACAGGTACCGGGTCATGGAGGAGAGGATGGAAAACAGTGCTAGTATGCAATAATGACACAAGTTCCTTCATTTTCTCAGATTAAAAGCTTGAGGTGTATACAAAATATAGCTAATTTAAGCATATTTGCCATGGTGAGATCATATAAAGAACCATGAAGCATAAGGAAATGCAGTTTCCAACAGTGGGTACTCCGGGGTTGAAACACTTGCCTTAAAAGAGAGACCAGTTGTGAACGCAGTTATGAGGCTGAATAGTCTATGAATCTTTTTAAAAATTGTGGGGAAATGCATTATGCAGAGATTGGATGAACATATTACTGCTTCTGCCCATCAGGCTTCACGATGAGGCTAATCATGCGTTGCGCTATCGGAAGCGACTCCTGCCAAACGGATACGCTGGAAAAGATGCATAGCCTGGTCCCGAAAGCAGAGACGACTGGCGATCGTGTTTCTGAGTTTCGCTTACATTACATTACATTACAGGCAATTGGACCCAGGAACAGGAGTGGCTGCACCTGTGCATAGTGAAGTAATCACTGCGCACAGGTTAAATCTGCCATCCCCACTCACACGGGGAGCTTCTCTGTCATGACAGTGTTTAAGATCATGCTCACTTGGCTGTAACATCTTGCCAAACCCTCGTCAATAAATCTGGACTGTTGTAACATCATCTCCCTGTGTCTCTGTGCTGGAGGGCCCCAAGGAAAGCCACTTCGGTGGCCTGTGGCAGGCGTGTTTGCCACAACTATATATTATGCGTTTACCGCTAGACTCAGAGCTCAGCAGAATTTAAATAAGGTTGATGACATTACCCGGTAAAATCTGCAGCTAGCAGATATGGACGTGGCAGCAGCTTCCAGGCTTGAACATGGCGTCCTCCATGGAGGGGCGGCGGCCGCCGCGAAGCAGCGCTCCTTGAATGAAGCTCCCTGGCCAGTTAGCAGTGAAGACAGTGCACCGGTATCTTCAATATTTGGAATAAGCCGCTTAGACAACGCTTTGCGTGGCTGGCCCCAAATGGATCGCCTGCTTGCTGCAGCTAGAGCTTAGAGGTAAGGAGCAATGCAAATAAATAGCAAGACTTCCTCATAGTGCCTAGGCTGTGAGCTTAGACTAGCAGCTAACATGTAGCAAGTAGACATGGTTTAGACTGGCAACGTGCCGTAGCTGGAATGCAGGAAGAAGCGCCGATTTACGAAGCAACGTGCAGCGCTTGCATGCAGGAGGAGCAGCCGAATCAGTAGAGGGAGGCTGTTTAAGTAGACCGCCCTGTTAGTGAATGTACTGTGATAGGCTAACATCACTCAGCTGAGCCATCAGCTGATTCGGCCGGAGCGCTTGACTCTCGTGACCTGCCAGAACTACGCGATGCTCCATTTTTGTTTGGCCTATAACCCGCTTATTAACATAAAGAATGCACACACTGTACTTTCACAGAAGATGAAAGTAGTGGACAGGCGTAGTTTTCGTATCTTTGTGTATGGCAGTAGTGCAGTAGGGTGGTTTGGGGGTCCAGAGTGAGGCTCTGGGAGCTCTGAGGTTGCAGTTTCCATCCCCACCTGGAGCACTGCTCTGGGGCCCCAAAGCGGATACTGTGAGGTGCCCCTGCTTGGCTCTTTTGTGCAGAGGAGTAGCGGGCGCGGCTGTGGGTGAAGCTGCCTAATTTCAGACGAGTGCCACCCTGAAGACAGGCAGTTAATGCGCTGCTCACTTCCTGCAGCCTGTTCTATTCTTTATTTTATTTCACACCTCAGTTCAGTGTCCGGTGGTGCAGCGCTGTTTCTGTGGTTTATGTTCATGTGACCTTTTAGAACTTCGGTTTCGCTTTGCCTGTTATACGGTCCTTCATGCACATAATTAGTTGCATTTCAATGCTGATTTTTCATGAAGATGACTTTTACTACATACAACTTATTGTATAGTATTATTATTGTTTCTTTCACAGAGATGAACTTGATCCCCACATGTGAACTAAATGGAATGCAGGCAAAACATGATGGCCATATAAAGATAATAATGATCATTTTTTTATCAAAACAGAGGTTCAAGGTTCACAGTCCTATACAGTGCTCAAATAAATCATAATATATTGATAAACATAATAAAACAATGTATGTAAAGAAAACAAATACAAAGATGCATTATTTCAAATAGCTAAACAGACAGAAAGTAAAAATGGGGTCAATACAACAAGGCAATGTAAAATGTAAAGCTAAAACACTGTTTTAAAAGATTTTGGACCTTGCTTTTAAAAGTGTCGTGAGTTTGGAGATTATAATCTGCATTAATCTGCATGATAATCTTCCCATTCAATGTGAGAGAATACATGCGCATGTACATGAGTTATGAGCGTGTGTGTAACAAAGTTATATAAACGTGTAACGGTGTCACAGGAGCATGTATGCAGCAGGGTTACATGAACATGCATGTTGCAGCAGGGTTACATGAACATGCATGTTGCAGCAGGGTTACATGAACATGCATGTTGCAGCAGGATTACAGTACTTTGGGGAAAATCCTCCATCAACAGCTCTGTATAAAATGGATAATCTAGCAGAAACAGACAGCAGTTCTGTAAAGTTAAAGACAAAAAGAGACTCTTTCACCCTGATCTCCACCATTTCTCATTCTCTGCAGATTCTCTCCTCTGTGTGTTTTAATCCCACACTGAGGCCTCGTCAGCTCTCTGAAGCACAGAGTTTGTGTCGCTGGCTGCGTTTGTCACTCTCTGAAGGCTCTGCTCTGAGGTGAGACACAGGAAGAGACTCAGTCACACATAAGTGTGCCTCCAGCTGCACTTATATACTTTTTTTTTTTTCAAAATTGTGGTGGTCAAGACATCTTACAGATGATGCACTACATGCGCATGTACATGAGTTATGAGCGTGTGTGTAACAGAGTTATATAAACATGTAACAGTGTCACAGGAGCATGCATGCAGCAGGGTTACATGAACATGCATGTTGCAGCAGGGTTACAGTACTTTGGGGAAAATCCTCCACCAACAGCTCTTTATAAAATGGAGAATCTAGCAGAAACAGACAGAAGTTCTGTAAAGAGATCTGGAAACTCGCGTTTTTACTTCAGCTCTGCATAGCTTTTAGATTGAGAGAGGATGTCCCAGTGACACCCTCACAAAATGCAACATTCAGGCAGACTTTGAGAAACTGATATCTGAAGATCTCGTATGTTGTAAATGTTGTAATATTTGACGGTATTGTCAGAGGACTAAAATCCCCCTGAAGCATGTTTTAAAGGATGTCTTGGGGGCTAGGGGCCTCAAACTCCAACCCTGTACGACCACAGACTCTGCTGGTTTTTGTGATGTCACTCAGCAGCTCATTTAGGCCTTGGAAACAAGGCGTGCAGACTCCTTAGACCATCGGTGACTTATATTAAACAGTTAAGTGCAGGAGCACATGACACACCAGCAGACGCAGCAGCCTCCAGGATCAAGGCGTGAGATCCCCGCTCTCTGTGCTCCTTTGAGGTAAACTGGCTGCAGCTGAAGGGGTGTTAGAGGGCCAGTAGGGGGCAGTCTTCTGTCCGGATCAAATAAAATTCGACGCGACATCATTGTGATGGGGCACCGTGAACATGTTGCTCTTCAGGTGCGATGTTAAAACAAGGTCCTGATTCGCTGTCGGTGAAGTTCCCGCGGCACTTTTCCAAAGGTAATGGCCGTTAAAGTACCCTGGTTCAAACTGTGTCTCCTCATCTGGCCATCTAACCACATTCCCTACATTTGAGTGGCCACAGTCTGTTGACTTAGTGGACTATAAATCCCAGAATCATTTGGCCCAGGACCGGAAGAGATGGAGGGGCCTTGTGGAGGCCTTATGCACCACTTGGCGTGATGAGGCCTAAGTAAGTAAGTAATATCTCATAAAAAACACGTTTTCAACATACAAAAATGCCAAGTTACTCACACATAGAAGACATACACTGTCTATAACTCATTCATTCACACTGCCAAAATCCACGCCTGCCATTAAAAGTATTGATATCGAAATGACGCCAAGTTACGGTACTAGAAACAATATAGGCTATCTTGCCTCACCAAAATTAAATAAGATGTATTCCAAAGCAATGCTACCCAATATTTCCTCAATTCTTTCAAGTCACTTATTTTTAACCAATTAAAATATGGAGCAAGACTGAAATTGAGTTAAACTTAGCAGGAAGCCCACACTAATTGACTGTAACTTGCATTGTGTGTATCTGTGCTTTGTGTCTTCTGTTCAGCACAGATCTACTGACTTTGTAGTTTCATAAAAAATACAGCATGTACAGAAAACTGTCCTTTGCTTATCCCGTAAGGCTGATATGGTTGTCATGATCCAGGTGTCCAGGTCCAGGAATACCCAGGTGGGAAATCGTTTTTTACAGTGCCAGTGTGTCTGCTACTCTCTCTCTCCGTGCACTTTTCTTCTTCCATCTGAAAGGGGGGGGGGGGGGGGGGGGGGGTGACGTAACAGACCTTCAGGAGCTGTGGATCAGCCATCCCAGATGACATTTCACAATAACATCCCTACCAGCTCCTCTGAATTAAAGTGAATCGGTAAAATTACTGCATGTCTCCATGATATTTAATAGTGAATTTCTAATCATATGTCTTCTCAGTGATGATTGATTTCCAGATGTTTCTGCACTCTTAACGCTTACCTCATACACGCAACAGCAGCAACGAGTGCAACAGCCACTGTGATTCCAACAACCGTCCACACAAGCACTGTCCTATCCCCTACTGCAAATAAGCAGACATAGCATTTTAATTCATGTTTAGGTATGTACCAGAGACTGTAATACAGAGTGACCTAAAAATAAGTGCATACAACTGGAAGACTGGAAGGACAACACCAGACCAGGAAAATCAATGAAATTGCAGATAAATCTGTGTAGGCCAGTACAAGTTAGCTGAGAGAGCTGTGTGGGCTAGTTCAGGAACCAGATATGGGCATGCATACCCTAATTCCCCCCAAAAATATAAACTATAATCTAAATGGGGTGATGCACTGCAGATTGTTTTGGAGGTGATGAAATCCATATATGATTATCCATTATGACCTTTACTTTCTTGTCTAGATGAAGGCTGGTCCTAGTTATACATTATTTTCAGTGATACCATGACTAAAAAAATCAAACACGCAAGTAATCTATAACAGATTCTGAAACAGTCACCTTTGTTCAAAAGAATAGATAAATTATTGTAGATCACTTGTCACTCACCTTCTATGTTGATTGACACAGCAGTAGAATTTTGACCTACATGTTTATTCCGTGCCTCACAGTAGTACTGTCCTCTGTTCCAGGATCTAAAGTTAGAAAAGTTCAAACTCTGTCCTGATCCTGCCTGCCAGATTCCAGTGTCATTCTTCTTAAACCAGGTGTAGTTCTGCACTGGTGGGTTGGCATCACTGCTGCAGGTCAGAGTCACTGAACTGCCCTCCACTATTTCACCAGAGGGGCTCACTGATACTGAGGTGTTCTTGGGAGCATCTAAAATCAATAGAGAAATGTGTTCAATTCCATATAATTTCTCAATCGCTGTGGTTTGTCTCAAATAGATTCAGAACAATTTATTGCAAAGGAAAGTTTATAATGAAGCTGAAATAGCACATTGCAAATGTTTTTCTTTGTTTGGACTTGACTTGTGGAATCTGTAAAACATTCAGCAGTTCAAAATGTCATGCTGCCCCCTGCTGTCCAGCAATGTGTTCAACATACACACAAGTAAAAAATCAGGTATCAGGCTTGAACACAGATCATATCTTCTGGATCTACAGTAAGATTAGGGTGAGAATAAGAAACCAGCACAAGAAATACGTCTAGTACTACTACTACTACGTCTACTACTACTACTACTAATACTACTACTAATAATAATAATAATAATAATAATAATACTAATCATCATCATCTCCATCATTTTATCGCAACTTATAGCACCTCATTACACAGAAAACAGTGCAGTGATTCACATAGATAAAAAAGTGTGTCTGAAGCAGAGCTGCACTGATATACTCACACTGCACATCAAGACGTTTAGGAGGAGATCTGTTTGTCCCAATCCCATTCTCTGCCTCACAGATATATTCTGCTGCATCCTGCAGTGTGATGGTTTTAATGGTGTACCTGTCCTCTGGTCCTCCTGTCTCTGAGGATACAGCTCTATTGTTCTTATACCAGGTGTATCTCAGCACTGGTGGGTTGGCATCACTGCTGCAGGTCAGAGTCACTGAACTGCCCTCCACTATTTCACCAGAGGGGCTCACTGATACTGAGGTGCTCTTAGGAGGATCTGAAAGAAACAAATACAGGTCCTGCTGTTTTATATAGCTAGATGTCACACTGAGGGGTTCTTGGGAGCATCTAAAATCCATAGAAAAATGTGTTAAATTCCATATAATTTCTCACTCACTGTGTTCCATCTCAAAGCACTAGCAGAGACATTTATTTCAAAGGGAAGTTTATAATGGAGCTGACATCTCATTCTTTGAATTTCTCAGTGTGTCCTGCTTTGTTAACTGGATATACTGTAGTTTTTTATGGTAGTTGGTAAATTACACAGGACAAACAGGATTTCAGAAGTGACATTAGTATATACATATGTCTTTTTAGCATATTCATTAGTGGGCTTGCTTCCAGGCAAGCCCACTCTTGCTATCTTGCATATTTATTTATTTATTATCTGCACTTTCTGCCCAATTTTTCTAGCTCTAACTACTCCTACAGTTTATGCACTACATTCAAACTTTTTACACCAAAATGACTGGCTAGTTCTAGACGTTGTTGCTTGTATTCAGATTTTTTGAAATATTCAAAACTTTAAAAAAATATTTAACTTTTTTTGTGGTTACTCCACAGAGAGTCACTCGGGACGTTTATTCAAACGCTGTAGTATGCGCAGGTGGTCACTCTCATCGACGGTGCTGGCGGGTGTGGGCGCAAAGAATTGCGTGGTATGGATTCAAAAGACAAAGCGCTTCTCGTCACATTAATAACGCTAGTTAAATCAACCGGCAGTAATGCTATGTACGGATGCTATCCTGCACGCATGAGTAGGAGCTACAGACACACAGCTACGGATGCTATCCTGCACGCATGAGTAGGAGCTACAGACACACAGCTACGGATGCTATCCTGCACGCATGAGTAGAAGCTACAGACACACAGCTACGGATGCTATCGTGCACGCATGAGTAGAAGCTAATGACACACAGCTACAACCACCGATACAGATGTATGGACACATGGAGGACAACAAATAACGTTACAGAGGTGAGGACATGCCATAGCTAGCTAGCTATATAGTTAGCCAAGTTTTACTCATGACACTTTTACGATACGACTAATCCCCGGGACATAATCGCTGCTTGCTGATCCCCGGCTGTATATGTAACGCTACGGTGCGCCGTGGGTCTGGACGGTTTCATGCTTCTTCTGAGTTATGCGCCCTCATTTAAAATGCATTGAGGCTTGAGGACAGTGCCAGTTGGAATTCGAAGCAAGCCCACACAATTCCTTCAGGAATTGTAACCTTTCTAGTTAATAATGATAACTTAATTTTGTTATAGGTCAACAGTTACATGTGTTACCTTTTTTTCCCTGTGCAAACTCAAAATGACTACATGCTTTACTTGAGACATGTCAGTATGATCAGGCTCATCACTGTATGATAATGTAATTATATCTGATTTCTCCGCCACTGGCCAGTGTGACTGCTTTACTTACAGTCTTACTGCTGTGAAGTTACCCAAAGACACTCAGGAGATACTGACTCTCTGCTCTGTGTGAATGACGCTGAGATGCACTGATATACTCACACTGCACATCAAGACGTTTAGGAGGAGATCTGTTTGTCCCAATCCCATTCCCTGCCTGACAGGTGTATTCTCCTGCATCCTGCAGTGTGATGGTTTTAATGGTGTAACTGTCCTCTGGTCCTCCTGTCTCTGAAGATACAGCTCTACTATTCTTATACCAGGTGTATTGTTGCACTGGTGGGTTGGCATCACTGCTGCAGGTCAGAGTCACTGAACTGCCCTCTACTATTTCACCAGAGGGGGGCACTGATACTGAGGTGCCCTTAGGAGGATCTGAAAGAGAAAATAACAGGTATTGCAGTTTTATATCGATACCACACTTACTCAGCTCAGTTATAGGAAACCCACAGTGGGTTCACAACCTCAGTTCTTCCAGCATTTCAGGCTTAACGCACAGAAATGAAGAGCCACTAATATGGCACTTCACTAGTTGTACATATGCAATATTTAGATTACAAACATACAGTACATACTATACATGGACTACACTACTATGTTACTGTATCATATATACATATGTACAAAACACATCACAATGTTTTACATCATATGTTTTAATGATATCACCCAGCAGTACATCAAACTGTATGTTCATCTCCTTTATAGCTTAACAAACATGTTGCAACGTTCAGAAATATATGCATAGGCTATTTTCACTGAAGATGCTGCCCATCCAAGCCATCCTAAATGACAGTACAGAATTACTCACACAGCACTTTGAGATTTATATGAAGAGATCTGTCTGTCCCAATCGCATTCTCTGCCTCGCAATAGTATTCTCCTGCATCCCCGGATTTGATGTTATTAATGGTATAACTCCATTTTGATGCTCTCAATGAGGATACAGCTCTGTTATTCTTATACCAGGTGTATTTCTGCACTGGTGGGTTGGCATCGCTGCTGCAGGTCAGAGTCACTGAAGTACCCTCCACTATTTCACCAGAGGGGCTCACTGATACTGAGGTGTTTTTTGGTGGATCTGAAAGAGAAAATAACAGGTCCTGCAGTTTTATATAGATGTCACACTGTGGTGTTCTTGGGAGCATCTAAAATCATTTGAAAAATGTGTTAAATTCCATAATAACTCACTCACTGTATTGCATCTCAAAGCACTAGCAGAGACATTTATTTCAAAGGGAAGTTCATAATTGACCTGAACTCTCACAATGTGAAAATCCCAGTGTGTCGTGCTTTGTTATAAAATGACCTGGATATACTGTAGCTTTTTAAAGGGTAGTTCGCTAATGACACAGGACAGACAAGTTTTCAAAAGTGACAGCAATATTTAGACATAATCATTTTTAGTATGTTCATTAATAATGATAACTTCATTCTGTTAATGTTCAACCACTACATGTGATATTTTTTTCCCTGTGCAAATTCAAAATGACAACATGCTTTACTTAAGACATGTCAGTGTGTTCAGGCTCATCATTCTCCTCCACTGGCCAGTGTGACTGCTTTACTCAGTGTCTTACTACTGTGCAGTTGTCAAAAGGCACTCAAGAGATACTGACTCTCTGCTCCGTGTGTATGAAGCTGAGATGCGCTGATATACTCACACTGCACATCAAGACGCTTAGGAGGAGATCTGTTTGTCCCAATCCCATTCTCTGCCTCACAGTAGTATTCTCCTGCATCCTGCAGTGTGATGGTTTTAATGGTGTAACTGTCCTCTGGTCCTCCTGTCTCTGAGGATACAGCTCTATTATTCTTATACCAGGTGTATCTCTGCACTGGTGGGTTGGCATCACTGCTGCAGGTCAGAGTCACTGAAGTACCCTCCACTATTTCACCAGAGGGGCTCACTGATACTGAGGTGTTTTTTGGTGGATCTGAAAGAGAAAATAACAGGTCCTGCAGTTTTATATAGATGTCACACTGTGGTGTTCTTGGGAGCATCTAAAATCATTTGAAAAATGTGTTAAATTCCATAATAACTCACTCACTGTATTGCATCTCAAAGCACTAGCAGAGACATTTATTTCAAAGGGAAGTTCATAATTGACCTGAACTCTCACAATGTGAAAATCCCAGTGTGTCGTGCTTTGTTATAAAATGACCTGGATATACTGTAGCTTTTTAAAGGGTAGTTCGCTAATGACACAGGACAGACAAGTTTTCAAAAGTGACAGCAATATTTAGACATAATCATTTTTAGTATGTTCATTAATAATGATAACTTCATTCTGTTAATGTTCAACCACTACATGTGATATTTTTTTCCCTGTGCAAATTCAAAATGACAACATGCTTTACTTAAGACATGTCAGTGTGTTCAGGCTCATCATTCTCCTCCACTGGCCAGTGTGACTGCTTTACTCAGTGTCTTACTACTGTGCAGTTGTCAAAAGGCACTCAAGAGATACTGACTCTCTGCTCCGTGTGTATGAAGCTGAGATGCGCTGATATACTCACACTGCACATCAAGACGCTTAGGAGGAGATCTGTTTGTCCCAATCCCATTCTCTGCCGCACAGTAGTATTCTCCTGCATCCTGCAGTGTGATGGTTTTAATGGTGTAACTGTCCTCTGGTCCTCCTGTCTCTGAGGATACAGCTCTATTATTCTTATACCAGGTGTATCTCTGCACTGGTGGGTTGGCATCGCTGCTGCAGGTCAGAGTCACTGAACTGCCCTCCACTATTTCACCAGAGGGGCTCACTGATACTGAGGTGCTCTTAGGAGGATCTGAAAGAGACAAAAACAGGTCCTGCTGTTTTATATAGATCTCACACTGAGGGGTTCTTGGGGGCATCTAAAATCAATAGAAAAATGTGTTAAATTCCATATAATTTCTCACTCACTGTGTTCCATCTCAAAGCACTAGCAGAGACACCTATTTCAAAGGGAAGTTTATAATGGAGCTGACATCTCATTCTTTGAATTTCTCAGTGTGTCCTGCTTTGTTAACTGGATATACTGTAGTTTTTTATGGTAGTTGGTAAATTACACAGGACAAACAGGATTTCAGAAGTGACATTAGTATATACATGTCTTTTTAGCATGTTCATTAGTGGGCTTGCTTCCAGGCAACCCACTCTTGCTATCTTGGATATTTATTTATTTATTATCTGCACTTTCTGCCCAATTTTTCTAGCTCTAACTACTCCTACAGTTTTTGCACTACATTCAAACTTTTTACACCAAAATGACTGGCTAGTTCTAGACATTGTTGCTTGTATTCAGATTTTTTGAAATATTCAAAACTTTTAAAAAATATTTAACCTTTTTTGTGGTTACTCCACAGAGAGTCACTCGGGACGTTTAGTCAAACGCTGTAGTATGCGCAGGTGGTCACTCTCGTCGACGGTGCTGGCGGGTGTGGGCGCAAAGAATTGCGTGGTATGGATTCAAAAGACAAAGCGCTTCTCGTCACATTAATAACGCTAGTTAAATCAACCGGCAGTAAACTGCATCGGAGAATCTGTTTCAACCCGTCGCTGCACAAAACACTGCACAAAACATTTGTTGCCAGTCATTTTGGGGTCACCCCCCTTTGATGGAGTCACCCGGTTCGGACCCCACCCCCGTAACCCCCTAGTGATTCTTTGTTTAGTAGGACACACTTCCAATGGCACAAGATTTTTAAGCACAGCTTTATCGCCTACGCTAACATGTTAGCGTTTCGCCTACTCTAGTTAACCTAGATAGCGTGTACGGATGCTATCCTCCACGCATGAGTAGGAGCTACAGACACACAGCTACGGATGCTATCCTGCATGCATGAGTAGGAGCTACAGACACACAGCTACGGATGCTATCCTGCACGCATGAGTAGAAACTACAGACACACAGCTACGGATGCTATCCTGCACGCATGAGTAGGAGCTACAGACACACAGCTACGGATGCTATCCTGCACGCATGAGTAGAAGCTAATGACACACAGCTACAACCACCGATACAGATGTATGGACACAGGGAGGACAACAAATAACGTTACAGAGGTGAGGACATGCCATAGCTAGCTAGCTATATAATTAGCCAAGTTTTACTCATGACACTTTTACGATACGACTAATCCCTGCGACATAATCGCTACTTGCTGATCCCCGGCTGTATATGTAACGCTACGGTGCGCCGTGGGTCTGGACGGTTTCATGCTTCTTCTGAGTTATGCGCCCTCATTTAAAATGCATTCAGGCTTGAGGACAGTGCCAGTTGGAATTTGAAGCAAGCCCACACAATTCCTTCAGGAATTGTAACCTTTCTAGTTAATAATGATAACTTAATTTTGTTAAAGGTCAACAGTTACATGTGGTACCTTTTTTTCCCTGTGCAAACTCAAAATGACTACATGCTTTACTTGAGACATGTCAGTATGATCAGGCTCATCACTGTATGATAATGTAATTATATCTGATTTCTCCGCCACTGGCCAGTGTGACTGCTTTACTTACAGTCTTACTGCTGTGAAGTTACCCAAAGACACTCAGGAGATACTGACTTTCTGCTCTGTGTGAATGACGCTGAGATGCACTGATATACTCACACTGCACATCAAGACGTTTAGGAGGAGATCTGTTTGTCCCAATCCCATTCCCTGCCTCACAGTAGTATTCTCCTGCATCCTGCAGTGTGATGGTTTTAATGGTGTAACTGTCCTCTGGTCCTCCTGTCTCTGAAGATACAGCTCTATTATTCTTATACCAGGTGTATTGTTGCACTGGTGGGTTGGCATCACTGCTGCAGGTCAGAGTCACTGAAGTACCCTCCACTATTTCACCAGAGGGGCTCACTGATACTGAGGTGTTTTTGGGTGGATCTGAAAGAGAAAATAACAGGTCCTGCAGTTTTATATAGATCTCACACTGTGGTGTTCTTGGGAGCATCTAAAATCATTTGAAAAATGTGTTAAATTCCATAATAACTCACTCACTGTATTGCATCTCAAAGCACTAGCAGAGACATTTATTTCAAAGGGAAGTTCATAATTGACCTGAACTCTCACAATGTGAAAATCCCAGTGTGTCGTGCTTTGTTATAAAATGACCTGGATATACTGTAGCTTTTTAAAGGGTAGTTCGCTAATGACACAGGACAGACAAGTTTTCAAAAGTGACAGCAATATTTAGACATAATCATTTTTAGCATGTTCATTAATAATGATAACTTCATTCTGTTAATGTTCAACCACTACATATGATATTTTTTTCCCTGTGCAAATTCAAAATGACAACATGCT
The DNA here is from genome assembly GCF_013347855.1 of Anguilla anguilla. Lineage (NCBI taxonomy): Eukaryota > Metazoa > Chordata > Actinopteri > Anguilliformes > Anguillidae > Anguilla > Anguilla anguilla. The sequence goes on along the minus strand of NC_049201.1, from coordinate 83,677,054 downwards.
TTACTTAAGACTTGTCAGTGTGTTCAGGCTCATCATTCTCCTCCACTGGCCAGTGTGACTGCTTTACTCAGTGTCTTACTACTGTGCAGTTGTCAAAAGGCACTCAAGAGATACTGACTCTCTGCTCTGTGTGTCTGAAGCTGAGATGCACTGATATACTCACACTGCACATCAAGACGTTTAGGAGGAGATCTGTTTGTCCCAATCCCATTCTCTGCCTCACAGATATATTCTCCTGCATCCTGCAGTGTGATGGTTTTAATGGTGTACCTGTCCTCTGGTCCTCCTGTCTCTGAGGATACAGCTCTATTATTCTTATACCAGGTGTATCTCTGCACTGGTGGGTTGGCATTGCTGCTGCAGGTCAGAGTCACTGAACTGCCCTCCACTATTTCATCAGAGGGGCTCACTGATATTGAGATGCTCTTAGGAGGATCTGAAAGATAAAAAAATCAGGTCCTGAAGTTTTTTGTAGATGTCACACTGAGGGGTGACATCTATGTATATATACTGATATACTGATACTGAGATGCTCTTGGGAGAATCTGAAGGAGGGAACAATGGTTTGTAGTTTCATGTGAAATTTAAACCTGACTCAGGCATACTGTATGTAGTGTGCCAGCAGTCATACCTCCATGCACTCTGCTCCTGCCAAATGGCTGAAGCTAAGCAGGTGTGGGCTTGGTTAGTACTTGGATGGGAGACCACCAGGGAATTCTGAGTTGCTGCTGGAAGTGGTGTTGGTGAGCCAGCAGGGGGCAATCTTCCCTCTGGTACAAATAAGACCCCAATGCCCCAGTGCAGTGATGGGGACACTGTGCTGTAGGAGATGCCGTCTATCGGATGAGATGTTAAACCGAGGTCCTGACTCTCTGTGGTCATTAAAGATCCCATGACACTTATTGCTAACAGTAGGGGGTTCCCCGGTGTCCTGGTCAAATCCCCGATCTGGCTTTCGCAAACTTGCCACTAAAAATCATCCCCAGATTTAATTGGTTAAATAAATGTTCTCTCCCTCTCCACCTTCGCTAATGTGGGGTGAGCGTTCTGGTGCAAAATGGCTGCCGTGCATCACCCAGGTGGGTGCTACACATTGGTGGTGGTGAGGTGAGTTCCCCTTCACTGTAATGCACTTTGAGCATCTGGAAAAGTGCTATATAAATGTTATTATTAATAATAATAATAGTAGTGTTTTCCCATCATTGCATTATGGCATGTTTTCAGGTATTCACGTTTCATGCAATGCTATAATGACAGAACAGTTACATGCAGCATAGTATAATCTGTACAATTTAGCTGAAAATGATATTTCAATTCTTTCAAAACTGTGAGATTTGAAGAACTTTGGCCTCTGGTACTCACATCTCACATTAAGAGCCACTGCAGGTGGCTGAAGCCCATAGCCTGTTACAGTACAGGAGTATCTGCCTGCATCTTCACTGCTGGCTGTGAACTGGTGACTCTGACCAGTGAAGGACAGAGGAGATCCATCCCTGTACCAGATGAAGGATGGGCTGCCAGTCAGAGTGCAGGTGGTGCTACAGTTCAGTTTCACACTCTGTCCCTCTGTCACTGTGTCAGGATTCACCATCACCTGTAGATCTGCAAATAGCAAATTAAACCTGTAATAAAGCTTCCAGTCATACTTGTGGGTAGAGAATCCTCTGAGTTCATAGCATAAAATAATTACCAGTGACTTCCAAAGCGACACCAGGTTCTCCAGTATATTGATTATGGTCAGTCAGGAATCTGAATCGGTATGTTTTTGAATCAGTTACTCTCAGTTGGTTTATTCTAAAAGTGCAGTCACTGCTCTGATTCCCCAGGTACTCCACACGGTGAGAGTACTCTGGGTCCTGGGACAGGTCCTCAGGCTCCTGTGGCTTGTTCCAGTGAATAAACCAGAATGTTTTCTGCACTCTGTGAGATGTGGGATATGAGTAAGTGCAGCGGATGTCTATTGAAGACCCCTTTAAGGCACAGATTCTCTCAGGGGTGTAAGTCACTCCCCATCCCTCCTCGCTCAGAGCACCTGAAAAATACAAACACAACCACACACACACACACATGCAGACACACATACAGGGACATACACACACACACACGCGCACATATACACACGAACACATGTATACATACACATACATACATACACACATGCGCACACATACGCAAATGCACACACACACACGCGCGCACACACACACAAATTCACGCACGCACACACACAAATACACTGCTCAGAAATCCTTTAAAACACAGATGTGTTGGCAACATGACAGATAAGAGATTCAATTAAAAAAACTTTAAAACAACTGCACCTAATTTCTCCAAAACTATGGAACATCAATAATTGTACTTGTATTTCAATACTAACTGATGTCAGTAGATGGCAGTAGCCGCCGATCAATGTGAGATTCGCAGGTACAGGAAGTCTTGCTTAGTAGCTAGCTTTGCTAGAATGCAGTAGCAAACAAAGCTAGTTATGAGTGAGTGTCTTTGTATACCGTCGGCTGAAAACTGTTATGTTTTGCTTGCAGTGAAAACAAACTGCTTTCATTAAAACGTGGCACCGGAATACTTGTGTCTGTGTCATTCTAAGAATGCAACATGCACAATCAACAGCTCCGATCATTTAGTACAGCCACAGATATTTATATCATGCCTCTGTCTCAGTTTCAAAGCTCAGTGTGAAGAGAAACTTCATCTAAAAGGATCTCTCTTTTTTCCCGACTCTTCAAATGAGCGATGTTGCACTACTCTAAACTAATGTACTGTAGAACATTATATTATATAAATTACATATATTCTTTAATGCAATTTAAATGCTTTCACTTTTGTTGCTTCTGATTGAGTTAATGAAGGGAGACTAATAAATAGGAAAACATGCTGATAAATACTTTATATGTAGACTGGAACATCAGAACAACTTTTGGAAAAAAAGACACAAACATTTTACCTGACACGGAGAGGATGATTACCAACAAGGTATTGAAGAGCATGGCTGCATCAGATTGAAAATATTTATCCAAATACACATATACAGGTCTTGATTATTATTTACACTGTGAAAATGAACAGCACAAACAACGATTGTCAGAGTATTCTGTTAATTAGCAGAAATACCAGAATATCAATTACTACACAGGCACACACAGTGAGTTAATGTGCTGCTAATGCCTAAAAATGATTTGGGTTTCATGAAGATCTCACAAAGATCCCAGAAAGCAGAGACGCAAACAACCTTTTACTTGATGAATGATATTTGTATGGAAGAAGCAGTAATCATTTCTAGTCAGAAAATGCATTTTATTTTATATTTGATTCCAGTTTAATCTTCTTGCACCACAAAATATTGTGACGTAGTTTTGACTAAATTAAATAATATGATAATGCACTTACCAGGAGAGAATTCTGATCTGGCCTCAGTTGTTTGCTAATGTGCCATTAGTATTAAACAGCCTTGCAGACAGAGCAGTGTGGCTGAATATGATCGTAAATACAATGCTTCACACTAAATATAAAAGTAGAATGTGTTAGAGATCTGACTCACTTCCTGAAGGTGATACATGTTTTAGATTTTATCAGATAAAATTGTCTGAAGAAAATAAAGAGTCGCTTGCTTTGTGTCTGGACTGGACCAGTAGTGCCTTTTCAAAAGGACTGGGTAATTCTCATTTCTTTGTCCCCACTGTATTGAAATTCAGGTGTCAATAATTATGTTCATTTTTGCATATTACACTTATAAAATAAACATAACTACTATGTTTACAAAAATGATTCCAGATTACAACACAAACTGTTGCTAAGATCTGAGGCTTTGGCTATTCCAATACATCCATCAATCCATCCATTATCTATACCCGCTTATCCTGAGCAGGAGGTGGTGCTGGAGCCTATCCAAGCATGCATTGGGCGAGAGGCAGGAATACACTCTGGACAGGCTGCCAATCTATCGCAGGGCACACACACCATTCACTCACACATTCATACCTCTGGGCAATTTAGAGTCTCCAATTGGCCTATTTGCATGTTTTTGGACCGTGGGAGGCAACCGGAGTACCCGGAGGTACATGCAAACTCCAGACAGAAAGGCCCCAAACCGAGATTCAAACCCAGTGCCTTCTTGCTGTGAGGCAACAGTGCTACCCACTGCACCAACGTCCCACCCCTATTCCAATGCATGTACAGTAGAGGTTAATATAAAAGTGACTGTAAAAGGTGTGATAGGCATCAGGCACAGGTAAACACTCATACATTCAGGAGCCCTATACAAAATCCATTACCTAAACCAGATTATTTAATTCAGTTTAGTAAAAGATCTTCCAGGAATTTGATCTGAAATGTACATACAAGACTCATCTATTTTTATTATAGCCCCATCTACAGATATTAATATTAAATGTATTGAATCCATCTATCCCTCCTAGGTTAATTTTACTGCCACAAACAGCATGCTTTACCATTGCCGTTCGTAGCTCAGTCGTGTTCATGTTTCATGCACCGGATTTTTGACATGAAATCGAAACATCAACAAAACGCTGCTGCAGCTTAGCCTATAACCCCCTGATCAACATAAAGATTGCACTTACTTTCGCAGAAGATAAAAGGAGCGGACAGGTGTACTTATCTTTGTATAAGTATCACAACTCTGGTGCCTCAAAGCGGGTACTGTGAGGTGCCCCTGCTTGGCTCTTTTGTGCAGAGGTGTAGCGGGCGCGGCTGTGGGTAAAGATGCCTAATTTCAGATAAGTGCCACCCTGACCACAGACAGTGCAGGAAGTTAAAATGCCGCTCACTTCCTGCAGCCTGTACTATTCTTTATTTTATTCCACATCTCAGTTCAGTGTACGGTGCTGCAGCACTGTTTCTGTGGTTGATGTTCATGCAACCTTTTAGAACCTTGGTTTTTCTTTGCCTGTTATACGGTCCTTCATGCACATAATTAGTAGCAATTTCAATGCTGATATTGCATAAATATGACTTTTACTACATACAACTTCTTGTACGGTATTGTGTTAGTTATTGTATCTTCCACATTTCACAGAGATTAACTAGATCCTCACATGTGAACAAAATGGAACTTATTTATTTTTTTATTTATTTGTTTTTATTTTATTTTTTGGGGGTGGGGGTGGGGCGAGGGGGATATGCAGGCAAAACATAATGGCCATATGAAGAAAATAATGATAAAATTTTTCAGAACAGAGGTTTGAGGTTCACAGTGCTTTACAATGCTCAAATAAATCATAATACAGTAATACACAAAATAAAACAATGTATGTAAAGAAAACAAATAAAAAGATGCATTATTTCAAATAGCTAAACAGACAGAAACAGTAAATGTGGGCTCAATACAACAAGGCAATGTAAAATGTGAAACTAAAACACTGTTGTAAAGGATTTTGGACCTTGCCTTTAAAAGTGACTTTAATTCTGGAGATTATATTCTGCATTCATCTGCATTATAATCTTCTCATTCAATGTGAGAGAATACATGTGCATGTACATGAGTTATGAGCGTGTGTGTAACAGAGTTATATAAACGTGTAATGGTGTCACAGGAGCATGTATGCAGCAGGGTTACATGAACATGCATGTTGCAGCAGGGTTACATGAACATGCATGTTGCAGCAGGGTTACAGTACTTTGGGAAAAATCCTCCACCAACAGCTCTTTATAAAATGGAGAATCTAGCAGAAACAGACAGCAGTTCTCTAAAGTTAAAGACAAAAAGAGACTCTTTCACCCTGATCTCCACCATTTCTCATTCTCTGCAGATTCTCTGCTCTGTGTGTTTTAATCCCACACTGAGGCCTCGTCAGCTCTTTGAAGCGCAGAGATTGTGTTGCTGGCTGCGTTTGTCACTCTCTGAAGGCTCTGCTCTGCGGTGAGACACAGGAAGAGACTCAGTCACACATAAGTGCACCTCCAGTTGCACTTTTAAAATGAACCTGTGGCCACACAGTCCCTTGCATTCCCTATCCACTCTGTTGTCCCAAAAAACAGATTCCTGTGTTGACTTAGTGGATTATATATCACAGAATCACTTGAAGATTTTACATTACAGAAGTATATTTTTCACATGTTAAAAAATCATACTAAATAATATCCACAGATACAAGTACAACATATTGAGAGTTAAGTGGGGAATATTCCTCAGTAGCTTTAACCAATACAAATAAGAAGGAAGACTGAAATTGACTATATCACACAGTGATGAACTGGATGAACTGTAACTTGCCTGGTGTGTATCTGTGCTTTGTGTCTTCTGCTCAGCACAGACCTGCTGACTTTGTAGTTTCATAAAAATACAGCCTGTACACAGAACTGTCCTTTGCTTTTCTGAACGGCTGGTACGGTTATAATGGTGAGAATATCCAGGAGGGAACTTGTTACTTACAGTACGAGAGCGTCTGCTCCTCCCTCTCTCTCTGTTGGTGCTCTTCTTCCTGCTGAAATGGGGGAAGGGGAGGGGGGGGGGGGTGAGTACAGACCTTCAGGAGCTGTGGATCAGCCATCCCAGATGATATTTTGCCAAAACATTCCTACCTGCTCCTCTGAATTCAACAGCAAATTAGTAAAAATACAGCATACCTCTCTGATATCTAATGGTGAATTTCTATAATCATGTCTTCTCAGTGATGATTGATACCCAGATGCTTTTGCATTGCAAACATTTACCTTGTGCACACCATGATAGCAAAGAGTGCAAAAGGCACTGTGATTCCAACAACCCTCCATACAAGCACTGTCCAATCTCCTGCTGTAAATAAACAGAGATAGAATTTCAGTTTACATTTATATTGCAGAGACTACATTCCAGAGTCGTGAAAAATAAGTGCATGCATAAATGTAGGAAGGTCAATGCAACACTCAGAAAATCAATTAAATCACAGTTAAACATGAGTTAGGTGTGGCACACACCTTTGGTGATGGCTGCTTTGTAAAATCCGTCTTGCATTACGTTGTTATGAAATATTCGGTGTCATTCCGTTTTAAATTACTAACGCTAGTTTTGTGATAGGGGATGAATACCGCATGGGGGCCCCCTGGTGGCCACGGGGGTCCTAAGCAGCCGCTTAGTTCGCTTATGCCTCGGGCCGGCCCTGAATGCATTATTTCCCTGTAAAACAGAAGATGGGCAGGCACTCACATTTCACATTGACTGCAGGGGAAGTGACTCCTCCTGTAGCACAGGAGTAGAGATCTGTATCATCAGTGATGGCTAAACTGAGGGAGTATTTATACTCATAGAGCACAACTTCTCCATTCTTGTACCAGGTAAAGGTTGGGCTGCCACTCAAAGTGCAGGTGCTGCTACTGGTCAGTGTTACACTCTGTGCCTCATTCTCTGTCACTTTCACCTGAAGACCTGCATACAAGAATAAACATGATTAAAAAAAAACATTCTGTTTCTGTTAGAAAATGATTAGGTGTTAATAGTATATAAAGCAAGTTTAGAATTGCCTGTAACTGTCAATGAGACTCCAGGATGACCAGTATATTTTCCACCATAACAGTCGGTCAGGAACCTGAATCGGTATGTTCCTGAATCAGTTACTCTCAGTTGGTTTATTCTGAAAGTGCAGTTATTGTTCTGATTCCCCAGGTACTCCACACGGTGAGAGTACTCTGGGTCCTTGGACAGGTCCTCAGGCTCCTGTGGCTCATTCCAGTGAATAACCCGGAATGTTTTCTGCACTGTGTGAGATGTGGGATATGAGTAAGTGCAGCTCATGTCTACTGAAGACCCCTTTAAGGCACAGATTCTCTCAGGGGTGTAAGTCACTCCCCATCCCGTCTGGCTCAGAACACCTGAAAAATACAAAAACACACACACACACACGCAGACACACATACACGCACATACACATACACACACGGGCGTGCACACACACACACACGCACACACATACGGGCGTGCACACACACACATGCACAAACATACACACGAACACATGTATACATTCACATACATACACACACACACGCGCACACATACGCAAATGCACGCACACACACACACACACACAAATTCACGCAAGCACACACACAAACACACTGCTCAGAAATCTTTTAAAACACAGATGTTTTGGCAACATGACAGATAAGGGATTCAATTAACAAAACTTTAAAACAACTGCACCTAACTTCTCCAAAACTATGGAACATCAATAATTGTACTTGTATTTCAATACTAACTGATGTCAGTAGATGGCAGTAGCCACCAATCAATGTGAGATTCGCCAGCAAAGTGTGAAGAGGAACTTCATCTTATAAGTTCTCTCTTTTTTCCCTTCTCTTCAGATGAGCGATGTTGCACTACTCTAAACTAATGTTCTGTAGAACATTATTTTATATGAATTATATACATTCTTTAATGCAATTTAAATGCATTCACTTTTGTTGCTTCTGATTGAGCTAATGAAGGGAGACTAATAAATAGGAACACATCCTGATAAATACTATATATGCAGACTGAAACATCAGAACAACATTTAGAAAAAAACACACAAACAATTTACCTGACACAGAGAGGACGATTACCAACAAGGTATTGAAGAGCATGGCTGCATCAGATTGAAAATATTTATCCAAATACACATATACAGCTCTTGATTATTATTTACACTGTGAAAATGAACAGCAGAAACAAAGACTGTCAGAGTATTCTGTTAATTTGCAGAAATACCAGAATAACAATTACTACACAAGCACACACAGTGAGTTAATGTGCTGCTAATGCCTAAAAATGCTTTGGGGTTTATGAAGATCTCACACAGATTCCAGAAAGCAGAGACTCAAACAGCCTTTTACTTGATGAATTCTGATCTGGCCTCAGTGCTTTGCTAATGAGCCATTAGTATAAAATAGCATTTCAGACAGAGCAGTGTGTCTGAATATGATCGCAAATTAAATGCTTCACATTAAATATAAAAGTAGAATGTCAGATCTGTCTCACTTCCTGAAGGTCATACACATTTTCGATTTTATCGGATACAAGCGTTTGAATGAAATATACAGAGTCCTTTGCTTTGTGTCTGGACTGGACCAGTAGTGCCTTTTCAAAAAGACTGGGTAATTCTCATTTCTTTGCCCCCACTGTATTATTGAAATTCAGATGTCAATAATTATGTTCATTTTTGCATATTACGCTTATAAAATAAACATAACTACCATGTTTACAAAAAAATGATTCCGGATTACAACACAAACTGATGCTAAGATCTGAGGCTTTGCCTATTCCAATACATCCATCAATCCATCCATTATTTATACCCACTTATCCTGAGCTGGAGCTGGAGCCTATCCAAGCATGCATTGGGCGAGAGGCAGGAACACATCCACAGGTCTCTCAGTTTGGGTATCAGCCCCCTCTGTTCCCGGAACTGGAGAGGGACATCGGGGTGCCGTCCGCCGGGTTCCTTGTCCGGCGGTGTCGGGCCACTTGGAGAAAAGTCCGCGCGTCGCTCCTACGCTCCTCTGCTAGTCAGAAAAGACTTGCTGACGGGCGTCGCCGTCCTGCGCCTCCCTATCGGGTGTGTCAACGGGCGTGGCTCTCCACTCGGGATCTCCCTCTGCGGGTAGAGTCTCGTGAGCTCGCTCCTCGCTGCGTGGGGCCCTTTGAGATCATCCGTAAGATCAACCCTGTCACTGGTCGCCTGCAGCTCCCTCGCTCCATGAGGATCCGCCCCGCGTTTCATGTCTCCCGTCTGAAGCCGGTTCCCGTGAGCGCGTTGGCTCCGGCGGACCACCCGCCGCCCCCGCCTCGGCTCATTGATGGGGAGCCTGCGTTTACAGGGCGTCTCATTCTGGCTGAGAGACGAGTGGGCAGAGGGGTTCAGTTTCTCATTGACTGGGAGGGCTATGGCCCTGAGGAGCGCTGTTGGGTCCCCTCTAGGGACATTTTGTACCCTGAGCTTATTCGGGATTTTCGCAGGCGTGGCTCTGAGGGACCGTCTGGGGCCGCTCCTTAGAGGGGGGGGCGGTCCTGTCATGGTTCTGGGTGGTAGTGGCTATCCTTGGCCACCGGAGGGCATCCTTGTCACTTCTTTTCCCTAATTGAGCTAATTGGGTTCACCTGCTGTAGTTCCTATTTTATCTCTTGCTGGCCTGCAGTCAGTGCTTTTGTGTCAACTTTGGTTACACGTAAGCCGGTATTCTGTGAGTGTGTTTGTAACAGTCTTTCTTCCTATTTTGGAAGAGATCTGTGTTGTACTGAAGGCTGAGACTTTAGGGATTATTTACTATAATTTCACAATAATCTCTTACTTGGTGTTGCAATTTGGGTGTTTTTCTATCAATCCTCATTTTGAGGGCTGTTTTTCTTTAGTTTTCACCTTCTTTACACTCTCAGTTCTTTTTATGAGACAGCTTTATTATACTCCTTTTTTCTGTTCGGTTTTGCCCTTTTCGATGGGTAGTTGTTTGTTAGTATTTAACGGCAGGACTTACCGCCCAGAGGAGTATATTATTCTGTTCTGTCTAGTTTGAATACTCCTTGTCCTTTAGTTCTTATCACCCTTTCATGGGTAGACTACTTAGTCCGATATACCCGGGATATTCTCCCTTAGGAGTATTTAATTTTCTGTTTGTTTACTTGTCTCCTTCCTCTAGTCTTTCGAAACCTTGTGGTTACTCCACCCTGTGTGGATAGCTTTCAGATTCCCGTTCAGTCGTGTCTGGTTCACCCCCCCCCCCCCCCCATCACACCTGTGGGATGTTTTTTTTAAAGTACCTGTTTAGTGCTTTTCCTGCACATGTTCTATTCCATCAGCAGAACCCAGGGGGTAACACCTACAGTACACGGTTTACTTAAAAATTCTTCAAGCATAGGTTTATTTTGTTTGTTTCATTGAATGATTGTTTAAAAAAATTCAAGGTATGCTCTGAATTCTAATGTTTAGCAATACAAAAAATAAACACTAAGAATGTGAAAAACAAATTCACGTTATGTGAATTTATACTCTAGATGGTATCAGCTCAGTAATAAGCACAATATAATCACAAAATGTGCACAAGAATGTCTGTAATAGTAAATGTTATACAAGTATTAATAAAAAAATAATAATTTTTGAATTACATATAAAGCCCAATTCTCCAGTATATTTGGACAACGAATACATTCAGCAATGATAATGGCTTTCAGTCACCAACATCTTGATAATACTTTGTGTACAATATGAAGGCATGAGCTGATATGCATGTAAATGTTGATAGAATGCCAAAGGAATGATCCATTCTGAGTACATCTTTGCAGACTCCAATAACCACAGTCATCTTGGTCATGTGACAAAGGCACAGTCATGTGACCTGAGTTCATGAGGAGAGTTTATGTTCACTGGTTTTAATAAATACTCTTAAATGTATCATCCAGTGAAGGAAATGTTTGGTTCATACCGCTTGAGGATTACTTTGCAGACAATTTGCTGTTTAAAGTTCAAGATAAAACACAGGAAATGCTCACACATTAAAAGAAATGTCCAAATTTACGCTGAATAACCAGCATTGGTCCACAGTTTATGAAGAAAGATATCTTCCTGGTTTATTTTCACATGTCCAGTTTTCGAAGTGTGCTGTAGAGAACACAGTCTTCCTTTACGGATGGTGCAGGTGACCTGCATGGAGAAAACAGCGCATTTAGACTCTATTAAAGTCACAGACATCCTCATTCTCATTTCAGTCAATCCTGCCTGAGCTTTTATCACATTTAGACACACCTTGCAACATGAAGCACAAGCAGAAGCTTTAGCCACAGAACAGTTATCTGGAATTTTGGAAAACATTACATCACTGTGATGTCATAGGCTGAGGTCACCCAGCAGGGAGATTAAAACATTACATTACATTCATTTGGCAGACGCTTTTATCCAAAGCGACGTACAAAAAAGTGCATTTCATGGTCGTAGACAACTGCTAAACACGGGTTCAGTAAGGTACAAAAGAGAAGAAAGTTGCCAAGCAGAACAAACCAAATGATGAATCTAGATCAGCGGAATATCCAGTCCTCGTGTTACCACGTTCTTCTTTTGACAAGGCAGAGAAGTTCTTAGCAAAGCAGCAGTGAGAGATTACAACATTTTAAAATACTTGAACTGTGCTTTGGGACTGCAACAAACAAACAACCAAAATATAGAAAGTGTGCATCAAGGCAACACCCGGTCCTACGAACACATAAATGTATAAACTGTTACAGATGTACTGAGAAGTACTGGAATCTCAGAAATGCTCATTTTTATTTTGTTTCCAGAGTTTGTTTTGTACATGCTTACATGACCAAGTGTTATGGATGTACGTTTTTTGGCTATCATTCATTACTAATATTGTACACGCTGATGTAAATGTAGCACATCTACTGTGGTTAAAATCTAAATACTTCTTTGTGTTTTTGTTTCCAACATAAATCACAGCACAACAATCTCAGCTCTCCCCAGCGAGACGCTCTGGTCTATCCAGTGAGACGCTCTGGTCTATCCAGTGAGACGCTCTGGTTGCGGGTGTTAGCGGGCTGAACAGAGGAGTAGAGGGGAACTTCGCCATCGTCTCTGTCCGTACCCTGTGTTCCAGTGTGACTCATTGCCATCTCTGAGACGTTGCCAAAAATGGGGCTTTTATTCCCCTGCAGGGTAAAGAAAAGAGGCAGGAGAAGGTTGGGAAAGTTCCACAGAAAGTACCTGTTCATTTCAGTGAGCTCCTCAAAGCTGGACTGAGCTACTCGCTCAACCTGATACAAAAAAATCAGCTAATGAATCAATGTTTTATTTTCAAATACATGCCATCAGCAGTTAAATATCAGCTGAACCAGACATTCAAATGTAATACACTTAATACAATTTATTTTGTCTCTAACATGACCTGTTTTACAGTGGGTTTTCATAAAATCTTGGATAGATTGCATATTCTTTCATTCCAAAGCATATATTTGCAATAACCAATAGCAATAAACCACCATCACAACAATAATCTCTGTGTATTTATTCATTGGAAACAGGTGAATACAACACATACAGTACAAGTCACTCTCCCTGGCTCTCTATGTAATGCACAGATTATTACATGCGCATAAGCAGTATTGTACTGTGTAACGTTACTGTCACATACTGCAACCCCTTTTGAGAAAATGAAACTGTCCTTAACAGGGGAATACACATAATTAACTCCTGAAATATTTCCATTAAGCATGTCAACACATAGAAGATCATAACCTCATACTGTAAATCTGTACATAATCTAATAAACCTTCAAGGTCACATGGCACACACTGCTATACTTTCTACTTTGTAAGAAAGGTTTATTTATTTAATTAGGATCCCCATTAGCAATACACAGGTGCTATATAAATAATTAAATCATGTCTCACGATTACTGTTATGAAGCATTGTGAGTATTAATCAATCTTCATAACTCTAATTATACTGTATTATGAGCAGATTTTAATGTATTATAAGTATATAATGCATTATAGACAGGCATTATAGACAGTGTTAACAACATTTCCGTTTTTCCTTAAAGAATGCATTATGCATTATCAAAATTATATTACATTCGTAGATAAATACATGTATGCATATATGTAGACTGATTTCATTAACTCACCTGCCTGTCCCCTTCTGTCTCATTTGTTGATTTTCTCCTCCTGATTATTCAGAGAAGAAAGAAAAATAAAAAGTAAATCTACCTTCATACAAACCTTTAAACAGCCCCCTCTTGTATAAACAGCATTTTGCTTTTGTTTGAATGATGTGTATTGCTGAGGCAATAGTGCCCATATATGTGTATATTTTTTATTATTCAGATGTCATTTGGTTACAAGAAATAAGCCTGAGTTATAAGAGGTTTCTTCCTGCCCAGTAAATGTAGTTCTGCTTTATTCAAACCAACACTGGAGCTCATGGGCAAATTGATGCGCTTGACAAGACTTTGTTATGGTCTGTAACTGTCCACATGATTCATATTAAGAACAAGCTTTAAGGGGATTCTGTTACCCCATCATACAGGTTTGATAAACTAATTGGGACACTAAAACGCATCAGTCAGGGTTTATAAAATTGGCATTTCAATAAAACAAAATGTCTAATAATGCAGTGGTCTAAGCACTAATCAGACATTAGAGGGGGGAGTATGGCATCAGCATGATGTAACGTAGCTAATGCTTGACTAAAACATTCCACAAAAATGTGCGCTTGTTTAAAACTGTGAGTCTAAATCAGACATACAGTAATTCACACTGGAGTGACTACAAACCGACTCATTTACAACCACGTACCTCAGGCACACACACAGAAACACAAGAGCCAAAATTTCAGCCACTCCCACAGCTGCAACCGTGATCAGTGACTGACCTCCTAAGCAAAGTCAGAGATGTAGCCCTGTCAGTTATGATATAACAGTGTTCATTTCACAACATGCCTCAACAAGGTCCTTAAGGAGAAAGTTTACAAATGTTTAAATACACCCAGTATACGCCTACCTTTACTAGAAATTTCTGTACATTTGAATTTTACTGAATTCAATGCTGGCATCATGATACTTTTAGTTACACTGCTCATCATCATTATCTACCATGATCCGGTTCAGATTGTAGCACCAATGACATGATCAGCATTGCTTTATAGCCTCTGGATCATAATCAGCGTCAGATAAAATATTGTATCAAATATGTTCTGGTCCTACCTTGCACTGTGACCAGTAGAGCAGTAGAATTCAGAGCTCCAAGTCTGTTCTGTGCCTCACAGTAGTACTGTCCACTGTTCCAGGATCCAAAGTTAGAAAAGTTCAAACTCTGTCCAGATCCTGCCAGCCAGAATCCAGTGTAATTCTTCTTATACCAGGTGTAGTTCTGCACTGGTGGGTTGGCATCACTGCTGCAGGTCAGAGTCACTGAACTGCCCTCCACTATTTCACCAGAGGGGGTCACTGATACTGAGGTGTTGTTGGGAGCATCTAAAATCAATAGAGAAATGTGTTCAATTCCATATAATTTCTCAATCTCTGTGATTTGTCTCAAATAGATTCAGAACCATTTATTGCAAAGGAAAGTGTATAATGAAGCCGAAATATTACACTGCAAATGCTTTCTTTGTTTGGAAATGAGTAGAATATACTGCATCCTTTTATGGAGGTTGGTAAATGGGCTTGAGACACAGGTTAGAAAAGCTTTCATAATGACAGCAGTATTTAGATAAGAAATTTTATTTAGCATTATTTAGAAAGGTTAAAAATAGAAAAAGAAACATACAATCCTGTTAACTTGGTTTATTAAGAGTAACTATTACTTGGTATAAAACATCTACAGTACATATGGTATGTTTGTTTGCCCTGTGCAACTTATGTCATGTCCGTATCATCTGGCTTACTCCTCATGTTAAATGAATTATATCTTGATAAGATTCTCCCTTCACTGGCCAGTGTGTCTGCTTTACTCAGTGTCTTACTGCTGTGAAGTTACCCAAAGACACTCAGGAGATACTGACACTCTGCTCTGTGTGTCTGAAGCTGAGATGCACTGATATACTCACACTGTACATCAAGACGTATAGGAGGAGATGTTTTTGTCCCAATCCCATTCCCTGCCTGACAGGTGTATTCTCCTTCATCCTGCAGTGTGATGTTTTTAATGGTGTAACTGTCTGCTGGTCCTCCTGTCTCTGAGGATACAGGTTTATTATTCTTATACCAGGTGTATCTCTGCACTGGTGGGTTGGCAGCGCTGCTGCAGGTCAGAGTCACTGAACTGCCCTCCACTATTTTACCAGCTGATACTGAGACGCTCTTCGGAGGATCTGAAAGAGAAAATAACAGGTTTTGCAGTTTTAAATAAAAGTCACACTGAGGTGTTCTTGGGAACATCTAAAATCATTTGAAAAATGTGTTAAATTCCGTATAATTTCTCAGTCATTGTGTGGCGTCTCAAAAAACACTAGTAGAGACATTTATTTCAAAGTAATGTTTATAATGGAGCTGAAATCTCACAACGTGATGTGGAGGAGTGGTGTGGTTAGGGCGCCATCTGCAGGCAGAGTGGGAGCAGTATAGCTGGCCTACAACCACACCTGTTTGCAGTTACAATTGATTGGTAATAGTTTATATGCTCTGCCTGCAGTGAGACCGGGGTGCTGGAATGAGAGACACACGCGGGAGCGGCATGCCATCTAATCCCCGTCCTTATCATGTGTGTTTTGTTTTGTTGTGGTTTCCGTGTTTTTGGTATTGAGCGCACAATAAAGCCTTGGTGCCTCTAACAACGACGGATTGTGTGGTTTGTGGGGAAAAGGACTGCAGAACCTGTTACAGTAAATATCCCAGTATATCATGCTTTGTTACAAAATGAACTGGATATACTGTAGCTTTTTATGGTAGTTGGAAAATGACACAGCAGAATCAAGTTTTCAAAAGTGACAGCAGTATTTAGATGTCTTTTTAGCATGTTCATTAATAATGATAACTTCATTTTTAAAAGTTGAACAGCTGCATGTGGTACCATTTTTGCCCTTTGCAAACTCAAAATGACTACACGTTTTACCTAAGACATGTCAGTATGATCAGACTCATCACTGTATGATAATGTAATTATACCTGATTTCTCCTCCACTGGCCAGTGTGACTGCTTTACTCAGTGTCTTACTGCTGTGAAGTTACCCAAAGACACTCAGGAGATCCTGACTCTCTGCTCTGTGTGTATGAAGCTGAGATGCACTGATATACTCACACTGCAAATCAAGATGTTTAGGAGGAGATCTGTTTGTCCCAATCCCATTCCCTGCCTGACAGGTGTATTCTCCTGCATCCTGCAGTGTGATGTTTTTAATGGTGTAACTCTGGTCTGATCCTCTCCATGGGGATACAGCTCTATTATTCTTATACCAGGTATATCTCTGCACTGGTGGGTTGGCATCGCTGCTGCTGCATGTCAGAGTCACTGAACTGCCCTCCTTTATTTTACCAGAGGGGCGCACTGATACTGAGACACTCTTTGGAGGATCTGAAAGAGAAAAAACCAGGTACTGCAGTTTTAAATAAAAGTCACACTGAGGAATTCTTGGGAGCATCTAAAATCATCAGAAAAATGTGCTCAATTCCATATAAGTTCTCACTCACTGTGTTGCGTCTCAAAACACTAGTAGAGACATGTATTTCAAAGTAATGTTTATAATAGAGCTTAAATCTCACAATATGATGTAGAGGAGTGGTGTGGTTAGGCCGCTATCTGCAGGCAAAGTGGGAGCAATATAGCTGGGTAACAACCACCCCTGTTTGCAGTTACAGTTGATTGGTAATAGTTTATATGCTCTGCCTGCAGTGAGACCGGGGTGCTGGAATGAGAGACGCACGCGGGAGCGGCATGCCATCTAATCCCCGTCCTTATCGTGTGCGTTTTGTTTTGTTTTGTTTTTGTTTCCGTGTTTTTGGTATCGAGCGCACAATAAAGTCTTGGTGCCTCCAACAACGATGGATTGTGTGGTTTGTGGGGAAAAGGACTGCAGAACCTGTTATAATAAATATCCCAGTATATCATGCTTTGTTACAAAATGAACTGGATATACTGTAGCTTTGTATGGTAGTTAGAAAATGACACAACAGACTCACGTTTTCAAAAGTGACAAAAGTATTTAGATATGCCGTTTTAGCATCTTCATTAATAATGATAACTTTATTTTTTAAAAAGTTGAACAGCTGCATGTGGTACCTTTTTTGCTCTTTGCAAACTCAAAATGACTACACGTTTTACTTAAGACATGTCAGTATGTTCAGGCTCATCACTGTATGGTAATGTAATTATATCTGATTTCTCCTCCACTGCCCAGTGTGACTGCTTTACTCAGTGTCTTACTGCTGTGAAGTTGTCCAAAGACACTCAGGAGATACTGACTCTCTGCTCTGTGTGTATGAAGCTGAGATGCACTGATATACTCACACTGCACATCAAGACGTTTAGGAGGAGATCTTTCTGTCCCAATCACATTCACTGCCTCACAGTAGTATTCTCCAGCATCCCCAGATTTGATTTCATTAATGGTGTAACTCTGTTCTGATCCTCTCCCCGAGAATGCAAATCCAGTCTTCTTTAACCAGGTATATCGCTGCACTGGTGGGTTGGCATCGCTGCTGCTGCATGTCAGAGTCACTGAACTGCCCTCCTTTATTTTACCAGAGGGGCGCACTGATACTGAGACACTCTTTGGAGGATCTGAAAGAGAAAAAACCAGGTACTGCAGTTTTAAATAAAAGTCACACTGAGGAATTCTTGGGAGCATCTAAAATCATCAGAAAAATGTGCTCAATTCCATATAAGTTCTCACTCACTGTGTTGCGTCTCAAAACACTAGTAGAGACATGTATTTCAAAGTAATGTTTATAATAGAGCTTAAATCTCACAATATGATGTAGAGGAGTGGTGTGGTTAGGCCGCTATCTGCAGGCAAAGTGGGAGCAATATAGCTGGGTAACAACCACCCCTGTTTGCAGTTACAGTTGATTGGTAATAGTTTATATGCTCTGCCTGCAGTGAGACCGGGGTGCTGGAATGAGAGACGCACGCGGGAGCGGCATGCCATCTAATCCCCGTCCTTATCGTGTGCGTTTTGTTTTGTTTTGTTTTTGTTTCCGTGTTTTTGGTATCGAGCGCACAATAAAGTCTTGGTGCCTCCAACAACGATGGATTGTGTGGTTTGTGGGGAAAAGGACTGCAGAACCTGTTATAATAAATATCCCAGTATATCATGCTTTGTTACAAAATGAACTGGATATACTGTAGCTTTGTATGGTAGTTAGAAAATGACACAACAGACTCACGTTTTCAAAAGTGACAAAAGTATTTAGATATGCCGTTTTAGCATCTTCATTAATAATGATAACTTTATTTTTTAAAAAGTTGAACAGCTGCATGTGGTACCTTTTTTGCTCTTTGCAAACTCAAAATGACTACACGTTTTACTTAAGACATGTCAGTATGTTCAGGCTCATCACTGTATGGTAATGTAATTATATCTGATTTCTCCTCCACTGCCCAGTGTGACTGCTTTACTCAGTGTCTTACTGCTGTGAAGTTGTCCAAAGACACTCAGGAGATACTGACTCTCTGCTCTGTGTGTATGAAGCTGAGATGCACTGATATACTCACACTGCACATCAAGACGTTTAGGAGGAGATCTTTCTGTCCCAATCACATTCACTGCCTCACAGTAGTATTCTCCAGCATCCCCAGATTTGATTTCATTAATGGTGTAACTCTGTTCTGATCCTCTCCCCGAGAATGCAAATCCAGTCTTCTTTAACCAGGTATATCGCTGCACTGGTGGGTTGGCATCGCTGCTGCTGCATGTCAGAGTCACTGAACTGCCCTCCTTTATTTTACCAGAGGGGCGCACTGATACTGAGACACTCTTTGGAGGATCTGAAAGAGAAAAAACCAGGTACTGCAGTTTTAAATAAAAGTCACACTGAGGAATTCTTGGGAGCATCTAAAATCATCAGAAAAATGTGCTCAATTCCATATAAGTTCTCACTCACTGTGTTGCGTCTCAAAACACTAGTAGAGACATGTATTTCAAAGTAATGTTTATAATAGAGCTTAAATCTCACAATATGATGTAGAGGAGTGGTGTGGTTAGGCCGCTATCTGCAGGCAAAGTGGGAGCAATATAGCTGGGTAACAACCACCCCTGTTTGCAGTTACAGTTGATTGGTAATAGTTTATATGCTCTGCCTGCAGTGAGACCGGGGTGCAGGAATGAGAGACGCACGCGGGAGCAGCATGCCATCTAATCCCCGTCCTTATCGTGTGCGTTTTGTTTTGTTTTGTTTTTGTTTTGTTTTTGTTTCCGTGTTTTTGGTATCGAGCGCACAATAAAGCCTTGGTGCCTCCAACAACGATGGATTGTGTGGTTTGTGGGGAAAAGGACTGCAGAACCTGTTACAATAAATATCCCAGTATATCATGCTTTGTTACAAAATGAACTGGATATACTGTAGCTTTGTATGGTAGTTGGAAAATGACACAACAGACTCATGTTTTCAAAAGTGACAAAAGTATTTAGATATGCCGTTTTAGCATCTTCATTAATAATGATAACTTCATTTTTTAAAAAGTTGAACAGCTGCATTTGGTACCTTTTTTGCTCTTTGCAAACTCAAAATGACTACACGTTTTACTTAAGACATGTCAGTATGTTCAGGCTCATCACTGTATGGTAATGTAATTATATCTGATTTCTCCTCCACTGCCCAGTGTGACTGCTTTACTCAGTGTCTTACTGCTGTGAAGTTACCCAAAGACACTCAGGAGATGCTGACTCTCTGCTCTGTGTCTGAAGCTGAGATGCACTGATATACTCACACTGCAGATCAAGACGTTTAGGAGGAGATCTTTCTGTCCCAATCACATTCACTGCCTCACAGTAGTATTCTCCAGCATCCCCAGATTTGATTTCATTAATGGTGTAACTCTGTTCTGATCCTCTCCCCGAGAATGCAAATCCAGTCTTCTTTAACCAGGTATATCGCTGCACTGGTGGGTTGGCATCGCTGCTGCTGCATGTCAGAGTCACTGAACTGCCCTCCTTTATTTTACCAGAGGGGCGCACTGATACTGAGACACTCTTTGGAGGATCTGAAAGAGAAAAAACCAGGTACTGCAGTTTTAAATAAAAGTCACACTGAGGAATTCTTGGGAGCATCTAAAATCATCAGAAAAATGTGCTCAATTCCATATAAGTTCTCACTCACTGTGTTGCGTCTCAAAACACTAGTAGAGACATGTATTTCAAAGTAATGTTTATAATAGAGCTTAAATCTCACAATATGATGTAGAGGAGTGGTGTGGTTAGGCCGCTATCTGCAGGCAAAGTGGGAGCAATATAGCTGGGTAACAACCACCCCTGTTTGCAGTTACAGTTGATTGGTAATAGTTTATATGCTCTGCCTGCAGTGAGACCGGGGTGCTGGAATGAGAGACGCACGCGGGAGCGGCATGCCATCTAATCCCCGTCCTTATCGTGTGCGTTTTGTTTTGTTTTGTTTTTGTTTTGTTTTTGTTTCCGTGTTTTTGGTATCGAGCGCACAATAAAGCCTTGGTGCCTCCAACAACGATGGATTGTGTGGTTTGTGGGGAAAAGGACTGCAGAACCTGTTACAATAAATATCCCAGTATATCATGCTTTGTTACAAAATGAACTGGATATACTGTAGCTTTGTATGGTAGTTGGAAAATGACACAACAGACTCACGTTTTCAAAAGTGACAAAAGTATTTAGATATGCCGTTTTAGCATCTTCATTAATAATGATAACTTCATTTTTTTAAAAGTTGAACAGCTGCATTTGGTACCTTTTTTGCTCTTTGCAAACTCAAAATGACTACACGTTTTACTTAAGACATGTCAGTATGTTCAGGCTCATCACTGTATGGTAATGTAATTATATCTGATTTCTCCTCCACTGCCCAGTGTGACTGCTTTACTCAGTGTCTTACTGCTGTGAAGTTGTCCAAAGACACTCAGGAGATACTGACTCTCTGCTCTGTGTGTATGAAGCTGAGATGCACTGATATACTCACACTGCACATCAAGACGTTTAGGAGGAGATCTTTCTGTCCCAATCACATTCACTGCCTCACAGTAGTATTCTCCAGCATCCCCAGATTTGATTTCATTAATGGTGTAACTCTGTTCTGATCCTCTCCCCGAGAATGCAAATCCAGTCTTCTTTAACCAGGTATATCGCTGCACTGGTGGGTTGGCATCGCTGCTGCTGCATGTCAGAGTCACTGAACTGCCCTCCTTTATTTCACCAGAGGGGCTCACTGATACTGAGACACTCTTTGGAGGATCTGAAAGAGAAAAAACCAGGTACTGCAGTTTTAAATAAAAGTCACACTGAGGAATTCTTGGGAGCATCTAAAATCATCAGAAAAATGTGCTCAATTCCATATAAGTTCTCACTCACTGTGTTGCGTCTCAAAACACTAGTAGAGACATGTATTTCAAAGTAATGTTTATAATAGAGCTTAAATCTCACAATATGATGTAGAGGAGTGGTGTGGTTAGGCCGCTATCTGCAGGCAAAGTGGGAGCAATATAGCTGGGTAACAACCACCCCTGTTTGCAGTTACAGTTGATTGGTAATAGTTTATATGCTCTGCCTGCAGTGAGACCGGGGTGCTGGAATGAGAGATGCACGCGGGAGCAGCATGCCATCTAATCCCCGTCCTTATCGTGTGTGTTTTGTTTTTGTTTTTTTCCGTGTTATTGGTATCGAGCGCACAATAAAGCCTTGGTGCTTCTAACAACAAACGATTGTGTGGTTTGTGAGGAAAAGGACTGCAGAACCTGTTACAATAAATATCCCAGAATGTCATGCTTTGTTAAAAAATGAACTGGACATACTGTAGCTTTTTATGCTGTGAAGTTACCCAAAGATACTCAGGAGATACTGACTCTCTGCTCTGTGTGTCTGAAGCTGAGATGCACTGATATACTCACACTGCACATCAGGACCGTTAGGAGGAGAGATGTCTGTCTCAGTCCCATTCTCTGCCTCACAGTAGTATTCTCCTGCACATACACACACACGCACACACAAACACATACGCACACACACACATGTATACATACACCCACACACATCCACACACGTACACACACGCACACATGTATTCATACACACACACAAATGCGCACACATATGCAAATACACGCATACACACACACACAGAAACACACTGCTCAGAAATGTTTCAAAACACAGATGTGTTGGCAAAATGACAAATATTACATTACATTACATTACATTTATTTGGCAGACGCTTTTATCCAAAGCGACGTACAAAAAAGTGCATTTTCATGATCGTAGACAACTGCTGAACACGGGTTCAGTGTTCAGCAGTTGGGGATTCAATTAACAAAACTTTAACACAACTGCACCAAACAACTCCAAAACTATAAAACATTAATAATTGTACTTGTACTCCAATACTAACTGATGTCAGTAGATGGCAGTAGCCGCCGATCAATGTGAGATTTGCAGGTACAGGAAGTCTTGCTTAGTAGCTAGCTTTGCTAGAATGTGGTAGCAAACCAAGCAAGTTAAGAGCAATTGTCTGCATATGCCTTCGGCTGAAAACTGTTATGTTTTGCTTGCAGTGAAAACAAACTGCGTTCATTAAAACGTGGCACCGGAATACTTGTGTCATCATTTTAAGAATGCAACATGCACAATCAACAGCTCCGATCATTTAGTACAGCCACAGATATTTATATCATGCCTCTGTCTCAGTTTCATCGCTGAGTGTGAAGAAGAACTTCATCTTAAAGGTTCTCTCTTTTTCCCTTCTCTTTTCAGATGAGCGATGTTGCACTACTCTAAACTAATGTACAGTAGAACATTATTTTATATAAATTATATACATTCCCAATTTAAATGTATTCACTTTGGCTTCTGATTGAGATAATGAAGAGAGACTAATAAATAGGAACACATGCTGATAAATACTTTATATGTAGACTGAAACATCAGAACTACATTTGGAAAAAAAACAAAACAAACAATTTACCTGACACGGAGAGGCCGATTACCAACAAGGTATTGAAGAGCATGGCTGCATCAGATTGAAAATATTTATCCAAATACACACATACAGGTCTTGATTATTATTTTCACTGTGAAAATGAACAGCACAAAGAAAGACTGTCAGAGTATTCTATTAATTTGCAGAAATAGCAGAATAACAATTACTACACAAGCACACACAGTGAGTTAATGTGCTGCTAATGCCTAAAACTTCTTTGTGTTTTATGAAGAGCTCACAAAGATTCCAGAAAGCAGGGACTCAAACATCTTTTACTTGATGAATGATATTTGTATAGAAGCAATCATTTATAGTCCGAAAATGCATTTAATTTTATATTTGATTACAGTTTAATCTTCTTGCACAAATTAAATACTTTGATAAAGCACTTAACAAGAGAGTTTTGATCGAGCCTCTCTGCTTTGCTAATGAGCCATTAGTATTAAACAGCCTTACAGACAGAGCAGTGTGGCGGAATATGATAGAATGTGTTACAGATCTGATTCACTTCCTGAAGGTCATAGACATTTTAGATGTTATCGGATACAAGCGTTTGAATAAAATATACGGAGTCGTTTGCTTTGTGTCTGGACTGGACCAGTAGTGCCTTTTCAAAAACACTGGGTAATTCTCATTTCTTTGCCTCCACTGTATTATTGAAATTCAGATGTCAATAATTATGTTCATTTTTGCATATTAGGCTCATAAAAAAAAATAAATAACTACTATGTTTACAAAAATTATTCCGGATTACAACACAAACTGTTGCTAAGATCTGAGGCTTTGCCTATTCCAATACATTCATCAATCCATCCATTATCTATACCCGCTTATCCTGAGCTGGAGCTGGTGCTGGAGCCTATCCAAGCATGCATTGGGCGAGAGGCAGGAATACACTCTGGACAGGCTGCTAATCTATCGCAGGGAACACACACCATTCACTCACACATTTATACCTATGGGCAATTTAGAGTGTCCAATTGGCCTATTTGCATGTTTTTGGACTGTGGGAGGCATCCAGAGTACCCGGAGATACATGCAAACTCCAGACAGAAAGGCCCCAAGCAGAGATTCGAACCCAGTGCCTTCTTGCTGTGAGGTGACAGTGCTACCCAGTGCACCACCGTGCCACTCCTATTCCAATACATGTACAGTAGAGGTTAAAATAAAAGTGACTGTAAAAGGTGTGATAGGCATCAGGCACAATTAAACATGCATACATTCAGGAGCCCTATACAAAATCCATTACCTAAACCAGATTATTTAATTCCGTTTAGTAAAAGATCTTCCTGGAAATTAATCTGAAATGTACATTCAAGACTCATCTATTTTAATAATTGCCCCGTCTACAGATATATTGAATGTATTGCATCCACCTATCCCTCCTAGGTAAATTTTACTGCCACAAACAGCATGCTTTATCATTGCTACCATACGTAGCTCAGTCGTGTTTATGTTTCATGCATCAGATTTTTGACATGAAGGTGGAACATCAACAAAACGCTGCTGATGCTTGGTCTATAACCCGCTTATTAACATAAAGATTGCACACACTGTACTTTCACAGAAGATGAAAGGAGTGGACAGTGGTTTGGGGGTCCAGAGTGTGACTCTGACCACAGACAGTTAATGCGCTGCTCACTTCCTGCAGCCTGTTCTATTCTTTATTTTATTTCACACCTCAGTTCAGTTGGGGTGGAGCAGCGCTGTTTCTGTGGTTGATGTTCATGTGACCTTTTAGAACTTTGCTTTTGCTTTCCCTGTTATACGGTCCTTCATACACATAATTAGTTGCGTTTCAATGCTGATATTTCATAAAGATGACTTTTACTACATACGACCGATTGTATAGTATTATTATAGATTCTTTCAAAGAGATGAACTTGATCCCCACGTGAAATAAATGGAATGCAGGCAAAACATGATGGCCATATGAAGAAAATAATGATAATATTTTTCAGAACAGAGGTTCGAGGATCACAGTGTTTTACAATGCTCAAATAAACCTTAATACATTGATACACAAAATGAAACAATGTATGTAAAGGAAACAAATATTAATATGCATTCTTTCAAATATCTAAAACCAGACAGAAACTTAAATATGTGATCAATACAACAAGGCAATGTAAAATTAAGTACTAAAACACTGTTTTAAAAACATCTAGGACCTTACCTTTAAAAGTGACTTGAGTTTGGAGATTATAATCTGCGCAGACTATAATAAAATATGAGACTGTAATATCTTCAGACATGGGCCTGGAGGACTATGCAAAGGAGACGCGCACACGCGCACACACACACACACACACACACACACACACATTATTTCAAGAATAAAATTTAGTCTCACAAAAGTTTAAATGATGGCAAAATCTATCATTTTCTTCAGGAATAGAGCACACCAGTAAATGCAGTTAATTTACAGTTCTGCCCATGTCATGAAGCCAAAGAAATCTACTCATCTCTGTTGCAGAGCTGTGAATAAACAGGAACTTCAGATAATTTCTATTCTCTACATTTCAAAAACAAATGAAAAAAAGATTCTGATCATCCTAGAATCCCTAAACCAAATTCAAATTAAAATTCAAAATAACTTTATTTATCCGTTAAGAACATCATTTGTGCAAAAGCGTCAGTGCATGCTCAGCATATAACCGGACAAACGACAAACACAGATTATGCAACATACAAATGTAGCTTAAAACAGTTTAAGATGTCTGCCAAATGGGCATCTAAACAACTCATGTGATCTTGTGTATAAGATTTAGGTTCCCATTTCCTGTAACATATGTCTTTAATTTTTGCTTTCCCTGTCTAATGAGTTAAACAGGTTAAATCAAATCATAGTAATTCTAAATAGATTTTAGCTTCTGAAAGATATTGTAACCTCTGTAAACTGGCATTAATAAGCAGAACTGAAGTAACTAAATTGTTTACCTGAGGCAGAGAGAAAGGCTTACAAAAATACTGTTGAGGTTGTTTAGAGCATGGCTGCATCGGCCTGAACATATATATAAAAAAACATAACTTATATTATTTCTTTTGTTTTTTAAGCCATAACCAAAATTCCACAAAATAAATCACTGATATTAAGCATTTAACAGATAGCATGGAAAGTAATAAAATAAAGAGTAACTTTCAGAAAACAATGATCTTTTTTTTGTTTTTATTATTTTATTATTATTATTTCTTTTTACATTATTTTAATTTTTAAAAAGCTAATTTACTGTTTTAACTAAAGCTGTGCATGTTTTTCCCACTGGTCACATAGCTACCTTTCAGCAGTGAGAGAGACTGATCTCCATTAGGATCACTAGATTAGCACAGAATAAAGCACTTGCTGTAATCCGCAGATCAGAGAACAACAACACTGTACTTAAATTTCTCCACTGTTTAAAAAAACGCAATGAATTTAAGCTTGCAAAAATCAAAGATGTCTTCTCTCAATTTCTATCAAGGCAATTTACTGAATAATGTACATAATTTTACAACTCAATGAAAAAACGTGTTAACAGCCATTAAGAATAAAACAGGGCTAAATCATGCACTTACGCTGGTAGAGGAGGTGTGATCTTAACGGTTTTCAAACTGTCTGAAACGGCCCTGCTGACAGGCTCATATTTCTGAACATGGCAGACTGACTGTGATGAATGCAAAGCTTTAAGAATAATTGTTTCTATTTGTAAATATTATTACATTTTACTTTAACCAGGAGAGTCTCGTTGAGATTCAAAATCTCTTTTTCAAGAGTATCCTGGCCAAGACAGGCAGTAGCTCATGCAGTTTAGCATCGTTGAAGAATGACAATATAAAATCAAATTATGGACAACAAAGATTATTTTACAAGAATGCAACTTCACTGTGTAATTTGACATATTGGTACACAATAATGAATATAAAAACATTAAAGAGCTACATGAGCATCACAGATGTGTAAAATATGTTAACAGTAGTTTAAAAGCGAGAAAAAAGAGGGAACCATGATCCAATGTGAATGACAATATTTTGCTGCTGTAGCCTAGCCTATAACCCCCAGATCAACATTAAGATTGCACTTACTTTTGCAGAAGATAAAAGGAGCGGACAGGCGTAGTTATCTTTGTGAAAGTATCACGGCTCTGGTGCCTCAAAGCGGGTACTGTGAGGTGCCCCTGCTTGGCTCTTTTGTGCAGAGGAGTAGCGGGCGCTGCTGTGGGTGAAGCTGCCTAATTTCAGGCGAGAGCCACCCTGACCACAGACAGTTAAAGCGCTGCTCACTTCCTGCAGCCTGTTCTATTCTTTATTTTATTTCACACCTCAGTTCAGTTGGGGTGGAGCAGCGCTGTTTCTGTGGTTGATGTTCATGTGACCTTTTAGAACTTTGGTTTGGCTTTGCCTGTTTTACGGTCCTTCACACACATTATTAGTTGCATTTCAATGCTTATACTTCATAAAAATGATTTTTACTACATACAGCCCATTGGATTATTGTATCTTTCACATTTCACAGAGATGAAATAGATGCCCACACGTGATTAAAATGGAATTTATTTGAATATAATTTTATTTATTTATTTTATAATATTATTATTTATCTATTTTTTTGGAGGGGGTGGGGGGGTGGCAGGCAAAACATGATGGCCATATAAAGAAAATAATGATTATCTTTATCAAAACAGAGGTTCAAGGTTCACAGTGCTTTACAATGCTCAAATAAATCATAATATATTGATACACATAATAAAACAATGTATGCAAATAAAACAAATAAAAAGATGCATTATTTCAAATAGCTAAACAGACAGAAAGTACAAATGGGGTCAATACAACAAGGCGATGTAAAATGTCAAACTAAAACACTGTTTTAAAGTATTTTGGACCTTGCCTTTAAAAGTGACTTTGGAGAATATAATCTACATTAATCTGCATTATAATCTTCCCATTCAATGTGAGATAATACATACGCGTGTACATGAGTTATGAGCGTGTGTGTAACAGAGTTATATAAACGTGTAACGGTGTCACAGGAGCATGTATGCAGCAGGGTTACATGAACATGCATGTTGCAGTAGGGTTACAGTACTCTGGGAAAAATCCTCCACCAGCAGCTCTTTATAAGATGGATAAACTAGCAGAAACAGACAGCAGTTCTGTGAAGTTAAAGACAAAAAGAGACTATTTCATCCTGATCTCCATCATTTCTCATTCTCTGCAGATTCTCTCCTCTGTGTGTTTTAATCCCACACTGAGGCCTCGTCAGCTCTCTGAAGCACAGAGTTTGTGTCGCTGGCTGCGTTTGTCACTCTCTGAAGGCTGTGAGACACAGGAAGAGACTCAGTCACACATAAGTGCGCCTCCAGTTGCACTGTTAAAAGGGAACCAGAATGGCCACACAGTCCCTTGCATTCCCTATCCATGCAAGGATTGCATGGATTCCTTTCTTGACTTAGTGGATTATATATCACAGAATCACTTGAAGAATTTACATTACAGAAGTATATTTTTCACATGTTAAAAAATCATACTAAATAATATCCACAGATACAATTACAATATATTGAGAGTTAAGTGGGGAATATTCCTCAATAGTTTTAACCAATAAAAATATGGAGGAAGACTGAAAATGACTGCATCACACAGTGATGAACTGGATGAACTGTAACTTGCCTGGTGTGTATCTGTGCTTTGTGTTTTCTGCTCAGCACAGACCTACTGACTTTGTAGCTTCATAAAAATACAGCCTGTACACAGAACTGTCCTTTGCTTTTCTGAACGGCTGGTACAATTATAATGGTGAGAATATACAGGTGGGAACTTGTTACTTACAGTACGAGAGCGTCTGCTCCTCCCTCTCTCTGTTGGTGCTCTTCTTCCTGCTGAAAAGGGGAAGGGAGGGGGGGGGGTGAGTAACAGACCTTCAGGAGCTGTGGATCAGCCATCCCAGACAACATTTGATCATAACATTCCTACCTGCTCCTCTGAATTCAACAGCAAATTAGTAAAATTCTGCATATCTCTCTGATATCTAATGGTGAATTTCTATTATCATGTCTTCTCAGTGTTGATTGATACCCAGATGATTTTGCATTGCAATCAGTTACCTTGTGCACACCATGACAGTAAAGAGTACAAAAGCCACTGTGATTCCAACAACCCTCCATACAAGCGCTGTCTTATCTTCTGCTGTAAATAAACAGACATAGCATTTCAATTTACATTTATATTGCAGAGACTACATTCCAGAGTCGTGTAAAATAAGTGCATGAATAAATGTAGGAAGGTCAATGCAACACTCAGAAAATCAACTCAACAAAACAAAAAAAAAACAGATATGAGCGTACATACTATAATTCCCCAAGATATATAAACTATCTTCAAAATTATGTAGATGTACTTTAGGTGGTATGAATTAAAAAAAGCAAATAACCTGAATTACATAAGAAATACAAATATGCAGATACACATGTCAACTGCAAACAAGTGTGCACAGAGTCACTGAGATGTCTTTCCATTGGGAAGGGATGAACAAGTAACCAGAGACCTCTGACAAGTGTTTGAATGTGTCCCTGGTGCATCTGTTGAAGCTTTGGTTCGTCCATTTTAGGGGGATCTTAAATTTTAACAGTATGCTTAACTGTCCCATACTGGAACTGAGTTCACTTGGTCTGAAAATGAAAAGAGCCTCTTACTGTTTGGGGGGGGGGTGTTCAGGCAGGTGCCTATATCCTTCCCTGGACTCCGCACCAACCAAAACTGACCTTCATCCCTATTCATAGAGTCTCTCAGAGTAAGAGAGCTGATCTCAGATCATGTTTCCTCTCTTCATATCCACGCTTTATCCATAATGGCCCAAAGGCAAAACTGATCCTAGATCAGGGCTGGGTTTCCCAGAGTCTCCTTAGCCCTACGTGCGTCGTAAGGTATACCTTAAGGTCTTCCTTTAGGTCTCGAGCTGTTTCCCAGCGTCTCCTTCGCTAAGATATATCTTATGAAAGGTATACCTTTAAAAGGGTGGTCTGAGGCACTCGTAAGCTGTCCCTTAGTGCTGCGCTCCACTAATCCTGTCACAGTTTTGCCTTATTATGCCAACATTTTGCTTTTCAAATTGACAGTTGTACTAGAGTTCGCATCTAGTAGCACATCGGCATGCGAAAATGACATAGTTTAATATTAACTTTACGAAAAGTAATTATCCAGTCAACGTTTCTGTGCATAGCACGTCATGAGAATGCTGTCATTTTACCTGTCTATCCCCATCATGATGGTAATTATATATAGGGCCTATCCATGATACTAATCCAATTTGTTAAAAGAAAAAAAAAAAGTTTTTTAAATTTATACGTAGTGGCGCTAACTGAGAATATGGCTTTTCCGACTGCATACCCTGTAGAAGTTAATTCGTTTGTGTGTGAGTCAATGATCACACTGACTTGGAACAAACCGCCGGTTTATTAAGAATATAAAACCTGTGTGTGCAAAACCAACGTTGAGTGAGTCTACTTGCATGACCGATCTAGAGCACGTTGATTGGCCTAGCCATAAAAACACTTACAGGTACGGTGGCTCATAATGGCTCATAATGAACAAACATAGCCAAATGATCTACATCCCCTTCCTTTAGCTCACACCTCCTATATAAAACAAAATAGCACTGTGTAAATATCAACAATACGGAACATTTTTCTTACCATGTTGTTTTAAAGATTTTCGGTAAACAACCCAATAATGATATTCTTGGTTAAACTTAAGATTATCCAACAGCAAATTAAGGTGGATGAGCAAATCACTTTAACAGGTAGACCTATTCATAAGGCACCCGGTATAGAATTCATCATGATCAATTTCCACAGACGCGCTTTTGCCTTTCATCTACGATCATTTTTGCATTGCAGAGAAAAGTTTGCTGCTACAGTTGCCTATATATTGTGTGACAAAAACAAATTAACATTAGACCTTTGTTTCAATAAGAACAAAATAATTAACCCATATGTAGCTTATATCCTTTTCCCTGGGCTTCCACAAAGTCCCAGACTATGGCTTATATGTCCCGATTGATGCTTTTTATTTTATCCTTTGTAGTCTATATGTACGTATTTATTGAAACTATCACAAGGTCTCGTCTTAACTGACTCTTAAAGAGATTAGCAGATAATCTCTAGTAGGCATAGCTTCCTCTTCTGCAATATTAGATTGATGTAAAATGATTATGACAACACTTGTTATATTAAAACGTCATTCACAAGCCTTTACAAGTGAGACAATCGATTCGCTTGGCATCGATTGATAAACTTTTCAGCACCACAGTGAAGGCCAGCTCCAACTTACGATGTACCTTTGAGGTGTCCCTTAAGGCAACTGTTAAGGTATAGTTTGGGAAACACTCGTAAAAAAGCG
Organism: Anguilla anguilla; assembly: GCF_013347855.1. Classification (NCBI taxonomy): domain Eukaryota; kingdom Metazoa; phylum Chordata; class Actinopteri; order Anguilliformes; family Anguillidae; genus Anguilla; species Anguilla anguilla. The sequence goes on along the minus strand of NC_049201.1, from coordinate 83,645,113 downwards.
GTTTCCCTTTGAAAGGTATACCTTAGGAGCCTTCGTAAAACGTTAAGGTACATCGAAATTCGGAAACGCAGCCCAGACCTATTCTCTGAGACGCTTCATGAACCATAGAGTTGTGCTTGGAGGTTCTGGGCAAGTGAGTCATGCTTTCTAATCTGGATGATGGCTGCTGTGGTCCAGGCCATACAGTGTAGTGGGTGATACTATGACTCAGATACTATGACTCCAGGGGTGAGAAAGTAAAGCCCTGCCTGTCATGGTTCTGTGGGTGTCTGCGTTTCCCTTTTTGGGCCACCAGATGGCGGCACTGCAGTTTTTAGTTCTGTTCATTTACCCCGTTTAATTGTATTATTGTTTTCAATTATCTAATCATTGTTTTTGAGTTGTCTCATTTTCCCTTCCCTCTCTGTGGCCTGACTGTTCATTGTGCCCTTCTGTGTCTCGTCAGTGTCGTGTCTATTTAAAGTAATAATCTCAAAGATTTTCATTAAAATAAATATCTTTTAAGTCACTATCTATTGCTGCATTGGGTAACACAATGGTGATTGAGCCTATTTTTATATTAATTTATACTATTATTATTATCATAATTCATGATTAAAAAACTTGGTGTCTGTGGCGACATTCCCGGGAAAAAATCACAAGCGGCGCACAGTTAGTGACACATTTTTCATCACCCATCTGTGGTTGGTCCGCCAGAGAGGGTAGGCGGAACTAACGCAACAGGCTCGCTCTTCAACTCACTTGTGTGTGAGCGGCGTAGTTTTTTCCGGTGTCTGCATGCGTTACAATAACAGAGAAAGGGGGGGTTGGGGGAGTTATGGAACCCTAAAAAGTTTTTGTGTAACATGAGAGATCATATTATTTGTTGATGTAGATTTCATATTACATTTAATGACAATGTAACTTTACTAAATTACATAGCTATTTGCACAGCTAACGGTAGCTACCGGACCATGTCAAGAAAGACAGCATTAGTTTAGACAACGTTGGGCACAGTATCCATCTCTCATATCAGGTAACGTTGCGTTAGCTAGCTAGCTAATGTAATTAACACAATCTAATGTCGGCTAACAATTAGAAAAAAAAGCTAGCTAACGCTACCGACCGGTACCGACCTCGCAAACCGTCTCTCGAATGCAATGCTACCTTGTCGCAACGTTGCAGTGTAGCTAACTTAAGGCCAGTTCAGATCAATGATTCGCAACTAGACTGGGTGCAACTTGCAAAATTCCAAGACGTCTGATTGTAAACGTTCTAAAACTGCACTTGGCGATTTGACAAGGACGGTCTTTTAAAACCTCAGGGCAGGCAACGGCTCTGCTACTAGCCAGTTCACACCACTGCAATTTTCTCTGCAACATTCTAAAACCGTTTCGCCTCGTCGCGAATCATTGATCTGAACTGGCCTTAATGTTACCGTTATTTACATTGCCATCGAGTTAATCAATATATTATAATGATCGGAATAAAGCCGGGGTATGTGGAGCAGAGCCGGGTCTGATTTCTGAAGACGTCATGCAGGAGAAAACTAAATAAAAGAATATGGCAGTATGGATTAGCATTGTTATTATTTTATTATGCTTCCTCATATGTTCCTTCAGCCTTAATGCCCTTTTTGATGAAATCTCCTTTGATTTTGTTTTTATTCTTCTTGTTCTGATTACTAATTTAACACCCAGCTCAGCTTTATTCTCGAACAGCTTAGCTAGCAAAACCAGAAACACCAGGGGTAACATTTTGCAAGGCAGTTGTTTCAAAAATACCACACAACAATCATTCACGAAAAAGACTGCTTATTGTGCACGAGATACATAATTGCACGAGCCACAGCGAATCCCGCAAATTCTTCTCTGCAGTGTAAAGATGTTCATACCAGGCAAAAGTTGGATAAAGAACGTTTGCAGAAATTGATCATCACTAATTCTACCCCAGGTTTGCTACGGCATTTTAACCCGGCTCGGCAGTGTAAAGACATCTTGAGTTAGCCTAATGTTAGACAACGAATGAGTATGTACATAACGTTACTTTTATAACAACCGTTTTTTATTCAGTAAATAGTAAGTGTTATAGTTGGCGTGCCAACTGACTGACGTCACACAGGCGACACCGGTTGGATCTATGGGAAGTGAGGTCCAAAAACACACTTGCAATTACCGCTGCTCGCCATTGGCACCGCCATAGAAAACGAAACTGAAATCTTCGAGATTGTCACTTTAAGTTTCCTTCTTCCCTTACTCAGGTGCTGGATCATTTTGTGTGTTTTCTTATGGTGTTTCGGTATGTGCTCCCTCGTCTACTTGTGACTCTGTGTTGTCCTGAGTGTTCTCTTCCCTGCCCGAGTTCTGTTTTGCCTGGTTTTGCATTTCAAGAACTCTTTCTTAGTCCAGTTTTGAGACTTGCCCTGCGTGGCTTTGTTTTTGTTCTCCTTTGTCTTTGTTCTTATTGAAAGTAAAATTCTCAGTTTGGATTTTCCCCTTTGGTTTTTGAGTATTTTTTCTCTGCGTTTGGGTCCATTCCCTCGCCCCACGTGACTCTGCCATGTGTTTCTTCTGCCCATGAACTCATCCAGCTGATTTCACTAATTAGTTCTTCCTCATGGCTGAATAATTGTGCTAATGAGCAAATCCTGGTGATTAGAAAAAAAAAATATTTGGGGACGACTTACTTTCTGCTCTGCTCTGACTACCACAATAAGATTAAATATCCAAGCGATCAATAACTGATCCTAAAACAGGAACAATCACCATTGTTCAAAACAATGACATTTCTCCTCCTGTGTCACTCACTGTGTGTATTGATTGACATACCAGCAGAGGTCTGATCTCCATATGTGTTCAGTGCCACGCAGTAGTACTGTCCAAAGCTCCAGGATGTAAAGTTGGAAAAGCTCACAATCCGTTCTGATCCCGTCTGCAAGTCTGCAGGTCAAGGAAATAAAACATATTTTCTAAGTGTTTATTTTATCTCCATGTGCAATACATTTATATATCTTTAAATAAATTAACATGATCATTTTCCTTCTCACCCCTCATCATTTTATCTGTTAACATGCTAGTATCATACATGCATAGTTTATGGAAATTGAGATTTATTTTTAATAAATATTTTAATAAAAGTAATCTCTCCATAATTTTATGCAGTAAAGGTAGTGATGCTATAGCAGTGCACCTGCCTGTGAGCCTGTACCTATGGTCCAAACTGACTCTCAGTCACAGTCAAAGACTCAGACCTGTCACGGCAGTGCCCAGACTGTGCTGAAGGTGAGCACTGTAACCAATCGAGCCACTCTGGAGCCCGTTGTGAGATGTTATTTACTGCATGTCATCGTCTACGGTTCCATTATGTCCATTTCCCACAATGCCCTGTGGCTTTAAAGACCTTCCAAAAGAAGGCTGCACTAGGGGACTTGCTACCAGGGCACTACATAGACAGAAAAATGCATGCATTCACATACCATATGTGGCTTTCGATAGAAAGTGTGTGCTAGAAGCACAGCGTTAAAATTAGTACACATTGTATGTTTGCTATAATGTGTACATATGGCAGGCACGCTGTCCGCGAACCAGCCAATGGCATTCCAGCCATTCAAGTGACAGTGTCGAGAAACTAATAACTTACAAGACGACTGCTTGACATAATCGTGAGATCAATTTACTCAGAACTGGAAAATAAATTCTGGCCGTACCTTGTATTAGGACCAGTAGAGCAGAAGCATTCTGAGCTCCAAGTCTGTTCTGTGCCTCACAGTCGTACTGTCCTCTGTTCCAGGATCTAAAGTTAGAAAAGTTCAAGCTCTGTCCAGATCCTGCCAGCCAGACTCCAGTGTCATTCTTCTTAAACCAGGTGTAGTTCTGCACTGGTGGGTTGGCATCACTGCTGCAGGTCAGAGTCACTGAACTGCCCTCCACTATTTCACCAGAGGGGCTCACTGACACTGAGACACTCTTCAGAGCATCTGAAAGAGAAAATAACAGGTACTGCAGTTTTAAAGAAAAGTCACACTGAGGTGTTCTTGGCAGCATCTAAAATCATTAGAAAAATGTGTTAAATTCCATATTTACATTACATTACATTACATTACAGGCATTTGGTAGACGCTCTTATCCAGAGCGACGTACAACAAAGTGTATAACCATAACCAGGAACAAGTATGACGAAAACCCTAGAGAGAAGTACCGGTCCAAGTACAGGGAACAACCGTATAGTTCAACTTGGACCCTGATGGTTAAACTGATTAACACTAACAACGAGAACGGCAACAACGCAATCTATGGAAAAATAAAAATAAATAAAAATACAATTAGTCGTTAAGACAGGCGCATCGACTAAGTCACCTATGAAACAGCTGCCTAGTTACAACCCTAAGTTTTAGTCATTTACAGGGGGGAAGGGAAGGATGGGGAGAGGTGCAGCCTGAAGAGGTGGGTCTTCAGTCGTCGTTTGAAATGGGTCACAGTCTCAGCTGTTCTGACCTCCACAGGGAGGTCATTCCACCATCGTGGGGCCAGAACAGACAGGAGACGTGTTCTGGAAGTGCAGGTGCGAAGAGGGGGAGGTGCTAGGCGTCCTGAGGTAGCAGAACGGAGGGATCTGGCTGGCATGTAGGGTTTGAATATCTTGTGAAGGTATGCTGGGGCTGATCCCTTGACTGCCTGGTATGCTAGGACCAATGTTTTGAATTTGATGCGAGCTATAACAGGCAGCCAGTGGAGGGTAGTGAGCAGGGGAGTTACGTGGGAGTGTCTGGGGAGGTTGAAGACCAGACGAGCCGCAGCATTCTGAATGAGCTGCAGGGGTCTGGTGGCAGATGCCGGTAGTCCAGCCAGAAGAGCGTTGCAGTAGTCCAGGCGGGATAGAACCATTGCTTGGACCAGGAGCTGGGTTGAGTAGGTGGTGAGAAAGGGGCGGATTCTGCGGATGTTGTATAGGAAAAATCTGCATGCCCGGGTTACTGCTGCAATGTTGTTGGAGAGGGACAGCCTGTTGTCCATCATCACTCCGAGATTCTTGGCGCAGGATGATGATGTCACTACGGTGTCCCCTAAGGAAATGGAAAAGTCGAGGAGGGGAGAGGATAGAGCAGGAATAAAGATTAGCTCCGTCTTTCCTGGGTTGAGCTTCAGGTGGTGATTGTCCATCCAGCTCTGTATGTCCCTCAGGCAAGCGGAGATGCGGGCAGGGACCTATGTGTCCGATGGGGAGAAGGAGAGAAAGAGTTGCGTGTCGTCGGCATAGGAATGATGGGACAAGCCATGGGCAGATATTACAGGGCCAAGGGATCTTGTGTACATTACATTACATTACAGGCATTTAGCAATTTAGCAATTTACATTACATTACATTACATTACAGGCATTTAGCAGACGCTCTTATCCAGAGCGACGTACAACAAGTGCATTAGTTCAAGATGCAGAGGTGCAAAAGAAACACACTAGAGTGAAGTAAAGATCGTAGTGCCAGAAGTGACCACATAGATCAGGACTCCAACCCTGTAGAGTAACCTGTTCAGCAAACAACAATCCTACCAAGTACAAACTAGCACTGGAATCACATTTGCCTAATCAGACAAAAACAATCCTGCCAAATAAAAACTAACGTAATCGTATTAGCCTAACTAGGTACATTGAGCTAAACTATAGGCTAGGGAGGGGTGAGGAGAGGTGCAGCCTGAAGAGATGAGTCTTTAGTCTGCGTTTGAAGGTAGTCAGATTCTCTGCTGTTCTGACCGCCACGGGGAGGTCATTCCACCAGCGAGGGGCCAGGACAGACAGCAGACGGGAGCGGGAAGTACAGACGCGAAGAGGGGGAGGTGCCAAGCGTCCAGAGGTGGCAGAACGGAGAGGTCTGGCTGGTGTGTAGGGTCTGATGATCCTCTGGATGTACCCTGGTGCTGACTCCTTAGCTGCCTGGTATGCAAGCACCGAGGTCTTAAATTTGATGCGAGCCATAACAGGCAGCCAGTGGAGGTCAGTGAGCAGGGGGGTGACATGGGAATGTCTGGGGAGGTTGTAAACCAGACGCGCTGCAGCATTCTGGATGAGCTGCAGAGGTCTGATGGCGGATGCTGGCAGACCAGCCAGCAGCGAGTTTCAGTAGTCCAGGCGGGACAGGACCATCGCTTGAACTAGGAGCTGGGTTGCGTAGGTGGTGAGGAAGGGGCGGATTCTCCGGATGTTGTACAGGAAGAACCTGCACGTTCGATTCACCGCCGTGATGTTCTGAGTATAATTTCTCACTCACTGTGTTGCATCTCAAAACACTAGCAGAGACATTAATTTCAAAGTAATGTTTATAATGGAGCTGAAATCTCACACTGTGATGTGGAGGGGTGGTGTGGTTAGGGCGCCATCTGCAGGCAGAGTGGGAGCAGTATAGCTGGCTAACAACCACGCCTGTTTGCAATAATAATTGATTGGTAATAGTTTATATGCTCTGCCTGCAGTGAGACCGGGGTGCTGGAATGAGAGACGCACGCGGGAGCGGCATGCCATCTAATCCCCGTCCTTATCCTGTGTGTTTTGTTTTGTTTTGGTTTCCGTGTTTTTGGTATCGAGCGCACAATAAAGCCTTGGTGCCTCTAACAATGACGGATTGTGTGGTTTGTGAGGAAAAGGACTGCAGAACCTGTTACAGTAAATATCCCAGTATATCATGCTTTGTTACAAAATGAACTGGATATACTGTAGCTTTTTATGGTAGTTGGAAAATGACACAACAGAATCAAGTTTTCAAAAGTGACAGTAGTATTTAGATATGTCTTTTTAGCATCTTCATTAATAATGATAACTTCATTTTTTAAAAAGTTGAACAGCAGCATGTGGTACCTTTTTTGCCCTTTGCAAACTCAAAATGACTACACGTTTTACTTAAGACATGTCAGTATGATCAGGCTTATCATTGTATGATAATGTAATTATATCTGATTTCTACTCCACTGCCCCGTGTGACTGCTTTACTCAGTGTCTTACTGCTGTGAAGTTACCCAAAGACACTCAGGAGATACTGATTCTCTGTGTGTCTGAAGCTGAGATGCACTGAAATACTCACATAGCACATCAAGACGTATAAGAGGAGATGTGTTTCTCCCAATCACATTCTGTGCCGCACAGTAGTATTCTCCTGCATTCCGCAGTGTGATGCTTTTAATGGTGTAACTGGATCCTCTCCATGAGAGTTCAGCTCTATTCTTATACCAGGTGTATTTCTGCACTGGTGGGTTGGCATCACTGCTGCTGCAGGTCAGAGTCACTGAACTGCCCTCCACTATTTCACCAGAGGGGCTCACTGATACTGAGACGCTCTTCGGAGGATCTGAAAGAGAAAATAACAGGTCTTGCAGTTTTAATTAAAAGTCACACTGAGATGTTCTTGGGAACATCAAAATCATTAGAAAAATGTGTTAAATTCTATAATATTCTCACTCACTGTGTTGCATCTCAAAACATTAGTAGAGACATTTATTTCAAAGTAATGTTTATAATGGAGCTGAAATCTCACAATGTGATGTGGAGGGGTGGTGTGGTTAGGGCGCCATCTGCAGGCAGAGTGGGAGCAGTATAGCTGGCTAACAACCACGCCTGTTTGCAATTACAATTGATTGGTAATAGTATATATGCTCTGCCTGCAGTGAGACTGGGGTGCTGGAATGAGAGACGCACGCGGGAGCGGCATGCCATCTAATCCCCGTCCTTATCGTCTGTGTTTTGTTTTGGTTTTGTTTCTGTGTTTTTGGTATTGAGCGCACAATAAAGCCTTGGTGCCTCTAACAACGACAGATTGTGTGGTTTGTGAGGAAAAGGACTGCAGAACCTGTTAGAGTAAATATCCCAGTATATCATGCTTTGTTACAAAATAAACTGGACATACTGTAGCTTTCTATGGTAGTTGGAAAATGACACAGCAGAATCAAGTTTTAAAAAGTGACAGAAGTATTTAGATGTCTTTTTAGCATCTTCATTAATAATGATAACTTCATTTTTTAAAGTTGATCAGCAGCATGTGGTACCTTTTTTGCCCTTTGCAAACTCAAAATGACTACACGTTTTACTTAAGACATGTCAGTATTATCAGACTCATCACTGTATGATAATGTAATTATATCTGATTTCTCCTCCACTGGCCAGTGTGACTGCTTTACTCAGTGTCTTACTGCTGTGAAGTTACCCAAAGACACTCAGGAGATACTGACTCTCTGCTTTGTGTGTATGAAGCTGAGATGCACTGATATACTCACACTGCACATCAAGACGTTCAGGAGGAGATTCTTTTGTCCCAATCCCATTCCCTGCCTCACAGTAGTATTCTCCTGCATCCAGCAGTGTGATGCTTTTAATTGTGCAACTCCGTTTTGATCCTCTCCATTGGAATGCAGATCCAGACTTCTGAACCCAGGTGTATCTCTGCACTGCTGGGTTGGCATCACTGCTGCAGGTCAGAGTCACTGAACTGCCCTCCACTATTTCACCAGAGGGGTGCACTGATAATAAAACACTCTTAGGCGGATCTGAAAGAGAAAATAACAGGTATTGCAGTTTTATATAGATCTCACACTTACCTCAGTTAAAGTATGTTTCCTTTTCCTCAATGTTTCCAATAAGTCATTTTGTTTGACTGCTATGATAGAAATGCCATCTTTCTTTCAATTTTTAGAATTTACTTAGTCCGATATCGTTTCTAATCATAATAATTTCCATTTCCTAATCATTATCTGCAGGTTGCTCTTCTGCCCTGTTCTCATGTCTTTTAAAGGTACATTAAAGTACAACTGCATCACTGCTTTTTCAAAATGAGTAACGAACGAGACTCAGTAAAGTTAAATGTTTGAGTTTGTCTTCAAATACTCACAGAGAGTCACTGCTGGGGACGGGAGATTCTCATGACCTCTTACTGCACAGGAGTAGCTGCCTGCATCTCCACTGCTGGCTATGAACTGAAGGTAGTCATCTTGTTGATATTTCTGTTCGAAGTAATGTAGAGATTGTCCATTCTTGTACCAGATGATTGTTTGCCTGCCAGTCAGGTCAGTGCAGGTGATTTTACAGTTTAGTGTCACCCTCACTCCCTCACTCCTTATGTCAGACTTCATTTCAACCTTTACACCTGAGTGAGAAGAAGAAATACAATAACACAATATACTGAGTTATTCAACAAAATTGGTATAATATACATTCAATAGAGGTGATACTTTGATATTATACATTCATAAAAACATCATCATAACAACAGTGACAAAGCATTAGCAATATGATCATGATTTTCACAATAAATTTATAATTTTAAAATAATATGCTTTGACCTTTGATCTCCCTGCTCATGATCAACCCTAAATTGTGTCTCAGCATGGTGTGCTGTTTCTCTGTTGTGAATTTAAAAAATCCTTTCCTGTTTCCTGTTCTTAAACAGAGAATATTTTATTCTGCTGGAGTAGGATTGACCATAAATACAGACATGCATTCAGTACCGGCCCGAGGGTTTCGGGGGCCCTAAGTAATCCTGTCGACCCGGGGTGGGGGGGGGGGGGGGGGCGTGGCTGCTTTGTAAAATCCGTCTTACATTACATTGTTATGAAATATTCGGTTGTCATTCCGTTTTAAATTACTAACGCTGGTTTTGCGATAGGGGATGAATACCGCATGGGGGCCCCCTGGTGGCCACGGGGGCCCTAAGCAGCCGCTTAGTTCGCTTATGCCTCGGGCCGGCCCTGCATGCATTATTTCCCAGTAAAACAGAAGGTGGGCAGACACTCACATTTCACATTGACTGCAGGGGAAGTGACTCCTCCTGTAGGGCTGTAAGTCACTCCCCGTTCCATCTGGCTCAGCACACCTGAAAAACACACACACACACACACACACACACACACACACGCACACAAGCACACACACAAATACACACACACACACACACACACAAATTGAAAACACAGATGTGTTGGCAACATGACAGATAAGGGATTCAATTAACAAAACTTTAAAACTACTGTACCTAACTTATATAGTACATCACTAATTGTACATGTGGAGCCCTTGATATGTTCTGGAGGCAGGGTGATATCTGTGGTTGGTTTTGTTGATATAATTTTGGACCTTCCAATAATATATATATATATATATATATATATATATATATATATATATATGGTTGTTTTTTCAGTGATATAAGAATTTGCAGGTTCAAACGAATTAACTGCATAATCTTTTGTCCCTTTGTTAGCTATTTTAATACTTACTGACATCAGTAGATGGCAGTAGCCGCCAATAAATGTGAGATTCGCAGGTGCAGGAAGTCTTGCTGAGTAGCAAGCTTTGTTAAAAAGTAGCATTATGTCAAGCAAGTTAAGAGCGAGTGTCTGGGTACACTCTCGGCTGAAAACTGTTATGTTTTGCTAACAGTGAAAATGAACTGCTTTTTATCAAAATATGTGGCACCAAAATACTTTTTTGCCATTCCAAGAATGCAACATGCACAGTCAACAGCTCTGATCATTTCGTAAAGCCACAGATATTTATATCATGCCTCTGTCTCAGTTTTAAAGCTGAGTGTGAAGAGGAACTTCTTATAAGTTCTCTCTTTTGCCCCTCTCTCTTCAGTTGAGAAATGTTGCACTACTTTAAACTAATATATTATGTAGAATATCATTTTATAGAAATTATATACATTCCTTAAAGCAATATAAATGTATTCACTTTTGCTGCTGATTGAGATAATGAAGGGAGACTAATAAATAGGAACACATGCGGATAAATGCTGTGTATGTTGAAGACTGAAACATCAGAACTACATTTGGAAAAAAAAAAACAAACAATTTACCTGACACAGAGAGGACGATTACCAACAAGGCATTGAAGAGCATGGCTGCATCAAATTGATAATATTCATCCAAATACACATATACAGGTCTTGATTATTATTTACACTGTAAAAATGAATGGCAGAAACAAACACTGTCAGAGTATTCTATTTATTCGCATAAATACTACACAAGACTAACAAATATTACAGAAGACTAATAAATACTACACAAGCGCACACAGTGAGTTAAGGTGCTGCTAATGTCCATAAATGTTCAGGCTTTGATGAAGAGCTCACACAGATGCAAGACAGCAGAAACTCAGACAGCCTTTTACTTGATGAATGTTATTTGTATGGAAGAAACAGCGATAATTTCTACCCAGAAAATACATTTTATTTTCATATTTGATTCCAGTGTTTTCTTCTTTCACTCCAAAATACTGTGAGATAATTTTGACTAAATGAAATAATATGATAATGCACTTACCAGGAGAGAATTCTGATCTGGCCTCAGTGCTTTGCTAATGTGCCATTAGTATTAAACAGCCTTGCAGACAGAGCAGTGTGGCTGAATATGATTGGATATAAAATGCTTCACACTAAATATAAAAGTAGAATGTGTTACAGATCTGACTCACTTCCTGAAGGTGATACTCATTTTTAGATTTTATCGGATACAAACGTTTGAATAAAATATACAGTCGTTTTCTTTGTGTCTGGGCTGGACCAGTAGTGCCTTTTCAAAAAGACTGGGTAATTCTCTTTTCTTTGCCCCCACTGTATTATTGAAATTTAGATGTCAATAATTATGTTCTTTTTTGCATATTACGCTTATAAAATAAACTACTATGTTTACAAAAATGATTCCGGATTACAACACAAACTGATGCTAAGATCTGAGGCTTTGCCTATTCCAATACATCCATTAATCCATCCATTATCAATACCCGCTTATCCTGAGCATGAGATGGTGCTGGAGCCTATGCAAGCATGCATTGGGCGAGAGGCAGGAATACACTCTGGACAGGCTGCCAATCTATCGCAGGGAACACACACCATACACTCACACATAGGGGCGACATAGCTCAGGAGGTAAGACCGATTGTCTGGCAGTCGGAGGGTTGCCGGTTCAAACCCCGCCCTGGGCGTGTCGAAGTGTCCTTGAGCAAGACACCTAACCCCTAACTGCTCTGGCGAATGAGAGGCATCAATTGTAAAGCGCTTTGGATAAAAGCGCTATATAAATGCAGTCCATTACCATTTACATTCATACCTATGGGCAATTTAGAGTCTCCAATTGGCCTATTTGCATGTTTTTGGAGAGGCAACCAGAGTACCCAGAGGTACATGCAAACTCCAGACAGAAAGGCCCCAAGCCGAGATTCGAACCCCGTGCCTTCTTGCTGTGCGGCGACAGTGCTACCCACTGCACCACCATGCCACCCCTATTCCAATACATGTACAATAGAGGATAAAATAAAAGTGACTGTAAAAGATGTGATAGGCATCAGGCACAGGTAAACACCCATACATTCAGGAGCCCTATACAAAATCTATTACCTAAACCAGATTATTTAATTCAGTTTAGTAAAAGATCTTCCAGGAATTTGATCTGAAATGTACATACAAGACTCATCTATTTTAATAATTGCCCCATCTACAGGTAGATTGAATGTATTGCATCCATCTATCCCTCCTAGGTAAATTTTACTGCCACAAACAGCATGCTTTACCATTGCTACCATATGTAGCTCAGTCGTGTTTAAGTTTCATGCATTGGACATTTGACATGAAGCTGGAACATCAACGAAATGCTGCTGATGCTTGGTCTATAACCCGCTTATTAACATAAAGATTGCACACAGTGTACTTTCACAGAAGATGAAAGGAGTGGACAGTGGTTTGGGGGTCCAGAGTGTGACTCTGACCACAGACAGTTAAAGCGCTGCTCACTTCCTGCAGCTTGTTCTATTCTTTATTTTATTCCACACCTCAGTTCAGTTGGGGTGGAGCAGAGCTGTTTCTGTGGTTGATGTTCATGTGACCTTTTAGAACTTTGCTTTTGCTTTGCCTGTTATACGGTCCTTCATACACATAATTAGTTGCGTTTCAATGCTGATATTTCATAAAGATGACTTTTACTACATACAACCTGTTGTATAGTATTATTATAGTATCTTTCAAAGAGATGAACTTGATCCCCACGTGAAATAAATGGAATGCAGGCAAAACATGGTGGCCATATGAAGAAAATAATGATAATATTTTTCAGAACAGAGGTTCGAGGTTCACAGTGTTTTACAATGCTCAAATAAACCTTAATACATTGATACACAAAATGAAACAATATATGTAAAGAAAACAAATATAAATATGCATTCTTTCAAATATCTAAAACCAGACAGAAACTTAAATATGTGATCAATGCAACAAGGCAATGTAAAATTAAGTACTAAAACACTGTTTTAAAAACATCTAGGACCTTACCTTTAAAAGTGACTTGAGTTTGGAGATTATAATCTGCGCAGACTATAATAAAATATGAGAATGTAATATCTTCAGACATGGGCCTGGAGGACTATGCAAAGGAGACACGCACACACACACACACACACATTATTTCAAGAATAAAATTTAGTCTCACAAAAGTTTAAATGATGGCAAAATCTATCATTTTCTTCAGGAATAGAGCACACCAGTAAATGTAGTTCATTTACAGTTCTGCCCATGTTATGAAGCCAAAGAAATCTATTCATCTCTGTAGCAGAGTTGTGAATAAACAGGAACTTCAGATAATTTCTATTCTCTACATTTCACAGCAGATGTATGGTAAAAACAAATGAAAAAAGATTCTGATCAGCCTAGAATCCCTAAACCAAATTCAAATTAAAATTCAAAATAACTTTATTTATCTGTTAGGAACATCATTCGTGCAAAAGCGTCAGTGCATGCTCAGCACATAACCGGACAAACGACAAACACAGATTATGCAACATACAAGTGTAGATTAAAACAGATGTCCGCCTATAGGGCATCTAAACAACGTATGTGATCGTGTGTATAAGATTTAGATTGTCATTTCCTGTAACATATGTCTTTAATTTTTGCTTTCCCTGTCTAATGAGTTAAACAGGTTAAATCAAATCATAGTAATTCTAAATAGATTTTAGCTTCTGATAGATATTGTAACCTCTGTAAACTGGCATTAATAAGCAGAACTGAAGTAACTAAATTGTTTACCTGAGGCAGAGAGAAGGGCTTACAAAAATACTGTTGAGGTTGTTTGGGGCATGGCTGCATCGGCCTGAACATACATATAAGAAACATAACTTATATTATTGCCTTTTGTTTTTTAATCATAACCAAAATTCCACAAAAAAATCACTGATATTCAGTGTTTAACAGATAACATGGAAAGTAATAAAAGAAAGAGTTACTTTCAGTATGCAATGATATATATATTTATTTTTTAATTTTTTTTTTATAATTTACTGTTTTAACGAATGCTGTGCATGTTTTCCCCACTGGTCACATAGCCACCTTTCAGCAGTGAGAGAGACTGATCTCCATTAGGATCACTAGATTAGCACAGAATAAAGCACTCGCTGTAATCCGTAGATCAGAGAACAACACTGTACTTAAATTTCTCCACTGTTTAAAAAAATGCAATGAATTTAAGCGTACAAAAATCAAAAATGTCTTCTATCAACTTCTATCAAGGCACTCTATTGAACAATGTACATAATTTTACAATGCAATGAAAAAATGTGTTAACAGCCATTAAGAATAGAACAGGGCTAAATCATGCACTTACGCTGGTAGAGGAGGTGTGATCTTAACGGTTTTCTAATTGTCTGAAAGGGCCCTGCTGACAGGCTCATATTTCTGAACATGGCAGACTGACTGTGATGTATGCAAAGCTTAAAGCAGAATTGTTTGCATTTATTTATTTATTATTATTATTATTATTATTATTACATTTTACTTTAACCAGGAGATTATTGTTGAAATTAAAATTCCCTTTTCAAGAGTGTCCTGGCCAAGACAGGTAGCAGCTCATGCAGTTTAGCATGGTTGCAGAATGACAATATAAAATCAAATTATAGACAACAAAGATTATTTTACAAGTATGCAACTTCACTGTGTAATTTGACATATTGGTACCCAATAATTAATATAAAAACATTAAAGAGCTACATGAGCATCACAGCTGTGTAAAATATGTTAACAGTATTTTAAAAGCCAGATAAAAAGAGGAAACCATGTTCCAATGCGAATGACAATATTTTGCTGCTGTAGCCTAGCCTATAACCCCCAGATCAACATAAAGATTGCACTTACTTTCGCAGAAGTTGTAAAACGCGGACAGGTGTAGTTATCTTTGTGAAAGTATCACGGCTCTGGTGCCCCAAAGCGGGTACTGTGAGGTGCCCCTGCTTGGCTCTTTTGTGCAGAGGAGTAGCGGGCGCGGCTGTGGGTGAAGATGCCTAATTTCAGACGAGTGCCACCCTGAAGACAGACAGTTAATGCGCTGCTCACTTCCTGCAGCCTGTTCTATTCTTTATTTTATTTCACACCACAGTTCAGTGTCCGGTGAAGCAGCGCTGTTTCTGTGGTTGATGTTCATGTGACCTTTTAGAACTTTGGTTTAGCTTTGCCTGTTATACGGTCCTTCATGCACATAATTAGTTGCATTTCAATGCTTATACTTCATGAAGATGATTTTTACTACATACAGCCGATTGGATTATTGTATATTTCACATTTCACGGAAATGAAATAGATGCCAACACATGAATAAAATGGAATTTATATGAATATTATTTAATTTGTTTATTTTATTTTATTTTATTTTCTTTGGGGGGGCCGGCGTTTGCAGGCAAAACATGATGGCCATGTAAAGAAAATAATGATAATCTTTATCAAAACAGAGGTTCAAGGTTCACAGTGCTTTACAATGCTCAAATTAATCATAATATATTGACAGACATAATAAAACAATGCATGTAAAGAAAACAAACACAAAGATACATTATTTCAAACAGCTAACCAGACAGAAAGTAAAAATGGGGTCAATACAACAAGGCAATGTAAAATGTAAAGCTAAAACACTGTTTTAAAAGATGTTGGACCTTGCTTTTAAAAGTTACCTGAGTTTGGAGATTACAATCTGCATTAATCTGCATTATAATCTTCCCATTCAATGAGAGAGAATACATGCGCATATACATGAGTTATGAGCGTGTGTGTAACAGGGTTATATAAACGTGTAACGGTGTCACAGGAGCATGTATGCAGCAGGGTTACATGAACATGCATGTTGCAGCAGGGTTACATGAACATGCAGGGTTACAGTACTTTGGGAAAAATCCTCCACCAACTGCTCTTTATAAGATGGATAAACTAGCAGAAACAGACAGCAGTTCTGTAAAGTTAAAGACAAAAGGAGACTCTTTCACCCTGATCTCCACCATTTCTCATTCTCTGCGGATTCTCTCCTCTGTGTGTTTTAATCCCACACTGAGGCCTCGTCAGCTCTCTGAAGCGCAGAGTTTGTGTCGCTGGCTGCGTTTGTCACTCTCTGAAGGCTCTGCTCTGAGGTGAGACACAGGAAGAGACTCAGTCACACATAAGTGCGCCTCCAGTTGCACTGTTAAAAGGGAACCAGAGTGGCCACACAGTCCCTTGCATTCCCTATCCATGCAAGGATTGCATGGATTCCTTTCTTGATTTAGTGGATTATATATCACAGAATCACTTGAAGAATTTACATTACAGAAGTATATTTTTCACATGTTAAAAAATCATACTAAATAATATCCACAGATGCAATTACAACATATTGAGAGTTAAGTGGGGAATATTCCTCAATAGTGTAAACCAATAAAAATAAGGAGGAAGACTGAAAATGACTGCATCACACAGTGATGAACTGGATGAACTGTAACTTGCCTGGTGTGTATCTGTGCTTTGTGTCTTCTGCCCAGCACAGACCTACTGATTTTGTAGTTTCATAAAAATACAGCATGTACACAGAACTGGCCTTTGCTTTTCTGAACGGCTGGTACGGTTATAATGGTGAGAATATCCAGGTGGGAACTTGTTACTTACAGTACGAGAGCGTCTGCTCCTCCGTCTCTCTCTGTTGGTGCTCTTCTTCCTGCTGAAAAGGGGGAAGGGGGGGGGGGGGGGGGGGGGGTGAGTAACAGATCTTCAGGAGCTGTGGATCAGCCATCCCAGATGATATTTGGTCATAACATTCCTACCTGCTCCTCTGAATTCAACGGCAAATTAGTAAAAATACTGCATATCTCTCTGATATCTAATGGTGAATTTCTATAATCATGTCTTCTCAGTGATGATTGGTACCCAGATGCTTTTGCATTACAAACATTTACCTTGTGCACACAATGATAGCAAACAGTGCAAAAGCCACTGTGAGTCCAACAACCATCCATACAAGCGCTGTCCTATCTACTGCTGCAAATAAACAGAGATAGCATTTCAGTTTACATTTATCTACCAGAGACTTGAATCCAGAGTTGTTTAATATAAATGCATGCGTAAAGGTAGGAAGGTCAATGCAACACTCAAAAAATCAATTAAATCACAGTTAAACATGAGATAGGTGTGTAGACCCCAAAATATATATATATAACACAATCAAAATGGTGGCGATGTACTCTATGAGGTATAAACCAAAAAGAAGCAAATAGCTTGCATTGTATATGAACTACAAACATGAAAATTTATGTCAAATACAAGCATTCCCATTGGGAAGGGCTGAACAAGTTACCAGAGACCTCTACATAAGTTTAATATGTCCCTGGTGCATCTGTTGAAGCTTTAGTTCGTCCATTTTAGTGGGATCTTAAATTTTAACAGTATGCTTAACTGTTCCATACGGGAACTGAGTTCACTTGGTCTGAAAATGAAAAGAGCCTGGGGGGGGAGGGTTCAGGCAGGTGACTATAGCCTTCCCTGGACTCCAACCAAAACTGACCTTCATCCCTATTCATAGAGTATTTCAGAGTAAGAGAACTGATCTCAGATCATGTTTCCTCTCTTCATATCCAAGCTTCATCCATAATGGCCTAAAGACAAAACTGATCCTAGATCAGAACTATTCTCTGAGATGTTTTATGAACTGTAGAGTAGTGCTTGGAGGTTCTGAGCAAGTGAGTCATGCTTTCTAATCTGGATGATGGCTCCTGTGGTCTAGGCCATACACTGTAGTGAGTGATACTATGATTCAGATACTATGACTCCAGGGGTCAGAAAGTAAAGCCCTGCCATGTGTTTCTTCTGCCCATGAACTCATCCAGCTGATTTCACTAATTAGTTTTTCCTCCTGGCTGAATAATTGTGCTAATGAGCAAATCCTTATGATTGGAACAAAATATTTGGGGACGACTTTTACTTTCTCTCTGCTCTGACTACCACAATAAGATTGCGTAGTTTATGGGATTATTCCTGTCATTCAAATGACATAGGCCTAGTCAGCAAATCCACAACTTAAAACATACAGTAACAGCATCTCAGAATCTTGAGATCAATTAACACATAAATGAATAATAAATTCTGGTCCTACCTTGCACTGTGACCAGCAGAGCAGAAGCATTCTGAGCTCCAAGACTGTTCTGTGCCTCACAGTCGTACTGTCCTCTGTTCCAGGATCCAAAGTTAGAAAAGTTCAAACTCTGTCCTGATCCTGCCTGCCAGGCTCCAGTGTCATTCTTCTTAAACCAGGTGTAGTTCTGCACTGGTGGGTTGGCATCACTGCTGCAGGTCAGAGTCACTGAACTGCCCTCCACTATTTCACCAGAGGGGCTCACTGATACTGAGGTGTTGTTGGGAGCATCTAAAATCAATAGAGAAATGTGTTAAATTCCATATAATTTATCAATCTCTGTGATTTGTCTCAAATAGATTCAGAACCATTTATTGCAAAGGAAAGTTTAAAATGAAGCTGAAATATCACACTGCAAATGTTTTCTTTGTTTGGAAATGAGTAGAATATACTGCATTGTTTCATGGGGGTTGGTAAATGGCCTTGAGACACAGGTTAAATAAGCTTTCAATAATGACAGCAGTATTTAGTTAAGCAATTTTATTTAGCATTATTTAGAAAGGTTAAAAATAGAAAAAGAAACACACAAACCTGTTTGCTTGGTGTATTAAGAGTAACTATTATTTGGTATAAAACATCTACAGTACATATGGTATGTTTGTTTGCCCTGTGCAAACTCAGAATGACTACTTGTTTCACTTATGAGATGTCCGTATCATCTGGCTTACTCATCATGTTAAATCAATTATATCTTTATTAGATTTCTCCTCCACTGGCCAGTGTGTCTGCTTTACTCTGTGTCTTACTGCTGTGAAGTTTCCCAAAGACACTGAGGAGATCCTGACTCTCTGTTCTCTGTGTTTGATGCTGAGATGCACTGATATACTCACACTGCACATCAAGACGTTTAGGAGGAGAGATGTTTGTCCCAATCCCATTCCCTGCCTAACAGGTGTATTCTCCTGCATCCTGCAGTGTGATGTTTTTAATGGTGTAACTGTCCACTGGTCCTCCTGTCTCTGAGGATACAGCTCTATTATTCTTATACCAGGTGTAGTTCTGCACTGGTGGGTTGGCATCACTGCTGCAGGTCAGAGTCACTGAACTGCCCTCCGCTATTTCACCAGAGGGGCGCACTGATAATAAGATGCTCTTAGGAGGATCTGAAAGAGGAAATAACAGGTCCTGCAGTTTTATTTAGATCTCACACTTACCTCAGTTAAAGTATGTTTCCTTTTCCTAAATGTTTCCAATGCGTCGTTTTGCTTGACTGCTATTATTGCAATGCCATCTTTCTTTCAATTTTTAGAATTAACGTAATCCGATATCGTTTCTAAACATAATAACTTCCATTTCCTATCTGCAGGTTGCTCTTCTGTCCAGTTCTCATGTCTTTTATCGGTACATTAAAGTACAACTGCATCACCGCTTTTTCAAAATGAGTAACAAATGAGACTCAGTAAAGTGAAATAAATGAGTTTGTCCTCAAATACTCACAGAGAGTCACTGCTGGGGACAGGAGATTCTCATGACCTTTAACTGCACAGGAGTAGCTGCCTGCATCTCCACTGCTGGCTTTGAACTGAAGGTAGTTATGATTTTGATATTTCTGGGCGGTGTAAAACAGAGATTGTCCATTCTTGTACCAGATGAATGTTTGGCTGCCAGTCAGGTCAGTGCAGGTGATTTTACAGGTTAATGTCACCCTCACTCCCTCACTCACTGTGCTAGATTTCATTTCAACCTTTACACCTGAGTGAGAAGAAGAAATACAATACCACAATATACTGAGTTATTCAACAGAATTCCACATTGTACTGCACCAACAATAAATGTATGAATGCATATTACTGTAAATGGTCCAGTATTTCATTTCAATTAAAGATTGAAGTCAACTGAGACCCCAAAACCTCAATCTGTCTGATAATGGAATGCTTGTTCTCTTGGTTCTTGTGCATAAATGAATGCAAAATACACAAATGTGACCTCAAACACTCACATCTCACACTGAGAGTCACGGCAGGGGAAACAAGATGCTGATTGCCTCTTACAGCACAGGAGTGCCTGCCCGTATCGTCACGTCTGAATTTAAGGATTCTATAGGACTGGTAGAACCTGGAGTCTTCAGTCAGAAGCTGCTCATTCTTGTACCAGATGAAGCTGTTGCTCTCAGTCAGGTGAGTGCAGGTTGCTCTACAGGTCAGTTCCACTGTCTCTCCCCCTGACACTGTTCAGAATTTATATCCACCTTCAAACCTGAGTGGGTTAAAAAAGAAAACAGAATGTAACTCAACACACTTCTATTCTACATTAGAAAATCCAGCAAGGTGATAAAAATGATTTTTTTTTATGGACATAATGTGCACTAATAATATCAATAACACAAGGAAACATGAGCAGAAAGTTGATGGTCACTAGGAGGATTAGGGCCATGCATTGCTTGTGCCAAAATGCTTGTTTTGTTATTTTTGTACAGTGGTGGTAAGTAACTAAGTACATGTACTTTGTTACTGTACTTATGTAGGATATTGGAAACTTTGTACTTTTGCTGAGTATGAACAATATTGGCAACTTTCACTTTCTACTCCAATACATCGATAAAGAAATGATGTACTTTTTACTCAAATACATTTCTATTGACAACTAACATTACTTGTTACATTTCTTGTGGTTGGTCGTCAGCCAAATTTTCTCTGGATTGGCTGGCATAACGTGGTGAAAACATGCAGTCATTTCCCACTCTTTTAAAAATTATCTGGTGGCTGATACAGGGTGATACCGCCATCTACAGGGCATTGTATTATCTCATAATAAACACATTTTCAGTGTACAAGAATGCTAAGTTACTCACACATACAAAGCACTGTCTAAAAGTCATGCATTCAAACTGGCTAAATCTAGGCGATTAAAAGTATTGATATCAAAATGACGCCAGGTTACTGTACTACAAACTATATAGGCTATCTTTCCTCACCGAAATTAAAGAAGCGGTATTCCAAAGCAATGCTACCCAATGTTTTCTTAACAAAGAAGGCACATGACAATTCAGACATGCCTGCGTCTTTTTTAAACTGGCAATGTAGCACCTTACGCCTTTGCACTATACAGAGATGTAAGATGTTGTGCTTGGACAGCATAGTTGGACAGACAAATCCTCTTCCTGGGTTTTGTAAAATCTGTCTTACATTACATTGTTATGAAATATTTGGTTGTCATTCCGTTTTAAATTACTACCACTGGTTTTGCGATAAGGGATGAATCCCACATGGGGGGCCCCCTGGTGGCCACGGGGGCCCTAAGCAGCCGCTTAGTTCGCTTATGCCTCGGGCCGGACCTGCATGCATTATTACCCAGTAAAACAGAAGGTGGGCAGACATTCACATTTCACATTGACTGCAGGGGAAGTGACTCCTCCTGTAGCACAGGAGTAGAGATCTGTATCATGAGTGCTGGCTAAATTGAGGGAGTATTTATTTTGATAGGGGACACAGCTTTTCCATTCTTGTACCAGGTAAAGGTTGAGCTGCCTCTCAAAGTGCAGGTGCTGCTACAGGTCAGTGTTACACTCTGTGCCTCATTCTCTGTCACTTTCACCTGAAGACCTGCACACAAGAATCAACATGATAAAAAGACCATTCTGTTTCTATTAGAAAATGATTAGGAGTACTGCCAGTTAATCATATAAAAAGCAAGTTTAGAATTACCTGTAACTGTCAATGAGACTCCAGGATGACCAGTACATTTTCCACCATAACGGTCGGTGAGGAACTTGAAGCGATATATTGCTGAATCACTTTCTCTCAGTTGCTTTATTCTAAAAGTGCAGTCACCGTGCTTATTCCCCAGGTACTCCACACGGTCAGAGTACTCTGGGTACTGGGACAGATCCTCAGGCTCCTGTGGCTTGTTCCAGTGAATAAACCAGAAAGTTTTCTGCACTGTGTGAGATGTGGGATATGAGTAAGTGCAGCTCATGTCTACTGAAGACCCCTTTTAGGCACAGATTCTCTCAGGGGTGTAAGTCACTCCCCATCCCCTCTGGCTCAGAACACCTGAAAAATACACACACACACGCGCACACGGGCGCACACACACATACACACGCAGACACACACACACATACACACGCAGACACACACATGCACATGTATACATATATACACACACACACACACACACATGCACACACATACACACAAACACAAGTATACATACACACACACACACATGCGCACACATATGCAAATGCACGCACACACACACACACACACACAAATTCACTCATGCAAACACTCACACACACAAACACACTGCTCAGAAATCCTTTAAAACACAGATGTGTTGGCAACATGACAGCTAAAGGATACAATTAACAAAACTTTAAAACAAGTGCACCTAACTTCTTCAAAACTATGGAACATCAATAATTGTACTTGTATTTCAATACTAACTTATGTCAGTAGATGGCAGTAGCCTCCTATCAATGTGAGATTCGCAGGTACAGGAAGTCTTGCTTAGTAACTAGCTTTGCTAGAATGTAGTAGCAAACCAAGCTAGATATGAGCGAGTGTCTGCGTATACCGTTGGCTGAAAACTGTTATGTTTTGCTTACAGTGAAAACAAACTGGTTTTAATTTAAACGTGCCACAGATATTTATATCATGCCTCTGTCTCAGTTTCAATGCTGAGTATGAAGAGGAACTTCATCTTATCAGTTTTATCTTATATCCCCTCTCTTCTCAGATGAGCGATGTTGCACTACTCTAAACTAATGTACTGTAGAACATTATTTTATATTAATTATTTACATTCTTTAATGCATTTTAACTGCATTCACTTTTGTTGCTTCTGATTGAGTTTATGAAGGGAGACTAATGAATAGGAACACATGCTGATAAATACTGTATATGTAGACTGAAACATCAGAACAACATTTGGAAAAACACACACAAGCAATTCACCTGACACAGAGAGAACGATTCCCAACAAGGTATTGAAGAGCATGGCTGCATCAGATTGAAAATATTTATCCAAATACTCATATACAGGTCTTGATTATTATTTACACTGTGAAAATGAACAGTAGAAATAGAAACTCTCAGAGTATTCTATTTATTAGTAAAAATACCAGACTAACAAATACTACACAAGAGCACACAGTGAGTTTGTGTTGCTAATGTCCCTAAATACTCCTTTTTTTATGAAGAGCTCACACAGTCCAGACAGCAAAGACTCAGACAGGATGTTACTTGACAATTGATATTTGTATGGAAGAAACAACAATCATTTCTAGTCTGAAAATACATTTTATTTTTTGATTTATCCCAGTTCAATCTTCTTGCACCACAAAATATTGTGACATAGTTTTGATTAAATGAAATGATATGATGATGCACTTACCAGGAGAGAGTTCTGATCTGGCCTCAGTGCTTTGCTAATGAGCCATTAGTATTAAACAGCCTTACAGACAGAGCAGTGTGGCTGAATGTGACTGCAAAGGAAGTGCTTCACACTAAATATAAAAGTAGAATGTGCTGTTGCAGAACTGACTCACTTCCCCTTTTTTCCTAAAAGTCATGCACATTTTAGATTTTATCAGATAAAAACGGTTGAAGAAAATGAACACAGTCGTTTGCTTTGTGTATGGATTGGACCAGTAGTGCCTTTTAAAAAAGACTGGGTAATTCTCATTTCTCATGCCCCACTGTGTCATTGAAATTGAGATAAAAGAAGATATAAAAAAAAAATTAAAAAAAAGAAGAGATAAAGAAGAATATCAATATCAATGAGAACGGCTGCTCTTCATCAGAATCATTTGTAACTATGTTTATGTTTGCATATTACGCTTATAAAATAAACATAACGATTATGTTTACAAAAATGATTCCAGATAGTAATCATTCTGACATAAATAGAGTAATGAAGTCAAACTTTGCATTTTTAAGTATTCCTGAATACACATGCCCTTGCAAACAGATATAATCACACACACACACACTTTCATGTGCACGCATGCGCATAAATAAGCACATGTATCAATTTAGCTGAGACCTTTCTTCCATTCACAGATGTCAAAATAACAGTCATTGTTTCTGTTTTCAAAATATAGATATATGTCAGTACATCTGTATCTAGCAAAATGACCATTATATTCCTGAGATATAAAAAAGCAATAATGAATAAAAATATGCTTCCAGCATGTGCATGACTGAACTGAAACATCTGTGACTGCATTGGCAAAATGCACTATAGCTACCAGCAGTAAGCTAGTTAGTTAACTAGTTATCTACTAGTTATCTGCTAACTGTTGCTAAGGCCTGAGGCTTGGCCTATTCCAGTACATGTACAGTATAATCAGTCTGTAAAATCAGCAGAGATTAATTTTAATGAGACTGTAAAAGGTGTGATAGGCATCAGGCACAGGTAAACACACATACTTCAGGAGCTCCATGCAAAATCCATTACCTAAACCAGATTATTTAATTCAGTTTAGTAAAAGATCTTGCAAGAAATTGATCTGAAACGTTCATACAGGACTCATATACTGCAGTAATAGTGTCATCTACAGGCAGAAAAGGTGCACTGCATTCATCTCTCCTCCTGAGGTTAATTTCACTGCCACAAACAGCAAGTGTGACCTACATGAATCTGGGTGTTGCAGATTCTTTTTTTTTCTTTTCTTTTTTTTAAAGTTTTTTTAAAGATATATATATTAGCCTTTTCTCATTTGAAAATCCTGCAGACCCTGTGAGATGTTTTTTTTTAAAGGTCAGAGGGTCAAAGGCCCATTTAGTGCTGTACCTGCACATGTTCTATTCCATCAACAGAACTCAGGGGGTAACACCATGGTACAGTACATGGTCTACTCACAAAATTCTTCAAGCATATGTTTTTTTTGTTTGTTTCATTGAATGATTGCTTAAAAAATTAATGGTACGTTTCATCATACAAAAACCAAAAAAAATAAATAACACTATGAATGTGAAGAACGAATTTAAATTATGTGAGTTTATTCTCTACATGGGATCAGTTCAGTATTAAGCATAATATAATCACAAAATGTGCACAAGAATGTCTGTAATAGTAAATGTTATACAAGTATTAATAAAAATAATAATAATAATCTTTGAATTACATATAAAGCCCATTTCTCCAGTACATTTGGCCAACGAATACATTCAGCAATGATAATGGCTTTCAGTCACCAACATCATGATAATACTTTGTGTACAATATGAAGACATGAGATGATATGCATGTAAATGTTGATAGAATGCCAAAGGAATGATCCATTCTGAGCACATCTTTGCAGACCCAATAACCACAGTCATCCTGGTCATGTGACAAAGGCACAGTCATGTGACCTGAGTTCATGAGGAGAGTTTATGTTCACTGGTTTTAATAAATACTCTAAAATGTATCATCCAGTCAAGGAAATGTTTGGTTCGTACCGCCTTACTTTGCAGACAATCTGCTGTTTAAAGTTCAAGAAAAAACTCACACATTCAAAAGAAATGTCCAAACTTACACTGAATAACCAGCATTGGTCCACAGTTTATGAAGCAAGATATCTTCCTGGTTTATTTTCACTTGTCCAGTTTTCGAAGTGTGCTGTAGAGAACACAGTCTTCCTTTACGGATGGTGCAGGTGACCTGCATGGAGAAAACAGCGCATTTAGACTCTATTAAAGTCACAGACATTCTCATTCTCATTTAAGTCAATCCTGCCTGAGGTTTTATCACATTTAGACACACCTTGCAACATAAAGCACAAGCAGAAGCTTTAGCCACAGAATAATTATCTGGAATTTTGGAAAACATTACATCACTGTGATGTCACACAGCAAGGAGATGAAAAGAGAAGGAAGTTGACAAGCAGAACAAACCAAATGATGAATCTAGATCAGCGGAACATTCAGTCCTCGTGTTACCACGTTCTTCTTTTTGACCAGGCAGAGAAGTTCTTAGCAAAGTAGCAGCGAGAGATTACAACATTTTAAAATACTTGAACTGGGCTTTGGGACTGCAACAAACAAATAACCAAAATATAGAATTAGTGTGCATCAAGGCAACACCCGGTCCTACAAACACATAAATATATAAACTGTTACAGATGTACTGAGAAATATTGGAATCTCAGAAATGCTCATTTGTATTTTTGTTTCCAGGGTTTGTTTTGTACATGCTTACATGACCAAGTGTTATGGATGCACGTTTTTTGGCTACCATTCATTTTTAATATTGTACACGCTGATGTAAATGTCACACATCTACTATGGTTAGAATCTAAATACTTCTTTGTGTTTTTGTTTCCAACATAAATCACAGCACAACAATCTCAGCTCTCCCCAGTGAGACACTCTGGTCTATCCAGTGAGACACTCCGGTCTATCCAGTGAGACACTCTGGTCTATCCAGTGAGACACTCTGGTCTATCCAGTGAGACGCTCTGGTTGCGGGTGTTAGCGGGCTGAACAGAGGAGTAGAGGGGAACTTCACCGTCGTTTCTGTCCGTACCCTGTGTTCCAGTGTGACTCATTGCCATCCCTGAGACGTTGCCAAAAATGGGGCTTTTATTCCCCTGCAGGGTAAAGAAAAGAGGCAGGAGAAGGATGGGAAAGTTCCACAGAAAGTTCCTGTTCATTTCAGTGAGCTCCTCAGAGCTGGAGTGAGCTACTCGCCCCCATTAACGACAAAATATGCATTTAACCTGATATAAAAAAATCAGCTAATGAATCAATGTTTTATTTTCAAATACATGCCATCAGCAGTTCAATATCAACTGAACCAGACATACTTAAAAACATACAGACAAACTTAATACACTTAATATGATTTCTTGTCTCTATCATGACCTGTTTTACAGTGGGTTTTCATAAGATTTTGAAAAGATTGCATTCTGAAGTACTTCTTTAATTCCAAAGCATATATTTGCAATAACCAATAGCAATAAACCACCATCACAACAATAATCTGTGTGTATTTATTCACTGGAAACAAGTGTCCCTGGCTCTGTATGTAATGCACAGATTATTACATGCGCATAAGCAGTATTGTACTGTGTAACGTTACTGTCACATACTGCAACCCCTTTTGAGAAAATGAAACTGTCCTTAACAGGGGAATACACATAATTAACTCCTGAAATATTTCCATTAAGAATGTCAGCACACATAGAAGATCATAACCTCATACAGTAAATCTGTACATAATCTAATAAACCTTCAAGGTCACATGGCACACACTGCTATGCTTTCTACTTATTTGTAAGAAAGGTTTATTTATTTATTTAGGATCCTCATTAGCAATACACAGGTGCTATATAAATAAATAAATCATGTCTCACGATTACTGTTATAAAGCATTGTGAGTATTAATCAATCTTCATAACTCTAATTATACTGTATTATGAGCAGATCTTAATGTATTATAAGTATATAATGTATTATAGACAGGCATTATAGACAGTGTTAACCACATTTCCGTTTTTGCTTAAAGAATGCATTATGCATTATCAAAATTATGTTACATTCGTAGATAAATACATGTATGCACATATGCAGACTGATTTCATTAACTCACCGGCCTGTCCCCTTCTGTCTCATTTGTTGATTTTCTCCTCCTGATTATTCAGAAAAGAAAGAAAAATAAAAAGTAAAATCTACCTTCAGACAAATCTTTAAACAGCCCCCTCTTGTATAAACAGCATTTTGCTTTTGTTTTAATAATGTGTATTGCTGAGGCAATAGTGCCCATGTATGTGTATATTTTTTATTATTCAGATGTCATTTGGTTACAAGAAATGAGCCTGAGTTATAAGAGATTTCTTCCTGCCCAGTAAATGTAGTTCTGCTTTATTCAGACCAACACTGGAGCTCATGGGCAAATTGATGCGCTCGACAAGACTTTGTTATGGTCTGTAACTGTCCACATGATTCATATTAAGAACAAGCTTTTAGGGGATTCTGTTACCCCATCATACAGGTTTGATAAACTAATTGGGACACAAAAACGCATCAGTCAGAGTTTATAAAATTGACATCTCAATAAAACAAGATGTCTAATAATGCAGTGGTCTAAGCACTAATCAGACATTAGAGGGGGAGTATGGCATCAGCATGATGTAACGTAGCTAATGCTTGACAAAAACATTCCACAAAAATGTACACTCGTTTTAAACTATGAGTCTAAATCAGACATTCAGTAATTCACACTGGAGTGACTACAAACCAACTCATTTACAACCACGTACCTCAGGCACACACCCAGAAACACAAGAGCCAAAATTTCAGCCACTCCCACAGCTGCAGCCACGATCAGTGACTGACCTCCTAAGCAAAGTCAGAGAGATGTAGCCCTGTCAGTTATGATATAGCAGTGTTCATTTCACAACATGCCTCACCATGGTCCTTAAGGCGAAAGTTTATAAATGTTTAAATACACCCCATATATGCCTACCTTTACTAGAAATTTCTGTACATTTGAATTTTACTGAATTCAATGCTGGCATCATGATACTTTTAGTTACACTGCTCATCATCATTATCTACCATGATCCGGTTCGGATTGTAGCACCAATAACATGATCAGCATTGCTTTTTAGCCTCTGGATCATAATCAGCGTCAGATAAAATATCGTATGAAATATGTTCTGGTCCTACCTTGCACTGTGACCAGTATAGCAGTAGAATTCAGAGCTCCAAATCTGTTCTGTGCCTCACAGTAGTACTGTCCTCTGTTCCAGGATCTAAAGTTAGAAAAGTTTAAACTCTGTCCAGATCCTGCCTGCCAGACTCCAGCAGTGTCATTCTTCTTATACCAGGTGTAGTTCTGCACTGGTGGGTTGGCATCACTGCTGCAGGTCAGAGTCACTGAACTGCCCTCCACTATTTCACCAGAGGGGCTCACTGCTACTGAGGTGCTCTTGGGACGATCTGAAAGAGGGAACAATGATTTGTAGTTTTGTGTGAAATTTAAACCTGACTCAGGCATACGTCATGTTTTCAAATCATTGCATCATGGAACTTTTCCAGATATTGAAGATTAATCCGATGCTATAATGACAGAATGTTTACATGCAGCATAGTATAATCTTTACAATTTAGCTGAAAATTATAGTTGAAAACTTTCAAAACTGTGAGTTTTGAAGAAGTTTGGCCTCTGGTACTCACATCTCACATTTAGAGCCACTGCAGGGGAATGAAGCTCATAGCCTTTTACAGCACAGGAGTATCTGCCTGCATCTTCACTGCTGGCTGTGAACTGGTGACTCTGACCAGTGAAGGACAGAGGAGATCCGTCCCTGTACCAGATGAAGGCTGGGCTGCCAGTCAGAGTGCAGGTGGTGCTACAGGTCAGTCTCACACTCTGTCCCTCTGTGACTGTGTCAGGATTCACCATCACCTGTAGACCTGCAAACAGCAAATTAAACCTGTAATAAAGCTTCCAGTCATACTTGTGGGAGGAGAATCCTCTGAGTTTATAGCATAAAATAATTACCAGTGACTTCCAACGTGACACCAGTTTCTCCAGTATATCGATCACAGTTAGTCCAGAACCTGAGTCGGTATGTTTTTGAATCATTTTTTCTCAGCTGGTTTTTTCTAAAAGTGCAGTCACTGTTCTTATTCCCCAGGTACTCCACACAGTGAGAGTACTCTGGGTCCTGGGACAGGTCCTCAGGCTCCTGTGGCTTGTTCCAGTGAATAAACCAGAATGTTTTCTGCACTGTGTAAGGTTTGGGATATGAGTAAGTGCAGCTCATGTCTACTGAAAACCCCTTTAAGGCACAGATTCTCTCAATGGTGTAATTCACTCCCCATCCCCTCTGGCACACACACACACGCGCACACACACACAAACACGCAGACACACATACACGCACATACACACACAAACACAGGCGCGCACACACACACATGCGCACACATACGCAAATGCACGCGCACACACATACACACACACACACACACACAAATGCACGCACGCACATACACAAACACACTGCTCAGAAATCCTTTAAAACACAGATGTGTTGGCAACATGACAGATAAGGGATTCAATTAACAAAACTTTAAAACAATTGCACCTAACTTCTCCAAAACTATGGAACATCAAAAATTGTACTTGCATTTCAATACTAACTGATGTCAGTAGATGGCAGTAGCCCCAATCAATGTGAGTTTCACAGGTACAGGAAGTCTTGCTTAGTAGCTAGCTTTGCTAGATTGTAGTACCTGGGCGTGAACCTAGGACCCCATGTTCCCAAGACTGTAACATTGCCCACTAGGCCACAGGCAGGCTAGCTGTTTAAACTGGAAATGTTTCAGAATAAAAAGGTATGGGTATTTTGCGTGTGTATGCAAGTTTTTGATTGGGTCGTGTAGGTGAAGATTTGGCTGGTGTCGGTAAAATGTCCAATGGGGAGACATGTTGTTAGTGGGATAGGCGGCGAGAAGAAAGAAGAAGAAGAAGAAGAAGAAGAAAACGCAAAATCCCCGTGGTTTGGGGCTTTATTGTGCGGACATGTGAAGTTGTTTATGAAATCTGTCTGTTGAAATGGGGTCAGAATGTACAGAATTTGATGTTTTTAAAGGCTGAGTGTCTGTGGCTGTATTTCTGTGGGGAACCCTGAAAAGTGCCAAACTCTCAGTGCTGTATAGGTATGGGGCATGCCCCCGCCAAGGCGTAACTTGGCAGGATGGCATACCTGCCATCCCAATAATGGAACTGAAATCTCACAATGTGATGTGGAGGGGTGGTGTGGTTAGGGCGCCATCTGCAGGCAGAGTGGGAGCAGTATAGCTGGCCTACAACCACGCCTGTTTGCAGTTACAATTGATTGGTAATAGTTTATATGCTCTGCCTGCAGTGAGACCGGGGTGCTGAAATGAGAGACGCACGCGGGAGCGGCATGCCATCTAATCCCCGTCCTTATCGTGCGTGTTTTGTTTTTGTTTTTTTCCGTGTTATTGGTATCGAGCGCACAATAAAGCCTTGGTGCCTCCAACAACGACGGATTGTGTGGTTTGTGGGGAAAAGGACTGCAGAACCTGTTACAGTAAATATCCCAGTATATCATGCTTTGTTACAAAATTAACTGGACATACTGTAGCTTTTTATGGTAGTTGGAAAATGACACAGCAGAATCAAGTTTTCAAAAGTGACAGAAATATTTAGATAAGTCTTTTTAGCATCTTCATTAATAATGATAACTTCATTTTTAAAAGTTGTACAGCAGCATGTGGTACCTTTTTTGCCCTTTGCAAACTCAAAATGACTACACGTTTTACCTAAGACATGTCAGTATGATCAGACTCATCACTGTATGATAATGTAATTATACCTGATTTCTCCTCCACTGGCCAGTGTGACTGCTTTACTCAGTGTCTAACTATTGCAATGTTTCCGAAAGATACTCTGGAGATACTGACTCTCTGCTCTGTGTGTATGAAGCTGAGATGCACTGATATACTCACACTTCACATCAAGACGTATAGGAGGAGATCTTGTTTTTGTCCCAATCCCATTCCCTGCCTCACAGTAGTATTCTCCTGCATCCTGCGGTGTGGTGCTTTTAATGGTGTAACTGGATCCTACCCATGGGAGTTCAGCTCTATTATTCTTATACCAGGCGTAACTGTGCACTGGTGGGTTGGCATCACTGCTGCAGGTCAGAGTCACTGAACTGCCCTCCACTATTTCACCAGAGGGGCTCACTGATACTGAGACGCTCTTCGGAGGATCTGAAAGAGAAAATAACAGGTCTTGCAGTTCTAAACAAAAGTCACACAGAGGTATTCTTGGGAACATCTAAAATCATTAGAAAAATGTGCTAAATTCTATATAATTTCTCACTCACTGTGTTGTGTCTCAAAACTCTAGCAGAGACATTGATTTTAAAGTAATGTTTATAATGGAGCTGAAATCTCACAATGTGATGTGGAGGGGTGGTGTGGATAGGGCGCCATCTGCAGGCGGAGTGGGAGCAGTATAGCTGGCCTACAACCACACCTGTTTGCAATTACAATTGATTGGTAATGGTTTATATGCTCTGCCTGCAGTGAGACCGGGGTGCTGGAATGAGAGATGCATGCGGGAGCGGCATGCCATCTAATCCCCGTCCTCATCGTCTGTGTTTTGTTTTGTTTTATTTTGTTTCCGTGTTTTTGGTATCGAGCGCACAATAAAGCCTTGGTGCCTCTAACAATGATGGATTGTGTGGTTTGTGGGGAAAAGGACTGCAGAACCTGTTACAGTAAATACCCCAGTATATCATGCTTTGTTAAAAAATGAACTGGATATACTGTAGCTTATTAAGGTAGTTTGGAAAATGACACAGCAGAATCAAGTTTTCAAAAGTGACAGCAGTATTTAGATATGTCTTTTTAGCATCTTCATTAATAATGATAACTTCATTTTTTTTAAAAAGTTGAACAGCTGCATGTGGTTCCTTTTTTTGCTCTTTGCAAACTCAAAATGACTACACGTTTTACCTAAGACATGTCAGTATGATCAGACTGATCATTGTATGATAATGTAATTATATCTGATTTCTCCTCCACTGGTCAGTGTGACTGCTTTACTCAGTGTCTTACTGCTGTGAAGTTGCCCAAAGACACTCAGGAGACACTGACTCTCTGCTCTGTGTCTGAAGCTGAGATGCACTGATATACTCACACTGGACATCAAGATGTTTAATAGGAGATCTTTTTGTCCAGATCTCATTCCCTGCCTCACAGTAGTATTCTCCTGCATCCCCGGAGTTGATTTTATTAATGGTGTAACTCTGTTCTGATCCTCTCCTCGAGAATGCAGATCCAGTCTTCTTATACCAGGCGTATCTGTGCACCGGTGGGTTGCCATCACTGCTGCAGGTCAGAGTCACTGAACTACCCTCCACTATTTCACCAGAGGGGCTCACTGATACTCAGACGCTCTTCGGAGGATCTAAAAGAGAAATTAACAGGTACTGCAGTTTTAATTAAAATTCACACAGAGGTGTTCTTGGGAGCATCTAAAATCATTAGAAAAATGTGTTCAAGTTCCATATAATTTCTCATTCTCTGTGTTGCGTCTCAAAACACTAGCAGAGACATTTATTTCAAAGTAATGTTTATAATGGAGCTGAAATCTCACAATGTGATGTGGAGGAGTGGTGTGGTTAGGCCGCCATCTGCAGGCAGAGTAGGAGCAGTACAGCTGGCATACAACCACGCCTGTTTGCAATTACAATTGATTGGTAATAGTTTATATGCTCTGCCTGCAGTGAGACTGGGGTGTTGGAATGACAGACGCACGCGGGATTGGCATGCCATCTAATCCCCGTCCTTATCGTCTGTGTTTTGTTTTTGTTTCCGTGTTTTTGGTATCGAGCGCACAATAAAGCCTTGGTGCCTCTAACAACGACGGATTGTGTGGTTTGGGGGAAAAGAAATGCAGAACCTGTTACAGTAAATAGCCCAGTATATCATGCTTTGTTACAAAATTAACTTAAAATAAAAAAAAATAACAGGTATTGCAGTTTTATATAGATGTCAAACTGAGGGATTTGTAGTTTCATGTCGAATTTAAACCTGACTCAGGCATACTGTATGTAGTGTTTCTCGTCATTGCATTATGGCATGTTTTCAGGTGTTGAAGTTTCATGCAATGCTATAATGACAGAACATTTACCTGCAGCATAGTATAATCTGTACAATTTAGCTGAAAATTTTAATTGAAAACTTTCAATACTGTGAGATTTGAAGAAGTTTGGCCCCTTGTACTCACATCTCACATTTAGAGTCACTGCAGGGGACTGAAGCTCATAGCCTTTCACAGCACAGGAGTATTTGCCTGCATCTCCACTGCTGGCTGTGAACTGGTGACTCTGACCAGTGAAGGGCAGAGGAGATCCGTTCCTGGACCAGATGAAGGCTGGGCTGCCAGTCAGAGTGCAGGTCGTTCTACAGGTCAGTCTCACACTCTGTCCCTCTGTCACTGTGTCACGATTCACCATCACCTGTAGACCTGCAAACAGCAAATTAAAACTGTAAAAAAGCTTCCAGTCATGCTTGTGGGAAGAGAATCCTCTGAGTTTATAGCCTAAAATAATTACCTGTAACTGCCAATGTGACCCCAGGTTCTCCAGTATATTTTCCACCATCACAGTCAGTCAGGAACCTGAATCGGTATGTTTTTGAATCAGTTTTTCTCAGCTGGTTTATTCTGAAAGTGCAGTCTTTGTTCTTATCCCCCAGGTACTTCACACGGTGAGAGTACTCTGGGTCTTTGGATAGGTCCTCAGGCTCCTGTGGCTTGTTCCAGTGAATAAACCAGAATGTTCTCTGCACTGTGCGAGATGTGGGATATGAGTAAGTGCAGCTCATGTCTACTGAAGACCCCTTTAAGGCACAGATTCCCTCAGGGGTGTAAGTCACTCCCCATCCCGTCTGGCTCAGAACACCTGAAAAATACAAACACACACACGCACACACACAGACACACACACGCACACACACACACACACGCAGACACACATACACGCACATACACACACAAACACACACACATGCGCACACATACACACACAGACACACATACACGCACATACACACACACACACACACACACACATGCGCACACATACACACGAACACATGTATACATACACATACATACACACACACACATGCACGCACACGCACACACACACACACACAAATTCACGCACGCACACACACAAACACACTGCTCAGAAATCCTTTAAAACACAGATGTGTTGGCAACATGACAGATAAGGGATTCAATTAACAAAACTTTAAAACAATTGAACCTAACTTCTCCAAAACTATGGAACGTCAAAAATTGTACTTGTATTTCAATACTAACTGATGTCAGTAGATGGCAGTAGCCCCAATCAATGTGAGTTTCACAGGTA
This sequence comes from Anguilla anguilla, assembly GCF_013347855.1. Classification (NCBI taxonomy): domain Eukaryota; kingdom Metazoa; phylum Chordata; class Actinopteri; order Anguilliformes; family Anguillidae; genus Anguilla; species Anguilla anguilla. Next base: position 83,609,831 of record NC_049201.1, on the reverse strand, counting down.
CAGGAAGTCTTGCTTAGTAGCTAGCTTTGCTAGAATGTAGTAGCTGGGCTTGAACCTAGGACCCCATGTTCCCAAGACTGTAACCTTGCCCACTAGGCCACAGGCAGTCTAGCTGTTTAAACTGGAAATGTTTCAGAATAAAAAGGTATGGGTATTTTTCATGTGTATGCAAGTTTTTGATGTGTAGGTGAAGATTTGGCTGGTGTCGGTAAAATGTCCAATGGGGAGACATGTTGTTAGTGATATAGGTGGCAGAAAAAATAAGAATGAGAAGAAGAAGAAGAAGAAGGAGAAAACACAAAATCCCCTTAGTTTGGGGCTTTATTGTGTGGACATGTGAAGTTGTTTATGAAATCTGTCTGTTGAAATGGGGTCAGAATGTACAGAATTTAATGTTTTTAAGGGCTGAGTGTCTGTGGATGTTGTGGTTATTTCTGAGGGGAACCCTGAAAAGTGCCAAACTCTCAGTGCTGTATAGGTATGGGGCATGCCCCCACCAAGGCGTAACTTGGCGGGTTGGCATACCTGCCATCCCAATAATGGAACTGAAATCTCACAATGTGATATGGAGGAGTGGTGTGGTTAGGGTGCCATCTGCAGGCAGAGTGGGAGCAGTATAGCTGGCTAACAACCACGCCTTTTTGCAGTTACTATTGATTGGTAATGGTTTGTGTGCTCTGCCTGCAGTGAGACCGGGGTGCTGGAATGAGAGACGCACGCGGGAGCGGCATGCCATCTAATCCCCGTCCTTATCGTGTGTGTTTTGTTTTTGTTTCCGTGTTTTTGGTATCGAGCGCACAATAAAGCCTTGGTGCCTCTAACAACGACGGATTGTGTGGTTTGTGGGGAAAAGGACTGCAGAACCTGGTACAGTAAATATCCCAGTATATCATGCTTTGTTACAAAATGAACTGGATATACTGTAGCTTATTATGGTAGTTGGAAAATTACACAGGACAAACAAGATTTTAAAAGTGACAGCAGTATGTTGATGTATTTTTAGCATGGAGTTCATTAATAATGATAACTTCATTTTGTTTACCCTTTTTTACAATGTGCATACTCAAAATGACCACACGTTTTACTTAAGACATGTCAGTATGATCAGACTCAACACTGTATGATAATGTAATTATATCTGATTTCTCCTCCACTGGCCAGTCTGCTTTACTCAGTGTCTTACTGCTGTGAAGTTACCCAAAGACACTCAGGAGATACTGACTCTCTGCTCTGTGTGTCTGAAGCTGAGATGCACTGATATACTCACACTGCACATCAAGATGTTTAGGAGGAGATCTGTTTGTCCCAATCCCATTGTCTGCCTCACAGTAGTATTCTCCTGCATCCTGCAGTGTGATGGTTTTAATGGTGTAACTGTCCTCTGGTCCTCCTGTCTCTGAGGATACAGTTCCATTATTCTTATACCAGGTGTATCTCTGCACTGGTGGGTTGGCATGGCTGCTGCTGCAGGTCAGAGTCACTGAACTGCCCTCCACTATTTCACCAGAGGGGGGCACTGATAATAAGATGCTCTTAGGAGGATCTGAAAGAGAAAATAACAGGTCCTGCTGTTTTATATAGATCTCACACTTACCACGTTTCCTTTTCCTCAATGTTTCCAATATGTCATTTTGTTTGACTGCTATTATTGCAATGCAATCTTTCTTTCAATTTTTAGAATGAACTTAACCCGCTATCGTTTCTAAACATAATAACTTCCATTTCCTAATCATTATCTGCGGATTGCTCTTCTGCCCAGTTCTCATGTCTTTTAAAGGTACATTAAAGTACAACTGCATCACCGCTTTTTCAAAATGAGTAACAAATGAGACTCAGTAAAGTTAAATGTATGAGTTTGTCTTCAAATACTCACAGAGAGTCACTGCTGGGGACAGGAGATTCTCATGACCTCTTACTGCACAGGAGTAGCTGCCTGCATCTCCACTGCTGGCTATGAACTGAAGGTACTTATGATTTTGATTTTTCTGGGTGGTGTAAAACGGAGATTGTCCATTCTTGTACCAGATGAATGTTTGGCTGCCAGTCAGGCGAGTGCAGGTGATTTCACAGGTTAGTGTCACCGTCACTCCCTCACTCACTGTGGTAAATGTTATTTCAACCTTTACACCTGAGTGAGAAAAAGAAATACAATAACACAATATACTGAGATATTCAACAAAATTGTTGTAATACACATTCAATAGAGGTGATACATTGATATAATACATTCATAAAGACAACATCATAACAACTGTGAAAGGCATTAGCAATATGATCATGATTTTCACAATAAATTTACCATTTTAAAATAATATGCTTTGACCTTTGATCTCCCCGCTCATCATCACTCATGATCAACCATAAATTGTGCCTCACCATGGTGAGCTGTTTTTCTGTTGTGAATTAAAACAAATCCTTTCCTGTTTTCTGTTCTTATACAGAGAATATTTTATTTTGCAGGAGTAGGATTCACCATAAATGCAGACATGCATTCAGTACCGGCCCGAGGGTTTCGGGGGCCCTCAGAGCAGTCCTGTCGACCCGGGGTGGGGGGGTGGAGTGGCTGTTTGTAAAATCCATCTTACATTATGTTGTTATGAAATATTTGGTTGTCATTCCATTTTAAATTACTAACGCTGGTTCTGCGATAGGGGATGAATACCGCATTGGGGGCCCCCTGGTGGCCACGGGGGCCCTAAGCAGCCGCTTAGTTCGCTTATGCCTCGGGCCGGCCCTGCATGCATTATTTCCCAGTAAAACAGAAGGTGGGCAGACACTCACATTTCACATTGACTGCAGGGGAAGTGACTCCTCCTGTAGCACAGGAGTAGAGATCTGTATCACCAGTGCTGGCTACATTGAGGGAGTATTCATTTTGATTGGTCACAACTTCTCCGTTCTTGTACCAGGTAAAGGTTGGGCTGCCACTCAAAGTGCAGGTGCTGCTACAGGTCAGTGTTACACTCTGTGCCTCATTCTCTGTCACTTTCACCTGAAGACCTGCACACAAGAATCAACATGATAAATAGACCATTCTGTTTCTATTAGAAAATAATTAGGAGTATTGCCAGTTCATAGTATATAAAGCAAGTTTAGAATTACCTGTAACTGTCAATGAGACTCCAGGCTGACCAGTATATTTTCCATCTTGGCTGTTAATCAGGAACCTGAAGCGATATATTGCTGAATCACTTTCTTTCAGTTGCTTTATTCTGAAAGTGCAGTCACTGTTATTATTCCCCAGATACTCCACACGGTCAGAGTACTCTGAGTCCTGGGACAGGTCATCAGGCTCCTGTGCTGCCTTCCATTGAATAAACCAGAATGTTTTCTGCACTGGGCCAGATGTGGGATATGAGTAAGAGCAGCGCATGTTAACTGAAGACCCATTTAAGGCACAGATTCTCTGAGGGGTGTAAGTCACTCCCCATTCCCTTTCCCCATGGCTCAGCACACCTGAAAAACACACACACACACACACGCACACACGCACACACACACATACATACACACACACGCACACACACAAATACACACACACACACACACACACACACACACACACAAATTGAAAACACAGACGTGTTGGCAACCTGACAGATAAGGGATTCAATTAACAAAACTTTAAAACTACTGCACCTAACTTACATAGTACATCAATAATTTGTGGAGCCCTTGATATGTTCTGGAGGCAGGGTGATATCTGTGGTTGGTTTTGTTAATATAATTTTGGACCTTCCAATAATATATATATATATTATATATATAGTTGTTTTTTCAGTGATATAAGAATTTGCAGGTTCAAACAAATTAACTGCATAATCTTTTGTCCCTCTGTTAGCTATTTTAATACTAACTGACATCAGTAGATGGCAGTAGCCGCCAATAAATGTGAGATTCGCAGGTACAGGAAATCTTGCTTAGTAGCTTTGTTAAAAAGTAGCATTATGCCAAGCAAGTTAAGAGTGAGTGTCTGGGTACACTCTTGGCTGAAAACTGTTATGTTTTGCTAACAGTGAAAATTAACTGCTTTTATCAAAATATGTGGCACCAAAATACTTTTTATCGATTCCAAGAATGCAACATGCGCAGCCAACAGCTCCGATCATTTTGCAAAGGCACAGATATTTATATCATGCCTCTGTCTCAGTTTTAAAGCTGGGTGTGAAGAGGAACTTCTAAGTTCTCTCTTTGTTCCCCTCTCTCTTCAGATGAGAAATGTTGCACTACTCTAAACTAATGTACTGTAGAACATTATTTTATAGAAATTATCTACATTCCTTAAAGCAATTTAAATGTATTCACTTTTGCTTCTGATTGAGACAATGAAGGGAGACTAATAAATAGGAACACATGCTGATAAATACTTTATATGTAGACTGAAACATCAGAACTACATTTGGAAAAAAAACACAAACAATTTACCTGACACGGAGAGGACGATTACCAACAAGGTATTGAAGAGCATGGCTGCATCAGATTGAAAATATTTATCCAAATACACATATACAGGTCTTGATTATTATTTACACTGTGAAAATGAACAGCACAAACAAAGACTGTCAGAGTATTCTCTTAATTTGCAGAAATACCAGAATTGCATTTTATTTTATATTTGATTCAAGTTTAATCTTCTTGCACCACAAAATATCATGATGTAGTTTTGATTAAATTAAATAATATGATAATGCACTTACCAGGAGAGAATTCTGATCTGGCCTCAGTGGTTTGTTAATGTGCCATTAGTATTAAACAGCCTTGCAGACAGAGCAGTGTGGCTGAATATGATCGCAAATAAAATGCTTCACACTAAATATAAAAGTAGAATGTGTTACAGATCTGACTCACTTTCTGAATGTCATACTCATTTTAGATTTTATCAGATACAGACATTTGAATAAAATATACAGAGTCGTTTGCTTTGTGTCTGGACTGGAACAGTAGTGCCTTTTCAAAAAGACTGGGTAATTCTCATTTCTTTGCCCCCACTGTATTATTGAAATTCAGATGTCAATAATTATGTTGATTTTTGCACATTACGCTTATAAAATAAACATAACTACAACCTGCTAGACCCTCACCAGTCTGGCTTCCGATCCGGGCACTCAACAGAGACTGCACTACTAGCTGTGACGGAGGCACTTGCCACTACAAGAGCCTCACGCCTTTCCTCTGTCCTGATCCTTCTTGACCTGTCTGCAGCTTTTGACACGGTCAACCATAAAATACTCCTCTCCACCTTGGCTGGGATGGGAATTGCCGGGACTGCCCTGTCTTGCAGATAGGACCTACCAGGTCACCTGGAAGGGGTCTGCCTCTGCCTCTCATCCACCTGTTACGGGAGTGCCGCAGGGATCTGTACTGGGTCCTCTGCTGTTCTCCTTATACGCCAGATCTCTTGGTTCAGTCATTAATTCACATGGTTTTTCCTATCATTGTTATGCAGATGACACACAACTCTTCTTTTCTTCCCCCCCTCGGCCACACAGATCAATGATAAGATCTCTTCCTGCCTGGCTGACATCTCCACCTGGATGGCCAGCCACCATCTGAAGCTCAACCTCAACAAAACTGAGCTGCTCTTCTTCCCGTACAAGACCTCCTTGCTTTGTGAACTCTCAATCACGGTTGATGGCACCACAGTGACTGCCTCTCACTCTGCAAAGAGCCTGGGGGTGGTCCTGGATGACCAGCTGGAGCACATCAAGGCAACATCAAGGTCCTGCAGATTCCTCCTATACAACATCAGGAGGATCCGACCATACCTGACGACGCACTCCACCCAGCTGCTCGTCCAGGCTACGGTGACCTCTCGCCTTGATTACTGCAACTCTCTCCTTGCAAACCTGCCAGCTTGTGCCATACAGCCACTACAGATGATTCAGAATGCTGCTGCCCGGCTCATCTACAACCTCCCCAAATTCTCCCACGTCACTCCTCTGCTGCGATCGCTTCACTGGCTACCGGTCGCTGCCAGGATCCGATTCAAAGCCCTGACCCTTGCCTACACTGCCGCCAACAGGACAGCCCCCATCTACTTGCAGGACATGACTCAATTCTATGTGCCTGCTCGACCACTCCGCTCTGCAGCAGCAGGGCGTCTTGTAACCCCTCCCACCCGCCCAAAGGGATCACAGAGCTTCTCCACCCTAGCTCCCCAGTGGTGGAACGAACTCCCCGTCCCTCTCCGAACCTCCCCCTCACTATCCATCTTCCGCCGTGGCCTGAAGACTCATCTCTTCAGACTATACCTAGAATAACCACCACCATGCTGTGTATATATATACATTAAAAAAAAAAAAAAAAAAAAAACCCTTTTTCCTTGTCACTTGTTACATGTTGCCCCATCCCTGCACTTCTTGGTAAATTGTATTTGTCCTAATACTCTAGCTTAATCTTCTGCCTAGTTTGGCTTTGCAGATGTTAGACCAGGATAGTGTTCATTGTTCTCAGCTAGAAATAGCTGTACAAAATAAGTAATTGTACCTTACTGAACCCGTGTTCAGCAGTTGTCTACGATCATGAAAATGCACTTCTTGTACGTCGCTTTGGATAAAAGCGTCTGCCAAATGAATGTAATGTAAAGAACAAAAGACGGAACCATGTTCCAATGCGAATGACAATATTTTGCTGCTGTAGCCTTGCCTATAACCCCCAGATCAACATATAGATTGCACTTACTTTTGCAGAAGATGTAAGGAGCACACAGGCGTAGTTGTCTTTGTGAAAGTATCATAGCTCTGGGGTCCCAAAGCGGGTACTGTGAGGTGCCCCTGCTTGGCTCTTTTGTGCAGAGGAGTAGCGGGCGCGGCTGTGGGTGAAGCTGCCTAATTTCAGAGGAGTGCCACCCTGACCACAGACAGTTAAAGTGCTGCTCACTTCCTGCAGCCTGTATTATTCTTTATTTTATTTCACACCTCAGTTCAGTTGGGGTGGTGCAGCACTGTATCTGTGGTTGATGTTCATGTGACCTTTTAGAACTTTGGTTTGGCTTTGCCTGTTATATGGTCCTTCATGCACATAATTAGTTGCATTTCAATGCTTATACTTCATAAAGTTGATTTTTACTACAGCCGATTGGATTATTGTATCTTTCACATTTCACAGAGATGAAATAGATGCCCACACATGAATAAAATGGAATTTATATGAATATTATTTCATTTGTTTTATTTTATTTTTTTATTTTTTTATTTTTTTTTTTCGGGGGGGGGGGGGGGGGGGGGCGTTTGCAGGCAAATCATGATGGTCATATAAAGAAAATAATGATAATATTTTTTCAGAACAGAGTTTTGAGGTTCACAGTGCTTTTCAATGCTCAAATAAACCATAATACATTGATACACATAATAAAACAATGTATGTAAAGAAAACAAATAAAAATATGCATTCTTTCAAATAGCTAAACAGTCTGAAAGTAAAAATGGGGTCAATACAACAAGGCAATGTAAAATGTAAAGCTAAAACACTATTTTAAAAGATTTTGGACCTTGCTTTTAAAAGTTACCTGAGTTTGGAGATTACTATCTGCATTAATCTGCATTATAATCTTCCCATTCAATGTGAGAGAGTACATGCGCATGTACATGAGTTATGAGCGTGTGTGTAACAGGGTTATATAAACGTGTAACGGTTTCACAGGAGCATGTATGCAGCAGGGTTACATGAACATGCATGTTGCAGCAGGGTTACATGAACATGCATGTTGCAGCAGGGTTACAGGAACATGCATGTTGCAGCAGGGTTACATGAACATGCATGTTGCAGCAGGGTTACATGAACATGCATGTTGCAGCAGGGTTACAGTACTCTGGGAAAAATCCTCCACCAGCAGCTCTTTATAAGATGGATAAACTAGCAGAAACAGACAGTAGTTCTGTGAAATTAAACACAAAAAGAGGCTCTTTCACCCTGATCTCCACCATTTCTCATTCTCTGCTGATTCTCTCCTCTGTGTGTTTTAATCCCACACTGAGGCCTCGTCAGCTCTCTGAAGCACAGAGTTTGTGTCGCTGGCTGCGTTTGTCACTCTCTGAAGGCTCTGCTCTGAGGTGAGAAACAGGAAGAGACTCAGTCACACATAAGTGCGCCTCCAGTTACACTGTTAAAAGGGAACCAGAGTGGCCACACAGTCCCTTGCATTCCCTATCCACTCTGTTGTCCCCGAGAACGGATTCCTCTGTCGACTTAGTGGATTATATATCTCAGAATCACTTGAAGATTTTACATTACAGAAGTATATTTTTCACATGTTAAAAAATCATACTAAATAATATCCACAGATACAATTACAACATATTGAGAGTTAAGTGGGGAATATTCCTCAATAGTTTTCACCAATAACAATAAGGAGGAAGACTGAAACTGACTGCATCACACAGTGATGAACTGGATGAACTGTAACTTGCCTGGTGTATCTGTGCTTTGAGTCTTCTGCTCAGCACAGACCTACTGACTTTGTAGTTTCATAAAAATACAGCAGGTACACAGAACTGTCCTTTGCTTTTCTGAACGGCTGGTACGGTTATAATGGTGAGAATATCCAGGTGGAAACTTGTTACTTACAGTAAGAGAGCGTCTGCTCCTCCCTCTCTCTCTGTTGGTGCTCTTCTTCCTGCTGAAAAGTGGGAAGGGTGGGGGAGGGGTGAGTAACAGACCTTCAGGAGCTGTGGATCAGCCATCCCAGACGTCATTCTGTCATAACATTCCTACCCGCTCCTCTGAATTAAACAGCAAAACTGTAAGATTACTGCATATCTCTCTGACATTTAATGGGTCATTTGTAAGTATATGTCTTCTCAGTGATGATTGATTTCCAGATGCTTTTGCATTGCAAACATTTACCTTGTGCACACCATGACAGCAAAGAGTGCAAAAGCCACTATGATTCCAACAACCCTCCATACAAGCGCTGTCCTATCTTCTGCTGAAAATATACAGACCTAGCATTTAAATTGGGATGGCAGGTATGCCATCCCGCCAAGTTACGCCTTGGGCATGCCCCCATACCTATACAGCACCGAGAGTTTGGCACTTTTCAGGGTTCCCCACAGAAATAACCACAACAGCCACAGACACTCAGCCCTTAAAAACATTACATTCTGTACATTCTGACCCCATTTCAACAAACAGAACTCATAAACAACTTCACATGTCCACACAATAAAGCCCCAAACTAAGGGGATTTTGCGTTTTCTCCTTCTTCTTCTCTTTCTTCTTCTCATTCTTATTTTTCCTGCCGCCTTTCCCACTAACAACATGTCTCCCCATTGGACATTTCACTGACACCAGCCAAAACTTCACCTACACGACCCAATCAAAAACGCGCATACACACGCAAAATACCGATACCTTTCTACTCTGAAACATTTGCAGTTTAAATAGCTAGTCCGCCTGTGGCCTAGTGGGCAAGGTTACAGTCTTGAGAACACGGGGTCGTAGGTTCAAGCCCAGCTTGGAACACGTTTCTTTAACCTGCTTCAACCCTCACTAATAATTGTCTACTACATATCAATTATTGCTTTTGCACCATATCTACCTGCCGTTCACCGTTCAGTTATTAACCAGCTACAATATTGCTAAGCCATATGGATTCAACGGGAGCTAATCTGTGTTTACTGGCCTGTGATCTTTAAAACCACCGGCAGGTTTGCTAATGATATTTCACGCATTGCATAGCTATGGCATGGTGCTGCACTAACGAAGTCACAGACTGGTAAACCTCCGGTTTAAGGCTTGAATCACGACTCGCCCTCAGGCAGACCATTTCCTCTTTTATATAAACGTTTTCTTACGGTTATATTTCCTTTACCAAAACTCACTCACGGCCACCCATATGCATTTCATGACGGCAAATGTATTCCTTTTATTAAAAAGTTACACCAGTTCACCGCTGTGCCATTTCTACGAACTATATTTCTTCACTTGACTACCGTACAAAACCTTCTTATCAGCAAACGCCACGTTTGTACATTCATGTTACCTCGCCCTGTTCTCTATCTAGCCACATAGGCTACAAACAACTACGTATGTATGTTCTGCAACTCCGCAGTCTAAACAACTAGTCTGCCCGTGGCCTAGTGGGCAAGGTTACAGTCTTGGGAACATGGGGTCTTAGGTTCAAACCCAGCTAGGAACACGTTTCCTTAACCTGCTTCGACCCTCAGTAATTATTGTCTACTACTTATCAATTATTGCTTTTGCACCATATCTACCCGCCGTTCACCGTTCAGTTATTAACCGGCTACAATATTGCTAAGCCATATGCATTATGACTTACCGTCTGTACGTTCAGTTATTAACGGGCTACAATATTGCTAAGCCATATGGATTCAACGGGAGCTCTTCTGTGCTTACTGGCCTGTGTTCTTTTTTAAAACCACCGGCAGGTTTGCTAATGATATTTCACTCACTGCATCGCTATGTCATGGTGCTGCACTAACGAAGTCACGGGCTGGTAAACCTCCGGTTGAAAGCTTGAATCCCGACTCGCCCTCAGGCAGATCATTTCCTCTTTTACACTAACATTTTCTTACGCTTACATTTGCTTTACAAAAACTCACTCACGGCCACCCATATGCATTTCATGACGCAAATGTATTCCTTTTATTAAAAAGTTACACCAGTTCACCACTGTGCCATTTCCACTAACTATATTTCTTCACTTGGCTACCGTACAAAACCTTCATGTCAGCAAACGCCACGTTTCTACATTCATGTTACCTCGCCCTGTTCTCTATCTAGCCACATAGGCTACAAACAATTACTACGTCTGTACGTTCTGCAACTCCGCATTAAAACATTACATCTAAAATCATGATTCACTCATAAGTATAACTACTAGCACTGAACATGAGAAAAACACATTCGTGCGATAGATTGCACACGTTATTTAACCCTCCACTTCAACAACAAACATTAAATACAGACTGTTATATGTACCGTTTGATAAGGAAACTAAGCTCGCTCATGGTCACTTCATTTACTTCGCACTATAGTCTGTGATCATGTCAACCTTCACCTACATGCCCATTCTGCTAAAAAAAAAAACATGTTGTTTCAACTACGCAATTTCATCATTTCGCCTAATTTATCTCACACTTGTTATTTTCTCATATGCAAAGCCTGCTGGGACATATGCGTCTGCTCCTATTCTCCACTATCAACTTTTCCGGTTCTAGCTTAACAAAACAGCAAAGAGGATTCCTACCTGCAGATAAGCCTATCAAAATGCCTTATAAACCTTACAAACACTAAAAGTGCATCTTCACGAAATAACAGACAACGGAGCAGGACAGAAGGGTACACAAGTTGCGACCTAGGCAGCTCTAATTCTACGGGCTTGCTGATTCTTTTGTCAATCAAGGCTCGTTGGATGCCCGTCAAATCCGTGAGTAGCCTACATAGCTACACCCTGCCATATTTAACCTTTTCTGATGCGTTTACAATTACGCCACCGCACCATTTGTCACAGCCACTGTTTTACATATATAGCAAACCGAAACTGCTAAACGTACACGCGCATCAGACTGTACAAATTCACACAATGATAGCCATAATTCACAACCGTTTCTTACAGGGTCACTTCGCATTTCTCACTCTCGTAATAAAACGCTTTGCAAAAAGAAATGATATCTCATAAAAAACACGTTTTCAACGTACAAAAATGCCAAGTTACTCAAAAGTATTGATATCAAAATGACGCCAAGTTACGGTACTACAAACAATATAGGCTATCTTGCCTCACCGAAATTTAATAACATGTATTCCAAAGCAATGCTACCCAGTATTTCCTCAATTCTTTAAAGTCACTTGGCCCTGTGTGTATATAAGTGTGCAGTACATGGACAGGCCAAACATATGTGTGGATGGCTTTCTCACAGTCATGATTGATTGAAAAGGCATCTATATGTCCAATTTGTATTGGTATGTATGTATTTTGGTGGCCAGCCTTTCTGTTGTGTGAATGATTGTATGTTTCTTGGTATAAATGTCTGTTCGTAAATGTGAATGTAACATGCTGCGAGAGAAATGTCCCCATGGGGATAAAGAAGTTCTCTATGTATGTATGTACAATATGTATTTTACATGTATTTATTGTATGTTGCAAATATACAATCACTTGTACATTTAGTCAAATTCAGTTCAGAAGCAAGTATAAACATATGTTTTCTGGAGAAATATGCTTCCTGTAGTGACTGACCAGCAGTTTTCTACATGAATTTCCATGTGTTCAATGAGGCAATACGAAATATTTGACACTTCGATCTGACACAACGTTTGCATGACATTGTAATATGGTAAGGTTACAAAACACAGGGCCAAGTGACTTTAAAGAATTGAGGAAATACTGGGTAGCATTGCTTTGGAATACATGTTATTAAATTTCGGTGAGGCAAGATAGCCTATATTGTTTGTAGTACCGTAACTTGGCGTCATTTTGATATCAATACTTTTGAGTAACTTGGCATTTTTGTACGTTGAAAACGTGTTTTTTATGAGATGAGATTTACATTTATATAGCAGAGACTATAATCCAGTGTCATGTAAAATAAGTGCATGCATAAATGTCGGTGAAAGGTCAATGCAACACTCAAAACCAGCAAAGAAAACAAAAAAAAAACAGATATGAACGTGCATACCATAATTCCCCAAAATATATAAACTATAATATATCTTCAAAATTGTGTAGATGTACTTTAGGTGGTATAAATCAAAAATAAGCAAATAACCTGAATTACATATGAAATACGAACATGCAGATACACATGTCAACTTCAAACAACTGTCCACAGATTCACTGAGATGTCTTCCCATTGGGAAGTGATGAACAAGTAGCCAGAGACCTCTGACAAGAGTTTGAATGTGTCCCTGGTGCATCAGTTGAAGCTTTGGTTTGTCCATTTTAGTGGGATCTTAAATTTTAACAGTATGCTTAACTGTTCCATACTGGAACTGAGTTCACTTGGTCTGAAAATGAAAAGAGCCTCTTACTGGTTGGGTGGGGGGTGGGGGGTTCAGGCAGGTGACTATCGCCTTCCCTGGACTCCGCACCAACCAAAACTGAACTTCATCCCTATTCCTAGAGTATCACAGAGTAAGAGAGCTGATCTCAGATCATGTTTCCTCTCTTCATATCCAAGCTTTATCCATAATGGCCTAAAGGCAAAACTGATCCTAGATCAGTTATTCTCTGAGACGCTTGATGGACCATAGAGTTGTGCTTGGAGTTTCTGGGCAAGTGAGTCATGTTTTCTAATCTGGATGATGGTTCCTGTGGTCCGGGCCATACAGTGTAGTGAGTGATACTATGACTCAGATACTATGACTCCAGGGGTGAGAAAGTAAAGCCCTGCCATGTGTTTCTTCTGCCCATGAACTCATCCAGCTGATTTCACTGATTAGTTCTTCCTCCTGGCTGAATAATTGTGCTAATGAGCAAATCCTGGTGATTGGAACAAAATATTTGGGGACGACTTTTACTTACTCAATGCTCTGACTACCACAATAAGATTAAATATGCAAGCGATCAATAACAGCTCCTAAAATAGGAACAATCACCCTTGATCAAAACAATGACATATTTATCCTCATCACGTGTCACTCACTGTGTCTATTGATTGACATGCCAGCAGAGGTAGGATCTCCATGTGTGTTCAGTGCCACGCAGTAGTACTGTCCAAAGCTCTAGGATGTAAAGTTGGAAAAGCTCACAATCCGTTCTGATCCCGTCTGTAAGACTGCAGGTCCAGAAAATAAAACATATTTTCTAAATGTTTATTTTATCTCCATGTGCAATACATTTATACATCTTTACATAAATTAACATGATAATTTTACTACTCCACCCTCATCATTTTATCTGTTAAAATGCTAGTATCATACATGCGTAGTTTATGGGAATGGCAATATTATTAAAATAAATATTTTAATAAAATTAATCTCTCCCTAATTGTCTATAATTTGTATGACAATTTGCCACCTGCGTGTGCGTATAGAAGACTGCAGTAAAGGTAGTGATGCTATTGCAGTGCACCTGCCTGTGAGCCTGTACCTATGGTCCAAACTGACTCTCAGTCACAGTCAAAGACTCAGACCTGTCACTGCAGTGCCCAGACTGTGCTGAAGGTGAGCACTGTAACCAATCGAGCCACTTTGGAGCCCGTTGTGAGATGTTATTTACTGCATGTCATCGTCTACGGTTTCCATTATGACCATTTCCCACAATGCCTTGTGGCTTTAAAGACCTTCCAAAAGAAGGCTACACTAGGGGACTTGCTACCAGGGCACTACAGAGACAGAAAAATGCATACATTCATATACCATATGTGGCTTTGGATACATTACATTACAGGCAATTAGCAGACACTCTTATCCAGAGCGACTTACACAACTTTTTACATAGCATTTTACATTGTATCCATTTTATACAGCTGGATATATATACTGAAGCAATGCAGGTTAAGTACCTTGCTCAAGGGTACAACGGCAGTGTCCTTACCCGGGAATCGAACCTGCGACCTTTCAGTTACAAGCCCAGTTCCTTACCCACTGTACCACACTCCGAACTGCTAGGAGAGAAAGTGTATGCTAGAAGCACAGCGTAAAAATTAGTACACTTTATATGTTTGCTATAACGTGTACATATGGCAGGCACGCTGTCCGCGAATCAGCCAATGGCATTCCTGCTATTAAAGTGACAGTGTCGAGAAACGAATAACTTACAAGACGACTGCTTGACAAAATCGTGAGATAAATTTACTCAGAACTGGAAAATAAATTCTGGCCGTACCTTGTATTAGGACCAGTAGAGCAGAGGCACTCTGATCTCCAAGTCTGTTCTGTGCCTCACAGTAGTACTGTCCTCTGTTCCAGGATCTAAAGATAGAAAAGATCAAACTCTGTCCAGATCCTGCCTGCCAGACTCCAGTGTCATTCTTCTTAACCCAGGTGTAGTTCTGCACTGGTGGGTTGGCATCACTGCTGCAGGTCAGAGTCACTGAACTGCCCTCCACTATTTCACCAGAGGGCCTCACTGATACTGAGATGTTTTTAGGAGGATCTAAAATCAAAAGAGAAATGTGTTAAATTCTATATAATTTCTCAATCACTGTGATTTTTCTCATATAGATTCAGAACCATTTATTTCAAAGGAAAGTTTATAATGAAGCTGAAATCTCACACTGCAATTTTTTTCTTTATTTGGAAATGAGTAGAAAACTGCATCGTTTTATGGGGGTTGGTAAATGGTCTTGATTGAGCATGGGGACATACCATGTAACAGTGCCATTTTTTATCATCTTTCAGGTGTCTATGGTCATCAGTATGTGTAACAGAAAGGTTAAAAATAGAAAAAGAAACACAGAAACCAAATATCTTGGTTGATTAAGAGTAACTATATTTTGGTATAAAACATCTACAGTCCATATGATATGTCTGTTTACCCTGTGCACACTCAGAATTGCTACGTGTTTTACTTATGACATGTCTGTATCACCTGGCTTACTCATCATGTTAAATTAATTATGTCTTCATAAGATTTTCCCTTCACTGGCCAGTGTGACTGCTTTACTCAGTGTGTTACTATTGCAAAGGTTCCCAAAGACACTCAGGAGATACTGACTCTGCTCTGTGTGTCTGAAGCTGAGATGCACTGATATACTCACACTGCACATCGAGGCATTTAGGAGGAGATCTGTTTGTCCCAATCACATTCTCTGCCTGACAGGTGTATTCTCCTGCATCCTGCAGTGTGATGTTTTAAATGGTGTAACTCCATTCTGATCCTCTCCATGAGAATGCAGATCCAGTCTTCTTAAACCAGGCGTATCTCTGCACTGGTGGGTTGGCATTATTCATGCAGGTCAGAGTAACTGAACTGCCCTCCACTATTTCATCAGAGTGACTCACTGATACTGAGATGCTCTTAGGAGGATCTGAAAGAGAAAATAACACGTCCTGCAGTTTTATATAGATGTCACACTTACTCAGCTCAGTTAAATGAAACCGAGTATGGGTTCACACCCTCAGTTCTTCCAGCGTTTCAGGCTTAATGCACAGAAATGAAGAGGCACATATATGGAACTTCACTAGATATACATATACAATATATAGAATGCATACAGTATATGGACTACACTAGTACATTACTCTATCATATATGCATATGTACTGTACATAACATATATCACGCTGTTTAAAATTATGTTTTTTAATGATATCACCCAGCAGTTAATCAAACTGTATGTTCTACTCTGACAGACAGGCTGCAGAATTCAGAAATATATGCATTGGCTATTTTCACTAAAGATGCTGCCCATCCAAGCCATTCTAAATTACAGTACAGAATTACTCACACAGCACTTTGAGATGTACATGAGGAGATCTGTCTGTCCCAATCGCATTCTGTGCCTCACAGTAGTATTCTCCAGCATCCCAGGAGTTGATTTTTTCAATGGTGTAACTCGATCCATATTCATTCCATGAGGGATAATATCTTCTATTCTTATGAACCCAGGTGTATCTCTGCACTGGTGGGTTGGCATCACTGCTGCAGGTCAGAGTCACTGAACTGCCCTCCACTATTTCACCAGAGGGGCTCACTGATACTGAGACGCTCTTAGGAGGATCTGAAAGAGAAAATAACAGGTCTTGCTGTTTTATATATATGTCACACTGAGGGGTGACATCTATATAAATATACTGATGTACTGATACTGAGATGCTCTTGGGAGAATCTGAAGGAGGGAACAATGGTTTGTAGTTTCATGTGAAATTTAAACCTGACTCAATCATACTGTATGTAGTGTTTTCCCATCATTGCATTATGGCATGTTTTCAGGTATTGAAGTTTCATGCAATGCTATAATGTCAGAACATTTACATGCAGCGTAGAATAATCTGTACAATTTAGCTGAAAATTAGAGTTGAACACTTTCAAAACTGTGAGATTTGAAGAAGTTTGGCCTCTGGTACTCACATATCACATTAAGAGCCACTGCAGGGGAATGAAGCTCATAGCCTTTCACAGCACAGGAGTAGCTGCCTCGGTCTTCACTGCTGGCTGTGAACTGGTGACTCTGATCAGTGAAGGACAGAGGAGATCCGTCCCTGTACCAGATGAAGGCTGGTCTGCCAGTCAGAGCGCAGGTGGTGCTACAGGTCAGTCTCACACTCTGTCCCTCTGTCACTGAGTCAGGATTCACCATCACCTGTAGATCTGCGAATAGCAAATTAAACCTGTAAAAAAGCTTCCAGTCATACTTGTGGGAAGAAAATCCTCTGAGTTTATAGCATAAAATAATTACCCTCAGGCTGCTGTGGCTTGTTCCAGTGAATAAACCAGAATGTTTTCTGCACTGTGTGAGATGGGGGATATGAGTAAGTGCAGCTTATGTCTACTGAAGACCCCTTTAAGGCACAGATTCTCTCAGGGGTGTAAGTCACTCCCCATCCCCTCTGGCTCAGCACACCTGAAAAATACACACACACACACATGCAAACACACATAAAAGCACATTCACACACACACACACACACACTCACACACACGCACACACACACGAGCACACATACACACAAACACATGTATACATAAACATACATACACACACATGCACACGTATGCAAATGCAAACACACACACACACACACACACACACACACACACAAATGCACGCACGCACACACGCACCGGAATACAGGAAGTCTTGCTTAGTAGCTAACTTTGCTAGAATGCAGTAGCAAACCAAGCAAGTTAAGAGCAAGTGTCTGTGTCATTCTAAGAATGCAACATGCACAATCAACAGCTCCGATCATTTAGAACAGCCACAGATATTTATATCATGCCTCTGTCTCAGTTTCATCGCTGAGTGTGAAGAGGAACTTCATCTTAAAGGATGTCTCTTTTTCCCCTCTCTTTTCAGATGAGCGATGTTGCACTACTCTAAACTAATGTACTGTAGAACATTATTTTATATTAATTATATACATTCCTTAATGCAATTTCAATGTATTCACTTTTGTTGCTTCTGATTGAGTTAGAGAAGGGAGACTAATAAATAGGAACACATGCTGATAAATGCTGTATATGCAGACTGAAACATCTGAACTACATTTGGAAAAAAACACACAAACAATTTACCTGACACAGAGAGGATGATTACCAACAAGGTATTGAAGAGCATGGCTGCATCAGATTTAAAATATTAATACAAATACACATATACAGGTCTTGATTATTATTTACGCTGTGAAAATGAACAGCAGAAACAAAGACTGTCAGAGTATTCTATTAATTAACAGAAATAGCAGAATAACAATTACTACACAAGCACACACAGTAAGTTAATGTGCTGCTTATGCCCATAAATGCTTTGGGCTTTATGAAGAGCTCACAAAGATTCCAGAAAGCAGAGACTCAAACAGCCTTTTACTTGATGAATGATATTTGTATCGAAGGGGCAGCAATCATTTATAGTCCGAAAATGCATTTTATTTTATATTTGATTCCAGTTTAATCTTCTTGCACCTCAAAATATTGTGACGTAATTTTGACTAAATGAAATAATATGATAATACACTTACCAGGAGAGAGTTCTGATCTGGCCTCAGTGCTTTGCTAATGAGCCATTAGTATTAAACAGCCTTGCAGACAGAGCTGTGTGGCTGAATGTGATCGCAAATACAATGCTTCACACTAAATATAAAAGTAGAATGTGTTATAGATCTGATTCACTTCCTGAAGGTGATACTCGTTTTAGATTGTATCAGATACAAACTTTTGAATAAAATATACAGAGTCTTTTGCTTTGTGTCTGGGCTGGACCAGTAGTGCCTTTTCAAAAAGACTGGGTAATTCTCATTTCTTTGCCCCCACTGTATTATTGAAATTCAGATGTCAATAATTATGTTCATTTTTGCATATTACGCTTATAAAATAAACATAACTACTATGTTTACAAAAATGATTCCGGATTACAACACAAACTGATGCTAAGATCTGAGGCTTTGCCTATTCCAATACATCCATCGATCCATCCATTATCTACACCCGCTTATCCTGAGCTGGAGCTGGAGCTGGTGCTGGAGCCTATCCAAGCATGCATTGGGCGAGAGGCAGGAACACATCAACAGGTCTCTCAGTTTGGGTATCAGCCCCCTCTGTTCCCGGAACTGGAGAGGGACATCGGGGTGCCGTCCGCCGGGTTCCTTGTCCGGCGGTGTCGGGCCACTTGGAGAAAAGTCCGCGCGTCGCTCCTACGCTCCTCTGCTAGTCAGAAAAGACTTGCTGACGGGCGTCGCCGTCCTGCGCCTCCCTCTCGGGTGTGTCAACGGGCGTGGCTCTCCACTCGGGATCTCCCTCTACGGGTAGAGTCTCGTGAGCTCGCTCCTCGCTGCGTGGGGCCCTTTGAGATCATCCGTAAGATCGACCCTGTCACTGGTCGCCTGCAGCTCCCTCGCTCCATGAGGATCCGCCCCGCGTTTCATGTCTCCCGTCTGAAGCCGG
Source organism: Anguilla anguilla (assembly GCF_013347855.1). Lineage (NCBI taxonomy): Eukaryota > Metazoa > Chordata > Actinopteri > Anguilliformes > Anguillidae > Anguilla > Anguilla anguilla. The sequence goes on along the minus strand of NC_049201.1, from coordinate 83,590,324 downwards.
TTCCCGTGAGCGCGTTGGCTCCGGCGGAACACCCGCCGCCCCCGCCTCGGCTCATTGGTGGGGAGCCTGTGTTTACAGGGCGTCTCATTCTGGCTGGGAGACGAGTGGGCAGAGGGGTTCAGTTTCTCATTGACTGGGAGGGCTATGGCCCTGAGGAGCGCTGTTGGGTCCCCTCTAGGGACATTTTGGACCCTGAGCTCATTCGGGATTTTCGCAGGCGTGGTTCTGAGGGACCGTCTGTGGCCACTCCTTAGATGGGAGGGGGGGTCCTGTCATGGTTCTGGGTGGTAGTGGCTATCCTTGGCCACTGGAGGGCATCCTTGTCACTTCTTTCCCCTAATCGAGCTAATTGGGTTCACCTGCTGTAGTTCCTATTTCAGCTTTTGTTGGCCTGCAGTCAGTGCTTTTGTGGCAACTTTGGTTACACGTAAGCCGGTATTCTGTGAGTGTGTTTGTAACAGTCTTTCTTCCTATTTTGGAAGAGATCTGTGTTGTACTGAAGGCTGAGACTTAAGGGATTATTTACTATAATTTCACAATAATCTCTTACTTGGTGTTGCAATTTGGGTGTTTTTCTATCAATCCTCATTTTGAGGGCTGTTTTTCTTTAGTTTTCACCTTCTTTACACTCTCAGTTCTTTTTATGAGACAGCTTTATTATACTCCTTTTTTCTGTTTGGTTTTGCCCTTTTGGCTGGGTAGTTTTTTGTCAGTATTTAACGGCAGGACTTAGCGCCCAGAGGAGTATATTATTCTGTTCTGTCTAGTTTGAATACTCCTTGTCCTTTAGTGCTTATCACCCTTTAATGGGTGGACTACTTAGTCCGATATACCTGGGATATTCTCACTTAGGAGTATTTAATTTTCTGTTTGTTTACTTGTCCCCTTCCTCTAGTCTTTTGAAACCTTGTGGTTGCTCCACCCTGTGTGGATAGCTTTCAGATTCCCCGTTCAGTCGCGTCTGGTTCACCCCCCCCCCCCCCCCCAATCACACCGGTGGGATGTTTTTTTAAAGTACCTGTTTAGTGCCTTACCTGCACATGTTCTGTTCCATCAGCAGAACCCAGGGGGTAACACCTACAGTACACGGTTTACTTACAAAATTGTTCAAGCATAGGTTTATTTTATTTGTTTCATTGAATGATTGTTTAAACATTCAAGGTATGCTCTGAACGTTCTAACGTTTGGTAGTACAAAAATAAACACTAAGAATGTGAAAAACAAATTCACGTTATGTGAATTTATACTCTAGATGGTATCAGCTCAGTAATAAGCACAACATAATCACAAAATGTGCACAAGAATGTCTGTAATAGTAAATGTTATACACGTATTAAAAAAAAAATAATAATTCTTGAATTGCATATAAAGCCAAATTCTCCAGTATATTTGGCCAACGAATACATTCAGCAATGATAATGGCTTTCAGTCACCAACATCATGATAATACTTTGTGGACAAAATCAAGGCATGAGCTGTTATGCATGTAAATGTTGATAGAATCCCAAAGGAATGATCCATTCTGAATACATCTTTGCAGACTCCAATAGACACAGTCATCCTGGTCATGTGACAAAGGCACAGTCATGTGACCTGAGTTCATGAGGAGAGTTTATGTTCACTGGTTTTAATAAGTACTCTTAAATATATCATTCAGTGAAGGAAATGTTTGGTTCATACCGCTTGAGGATTACTTTGCAGACAATTTGCTGTTTAAAGTTCAAGAAGAAACACAGGAAATGCTCACACATTAAAAGAAATGTCCAAATTTACGCTGAATAACCAGCATTGGTCCACAGTTTATGAAGCAAGATATCTTCCTGGTTTATTTTCACATGTCCAGTTTTCGAAGTGTGCTGTAGAGAACACAGTCTTCCTTTACGGATGGCGCTGGTGGCCTGCATGGAGAAAACAGCGCATTTAGTCTCTATTAAAGTCACAGACATTCTCATTCTCATTTAAGTCAATCCTGCCTGAGCCTTTATCACATTTAGACACACCTTGCAACATGAAGCACAAGCAGAAGCTTTAGCTACAGAACAGTTATCTGGAATTTTGGAAAACATTACATCACTGTGATGTCACGCAGCAAGGAGATGAAAAGAGAAGAAAGTTGACAAGCTTAACAAACCAAATGATGAATCTAGATCAGCAGAACATCCAGTCCTCATATTACCACGTTCTTCTTTTGACCAGGCAGAGAAGTTCTTAGCAAAGCAGCAGCGAGAGATTACAACATTTTAAAATACTTGAACTGGGCTTTGGGACTGCAACAAACAAGCAACCAAAATAAAGAAATAGTGTGCATCAAGGCAACACCCGGTCCTACGAACACATACATATATAAACTGTTACAGATGTACTGAGAAGTACTGGAATCTCAGAAATGCTCATTTGCATTTTTGGCTGAAATACTCATTTGTATTTTGTTTCCAGGGTTTGTTTTGTACATGCTTACATGTCCAAGTGTTATGGATGCATGTTTTTTGGCTATCATTAATTTCTAATATTGTACACGCTGATGTAAATGTAGCACATCTACTACGGCTAGAATCTAATTAATGTTTTTCCAATATAAATCACAGCACAACCATCTCAGCTCTCCCCAGTGAGACACCCTGGTCTATCCAGTGAGACACTCTGGTCTATCCAGTGAGACACTCTGGTCTATCCAGTGAGACACTCTGGTCTATCCATTGAAACTCTCTGGTCAATTGACCAGTGAGAAGCTCTAGTCTATCCAGTGAGACACTCTGGTCTATCCAGTGAGACGCTGTGGTCTGCCCAGTGAGACGCTCTGGTCTATCCAGTGAGACACTCTGGTCTATCCAGTGAGACACTCTGGTCTATCCATTGAAACTCTCTGGTCAATTGACCAGTGAGAAGCTCTAGTCTATCCAGTGAGACACTCTGGTCTATCCAGTGAGACGCTGTGGTCTGCCCAGTGAGACGCTCTGGTCTATCCAGTGAGACACTCTGGTCTATCCAGTGAGACACTCTGGTCTATCCATTGAAACTCTCTGGTCAATTGACCAGTGAGAAGCTCTAGTCTATCCAGTGAGACACTCTGGTCTATCCAGTGAGACGCTCTGGTCTGCCCAGTGAGACACTCTGGTCTATCCAGTGAGGGTCGTTCACCTGCTGACTCCATAGAGGCCTCGTCTGGCTCCAGTCAGAGAGAGCAGCCTGTGATAAAAGCTGCTGGAGTGAGATAATAGACCTGACACAGCGACAGTCAGCACAGGTAGTATAAAGGTGGGATATTCTCACCTGGGGGCAGCACTGGAGGGGCGGAACTGGATGCTGGCGTACTGAACACCCTCCTCACACTGGGGGAGTGGCTTTTGAACAGTGGAGGGTAGAAGCTCTTCCTGGTTGCGGGTGTTAGCGGGCTGAACAGAGGAGTAGAGGGGAACTTCACTGTCGTCTGTGTCCGTACCCTGTGTTCCAGTGTGACTCATTGCCATCCCTGAGACGTTGCCAAAAATGGGGCTTTTATTCCCCTGCAGGGTAAAGAAAAGAGGCAGGAGAAGGTTGGGAAAGTTCCACAGAAAGTACCTGTTCATTTCAGTGAGCTCCTCGGAGCTGGAGTGAGCTACTCGCCCCCATTAACGTCAAAACATCAATTTAACCTGATAAATAATTAAATCATGTCTCATGATTACTGTTATAAAGCATTATGAGTATTAATCAATCTTCATAACTCTAATTATACTGTATTATGAGCAGATTATAATGCATTATAAGTATATAATGCATTATAGACAGGCATCATAGACAGTTTTAACCAAATTTCCGTTTTTGCTTAAAGAATGCATTATGCATTATCAAAATTATATTACATCTGTAAATAAATACATGTATGCACATATGCAGACTGATTTCATTAACTCACCTGCCTGTCCCCTTCTGTCTCATTTGCTGATTTTCTCCTCCTAATTATTCAGAAAGGAAAGAAAAATAAAAAGTAAATCTACCTTCAGACAAATCTTTAAGCAGCCCCCTCTTGTATAAACAGCATTTTGCTTTTGTTTGAATGATGTATATTACTGAGGCAATTGTGCCCATGTATGTGTATATTTTTTATTATTCAGATGTCATTTGGTTACAGGAAATGAGCCTGAGTTATAAGAGGTTTCTTCCTGCCCAGTAAATGTAGTTCTGCTTTATTCAAACCAACACTGGAGCTCATGGGCAAATTGATGCGCTTGACAAGACTTTGTTATGGTCTGTAACTGTCCACATGATTCATATTATGAACAAGCTTTAAGGGGATTCTGTTACCCCATCATACAGGTTTGATAAACTAATTGGGACACTCAAACTCATCAGTCAGAGTTTATAAAATTGACATCTCAATAAAACAAGATGTCTAATAATGCAGTGGTCTAGGCACTAATCAGACATTAGAGGGGGGAGTATGGCATCAGCATGATGTAATGTAGCTAATGCTTGACAAAAACATTCCACAAAAATGTACACTCGTTTTAAACTTTGAGTCTAAATCAGACATACAGCAATTCACACTGGAGTGACTACAAACCGACTCATTTACAACCACGTACCTCACGCACACAACACCCAGAAACACAAGAGCCAAAATGGCAGCCACTCCCACAGCTGCACCCGCAATCAGTGACTGACCTCCTAAGCAAAGTCAGAGAGATGTAGCCCTGTCAGTTATGATATAGCAGTGTTCATTTCACAACATGCCTCACCATGGTCCTTAAGGCGAAAGTTTATAAATGTTTAAATACACCCCTTATATGCCTACCTTTACTAGAAATTTCTGTACATTTGAATTTTACTGAATTCAATGATGGCATCATGATACTTTTAGTTACACTGCTCATCATCATTATCTACCATGTTCCGGTTCAGATTGTAGCGCCAATATCATGATCAGCATTGCATTGTAGCCTCTGGATCATAATCAGTATCACATAAAATATTGTATCAAATATGTTCTGGTCCTACCTTGCACTGTGACCAGCAGAGCAGAAGCATTCTGAGCTCCAAGTCTGTTCTGTGCCTCACAGCAGTACTGTCCTCTGTTCCAGGATCTAAAGTTAGAAAAGTTCAAACTCTGTCCAGATCCTGCCTGCCGGACTCCAGTGTCATTCTTCTTATACCAGGTGTAGTTCTGCACTGGTGGGTTGGCATCGCTGCTGCAGGTCAGAGTCACTGAACTGCCCTCCACTATTTCACCAGAGGGGCTCACTGATACTGAGGTGTTCTTGGGAGCATCTAAAATCAATGGAGAAATGTGTTAAATTCCATATAATTTCTCGATCTCTGTGATTTGTCTCAAATAGATTCAGAACCATTTATTGCAAAGGAAAGTTTATAATGAAGCTGAAATATCACACTGCAAATGCTTTCTTTGTTTGGAAATGAGTAGAATATACTGCATCGTTTTATGGGGGTTGGTAAATGGCCTTGAGACACAGTTTAGAAAAGCTTTCAATAATGACAGCAGTATTTAGATAAGAAATTTTATTTAGCATTATTTAGAAAGGTTAAAAATAGAAAAAGAAACACACAAACCTGTTTGCTTGGTATATTAAGAGTAACTATTATTTGGTATAAAACAGCTACAGTATATGTGGTATGTTTGTTTGCCCTGTGCAAACTCAGAATGACTACTCGTTTAACTTATGACGGGGGCGACATAGCTCAGGAGGTAAGACCAATTGTCTGGCAGTCGGAGGGTTGCCGGTTCAAAACCCCGCCCTGGGCGTGTCGAAGTGTCTCTGAGCAAGACACCTAACCCCTAATCCCTTACTGCTCTGGCGAATGAGAGGCATCAATTGTAAAGCGCTTTGGATAAAAGCGCTATATAAATGCAGTCCATTTACCATTTACCATGTCCGTATCATCTGGCTTACTCATCATATTAAATTAATCATATCTTCATAAGATTCTCCCTTCACAGGCCAGTGTGACTGCTTTACTCAGTGTCTTACGATTGCAAAGTTTCCTAAAGATACTCAGGAGATACTGACTCTCTGCTCTGTGTGTCTGAAGCTGAGATGCACTGAAATACTCACACTGCACATCAAGACGTTTAGGAGGAGATCTTCCTGCCCGAATCGCATTCTCTGCCTCACAGTAGTATTCTCCTGCATCCTGCAGTGTGATGTTTTTAATGATGTAACTCTGTTCTGATCCTCTCCTCGAGAATTCAGATCCAGTCTTCTTATACCAGGTGTATCTCTGCACTGGTGTGTTGGCATCACTGCTGCAGGTCAGAGTCACTGAACTGCCCTCCACTATTTCACCAGAAGGGCTCACTGATGCTGAGACACTCTTCAGAGCATCTGAAAGATAACAGGTCCTGCAGTTTTAAATAAAAGTCACACTGAGATGTTCTTGGCAGCATCTAAAATCATTAGAAAAATGTGTTAAATTCCATATAATTTCTCACTCATTGTGTCGCATCTCAAAACACTAGCAGAGACATTTATTTCATAGTAATGTTCATAATGGAGCTGAAATCTCACAATGTGATGTGGAGGGATGGTGTGGTTAAGGGCGCCATCTGCAGGTGGAGTGGGAGCAGTACAGCTGGCTAACAACCACCCCTGTTTGCAGTTACAATTAATTGGTAATAGTTTATATGCTCTGCCTGCAGTGAGACCGGGGTGCTGGAATGAGAGATGCACACGGGAGCGGCATGCCATCTAATCCCCGTCCTTATCGTGTGTGTTTTGTTTTGTTTTTGTTTCCGTGTTTTTGGTATCGAGCGCACAATAAAGCCTTGGTGCCTCTAACAATGACGGATTGTGTGGTTTGTGGGGAAAAGGACTGCAGAACCTGTTACAGTAAATATCCCACTATATCATGCTTTGTTACAAAATGAACTGGATATACTGTAGCTTTTTATGGTAGTTGGAAAATGACACAGCAGAATAAAGTTTTCAAAAGTGACAGCAGTATTTAGATATTTCATCTTAGCATGTTCATTAATAATGATAACTTCATTTATGAAAAGTTGAACAGCTGCATGTGGTACCTTTTTTGCCCTTTGCAAACTCAAAATGACTACACGTTTTACCTAAGACATGTCAGTATTATCAGACTCATCACTGTATGATAATGTAATTATATCTGATTTCTCCTCCACTGGCCAGTGTGACTGCTTTACTCAGTGTCTTACTGCTGTGAAGTTACCCAAAGACACTCAGGAGATACTGACTCTCTGCTCTGTGTGTCTGAAGCTGAGATGCACTGGTATACTCACACTGCACATCAAGACGTTTAGCAGGAGATCTTTCTGTCCCAATCCTATTCTGTGCCTCACAGTAGTATTCTCCTGCATCCTGCAGTGTGACGCTTTTAATGGTGTAACTGGATCCTCTCCATGAGAGTTCGGCTGTATTATTCTTATACCAGGTGTATCTCTGCACTGTTGGGTTGGCATAGCTCCTGCAGGTCAGAGTCACTGAACTGCCCTCCACTACTTCACCAGAGGGGCTCACTGATACTGAGACGCTCTTCGGAGGATCTGAAAGAGTAAATAACAGGTCCTGCAGTTTTAATTAAAATTCACACTGAGGTGTTCTTGGGAGCATCTAAAATCATTAGAAAAATGTGTTAAATTTCATATAAGTTCTCATTCACTGTGTTCCATCTCAAAGCACAAGTAGAGACATTAATTTCAAAGTAAAGTTTATAATGGAGCTGAAATCTCACAATGTGATGTGGAGGGGTGGTGTGGTTAGGGCGCCATCTGCAGGCAGAGTGGGAGCAGTATAGCTGGCTAACAACCACACCTGTTTGCAATTACAATTGATTGGTAATGGTTTATATGCACTGCCTGCAGTGAGACCGGGGTGCTGGAATGAGAGACGCACGCAGGAGAGGCATGCCATCTAATCACCGTCATTATCGTCTGTGTTTTGTTTTGTTTTGTTTTGCTTTTGTTTCCGTGTTTTTGGTATAGAGCGCACAATAAAGCCTTGGTGCCTCTAACAACGACGGATTGTGTGGTTTGTGGGGAAAAGGACTGCAGAACCTGTTACAGTAAATATCCCAGTATATCATGCTTTGTTACAAAATGAACTGGATATACTGTAGCTTTTTATGGTAACTGGAAAATAACACAGCAGAATCAAGTTTTTGAAAGTGACAGAAGTATTTAGATATGTCTTTTTAGCATCTTCATTAATAATGATAACTTCATTTTTTAAAAGTTGAACAGCTACATGTGGTGCCTTTTTTGCCCTTTGCAAACTCAAAATGACTACTCGTTTTACCTAAGACATGTCAGTATGATCAGGCTCATCACTGTAGGATAATGTAATTAAACCTGATTTCTCTCCACTGGCCAGTGTGACTGCTTTACTCAGTGTCTTACTGCTGTGAAGTTACCCAAAGACACTCAGGAGATACTGACTCTCTGCTCTGTGTGTCTGAAGCTGAGATGCACTGATATACTCACACAGCACATCAAGACGTTTAGGAGGAGATCTTTTTTTCCCAATCCCATTCCCTGCCTCACAGTAGTATTCTCCTGCATCCCAAGATTTGATTTCATTAATGGTGTAACTCTGTTCTGATCCTCTCCTCGAGAATACAGATCCAGTCTTCTTTAACCAGGTGTATCTCTGCACTGGTGGTTTGGCATCACTGCTGCTGCAGGTCAGAGTCACTGAACTGCCCTCCACTATTTCACCAGAGGGGCTCACTGATACTGAGACGCTCTTCGGAGGATCTGAAAGAGAAAATAACAGGTCTTGCAGTTTTAAATAAAAGTCACGCAGAGGTATTCTTGGGAGCATCTAAAGTCATTAGAAAAATGTGCTCAATTCCATATAATTTCTCACTCACTGTGTTGCGTCTCAAAACACTAGCAGAGACAAAAGTATGAGAGACAGACCTTATCAGATATTATTACATGGTTCTGTCTTGTAGACTGATATGTACCTGTGAAGTGAATTAATTTATGTGAAGTTATATGAAGGTATTGTTACGGCTTTTCCCCACCCAGCATTGTGAGGGGTAATGACCTCACCTGGAGCAAGATTTATTCTATCCATGGTGCACTTTGTCCTTTAAATAATTCAACTTTTTTTTTTTTTTGGTTACTTATGCAACATTAATCAATGAGGTGCGATGTTTTACATCATATGTTTTAATGATATCACCCAGCAGTACATCAAACTGTATGTTCATCTCCTTTATAGCCTAACAAACAGGCTGCAGCATTCAGAAATATATGCATAGGCTATTTTCACAGAAGATGCTGCCCATCCAAGCCATTCTAAATGACAGTGCAGAATTACTCACACAGCACTTTGAGATTTATATGAGGAGATGTGTCTGTCCCAATCGCATTCTCTGCCTCACAGTAGTATTCTCCTGCATCCCCGGATTTGATGTTATTAATGGTATGACTCCATTTTGATCCTCCCCATGAGGATTCAGCTCTATTATTCTTAAACCAGGTGTATCTCTGCAGTGGTGGGCTGGCATCACTGCTGCAGGTCAGAGTCACTGAACTGCCCTCCGCTATTTCACCAGAGGGGCTCACTGATACTGAGGTGTTCTTAGGAGGATCTGAAAGAGAAAATAACACGTTCTGCAGTTGTATATAGATGTCACACTGAGGGGTGACATCAATATAAATGTACTGATATACTGATACTGAGATGCTCTTGGGAGAATCTGAAGGAGGGAACAATGGTTTGTAGTTTCATGTGAAATTTTAACCTGACTCAGGCATACTGTAAGGAGTGTTTTCCCATCATTGCATTATGGCATGTTTTCAGGTATTGACGTTTCATGTTTCACGCTATAATGACAGAACATTTACATGCAGCATAGTATAATCTGTACAATTTAGCTTAATATTTATAGTTGAACACTTTCAAAACTGTGAGATTTGAAGACGTTTGGCCTCTAGTACTCACATCTCAAATTAAGAGCCACTGCAGGTGACTGAAACTCATAGTCTTTTACAGCACAGGAGTAATTGCTTGCATCTTCACTGCTGGCTGTGAACTGGTGACTCTGATCAGTAAAGGACAGAGGAGATCCGTCCCTGTACCAGATGAAGGCTGGGCTGCCAGTCAGAGTGCAGGTGGTGCTACAGGTCAGTATCACACTCTGTCCCTCTTTCACTGTGTCAGGATTCACCATCACCTGTAGATCTGCAAACAGCAAATTAAACCTGTAATAAAGCTTCCAGTCATACTCGTGGGTAGAGAATCCTCTGAGTTCATAGCATAAAATAATTACCAGTGACTTCCAATGTGACACCAGGTTTTCCAGTAAAATTATTACTGGCGGTCAGGAACCTGAATCCGTATGTTCCTGAATCAGTTATTCTCAGTTGGTTTATTCTGAAAGCGCAGTCACTGTTCTGTTTCCCCAGGTACTCCACACGCTGAGAGTACTCTGGGGCCTGGGACAGGTCCTGTAGACTGTTCTGGGGAATAACCCAGAATGTTTTCCGCACTGTGTCAGGTGTGGGATATGAGTAAGTGCAGCTCATGTCTACTGAAGACTCCTTTAAGGCACAGATACTCTGAGCGGTGTAAGTCACTCTCCATCCCTCCTGGCTCAGAACACCTGAAAAATACAAACACACCCGCACACACACACACACACACACACACATGCAGACACATATACATGCACATACACACACACACACACACACACACACACACACACACACACACACACACACGCGCGCACACATACACACGAACACATGTATACATACACATACATACCCACACACATGCGCACACATATGCAAATGGACACACACAAACACACTCACACACACACACAAATTCACGCACGCACACACAAACACACTGCTCAGAAATCCTTCAAAACACCGATTTGTTCGCAACATGACTGCTAAGAGATTCAATTAACAAAACTTTAAAGCAAGTGCACCTAACCTCTCCAAAACAATGGAACATCAATAATTGTTCTTGTATTTCAATACTAACTGATGTCAGTAGATGGCAGTAGCCGCCGATCAATGTGAGATTCGCAGGTACAGGAAGTCTTGCTTAGTAGCTAGCTTTGCTAGAATGTAGTAGCAAATCAAGCAAGTTAAGAGCAATTGTCTGCATATACCTTCGGCCCAAAACTGTTATGTTTTGCTTGCAGTGAAAACAAACTGCTTTCATTAAAACGTGGCACCGGAATACTTGTGTCGTCATTCTAAGAATGCAACATGCACAATCAACAGCTCCGATCATCTAGTACAGCCACAGATATTTATATCATGCCTCTGTCTCAGTTTCAACGCTGAGTGTGAAGAGGAACTTCATCTTAAAGGTTCTCTCTTTTTCCCCTCTCTTTTCAGATGAGAAACATTGCACTACTCTAAACTAATGTACTGTAGAACATTATTTTATATAAATTATATACATTCCTTAAAGCAATTTAAATGTATTCACTTTGGCTTTTGATTGAGATAATGAAGAGAGACTAATAAGTTGGAAAACATGCTGATAAATACTTTATATGTAGACTGAAACATCAGAACTACATTTGGAAAAAAGAAAAACAAACAATTTACCTGACACAGAGAGGACGTTTAGCAACAATGTATTGAAGATCATGGCTGCATCAGATTGAAAATATTTATCCAAATACACATACACAGCTCTTGATTATTATTTACACTGTGAAAATGAACAGCACAAACAAAGACTGTCAGAGTATTCTATTAATTTGCAGAAATAGCAGAATAACAATTACTACACAAGCACACACAGTGAGTTAATGTGCTGCTAATCCCTAAAAATGCTTTGGGTTTCATGAAGAGCTCACTCAGATTCCAGAAAGCAGAGATTCAAACAGCATTTTACTTGATGAATGATATTTGTATGGAAGAAGCAGCAATCATTTCTAGTCAGAAAATGCATTTAATTTTATATTTGATTCCAGTTTAATCATCTTGCACCACAAAATATTGTGACGTAATTTTGACTAAATGAAATAATATGATAATGCACTTACCAGGAGAGAGTTCTGATCTGGCCTCAGTGGTTTGCTAATGAGCCATTAGTATAAAACAGTCTCACAGACAGAGCAGTGTGGCTGAATATGATCATAAATGAAGTGCTTCACACTAAATATAAAAGAAGAATGTGTTACACATCTGACTCACTTGCTGAAGGTAATACTCATTTTAGATTTTATCAGATACAAACATTTGAATAAAATATACAGAGTCGTTTGCTTTGTGTCTGGACTGGAACAGTAGTGCCTTTTCAAAAAGACTGGGTAATTCTCATTTCTTTGCCCCCACTGTATTATTGAAATTCAGATGTCAATAATTATGTTGATTTTTGCACATTACGCTTATAAAATAAACATAACTACTATGTTTACAAAAATGATTCTGGATTACAACACGAACTGATGCTACGATCTGAGGCTTTGCCTATTCCAATACATCCATCTATCCATCCATTATCAATACCTGCTTATCCTGAGCTGGAGCTGGTGCTGGAGCCTATCCAAGCATGCACTGGGCGAGAGGCAGGAATACACTCTGTGCAGGCTTCCAATCTATCGCAGGGAACACACACCATTCACTCACACATTCATTCCTATGGGCAATTTAGAGTCTCCAATTGGCCTATTTGCATGTTTTTGGACCGTGGGAGGCAACCGGAGTACCCGGAGGTACATGCAAACTCCAGACAGAAAGGCCCCAAACCGAGATTCGAACCCAGAGCCTTCTTGCTGTGAGGCGACAGTGCTACCCACTGCACCACTGTGCCACCCCTACATGTACAGTAGTTAATATAAAAGTGACTGTAAAATGTGTGATAGGCATCAGGCACAGGTAAACATTCATACATTCAGGAGCCTTATACAAAATCCATTACCTAAACCAGATTATTTAATTGAGATTAGTAAAAGATCTTCCAAGAAATTGATCTGAAATGTACATACAGGACTTCCCTATTTTACTAACTGCCCCATCTACAAGTAGATTGAATGTATTGCATCCATCTATCCATCCTAGGTAAATTTTACTGACACAAACAGCATGCTTTACCATTGCTACCATACGTAGCTCAGTCGTGTTTCATGCATCGGATTTTTGACATGAAGCCGAAACATCAACAAAACGTTGCTGTAACTTAGCCTATAACGCGCTTATTAACATAAAGATTGCACACACTGTACTTTCACAGAAGATGAAAGGAGTGGACAGGCGTAGTTTTCGTATCTTTGTGTATGGCAGTAGTGCAGTATGGTGGTTTGGGGGTCCAGAGTGTGGCTCTGGGAGCTCTGAGGTTGCAGTTTCCATCCCCACCTGGAGCACTGCTCTGGGGCCCCAAAGCGGGTACTGTGAGGTGCCCCTGCTTGGCTCTTTTGTGCAGAGGAGAAGCGGGCATAGCTGTGGGTGAAGTTTCCTAATTTCAGATGAGTGCCACCCCGACCACAGACAGTGGAGGAAGTTAAAATGCCACTCACTTCCTGCAGCCTGTTCTATTCTTTATTTTATTTCACATCTCAGTTCAGTGTCCGGTGCTGCTGCACTGTTTCTGTGGTTGGTGTTCATGTGACCTTTTAGAACTCTGGCTTTGCTTTGCCTGTTATACAGTCCTTCATGCACACAATTAGTTGCATTTCAATGCTGATATTTCATAAAGATGACTTTTACTACATAAAACATATTGTATAGTATTATTATAGAATCTTTCACAGAGATTAACTTGATCCCCACATGTGAACTAAATGGAATGCAGGCAAAACATGATGGCCATACGAAGAAAATAATGATAATATTTTTCAGATCAGAGGTTAGAGGTTCACAGTGCATTACAATGCTCAAATAAACCATAATACATTGATACACAAAAAAAAAAAAACAATGTATGTAAAGAAAACAAATAAAATATGCATTCTTTCAAATACCTAAAACCAGACAGAAACATAAATATGGGCTCAATACAACAAGGCAATGTAAAATTAAGTACTAAAACACTGTTTTGAAAACATCTAAGAATTTACCTTTAAAAGTGACTTGAGTTTGGAGATTATAATCTGCGCAGACTATAATACAATATGAGACTGTAATATCTTCAGACAGGGGTCTGGAGAACTATGCAAAGTAGACACGCACACACACACACACACACGCACATTATTTCAAGAATAAAATTTAGTTTCACAAAAGTTGAAATGATGGCAAAATCTATTCTTCAGGAATAGAGCACACCAGTAAATGCAGTTCATTTACAGTTCTGTGCATGTCATAAAGCCAAATAACTCTACTCATCTCTATTGCAGAGCTGAGCATGAACAGGAACTTCAGATTAATCCTATGCTCTATATTTCACAATCGTATGCTATATATTTCACAGCAGATGTGTGTTAAAAAACAAATGTAAATAGATTCTGCTCAGCCTAGAATCTCTGAACCAAATTCAAATTCAAAATAACTTTATGTATGCGTTAGGAACTTCATTTGTGTAAAAGTGTCAGTGCATACACAATACATAACCGGACAAATGACAAACACAGATTAGACAACATACAAGTGTAGCTTAAAACAGTTAAAGATGTCCGCCAGTAGGGCATCTAAACAATATATGTGTATGTAAGATTTAGATTCCCATTTCCTGTAACATATGTCTTTAATTTTTTGCTTTCCCTGTCTAATGAGTTAAACAGGTTACATGAAATTATAGAAATTCTAAATAGATTTTTGCTTCTGATAGATATTGTAACCCCTGTAAACTGGCATTAATAAGCAGAACTGAAGTAACTAAATTTTGTACCTTAGGCAGAGAGAATAGCTTACAAAAATACTGTTGAGGTTGTTTGGGGCATGGCTGCATCGGCCTGAACATATATATAAAAAACATAACTTATATTATTGCCTTTTGTTTTTTAAGCCATAACCAAAATTCCACAAAAAATCACTGATATTCAGCGTTTAACAGATAGAATGGAAAGTAATAAAATTAAGAGTTACTTTCAGTATGCAATGATATATATAAATATATATATATTTTTTTAAATTTTATTTTACATAATTTTAATTTTAAGAAAGCTAATTTACTGTTTTAACAAATGCTGTGCATGTTTTCCCCACTGGTCACATAGCCACCTTTCAGCAGCGAGAGAGACTGATCTCCATTAGGATCACTAGATTAGCACAGAATAAAGCACTCGCTGTAATCCGTAGATCAGAGATCAACAACACTGTACTTAAATTTCTCCACTCTTTAAAAAATTGCAATAAATGTAACCGTGCAAAAATCAAAGACGTCTTCTCTCAACTTCTATCAAGGCACTCTATTGAATCATATACATTATTTTACAACTCAATGAAAAAATGTGCTAACAGCCATTAAGAATAAAGCAGGGCTATATTGTGCACTTACGCTGGTAGAGGAGGTGTGATCTTAACGGTTTTCAAACTGTCTGAAACGGCCCTGCTGACAGGCTCTTATTTCTGAACATGGCAGACTGACTGTGATGTATGCAAAGCTTGAATAATAATTGTTTCTATTTGTAAATATTATTACAGTTTTATTTAACCCGGGAGATTATTGTTGAAATTAAAAATATATTTTTCAAGAGTGTCCTGGCCAAGACAGGCAGCAGCCCATGCAGTTTAACATGTTTGCAGAATGACAATATAAAATCAAACTATCGACAACTAAGATTATTTTACAAGAAAGTAACTTCACAGTGTAATTTGACATATTGGTACACAATAATGAATATAAAAACATTAAAGAGCTACATGAGCATCACAGCTGTGTAAAATATGTTAACAGTAGTTTAAAAGCCAGAACAAAAGACGGAACCATGTTCCAATGCGAATGACAATATTTTGCTGCTGTAGCCTTGCCTATAACCCCCAGATCAACATATAGATTGCACTTACTTTTGCAGAAGATGTAAGGAGCACACAGGCGTAGTTGTCTTTGTGAAAGTATCATAGCTCTAGGGTCCCAAAGCGGGTACTGTGAGGTGCCCCTGCTTGGCTCTTTTGTGCAGAGGAGTAGCGGGCGCGGCTGTGGGTGAAGCTGCCTAATTTCAGAGGAGTGCCACCCTGACCACAGACAGTTAAAGTGCTGCTCACTTCCTGCAGCCTGTATTATTCTTTATTTTATTTCACACCTCAGTTCAGTTGGGGTGGTGCAGCACTGTATCTGTGGTTGATGTTCATGTGACCTTTTAGAACTTTGGTTTTGCTTTGCCTGTTATATGGTCCTTCATGCACATAATTAGTTGCATTTCAATGCTTATACTTCATAAAGTTGATTTTTACTACAGCCGATTGGATTATTGTATCTTTCACATTTCACAGAGATGAAATAGATGCCCACACATGAATAAAATGGAATTTATATGAATATTATTTCATTTGTTTTATTTTATTTTTTTATTTTTTTTTTTGGGGGGGGAGGGGGGCGTTTGCAGGCAAATCATGATGGTCATATAAAGAAAATAATGATAATATTTTTTCAGAACAGAGTTTTGAGGTTCACAGTGCTTTTCAATGCTCAAATAAACCATAATACATTGATACACATAATAAAACAATGTATGTAAAGAAAACAAATAAAAATATGCATTCTTTCAAATAGCTAAACAGTCTGAAAGTAAAAATGGGGTCAACACAACAAGGCAATGTAAAATGTAAAGCTAAAACACTATTTTAAAAGATTTTGGACCTTGCTTTTAAAAGTTACCTGAGTTTGGAGATTACAATCTGCATTAATCTGCATTATAATCTTCCCATTCAATGTGAGAGAGTACATGCGCATGTACATGAGTTATGAGCGTGTGTGTAACAGGGTTATATAAACGTGTAACGGTTTCACAGGAGCATGTATGCAGCAGGGTTACATGAACATGCATGTTGCAGCAGGGTTACATGAACATGCATGTTGCAGCGGGGTTACAGGAACATGCATGTTGCAGCAGGGTTACATGAACATGCATGTTGCAGCAGGGTTACAGTACTCTGGGAAAAATCCTCCACCAGCAGCTCTTTATAAGATGGATAAACTAGCAGAAACAGACAGCAGTTCTGTGAAGTTAAAGACAAAAAGAGACTCTTTCACCCTGATCTCCACCATTTCTCATTCTCTGCTGATTCTCTCCTCTGTGTGTTTTAATCCCACACTGAGGCCTCGTCAGCTCTCTGAAGCACAGAGTTTGTGTCGCTGGCTGCGTTTGTCACTCTCTGAAGGCTCTGCTCTGAGGTGAGAAACAGGAAGAGACTCAGTCACACATAAGTGCGCCTCCAGTTACACTGTTAAAAGGGAACCAGAGTGGCCACACAGTCCCTTGCATTCCCTATCCACTCTGTTGTCCCCGAGAACGGATTCCTCTGTTGATTTAGTGGATTATATATCTCAGAATCACTTGAAGAATTTACATTACAGAAGTATATTTTTCACATGTTAAAAAATCATACTAAATAATATCCACAGATACAATTACAACATATTGAGAGTTAAGTGGGGAATATTCCTCAATAGTTTTAACCAATAAAAATATGGAGGAAGACTGAAATTGACTGCATCACACAGTGATGAACCGGATGAACTGTAACTTGCCTGGTGTGTATCTGTGCTTTGTGTCTTCTGCTCAGCACAGACCTGCTGACTTTGTAGTTTCATAAAAATACAGCCTGTACACAGAACTGTCCTTTGCTTTTCTGAACGGCTGGTACGGTTATAATGGTGAGAATATCCAGAACTTGTTACTTACAGTACGAGAGCGTCTGCTCCTCCCTCTCTCTCTGTTGGTGCTCTTCTTCCTGCTGAAAAGTGGGAAGGGTGGGGGAGGGGTGAGTAACAGACCTTCAGGAGCTGTGGATCAGCCATCCCAGATGACATTTGGTCATAACATTCCTACCCGCTCCTCTGAATTAAACAGCAAAACTGAAAGATTACTGCATATCTCTCTGACATTTAATGGGTCATTTGTAAGTATATGTGTTCTCAGTGATGATTGATTTCCAGATGCTTTTGCATTGCAAACATTTACCTTGTGCACACCATGACAGCAAAGAGTGCAAAAGCCACTATGATTCCAACAACCCTCCATACAAGCGCTGTCCTATCTTCTGCTGAAAATATACAGACCTAGCATTTAAATTTACATTTATATAGCAGAGACTATAATCCAGTGTCATGTAAAATAAGTGCATGCATAAATGTCGGTCAAAGGTCAATGCAACACTCAAAACCAGCAAAGAAAACAAAAAAAAAACAGATGAACGTGCATACCATAATTCCCCAAAATATATAAACTATAATATATCTTCAAAATTGTGTAGATGTACTTTAGGTGGTATAAATCAAAAATAAGCAAATAACTGTGATGTTCTGTGTAAGGACCCACACGCAGACCAGGGAAATCCAAAAAACGTTGTCTTTATTCAGTCCGAGGTTCGAAGCCAGGTAATCAGAGAGAGGACGGTGCCGAATCGAGTTTCCAAAAGAATAGTGAAAAGACAGGCAAAAAATCAAAAACCAGGAGATCAGAATGGCGAAGGTACAAAGGGACAGGCAAAAGAGAAGTCAAGGCAAAGCGAAGGTCGAACCAGAAGCAAACAAAACCAAAAGGGGCAGGCAAACTCGAAGTCGGGCAAAGGGGTGTCGCAGGAATCTCGATAGACAAAGGCTTACAAATAATCGGCACAATGAATACGATCAACGTTCTGACTCTGAGCTGGTGGAAAAGACTGACATTTATACACTGGGGAAGGTAACAATCAAGGAGGGGTTAAGTGAGTGAGGGAGGAGTAACAAACAACATCCAGGTGAAGAACATTAGGAAAACTAATTCAATGACAGGGGACTGACAAAACGCGGACTGGAATCACCTAGACAACAATGATAATAGACGGCCTGGGTGAAGCAGGTAAACACGTGCAGAGAGAGAGAGGTGCAGTTAGAGCAAGAGACAGGTGCAGGCAATTGCAGAACTCAGCGTTAGAGCAGGCTAGAAAGAAAAGGGGCGGAGCTACAGCGCAGCATGAAAAAGGGGAGACTGGTTAATGTATTAGTATAGTGATCTAAACTATCAAAAACCCAAAACTAGTGTGTGTTAGTCCATTAGTAATATTCACATGTTAGTATATTAGTGAGGTTAGTACTTTACAATCTATAAATTAGTAGGGATTAGTAGAAATTAGTAAAACTAGAAATAAGCAGGAAGTAAAGCGAGACTGGAAAGAAGGGGGGAAACCACGAAAACCCGGAACCACCCGAATAGTGAAATCACACAAGTACAGGGGAGTGAAGCAGCTCAGGGAACACAGACACAGAGACAGTACTGGGGAGACAAGTGACCGGAAATACAGACTACAACAATAACCTGAATTACATATGAAATACGAACATGCACATGCACATGTCAACTTCAAACAAGTGTGCACAGATTCACTGAGATGTCTTCCCATTGGGAAGTGATGAACAAGTAGCCAGAGAGCTCTGACAAATGTTTGAATGTGTCCCTGGTGCATCAGTTGAAGCTTTGGTTTGTCCATTTTAGTGTGATCTTAAATTTTGACAGTATGCTTAACTTGAGTTCACTTGGTCTGAAAATGAAAAGAGCCTCTTACTGGTTGGGTGTGGGGGGGGGGGGGGGGGGGTTCAGGCAGGTGACTATAGCCTTCCTCGGACTGGGCACCAACCAAAACTGAACTTCATCCCTATTCCTAGAGTATCACAGAGTAAGAGGGCTGATCTCAGATCATGTTTCCTCTCTTCATATCCAAGCTTTATCCATAATGACCTAAAGGCAAAACTGATCCTAGATCAGACCTATTCTCTGAGACGCTTGATGGACCATAGAGTTGTGCTTGGAGGTTCTGGGCAAGTGAGTCATGCTTTCTAATCTGGATGATGGCTCCTGTGGTCCAGGCCATACAGTGTAGTGAGTGATACTATGACTCAGATACTATGACTCCAGGGGTGAGATTGAGAAATTATATAGAATTTAACACATCACTGTGATTTGTCTCATATAGATTCAGAACCATTTGTTTCAAAGGAAAGTTTATAATGAAGCTGAAATCTCACACTGCGATTTCTTCTTTATTTGGAAATGAGTAGAAAACTGCATCGTTTTATGGGGGTTGGTAAATGGTCTTGATTTAGCATGGGGACATACCATGTAACAGTGCCATTTTTTATCAGCTTTCAGGTGTCTATGGTCATCAGCATGTGTAACAGAACGGTTAAAAATAGAAAAAGAAAAAGAAAAACCAAATATCTTGGTTGATTAAGAATAACTATATTTTGGTATAAAACATCTACAGTCCATATGATATGTTTGTTTACCCTGTGCACACTCAAAATTACTACGCGTTTTACTTATGACATGTCCGTATCACCTGGCTTACTCATCATGTTAAATTAATTATGTCTTCATAAGATTTTCCCTTCACTGGCCAGTGTGACTGCTTTACTCAGTGTGTTACTATTGCAAAGGTTCCCAAAGACACTCAGGAGATACTGACTCTGCTCTGTGTGTCTGAAGCTGAGATGCACTGATATACTCACACTGCACATCAAGGCATTTAGGAGGAGATCTGTTTGTCCCAATCACATTCTCTGCCTGACAGGTGTATTCTCCTACATCCTGCAGTGTTATGTTTTTAATAGTGTAACTCCATTCTGATCCTCTCCATGAGAATGCAGATCCAGTCTTCTTAAACCAGGCGTATCTCTGCACTGGTGGGTTGGCATTATTCATGCAGGTCAGAGTCACTGAACTGCCCTCCACTATTTCATCAGAGCAACTAACTGATACTGAGATGCTCTTAGGAGGATCTGAAAGAGAAAATAACACGTCCTGCAGTTTTATATAGATGTCACACTTACTCAGCTCAGTTAAATGAAATCGAGTATGGGTTCACACCCTCAGTTCTTCCAGCATTTCAGGCTTAATGCACAGAAATGAAGAGGCACATATATGGAACTTCACTAGATATACATATACAATATATAGATTGCATACAGTATATGGACTACACTAGTACATTACTCTATCATATATGCATATGTACTGTACATAACATATATCACACTGTTTAAAATGATGTTTTTTAATTATATCACCCAGCAGTTAATCAAACTGTATGTTCTACTCAGGCTGCAGCATTCAGAAATATATGCATTGGCTATTTTCACTAAAGATGCTGCCCATCCAAGCCATTCTAAATTACAGTACAGAATTACTCACACAGCACTTTGAGATTAATATGAGGAGATCTGTCTGTCCCAATCGCATTCTCTGCCTCACAGTAGTATTCTCCAGCATCCCCGGATTTGATATTTTCAATGGTGTAACTCGATCCATATTCATTCCATAAGAGATAATATCTTCTATTCTTCCGAACCCAGCTGTATCTCTGCACTGGGGGGTTGGCATCACTGCTGCAGGTCAGAGTCACTGAACTGCCCTCCACTATTTCACCAGAGGGGTTCACTGAAACTGAGGTGCTCTTAGGACGATCTGAGAGAGGGAACAATGATTTGTAATTTCATGTGAAATTTAAACCAGACTCAGGCATACATTGTATTTTCAAATCAAAGCATCATGGCATGTTTTCAGGTATTGAAGTTTAATCCAATGCTTTAATGTCAGAACATTTACATGCAGCGTAGTATAATCTGTACAATTTAGCTGAAAATTAGAGTTGAAAACTTTCAAAACTGTGAGATTTGAAGAAGTTTGGCCTCTGGTACTCACATCTCACATTAAGAGCCACTGCAGGGGAATGAAGCTCATAGCCTTTCACAGCACAGGAGTATCTGCCTGCATCTTCACTGCTGGCTGTGAACTGGTGACTCTGATCAGTGAAGGACAGAGGAGATCCGTCCCTGTACCAGATGAAGGCTGGGCTGCCAGTCAGAGTGCAGGTGGTGCTACAGGTCAGTCTCACACTCTGTCCCTCTGTGACTGAGTCAGGATTAACCATCACCTGTAGATCTGCAAATAGCAAATTAAACATGTAATAAAGCTTCCAGTCATACTTGTGGGAGGAGAATCCTCTAAGTTAATAGCATAAAATAATTACCAGTGACTGCCAACGTGACACCAGGTTCTCCAGTAGAATTTCCACCATCAAGGTCAGTCAAGATCCTGAATCGGAATGTTCCTTAATCAGTTTCTCTCAGTTGCTTTATTCTGAAAGTGCAGTCACTGTACTTATTCCCCAGGTACTCCACACAGTCAGAGTACTCTGGGTCCTGGGACAGGTCCTCAGGCTCCTGTGGCTTGTTCCAGTGAATAAACCAGAATGTTTTCTGCACTGTGTGAGATGTGGGATATGAGTAAGTGCAGCTCATGTCTACTGAAGACCCCTTTAAGGCACAGATACTCTCAGGGGTGTAAGTCACTCCCCATCCCCTCTGGCTCAGCACACCTGAAAAATACACACACACACACATGCAAACACACATAAAAGCACATTCACACACACACACACACTCACACACACGCACACACACACACATGAGCACACATACACACAAACACATGTATACATAAACATACATACACACATGCGCACACGTACGCAAATGCTCGCACGCACACACGCACCGGAATACTTGTGTCGTCATTCTAAGAATGCAACATGCACAATCAACAGCTCCGATCATTTAGTACAGCCACAGATATTTATATCATGCCTCTGTCTCAGTTTCAATGCTGAGTGTGAAGAGGAACTTCATCTTAAAGGTTCTCTTTTTCCCCCTCTCTTTTCAGATGAGCGATGTTGCACTACTCTAAATTAATGTAGTGTAGAACATTATTTTATATAAATTATATACATTCTGTGGCGTGGATCGGGGCATGCCATAGCCATAGGCTGAGCCTTATAGGCATCAGCCAAAACCAGCCACCAGGCCAGCGATTCAGGACCTGGGACAGCACCACTCTAGGAAGCCCAGCCTCAGGACCCTGGAGAGCGGCAAACTGGAAATTCCCCAACTCCCTCCTTTGCACTCAACACACCTGCAATCAATGAGGCTACACAGCTGCCGCCACTCCAGGGGATCGGGCTGGGAGCTTAAAAGGAGGCCTTTGTCTCACTTGAGAGGAGGGTTTTTGGGCTGCAGAAAGGCTGTTGATAACTGTTTATAACTTTTCCCCTGCTTTTCAGAGTCCGGTGGAGACGCAGGATCACATCCCTCTTCTGGCTTTAAAGAGGGATCCCCTCAGCTGTCTCCCGGACGTTGCTACCCCTTGATTCGGTTACTTTACTTTACTTTAAAGACCAGCGACTTTAGTTGTTGAGTTCGGTTTTGTTTTGTCTATAATTTTGATTAAATAAAAGGCCCTGTTGGGCTATTTTTCGCCAAACCTCCGGTCTGTGTACTTCTGTGCGACCCCGCCTGCACTGTCATGCCCAGTACGGTGCCACAATTCCTTAAAGCAATTTAAATGTATTAACTTTGGCTTCTGATTGAGATAATGAAGAGAGACTAATAAGTTGGAACACATGCTGATAAATACTTTATATGTAGACTGAAACATCAGAACTACATTTGGAAAAAAGAAAAAAAAACAATTTACCTGACATGGAGAGGACGATTACCAACAAGGTATTGAAGAGCATGGCTGCATCAGATTGAAAATATTTATCCAAATACACATATACAGGTCTTGATTATTATTTACACTGTGAAAATGAACAGCACAAACAACGACTGCCAGAGTATTCTATTAATTTGCAGAAATACCAGAATAACAATTACTACACAAGCACACACAGTGAGTTAATGTGCTGCTAATGCCTAAAAATGCTTTGGGCTTTATGAAGAGCTCACAAAGATTCCAGAAAGCAGGAACTCAAACACCTTTTACTTGATGAATGATTTTTGTATAGAAGCAATCATTTCTAGTCAGAAAATGCATTTAATTTTATATTTGATTCCAGTTTAATCTTCTTGCACCACAAAATATTTTGACGTAATTTTGACTAAATGAAATAATATGATAATGCACTTACCAGGAGAGAGTTCTGATGTGGCCTCAGTGGTTTGCTAATGAGCCATTAGTATAAAACAGCCTTGCAGACAGAGCAGTGTGGCTGAATATGATCATAAATGAAGTGCTTCACACTAAATATAAAAGAAGAATGTGTTACAGATCTGACTCACTTGCTGAAGGTAATACTCATTTTAGATTTTATCAGATACAAACTTTTAAATAAAATATACAGAGTCGTTTGCTTTGTGTCTGGACTGGACCAGTAGTGCCTTGTCAAAAAGACTAGGTAATTTTCATTTCTTTGCCCCCACTGTATTATTGAAATTCAGATGTCAATAATTATGTTCATTATTGCATATTACTCTTATACAATAAACATAACTACTATGTTTACAAAACACAAACTGTTGCTAAGATCTGAGGCTTTGCCTATTCCAATACATCCATCAATCCATCCATTATCTATACCCGCTTATCCTGAGCTGGAGCTGGTGCTGGAGCCTATCCAAGCATGCACTGGGCGAGAGGCAGGAATACACTCTGGTCAGGCTGCCAATCTATCGCAGGGAACACACACCATTCACTCACACATTCATACCTATGGGCAATTTAGAGTCTCCAATTGGCCTATTTGCATGTTTTTGGACAGTGAGAGGCAACCGGAGTACCTGGAGGTACATGCAAACTCCAGACACAAAGGCCCCAAACCGAGATTCGAACCCAGTGCCTTCTTGCTGTGAGGCGACAGTGCTACCCACTGCACCACCGTGCCACCCCTATTCCAATACATGTACAGTAGAGGATAATATAAAAGTGACTGTGAAAGGTGTGATAGGCATCAGGCACAATTAAACATTCATACAGCCAGGAGCCCTATACAAAATCCATTACCTAAACCAGATTAATTCCGTTTAGTAAAAGATCTTCCAATAAATTGATCTGAAATGTACATACAGGACTCATCTATTTTAATAATTGCCCCATCTACAGGTAGATTGAATGTATTGCATCCATCTATCCCTCCTAGGAAAATTTTACTGCCACAAACAGCATGCTTTACCATTGCTACCATACGTAGCTCAGTCGTGTTTATGTTTCATGCATCGGATTTTTGACATGAAGCCGAAACATCAACAAAACGCTGCTGATGCTTAGCCTATAACCCGCTTATTAACATAAAGATTGCACACACTGTACTTTCACAGAAGATGAAAGGAGTGGACAGGCGTAGTTTTTGTATCTTTGTGTATCGCAGCAGTGCAGTATGGTGGTTTGGGGGTCCAGAGTGTGACTCTGGGAGCTCTGAGGTTGCAGTTTCCATCCCCACCTGGAGCACTGCTCTGGGGCCCCAAAGCGGGTACTGTGAGGTGCCCCTGCTTGGCTCTTTTGTGCAGAGGAGTAGCGGGCGCGGCTGTGGGTGAAGCTGCCTAATTTCAGACGAGTGCCACCCTGACCACAGACAGTGGAGGAAGTTAAAATGCCGCTCACTTCCTGCAGCCTGTTATATTCTTTATTTCATTTCACATCTCTGTTCAGTTCTGGTGCTGCAGCACTGTTTCTGTCGTTGATGTTCATGCAACCTTTTAGAACTTCGGTTTTGCTTTGCCAGTTATATGGTCCTTCATGCACATAATTAGTTGAAATTTCAATGCTGATATTTCATAAAGATGACTTTTACTACATATTTATTTATTTATTAATTATTTTTTTTGGGGGGGGGTGGATATGCAGGCAAAACATAATGGCCATATGTAGAAAATAATGATAATATTTTTCAGAACAGAGGTTTGAGTGCTTTAAAATGCTTAAATAAACCGTAATACAGTAATACAAAAAATAAAACAATGTATGTAAAGAAAACAACTAAAAAGATGCATTATTTCAAATAGCTAAACAGACAGAAACAGTAAATATGGGCTCAATACAACAAGGCAATGTAAAACGTGAAACCTTTAAAGTGACTTGCCTTTAAAAGTGACTTGAGTTTGGAGATTATAATCTGCATTTATCTGCATTATAATCTTCCCATTCAATGTGAGAGAATACATGCGCGTGTACATGAGTTACGATCGTGTGTGTAACAGGGTTACATATATGAATATGCATGTTGCAGCAGGGTTACAGTACTTTGGGAAAAATCCTCCACCAACAGCTGTTCATAAAATGGATAAACTAGCAGAAACAGACGGCAGTTCTGCAAAGTTAAAAACAAAAAGAGACTCTTTCACCCTGATCTCCACCATTTCTCATTCTCTGCAGATTCTCTCCTCTGTGTGTTTTAATCCCACACTGAGGCCTCGTCAGCTCTCTGAAGCTCAGAGTTTGTGTCGCTGTCTGCGTTTGTCACTCTCTGAAGGCTCTGCTCTGAGATGAGACACAGGAAGAGACTCAGTCACACATAAGTGCGCCTCCAGTTGCACTGTTAAAAGGGAACCAGAGTGGCCACACAGTCCCTTGCATTCCCTATCCACTCTGTTGTCCCAGAAAACGGATTCCTCTGTTGATTTAGTGGATTATATATCACAGAATCACTTGAAGATTTTACATTACAGAAGTATATTTTTCACATGTCAAAAAATCATACTAAATAATATCCACAGATACAATTGCAACATATTGAGAGTTAAGTGGGAAATATTCCTCAATAGTTTTAACCAATAAAAATAAGGAGGAAGACTGAAAATGACTGCATCACACAGTGATGAACTGGATGAACTGTAACTTGCCTGGTGTGTATCTGTGCTTTGTGTCTTCCGCTCAGCACAGACCTACTGACTTTGTAGTTTCATAAAAATACAGCCTGTACACAGAACTGTCCTTTGCTTTTCTGAACGGCTGGTACGGTTATAATGGTGAGAATATCCAGGTGGGAACTTGTTACTTACAGTACGAGAGCGTCTGCTTCTCCCTCTCTCTCTGTTGGTGCTCTTCTTCCTGCTGTAAGGGGGTGGGGGGGGGGGGTGAGTAACAGACCTTCAGGAGCTGTGGATCAGCCATCCCAGACGACATTTGGTCATAACATTCCTACCTGCTCCTCTGAATTCAACGGCAAATTAGTAAAAATACTGCATATCTCTCTTATATCTAATGGTGAATTTCTATAATCATGTCTTCTCAGTGATGATTGGTACCCAGATGCTTTTGCATTGCAAACATTTACCTTGTGCACACCATGACAGTAAAGAGTGCAAAAGCCACAGAGATTCCAACAACTGTCCATACGAGCATTGTCGTATCTCCTGCTATAAATAAACAGAGATAGCATTTCAGTTTACATTTATCTAGCAGAGACTTTAATCCAGAGTTGTGTAAAATAAGTGCATGCATGAAGGTAGGAAGGTCAATGCAACACTCAAAAATCAATTAAATCACAGTTAAACATGAGTTAGGTGTGTCAACCAGCAAACAAACTAGATATTGGTGATCAAATATGCAAGCGATCTATAACAGATACTGAAACAGGAACAATCACCCTTCTTCAAAACGATAGAGGTGTTACTGTACATTACGTGTTACTCACCTTTTATATTGTCTGACACAGGAGTAGAGGTCTGAGCTCCATGAGTGTTCTGAGCCAAGCAGTATTGCTGTGCTCTGCTCCAGGATGGCACTAGACATAAAGTTTGATTATAAAATGTTTATTTTATCTTTCTATTATCATGTGAATACATTGATATAAGTTGGAAAAGTATCAGGACAGTGATACAATTTTTGTTGTTGTTCGCTCTGTACTCCAGCAGATTGAAAAATGTGGGGGCATTTACATCCATATCGGATGATCCGATGTATAAAGTACTGCCCTTTTTATAAATAGTCCCAATACCTTCGCATTTCACTTGTATTTTTAGATAATCATTTTCCTTCTCATGCTTCATCATTTTATCTTTTTAATTAGTAATTATCTGATTGCGTAGTTTATGGGATTTTTCCTGCCATTCAAATGACATAGGCCTAGTCAGCAAATCCACAACTTAAAATGTGCAGTAACAGCATCTCAGAATCTTGAGATCAATGAATACCTAAATGAATGTGCTCTGCATATTATTACTTTCACAGAAGATGAACTGAACTGAACTGCCCTCCACTATTTCACCAGATGGACTCAGAGATATTGAGGTGCTCTTGGGAGCATCTAAAATCAATAGAGAAATGTGTTCAATTCCATATAATTTCTCAATCTCTGTGATTTGTCTCAAATAGATTCGGAACCATTTATTGCAAAGGAAAGTTTATAATGAAGCTGAAATATCACACTGCAAATGCTTTTTTTGTTTGGAAATGAGTAGAATATACTGCATCGTTTTATGGGGGTTGGTAAATGGCCATGAGACACAGGTTAGAAAAGCTTTCAATAATGACTGCAGTATTTAGATAAGAAATTTTATTTACCATTATTTAGAAAGGTTAAAAATTGAAAAAGAAACACACAAACCTGTTTGCTTGGTGTATTAAGAGTAACTATTATTTGGTATAAAACATCTACAGTATATATGGTATGTTTGTTTGGCTTGGGCAAACTCAGAATGACTACTCGTTTAACTTATGACATGTCCGTATCATCTGGCTTACTCATCATGTTAAATTAATTATATCGTCATAAGATTCTCCCTTCACTGGCCAGTGTGACTGCTTTACTCAGTGTCTGACGATTGCAAAGTTTCCTAAAGATACTCAGGAGATATTGACTCTCTGATCTCCACACTGCACATCAAGATGTTTAGAAGTAGATCTTTTTGTCCCAATCACATTCTCTGTCTCACAGTAGTATTCTCCTGCATCCTGCAGTGTGATGTTTTTAATGATGTAACTCCGTTCTGTTCCTCTCCCCGAGAATACAGATCCAGTCTTCTTTAACCAGGTGTATTTCTGCACTGGTGGGTTGGCATCACTGCTGCAGGTCAGAGTCACTGAACTGCCCTCCACTATTTCACCAGAGGGGCTCACTGATACTGAGATGCCCATTGGAGGATCTGAAAGAGAAAATAATAGGTATTGCAGTTTTAAATAAAAGTCACACAGAGGTATTCTTGCGAGCATCTAAAGTCATTAGATAAATGTGCTAAATTCCATATAATTTCTCACTCGTTGTGTTGCGCCTCAAAACACTAGCAGAGACATTTATTTCAAAGTAATGTTTATAATGGAGCTGAAATCTCACAATGTGATGTGGACGGGTGGTGTGGTTTAGGACGCCATTTGCAGGTGGAGTGGGAGCAGTATAGCTGGCTAACAACCACGCTTGTTTGCAATTACAATTGATTGCTAATTGTGTATATGCTCTGCCTGCAGTGAGACCGGGGTGCTGGAATGAGAGACGCACGCGGGAGCGGCATGCCATCTAATCCCCGTCCTTATCGTCTGTGTTATGTTTTGGTTTTGTTTCCGTGTTTTTGGTATAGAGCGCACAATAAAGCCTTGGTGCCTCTAACAATGACAAATTGTGTGGTTTGTGGGGAAAAGGACTGCAGAACCTGTTACAATAAATATCCCAGTATATCATGCTTTGTTACAAAATGAACTGGATATACTGTAGCTTTTTATGATAGTTGGAAAATGACACAGCAGAATCACGTTTTCAAAAGTGACAGCAGTATTTAGATATGTCTTTTTAGCGTCGTCATTAATAATGATAACTTCATTTTTATAAAGTTGAACAGCTACATGTGGTACGTTTTTTGACCTTTGTAAACTCAAAATGACTTCATGTTTTACTTGCACTTACATTTAGACATGTCAGTATGATCAGGCTCATCACTGTATGATAATGTAATTATATCTGATTTCTCCTCCACTGGCCAGTGTGACTGCTTTACTCAGTGTCTTACTGCTGTGAAGTTGCCCAAAGACACTCAGGAGATACTGACTCTTTGCTTTGTGTGTCTGAAGCTGAGATGCACTGATATACTCACACTGCACATCAAGATGTTTAGGAGGAGAGATGTTTGTCCCAATCCCATTCCCTGCCTGGCAGGTATATTCTCCTGCATCCTGCAGTGTGATGTTTTTAATGGTGTAACTGTCCTCTGGTCCTCCTGTCTCTGAGGATACAGCTCTATTATTCTTATACCAGGCGTATCTCTGCACTGGTGGGTTGGCATCACTGCTGCAGGTCAGAGTCACTGAACTGCCCTCCACTATTTCACCAGAGGGGGGCACTGATACTGAGGTGCTCTTAGGAGGATCTGAAAGAGAAAATAACAGGTCCTGCAGTTTTATATAGATCTCACACTTAACTCAGTTAAAGTATGTTTCCTTTTCCTCAATGTTATCAATATGTCATTTTGTTTGACTGCTATTATTGCAATGCCATCTTTCTTTCAATTTTAAGAATTAGCTTAATCCGATATCGTTTCTAAACATAATAACTTCCATTTCCTAATCATTATCTGCAGGTTGCTCTTCTGCCCTGCTCTCATGTCTTCTAAAGTTACATTAAATTACAACTGCATCACCGCTTTTCAAAATGAGTAACAAATGAGACTCAGTAAAGTGAAATAAATGAGTTTGTCCTCAAATACTCACAGAGAGTCACTGCTGGGGACGGGAGATTCTCATGACCTCTCAGTGCACAGGAGTAGCTGCCTGCATCTCCACTGCTGGCATTGAACTGAAGGTAGTCATCTTGTTGATATTTCTGGTTGGTGTTTTGTAGAAATTTTCCATTCTTGTACCAGATGAATGTTTGGCTGCCAGTCAGGTCAGTGCAGGTGATTTTACAGGTTAGTGTCACCCTCACTCCCTCACTCACTGTGTCAGATTTCATTTCAACCTTTACACCTGAGTGAGAAGAAGAAATACATTACCACAATATACTGAGTTATTCAACAAAATTCTACATTGTACAATACCCACAATAAATGTATGAATGCATATTACTGTAAATGGTCCAGTTTTTCATTTCAATTAAAGATTGAAGTCAACTGAGACCCCAAAATCTCCATTTTTTTTGGGGGGGGGGGGGGCATGGCTGCTTCGTAAAATCCGTCTTACATTACGTTATGAAATATTCGGTTGTCATTCCATTTTAAATTACTAACGCTGGTTTTGCGATAGGGGATGAATACCGCATGGGGGCCCCCTGGTGGCCACGGGGGCCCTAAGCAGCCTCTTAGCTCGCTTATGCCTCGGGCCGGCCCTGCATGCATTATTTCCCAGTAAAACAGAAGGTGGGCAGACACTCACATTTCACATTGACTGCAGGGGAAGTGACTCTTCCTGTAGCACAGGAGTACAGATCTGTATCATCAGTGCTGGCTAAATTAAGGGAGTATTTATTTTCATAGGGCACAACTTTTCCATTCTTGTACCAGGTAAAGGTTGGGCTGCCACTCAAAGTGCAGGTGCTGCTACAGGTCAGTTTTACACTCTGTGCCTCATTCTCTGTTACTTTCACCTGAAGACCTGCACACAAGAATCAACATGATAAATAGACCATTCTGTTTCTATTAGAAAATGATTAAGAGTATTGCCAGTTCATAGTATATAAAGCAAGTTTAGAATTACCTGTAACTGTCAATGAGACTCCAGGCAGACCAGTATATTTTCCATGTTGGCTATCAGTCAGGAACCTGAAGCGATATATTGCAGAATCGCTTTCTTTCAGTTGCTTTATTCTGAAAGTGCAATCACTGTTCTTATCCCCCAGATACTCCACACGGTGAGAGTACTCTGCATTCTGGGACAGGTCCTCAGGCTCCTGTGTCTCATTCCAGTGAATAAACCAGAATGTTTTCTGCACAGTGTGATGTGAGGGATATGAGTAAGTGCAGCTCATGTCAACTGAAGACCCATTTAAGGCACAGATTCCCTCAGTGGTGTAAGTCACTCTCCATCCCCACTGGCTCAGAACACCTGAAAAACACACACACACACACACACACACACACACACAAATTTAAAACACAGATGTGTTGGCAACATGACAGATAAGGGATTCAGTTAACAAAACTTTAAAACTACTGCACCTAACTTATATTTTTTGTTTTTTTCGGTGATATAAGAATTTGCAGATTCAAACAAATTAACATAATCTTTTGTCCCTCTGTTAGCTATTTCAATACTAACTGACATCTGTAGACGTCAGTAGCCGCCAAAAATGTGAGATTGACAGGCACAGGAAGTCTTGCTTATTAGCAAGCTTTGCTAGAAAGTAGCATTATGCCAAGCAAGTTAAGAGTGAGTGTCTGGGTACACTCTCGGCCGAAAACTGTTATGTTCTGCTAACAGTGAAAATGAACTGCTTTTATTAAAACATGTGGCACCAAAATACTTTTTCACCATTCAAACGCAACATGCACAATCAACAGCTCCGATCATTTAGTAAAGTCAGATATTTATATCATGCCTCTGTCTCAGTTTTAAAGCTGAGTGTGAAGAGGAACTTCATCTTATAAGTTCTCTCTTTGTTCGCCTCTCTTCATATGAGAAACGTTGCACTACTCGAAGCTAATGTACTGTAGAACATTATTTTATAGAAATTATATACATTCCTTAAAGCGATTTAAATGTATTCACTTTTGCTTCTGATTGAGACAATGAAGGGAGACTAATAAATAGAAACACATGCTGATAAATACTGTATATCCAGACTGAAACATCAGAACTACATTTGGAAAAAAAACACAAACAATTTACCTGACACAGAGAGGACGATTACCAACAGGGGTTTGAAGAGCATGGCTGCATCAGATTGAAAATACTCATCAAAATACACATATATACTTGATTATTATTTACACTGAAAATGAATGGCAGAAACAAAGACTCAGAGTATTCTATTTATTAGCAAAAAATACCAGACTAACAAATACTACACAAGCGCACATAGTGAGTTAGTGCTGCTAATGTCCCTAAATACGTTTTTTTATGAAGAGCTCACACAGTCCAGACAGCAAAGACTCAAACAGGATGTTACTTGACACTTGATATTTGTATGAAAGAAACAGCAATCATTTCTAGTCTGAAAATACATTTTATTTTTTGATTTATCCCAGTTCAATCTTCTTGCACCACAAAATATTGTGACATAGTTTTGATTAAATTAAATGATATGATAATGCACTTACCAGGAGAGAGTTCTGATCTGGCCTCAGTGCTTTGCTAATTAGCCATTAGTATAAAACAGCCTTACAGACAGAGCAGTGTGGCTGAGTATGATCGGAAATAACATGCTTCACATTAAATATAAATTAGAATGTGCTGATGCAGATCTGACTTACTTCCCCTTTTTCAAGTCATGCACATTTGAAAAGTTAACTGATAAAAATGGCAGAACAAACGCAGTCATTAGCTTTGCATCTGGTCAGGACTAACTGTACATTTTTAAAAGGCTGGGTAACTCCATTCTCTTATTGAGATTCAGATTCCAATATGAATATCAATGACAACAGCTGTTCTTAATCCCAATCAATTGCAATTATGTTTATTTTGGATATTATAAAATAAACATATCAATTCTGCTTACAGGCATAATTCCTGATCCATTTTGACATATGCAATAATGAAGTGAAACTTTGCATTTGTTTGCAAAATTCATGAATCCACACGCTCTATAAGACAGACATGCTGACGTGCACACTTCAATGCACACGCATGCACACGCATGCAAACAACATGGCGTAAGGCCGTGGGTGAGTGCTTCGTCGTTGCCGTGTTTCTGTAGCGTGAGCAAATACTCGGAAACAGCCAGCCAGCACAGGAATTCCACCTTTGACTTGTTTATTCCTTGGAAATGTGCGGACGGGCTATCACTACTAAAACTTACAATACAGCACTGCTTATCGATCACTCTTAAAACTCTCTGGAAAGCTGGCTACCTTCCCTCCAACAAAAATACCTGAACAACACTCCCCTGTCTCTGTGCCTTTTTCTGTGCCTCCTCCACCCCCCCACTTTGCACCACCCTCTCTCTACACTAACAGAGGCCTTCCCAGTCCACAAACCATTTAAATGGGTACAGCAGTTCAATCACACATCTCACATAAGCACATGTATGAATTCACTTGAGACCTTTATTCCATTCACTGATGCGCAATTAATTCAGACATGGTTTCTGTTTGTTTTTTTGTTTTTTTTTTGTTTTTTTTTAATTTCAGCATCTCTGTCTGTTCCCAAATGAACTTTGTCTTTATTTGAGATCTTGTAAACAATAACAAATGAAAATATGCATCCAGCTGCATGTGCATGACTGAATTGAAAAATCTGTGACTGTATTGGCAATGTGAACTAAAGCTACTAGCAGGAAGCTATCTGCTAATGCGTACATTGTTGCCAAGGTCTGAGGCTTGTCCTATTCCAATAGATGTACAGTATAAACAGTCTGTAAAAGCAGAAGAGCTTAATATTGATGAGTCTGCAAAAGGTGTGATAGGCATCAGGCACAGGTAAACACTCTTAGGTTCAGGAGCCCCATACAAAAAACCATTACCTGAACCAGATTACTTAATTCAGCTTTGCAAAAGATATTGGGGGAAATCGATCTGAAACTCTCAGACAGGACTCATGTACAGCTACATTCTACATTCATCTCTCCTCCTGTTTAGTGTTTAGTGCTTTTCCTGCACATGTTCTATTCCATCAGCAGAACCCAGGGGGTAACACCTACAGTACACGGTTTACTTATTAAATTCTTCAAGCATAGGTTTATTTTGTTTGGTTCATTGAATGATTGTTTAAAAAAATTCAAGGTATGCTCTGAATTCTAGCAATAAAAAAAATAAACATTAAGAATGTGAAAAACAAATTCACCTTATGTGAATTTATACTCTAGATGGGATCTGTTCAGTAATAAGCACAATATAATCACAAAATGTGCACAAGAATGTCATAGTAATGTAAATGTTATACAAGTATTAATAAAAAAATTTAAAAAATTGAATATATAAAGCTCAATTCTCCAGTATATTTGGCCAACGAATACATTCAGCAATGATAATGGCTTTCAGTCACCAACATCTTGATAATACTTTCTGTACAGAATAAAGACATGAGCTGAAATGCATGTAAATTTTGATAGAATGCCAAAGGAATGATCCATTCTGAGTACATCATTGCAGATGTAATAACCACAGTCGTCTTGGTCATGTGACAAAGGCACAGTCATGTGACCTGAGTTCATGAGGAGAGTTTATGTTCACTGGTTTTAATAAATACTCTTAGATGTATCATCCAGTGAAGGAAATGTTTGGTTCATACCGCTTGAGGATTACTTTGCAGACAATTTGCTGTTTAAAGTTCAAGAAAAAACATAGGAAATGCTCACACATTAAAAGAAATGTCCAAATTTACGCTGAATAACCAGCATTGGTCCACAGTTTATGAAGCAAGATATCTTCCTGGTTTATTTTCACTTGTCCAGTTTTCGAAGTGTGCTGTAGAGAACACAGTCTTCCTTTATGGATGGTGCAGGTGACCTGCATGGAGAAAACAGCGCATTTAGACTCTATTAAAATCACAGAGATTCTCATTCTCATTTAAGTCAATCCTGCCTGAGCCTTTATAACATTTAGACACACCTTGCAACATGAAGCACAAGCAGAAGCTTTAGCTACAGAACAGTTATCTGGAATTTTGGAAAACATTACATCACTGTGATGTCATAGGCTGAGGTCACAAGGCAGGGAGATGAAAAGAGAAGAAAATTGACAAGCGGAACAAACCAAATGATGAATCTAGATCAGCGGAACATCCAGTCCTCGTATTACCGCGTTCTTCTTTTGACCAGGCAGAGAAGTTCTTAGCAAAGCAGCAGCGAGAGATTACAACATTTTAAAATACTTGAACTGGGCTTTGGGACTGCAACAAACAAACAACCAAAATATAGAAATAGTGTGCATCAAGGCAACACCCGGTCCTACAAACACATCAATATATGAACTGTTACAGATGTACTGAGAAGTACTGGAATTTCAGAAATGCACATTTGCATTTTTCTCTGAAATGCTCATTTGTATTTTGTTTCCAGGGTGTGTTTTGTACATGCTTACATGACCAAGTGTTATGGATGTACGTTCTTTTGCTATCATTCATTTCTAATATTGTACACGCTGATGTAAATGTAACACATCTACTACGGTTAGAATCTAAATACTTCTTTTTGATTTTGTTTCCAACATAAATCACAGCACAACCATCTCAGCTCTCCCCAGTGAGACACTCTGGTCTATCCAGTGAGACACACTGGTCTATCCAGTGAGACACTCTGGTCTATCCAGTGAGACACTCTGGTCCATCCAGTAAGACACTCTGGTCTATCCAATGAGACACTCCGTTCTATCCAGTGAAACACTCTGGTCTATCCAGTGAGACACTCTGGTCTGTCCAGTGAGACACTCTGGTCTGTCCAGTGAGGGTCGTTCTCCTGCTGACTCCATAGAGGCCTCGTCTGGCTCCAGTCAGAGAGAGCAGCCTGTGATAAAAGCTGCTGGAGAGAGATAATAGACCTGACACAGCGACAGTCAGCACAGGTAGTATAAAGGTGGGATGTTCTCACCTGGGGGCAGCACTGGAGGGGCGGAATGGATGCTGGCGTACTGAACACCCTCCTCACACTGGGGGAGTGGCTTTTGAACAGTGGAGTACAGAACCTGCTCCTGGTTGCGGGTGTTAGCGGGCTGAACAGAGGCGTAGAGGGGAACTTCACTGTCGTCTCTGTCCGTACCCTGTGTTCCAGTGTGACTCATTGCCACCCCTGAGACGTTGCCATAAATGGGGCTTTTATTCCCCTGCAGGGTAAAGAAAAGAGGCAGGAGAAGGATGGGAAAGATCCACAGAAAGTACCTGTTCATTTCAGTGAGCTCCTCAGAGCTGGAGTGAGCTACTCGCCCCCATTAACGTCAAAACATGCATTTAACCTGATATAAAAAAATCAGCTAATGAATCAATGTTTTATTTTCAAATACATGCCATCAGCAGTTCAATATCGACTGAACCAGACATACAAACGTAATACACTTAATACGATTTCTTGTCGCTAACATGACCTGTTTTACAGTGGGTTTACATAAAATCTTGGAAAGATTGCATATTGAAGTACTTCTTTCATTCCAAAGCATATGTTTGCAATAACCAATAGCAATAAACCACCATCACAACAATAATCAGTGTGTATTTATTCATTGGAAACAGGTGAATACAACACATACAATACAAGTCATTCTCCCTGGCTCTCTATGTAATGCACAGAGTATTACATGCACATAAGCAGTATTGTACTGTGTAACGTTACTGTCACATACTCCAACCCCTTTTGAGAAAATGAAACTGTCCTTAACAGGGGAATACACATAATTAACTCCTGAAATATTTCCGTTAAGCATGTGAACACACATAAGAGATCATAACCTCATACTGTAAATCTGTGCATAATCTAATAAATCTTCAAGGTCACATGGCACACACTGCTATGCTTTCTACTTATTTGTAAGAAAGGTTTATTTATTTATTTAGGATCCCTATTAGCAATACACTGGTGCTATATAAATAAATAAATCATGTCTCATGATTACTGTTATAAAGCATTATGAGTATTAATCAATCTTCATAACTCTATACTGTATTATGAGCAGATTATAATGCATTATAAGTATATAATGCATTATAGACAGGCATCATAGACAATGTTAACCAAATTTCTGTTTTTGCTTAAAGAATGCATTATGCATTATCAAAATTATATTACGTCCGTAGATAAATACATGTATGCATATATGTAGACTGATTTAATTAACTCACCTGCCTGTCCCCTTCTGTCTCTTTTGTTGATTTTCTCCTCCTGATTATTCAGAAAAGAAAGAAAAATAAAAAGTAAATCTACCTTCAGACAAATCTTTAAACAGCCCCCTCTTGTATAAACAGAATTTTGCTTTTGTTTGAATGATGTGTATTCCTGAGGCAATAGTGCCCATGTATGTGTATATTTTTTATTATTCAGATTTCATTTGGTTACAGGAAATGAGCCTGAGTTATAAGAGGTTTCTTCCTGCCCAATAAATGTAGTTCTGCTTTATTCAAACCAACACTGGAGCTCATGGGCAAATTGATGCGCTTGACTTTGTTATGGTCTGTAACTGTCCACATGATTCATATTAAGAACAAGCTTTAAGGGGATTCTGTTACCCCATCATACAGGTTTGATAAACTAATTGGGACACTAAAACGCATCAGTCAGAGTTTATAAAATTGACATCTCAATAAAACAAGATGTCTAATAATTCAGTGGTCTAAGCACTAATCAGACATTAGAGGGGGGAGTATGGCATCAGCATGATGTAACGTAGCTAATGCTTGACAAAAACATTCCACAAAAATGTGCACTCGTTTTAAACTATGAGTCTAAATCAGACATACAGTAATTCACACTGGAGTGACTACAAACCGACTCATTTACAACCACGTACCTCAGGCACACAACACCCAGAAACACAAGAGCCAAAATGGCAGCCACTCCCACAGCTGCACCCACGATCAGTGTTTGACCTCCTAAGCAAAGTCAGAGAGATGTAGCCCTGTCAGTTATGATATAGCAGTGTTCATTTCATCACATGCCTCACCAAGGTCCTTAAGGCGAAAGTTCATAAATGTTTAAATACACCCCTTATATGAAATTTCAGTACATTTGAATTTTACTGAATTCAATGCTGGCATCATGATACTTTTAGTTAAACTGCTCATCATCATTATCTACCATGATCCAATTCGGATTGTAGCACCAATATCATGATCAGCATTGGTTTGTAGCCTATGGATCATAATCAATATCGTATCAAATATCGTATAAAATATGTTCTGGTCATACCTTGTACTGCGACCAGTAGAGCAGAAGCATTCTGAGCTCCAAGTCTGTTCTGTGCCTCACAGTAGTACTGTCCTCTGTTCCAGGATCTAAAGTTAGAAAAGTTCAAACTCTGTCCAGATCCTGCCTGCCAGAAACCAATGTCATTCTTCTTATACCAGGTGTAGTTCTGCACTGGTGGGTTGGCATCGCTGCTGCAGGTCAGAGTCACTGAACTGCCCTCCACTATTTCACCAGAGGGGCTCACTGATACTGAGGTGTTCTTGGGAGCATCTGAAATCAATAGAGAAATGTGTTAAATTCCATATAATTTCTCAATCTCTGTGATTTGTCTCAAATAGATTCATTTATTGCAAAGGAAAGTTTATAATGAAGCTGAAATATCACACTGCAAATGCTTTCTTTGTTTGGAAATGAGTAGAATTTACTGCATCGTTTCATGGGGTTTGGTAAATGCCCTTGAGACACAGGTTAGAAAAGTTTTCAATAATGACAGCAGAATTTAGATAAGACATTTTATTTAGCATTGTTTAGAAAGGTTAAAAATAGAAAAAGAAACACACAAACCTGTTTGCTTGGTATATTGAGAGTAACAATTATTTGGACTAAAACATCTACAGTATATACGGTATGTATGTTTGCCCTGTGCAAACTCAGAATGACTACTCGTTTAACTTATGACATGTCCGTATCATCTGGCTTACTCATCATGTTAAATTAATTATATCTTCATGAGATTCTCCTCCACTGGCCAGTGTGACTGCTTTACTCAGTGTCTTATTGCTGTGAAGTTACCCAAAGACACTCAGGAGATACTGACTCTCTGCTCTGTGTGTCTGAAGCTGAGATGCACTGATATACTCACACTGCACATCAAGAAGTTTAGGAGGAGTTCTCTTCCTCCCAATCGCATTCCCTGCCTCACAGTAGTATTCTCCTGCATCCTGCAGTGTGATGCTTTTAATGGTGTAACTGGATCCTCTCCATGAGAGTTCAGCTCTATTATTCTTATACCAGATGTATCGATGCACTGGTGGGTTGGCATCACTGCTGCAGGTCAGAGTCACTGAACTGCCCTCCATTATTTCACCAGAGGGGCTCACTGATACTGAGACACTCTTTGGAGGATCTGAAAGAGAAAATAACAGGTACTGCAGTTTTAAATAAAAGTCACACTCATCACTGTATGATAAAGTAATTATAACTGATTTCTCCTCTACTGGCCAGTGTGACTGCTTTACTCAGTGTCTTACTGCTGTGAAGTTACCCAAAGACACTCAGGAGATACTGACTCTCTGCTCTGTGTGTATGAAGCTGAGATGCACTGATATACTCACACTGCACATCAAGAAGTTTAGGAGGAGTTCTCTTCCTCCCAATCCCATTCCCTGCCGCACAGTAGTATTCTCCTGCATCCTGCAGTGTGATGCTTTTAATGGTGTAACTGGATCCTCCCCATGGGGATATAGTTCTATTATTCTTATACCAGGTGTAGTTCTGCACTGGTGGGTTGGCATCGCTGCTGCTGCAGGTCAGAGTCACTGAACTGCCCTCCACTATTTCACCAGATGGGCTCACTGATACTGAGACGTTCTTCGGAGGATCTGACAGAGAAAATAACAGGTACTGCAGTTTTAAAGAAAAGTCACACTGAGGTATTCTTGGGAACATCTAAAATCATTAGAAAAATGTGTTAAATTCCATAAAATTTCTCACTCACTGTGTTGCGTCTCAAAACACTAGCAGAGACATTTATTTCAAAGTAATGTTTATAATGGAGATGAAATCTCACAATGTGATGTGGAGAGATGGTGTGGTTAGGGTGCCATCTGCAGGCTGAGTGGGAGCAGTATAGCTGGCTTACAACCACGCCTGTTTGCAGTTACAATTGATTGGTAATAGATTATATGCTCTGCCTGCAGTGAGACCGGGTTGCTGGAATGAGAGACGCACGCGGGAGCGGCATGCCATCTAATCCCCGTCCATATCGTGTTTGTTTTGTTTTTACCCAAAGACACTCAGGAGATACTGACTCTCTGCTCTGTGTGTATGAAGCTGAGATGCACTGATATACTCACACTGCACATCAAGAAGTTTAGGAGGAGTTATCTTCCTCCCAATCCCATTCCCTGCCGCACAGTAGTATTCTCCTGCATCCTGCAGTGTGATGCTTTTAATGGTGTAACTGGATCCTCCCCATGGGGATAAAGTTCTATTATTCTTATACCAGGTGTAGTTCTGCACTGGTGGGTTGGCATCACTGCTGCTGCAGGTCAGAGTCACTGAACTGCCCTCCACTATTTCACCAGATGGGCTCACTGATACTGAGACGTTCTTCGGAGGATCTGACAGAGAAAATAACAGGTACTGCAGTTTTAAAGAAAAGTCACACTGAGGTATTCTTGGGAACATCTAAAATCATTAGAAAAATGTGTTAAATTCCATAAAATTTCTTACTCACTGTGTTGCGTCTCAAAACACTAGCAGAGACATTTATTTCAAAGTAATGTTTATAATGGAGATGAAATCTCACAATGTGATGAGGAGGAATGGTGTGGTTAGGGTGCCATCTGCAGGCTGAGTGGGAGCAGTATAGCTGGCTTACAACCACGCCTGTTTGCAGTTACAATTGATTGGTAATAGATTATATGCTCTGCCTGCAGTGAGACCAGGGTGCTGGAATGAGAGACGCACGCGGGTGCGGCATGCCATCTAATCCCCGTCCTTATCGTGTTTGTTTTGTTTTTACCCAAAGACACTCAGGAGATACTGACTCTCTGCTCTGTGTGTATGAAGCTGAGATGCACTGATATACTCACACTGCACATCAAGAAGTTTAGGAGGAGTTCTCTTCCTCCCAATCCCATTCCCTGCCGCACAGTAGTATTCTCCTGCATCCTGCAGTGTGATGCTTTTAATGGTGTAACTGGATCCTCCCCATGGGGATATAGTTCTATTATTCTTATACCAGGTGTAGTACTGCACTGGTGGGTTGGCATCGCTGCTGCTGCAGGTCAGAGTCACTGAACTGCCCTCCACTATTTCACCAGATGGGCTCACTGATACTGAGACGTTCTTCGGAGGATCTGACAGAGAAAATAACAGGTACTGCAGTTTTAAAGAAAAGTCACACTGAGGTATTCTTGGGAACATCTAAAATCATTAGAAAAATGTGTTAAATTCCATAAAATTTCTTACTCACTGTGTTGCGTCTCAAAACACTAGCAGAGACATTTGTTTCAAAGTAATGTTTATAATGGAGATGAAATCTCACAATGTGATGTGGAGGGATGGTGTGGTTAGGGTGCCATCTGCAGGCTGAGTGGGAGCAGTATAGCTGGCTTACAACCACACCTGTTTGCAGTTACAATTGATTGGTAATAGATTATATGCTCTGCCTGCAGTGAGACCAGGGTGCTGGAATGAGAGACGCACGCGGGTGCGGCATGCCATCTAATCCCCGTCCTTATCGTGTTTGTTTTGTTTTTACCCAAAGACACTCAGGAGATACTGACTCTCTGCTCTGTGTGTATGAAGCTGAGATGCACTGATATACTCACACTGCACATCAAGAAGTTTAGGAGGAGTTATCTTCCTCCCAATCCCATTCCCTGCCGCACAGTAGTATTCTCCTGCATCCTGCAGTGTGATGCTTTTAATGGTGTAACTGGATCCTCCCCATGGGGATAAAGTTCTATTATTCTTATACCAGGTGTAGTTCTGCACTGGTGGGTTGGCATCACTGCTGCTGCAGGTCAGAGTCACTGAACTGCCCTCCACTATTTCACCAGATGGGCTCACTGATACTGAGACGTTCTTCGGAGGATCTGACAGAGAAAATAACAGGTACTGCAGTTTTAAAGAAAAGTCACACTGAGGTATTCTTGGGAACATCTAAAATCATTAGAAAAATGTGTTAAATTCCATAAAATTTCTTACTCACTGTGTTGCGTCTCAAAACACTAGCAGAGACATTTATTTCAAAGTAATGTTTATAATGGAGATGAAATCTCACAATGTGATGAGGAGGAATGGTGTGGTTAGGGTGCCATCTGCAGGCTGAGTGGGAGCAGTATAGCTGGCTTACAACCACGCCTGTTTGCAGTTACAATTGATTGGTAATAGATTATATGCTCTGCCTGCAGTGAGACCAGGGTGCTGGAATGAGAGACGCACGCGGGTGCGGCATGCCATCTAATCCCCGTCCTTATCGTGTTTGTTTTGTTTTTACCCAAAGACACTCAGGAGATACTGACTCTCTGCTCTGTGTGTATGAAGCTGAGATGCACTGATATACTCACACTGCACATCAAGAAGTTTAGGAGGAGTTCTCTTCCTCCCAATCCCATTCCCTGCCGCACAGTAGTATTCTCCTGCATCCTGCAGTGTGATGCTTTTAATGGTGTAACTGGATCCTCCCCATGGGGATATAGTTCTATTATTCTTATACCAGGTGTAGTACTGCACTGGTGGGTTGGCATCGCTGCTGCTGCAGGTCAGAGTCACTGAACTGCCCTCCACTATTTCACCAGATGGGCTCACTGATACTGAGACGTTCTTCGGAGGATCTGACAGAGAAAATAACAGGTACTGCAGT
This sequence comes from Anguilla anguilla, assembly GCF_013347855.1. Taxonomy (NCBI): domain Eukaryota; kingdom Metazoa; phylum Chordata; class Actinopteri; order Anguilliformes; family Anguillidae; genus Anguilla; species Anguilla anguilla. Next base: position 83,546,963 of record NC_049201.1, on the reverse strand, counting down.
TTTAAAGAAAAGTCACACTGAGGTATTCTTGGGAACATCTAAAATCATTAGAAAAATGTGTTAAATTCCATAAAATTTCTTACTCACTGTGTTGCGTCTCAAAACACTAGCAGAGACATTTGTTTCAAAGTAATGTTTATAATGGAGATGAAATCTCACAATGTGATGTGGAGGGATGGTGTGGTTAGGGTGCCATCTGCAGGCTGAGTGGGAGCAGTATAGCTGGCTTACAACCACACCTGTTTGCAGTTACAATTGATTGGTAATAGATTATATGCTCTGCCTGCAGTGAGACCAGGGTGCTGGAATGAGAGACGCACGCGGGTGCGGCATGCCATCTAATCCCCGTCCTTATCGTGTTTGTTTTGTTTTTACCCAAAGACACTCAGGAGATACTGACTCTCTGCTCTGTGTGTATGAAGCTGAGATGCACTGATATACTCACACTGCACATCAAGAAGTTTAGGAGGAGTTCTCTTCCTCCCAATCCCATTCCCTGCCGCACAGTAGTATTCTCCTGCATCCTGCAGTGTGATGCTTTTAATGGTGTAACTGGATCCTCCCCATGGGGATAAAGTTCTATTATTCTTATACCAGGTGTAGTTCTGCACTGGTGGGTTGGCATCACTGCTGCTGCAGGTCAGAGTCACTGAACTGCCCTCCACTATTTCACCAGATGGGCTCACTGATACTGAGACGTTCTTCGGAGGATCTGACAGAGAAAATAACAGGTACTGCAGTTTTAAAGAAAAGTCACACTGAGGTATTCTTGGGAACATCTAAAATCATTAGAAAAATGTGTTAAATTCCATAAAATTTCTTACTCACTGTGTTGCGTCTCAAAACACTAGCAGAGACATTTATTTCAAAGTAATGTTTATAATGGAGATGAAATCTCACAATGTGATGAGGAGGAATGGTGTGGTTAGGGTGCCATCTGCAGGCTGAGTGGGAGCAGTATAGCTGGCTTACAACCACGCCTGTTTGCAGTTACAATTGATTGGTAATAGATTATATGCTCTGCCTGCAGTGAGACCAGGGTGCTGGAATGAGAGACGCACGCGGGTGCGGCATGCCATCTAATCCCCGTCCTTATCGTGTTTGTTTTGTTTTTACCCAAAGACACTCAGGAGATACTGACTCTCTGCTCTGTGTGTATGAAGCTGAGATGCACTGATATACTCACACTGCACATCAAGAAGTTTAGGAGGAGTTCTCTTCCTCCCAATCCCATTCCCTGCCGCACAGTAGTATTCTCCTGCATCCTGCAGTGTGATGCTTTTAATGGTGTAACTGGATCCTCCCCATGGGGATATAGTTCTATTATTCTTATACCAGGTGTAGTACTGCACTGGTGGGTTGGCATCGCTGCTGCTGCAGGTCAGAGTCACTGAACTGCCCTCCACTATTTCACCAGATGGGCTCACTGATACTGAGACGTTCTTCGGAGGATCTGACAGAGAAAATAACAGGTACTGCAGTTTTAAAGAAAAGTCACACTGAGGTATTCTTGGGAACATCTAAAATCATTAGAAAAATGTGTTAAATTCCATAAAATTTCTTACTCACTGTGTTGCGTCTCAAAACACTAGCAGAGACATTTGTTTCAAAGTAATGTTTATAATGGAGATGAAATCTCACAATGTGATGTGGAGGGATGGTGTGGTTAGGGTGCCATCTGCAGGCTGAGTGGGAGCAGTATAGCTGGCTTACAACCACACCTGTTTGCAGTTACAATTGATTGGTAATAGATTATATGCTCTGCCTGCAGTGAGACCAGGGTGCTGGAATGAGAGACGCACGCGGGTGCGGCATGCCATCTAATCCCCGTCCTTATCGTGTTTGTTTTGTTTTTACCCAAAGACACTCAGGAGATACTGACTCTCTGCTCTGTGTGTATGAAGCTGAGATGCACTGATATACTCACACTGCACATCAAGAAGTTTAGGAGGAGTTCTCTTCCTCCCAATCCCATTCCCTGCCGCACAGTAGTATTCTCCTGCATCCTGCAGTGTGATGCTTTTAATGGTGTAACTGGATTCTCCCCATGGGGATATAGTTCTATTATTCTTATACCAGGTGTAGTTCTGCACTGGTGGGTTGGCATCGCTGCTGCTGCAGGTCAGAGTCACTGAACTGCCCTCCACTATTTCACCAGATGGGCTCACTGATACTGAGACGTTCTTCGGAGGATCTGACAGAGAAAATAACAGGTACTGCAGTTTTAAAGAAAAGTCACACTGAGGTATTCTTGGGAACATCTAAAATCATTAGAAAAATGTGTTAAATTCCATAAAATTTCTTACTCACTGTGTTGCGTCTCAAAACACTAGCAGAGACATTTATTTCAAAGTAATGTTTATAATGGAGATGAAATCTCACAATGTGATGTGGAGGGATGGTGTGGTTAGGGCGCCATCTGCAGGCTGAGTGGGAGCAGTATAGCTGGCCTACAACCACGCCTGTTTGCAGTTACAATTGATTGGTAATGGATTATATGCTCTGCCTGCAGTGAGACCAGGGTGCTGGAATGAGAGACGCACGCGGGAGAGGCATGCCATCTAATCCCCGTCCTCATCGTGTGTGTTTTGTTTTTGTTTTTGTTTCTGTGTTTTTGGTATCGAGCGCACAATAAAGCCTTGATGCCTCTAACAGTGACGGATTGTGTGGTTTGTGGGGAAAAGGACTGCAGAACCTGTTACAGTAAATATCCCAGTGTGTCATGCTTTGTTACAAAGTGAACTGGATATACTGTAGCTTTTTATGGTAACTGGAAAATGACACAGCAGAATCAAGTTTTCAAAAGTGACAGAAGTATTTAGATACGTCTTTTTAGCATCTTCATTAATAATGATAACTTCATTTTTCAAAGTTGAACAGCTGCACGTGGTACCTTTTTTGCCCTTTGCAAACTCAAAATGACTACACATTTTACCTAAGACATGTCAGTATGATCAGACTCATCACTGTATGATAATGTAATTATTTCTGATTTCTCCTCTACTAGTCAGGGTGACTCCTTTACTCAGTGTCTTACTACTGTGAAGTTACCCAAAGACACTCAGGAGATATTGACTCTCTGCTCTGTGTGTCTGAAGCTGAGATGCACTGAAATACTCACACTGCACATCAAGACGTTTAGGAGGTGAGATGTCTGTCCCAATCCCATTCCCTGTCAGACAGGTGTATGCTCCTGCATCCTGCTGTGTGATGCTTTTAATGGTGTAACTGGATCCTCTCCATGAGGATTCAGCTCTATTATTCTTATACCAGGTGTATCTGTGCACTGGTGGGCTGGCATCGCTGCTGCAGGTCAGAGTCACTGAATTGTTCTCCACTATTTCATCAGAGGGGGTCACTGATACTAAGGTGCCCTTAGGAGGATCTGAAAGAGAAAATAACAGGTATTGCAGTTTTACATAAAAGACACACAGAGGTATTCTTGGGAGCATCTAAAATCATCAGAAAAATGTGGTCAATTCCATATAATTTCTCACTCACTATGTCCCATCTCAAAACACTAGCAGAGACATTTATTTCAAAGTAATGTTTATAAAGGAGCTGAAATCTCACAATGTGATGTGGAGAGGTGGTGTGGATAGAGCGCCATCTGCAGGCGGAGTGGGAGCAGTATAGCTGGCCTACAACCAGGCCAGTTTGCAGTTACAATTGATTGGTAATAGTTTATATGCTCTGCCTGCAGTGAGACCGGGGTGCTGGAATGAGAGACGCACGCGGGAGCGGCATGCCATCTAATCCCCGTCCTTATCCTGTGTGTTTTGTTTTGTTTTTGTTTCCGTGTTTTTGGTATCGAGTTCACAATAAAGCCTTGGTGCCTCTAACAACGACGGATTGTGTGGTTTGAGGGGAAAAGGACTGTAGAACCTGTTACAGCAAATATCCCAGTATATCATGCTTTGTTACAAAATGAACTGGATATACTGTAGCTTTTTATGGTAGTTGGAAAATGACATAGCAGAATCAAGTTTTCAAAAGTGACAGAAGTATTTAGATATGTCTTTTTAGCATCTTCATTAATAAAGATAACTACATTTTTTTAATGTTGAACAGCTGCATCTGGTACCTTTTTTGCCCTTTGCAAACTCAAAATGACTACACGTTTTACCTAAGACATGTCAGTATGATCAGACTCATCACTGTATGGTAATGTAATTATATCTGATTTCTCCTCCACTGGCCAGTGTGACTGCTTTACTCAGTGTCTTACTACTGTGAAGAAATCCAAATACACTCACGAGTTGCTGACTCTCTGCTCTGTGTGTTTGAAGCTGAGATGCACTGATATACTCACACTGCACATCAAGACGTTTAGGAGATCTTTTTGTCCCAATCACATTCTCTGCCTCACAGAAGTATTCTCCAGCATCCCCAGATTTTATTTTATGAATGGTGTATCTCCATTCTGATCCTCTCTTCAAGAATACAGATCCAATCTTCTTATACCAGGTGTACTTTTGCACTGGTGGGTTGGCATCACTGCTGCAGGTCAGAATCACTGAACTGCCCTCCACTATTTCACCAGAGGGGCGCACTGATACTGAGACGCTCTTAGGAGGATCTGAAATATAGAATAACAGGTCCTGCTGTTTTATATAGATGTCACACTAAGGGGTGACATCTATAGAAATATACTGATATACTGATACTGAGATGCTCTTGGGAGAATCTGAAGGAGGGAACAATGATTTGTAGTTTCATGTGAAATTTAAACCTGACTCAATCATACTGTATGTTGTGTTTTCCCATCATTGCATTATGGCATGTTTTCAGGTATTGAAGTTTCATGCAATGCTATAATGACAGAACATTTACATGCAGTATAGTATAATCTGTACAATTTAGCTGAAAATTATAGTTGAATACTTTCAAAACTGTGAGATTTGAAGAAGTTTGGCCTCTGGTACTCACATCTCACATTAAGAGCCACTGCAGGGGAATGAAGCTCATAGCCTTTCACAGCACAGGTGTAGCTGCCTCGGTCTTCACTGCTGGCTCTGAACTGGTGACTCTGACCAGTGAAGGGCAGAGGAGCTCCGTCCCTGTACCAGATGAAGGCTGGGCTGCCAGTCAGAGTGCAGGTGGTGCTACAGGTCAGTATCACACTCCGTCCCTCTGTGACTGTGTCAGGATTCAGCATCACCTGTAGATCTGCAAATAGCAAATTAAACCTGTAATAAAGCTACCAGTCATACTTGTAGGTAGAGAATCCTCTGAGTTTATAGCATAAAATAATTACCAGTGACTTCCAACGCGACACCAGTTTCTCCAGTATATCGATCACATTCATTCAGGAACCTGAATCTGTATGTTTTTGAATCAGTTTCTCTCAGTTGCTTTATTCTGAAAGTGCAGTCATTGTTCTGATTCCCCAGGTACTCCACACGGTGAGAATACTCTGGGTCCTTGGACAGGTCCTCAGGCTCCTGTGGCTTGTTCCAGTGAATAAACCAGAATGTTTTCTGCACTGTGTGAGATGTGGGATTTGAGTAAGAGCAGCTCATGTCTACTGAAGACCCCTTTAAGGCACAGATTCCCTCAGGGGTGTAAGTCACTCCCCATCCCGTCTGGCTCAGAACACCTGAAAAATACAAAAACACACACACACACACACACACACACACACACACAAACACACGCACACACACGCAGACACACATACACACGCACACACACACACACACACACACATGCAGACACACATACACGCACATACACACACTCACACAGGCGCGCACACACACACATGCGCACACGTACACACGAACACATGTATACATACACATACATACACACACACATGCGCACACATACACAAATGCACGCACACACACATACACACACACACACACACACACAAAAATGCACGCACGCACACACACAAACACACTGCTCAGAAATCCTTTAAAACACAGATGTGTTGACAACATGACAGATAAGGGATTCAATTAACAAAACTTTAAAACAATTGCACCTAACTTCTCCAAAACTATGGAACATCAAAAATTGTACTTGTATTTCAATAATAACTGATGTCAGTAGATGGCAGAGGCCCGATCAATGTGAGTTTCACAGGTACAGGAAGTCTTGCTTAGTAGCTCAAAATGACTACATGTTTTAGTTAAGACATGTCAGTATGATCAGACTCATCACTGTATGATAATGTAATTATATCTGTTTTCTCCTCCACTGGCCAGTGTGACTGCATTACTCAGTGTCTTACTGCTGTGAAGTGACCCAAAGACACTCAGGAGATACTGACACTCTGCTCTGTGTGTCTGAAGCTGAGATGCACTGATATACTCACACTGCACATCAAGGTGTTTAGTAGGAGATGTTTTTCTCCCAATCCCATTCCCTGCCACACAGTAGTATTCTCCTGCATCCTGCCGTGTGATGCTTTCAATGGTGTAACTGGATCCTCTCCATGAGAGTTCAGCTCTATTCTTAACCCAGGTGTGTCTATGCGCTGATGGGTTGGCATCGCTGCTGCAGGTCAGAGTCACTGAACTTCCCTCCACTATTTCACCAGAGGGGCTCACTGATACTGAGACGCTCTTCGGAGGATCTGAAAGAGAAAATAACAGGTCCTGCAGTTTTAAAGAAAAGTCACACTCATCACTGTATGATAATGTAATTATAACTGATTTCTCCTCCACTGGCCAGTGTGACTGCTTTACTCAGTGTCTTACTATTGCAATGTTTCCTAAAGATACTCAGGAGATACTGACTCTCTGCTCTGTATGTCTGAAGCTGAGATACACTGATATACTCACACTGCTCATCAAGACGTTTAGGAGGAGAGGTGTCTGTCCCAATCCCATTCTCTGCCTCACAGTAGTATTCTCCTGCACATACACACACACGCACACACAAGCACATACAGACACACAAACACATACGCACACACACATACGCAAATACACGCATACACACACACACACCCACAAACACACTGCTCAGAAATCTTTCAAAACACAGTTGTGTTGGCAACATGACAGATAAGGGATTCAATTAACAAAACTTTAAAACAAGTGCACCTAACTTCTCCAAAACTATGAAACATCAATAATTGTACTTGAATTTCAATACTAACTGATGTCAGTAGATGGCAGTAGCCACCTATCAATGTGAGATTCGCAGGTACAGGAAGTCGTGCTTAGTAGCTCGCTTTGCTAGAATGTAGTAGCAAACCAAGCTAGTTATGAGTGAGTGTCTGCATATACCTTCAGCCGAAAACTGTTATGTTTTGCTTGCAGTAAAAACAAACTGCATTCATTAAAACGTGGCACCGGAATACTTGTGTCGTCATTCTAAGAATGCAACATGCACAATCAACAGCTCCGATCATTTAGTACAGCCACAGATATTTACATCATGCCTCTGTCTCAGTTTTAAAGCTGAGTGTGAAGAGAAACTTCATCTTAAAGGTTCTCTCTATTTATTGTCTCTTCAGATGAGCGATGTTGCACTACTCTAAATTAATGTACTGTAGAACATTATTTTATATAAATTATATACATTCCTTAAAGCAATTTAAATGTATTCACTTTGGCTTCTGATTGAGATAATGAAGAGAGACTAATAAATAGGTACACACGCTGATAAATACTTTATATGTAGACTGAAAAATCAGAACTACATTTGGAAAAAAAACAAAACAATTTACCTGACACAGAGAGGACGATTACCAACAAGGTATTGAAGAGCATGGCTGCATCAGATTGAAAATATTTATCCAAATACACATATACAGGCCTTGATTATTATTAAAACTGTGAAAATGAACAGCACAAAGAAAGACTGTCAGAGTATTCTATTAATTTGCAGAAATACCAGAATAACAATTACTACTCAAGCACACACAGTGAGGTAATGTGCTGCTGATGCCTAATAATGCTTTGTGTTTCATGAAGAGCTCACACAGATTCCAGAAAGCAGAGATTCAACCAGCATTTTACTTGATGAATGTTATTTGTATGGAAAAAGCAGCAATCATTTCTAGTCAGAAAATACATTTTATTTAATATTTGATTCCAGTTTAATCTTCGTGCACCACAAAATACTGTAACACAATTTAGACTAAATGAAATGATATGATAACACACTTACCAAGAGAGAATTCTGATTTGGCCTCAGTGGTTTGCTAATGAGCCATTAGTATAAAACAGCCTTACAGACAGAGCAGTGTGGCTGAATGTGACCGTGAAGAAAGTACTTCAAACTAAATATAAAACAATGTGTTACAGATCTGACTCACTTCCTGAAGGTCATACACGTTTTAGATTTTATCGGATACAAGCGTTTGAATAAAATATACAGAGTCTTTGCTTTGTGTCTGGACTGGACCAGTAGTGCCTTTTCAAAAAGACTGGGTAATTCTCATTTCTTTGCCCCCACTGTATTATTGAAATTCAGATGTCAATATTTATGTTCATTTTGGCATATTATGCTTATAAAATAAACATAACTACTATCTTCACAAAAATGATTCCGGATTACAACACAAACTGTTGCTAAGATCTGAGGCTTTGCCAATTCCAATACATCCATCAATCCATCCATTATCTATACCCTCTTATCCTAAGCTGGAGCTGGTGCGTGAGCCTATCCAAGCATGCTTTGGGCGAGAGGCAGGAATACACTCTGGACAGGCTGCCAATCTATCGCAGGGAACACACACCATTCACTCTCACATTCATACCTATGGGCAATTTAGAGTCTCCAATTGGCCTATTTGTATGTTATTGGACCGTGGGAGGCAACCGGAGTACCCGGAGGTACATGCAAACTCCAGACAGAAAGGCCCCAACCCGAGATTCGAACCCAGTGCCTTCTTGCTGTGAGGCGCCAGTGCTACCCACTGCACCACTGTGCCACCCCTATTCCAATACATGTACAGTAGAGGTTAATATAAAAGTGACTGTAAAAGGTGTGATAGGCATCAGGCACAGGTAATCACTGATACATTCAGGAGCCCTATACAAAATCCATTACCTAAACCAGATTATTTAATTCAGTTTAGTAAAAGATCGTCCAAGAAATTGATCTGAAATGTACATACAGGACTCATCGATTTTAATAATTGCCCCATCTACAGGTAGATTGAATGTATTGCATCCATCTATCCCTCCGTGGTAATTTTTACTGCCACAATCAGCTTGCTTTACCATTGATACCATACATTGCTCAGTCGTGTTTATGTTTCATGCATCGGATTTTTGACATGAAGACAAAACATCAACAAACAGCTGCTGTAGCTTAGCCTATAACCCTCGTATTAACATAAAGATTGCACACACTGTACTTTCACAGAAGATGAAAGGAGTGGACAGGCGTAGTTTTCGTATCTTTGTGTATCGCAGCAGTGCAGTATGGTGGTTTTGGGGTCCAGAGTGTGACTCTGGGAGCTCTGAGGTTGCAGTTTCCATCCCCACCTGGAGCACTGCTCTGGGGCCCCAAAGCGGGTACTGTGAGGTGCCCCTGCTTGGCTCTTTTGTGCAGAGGAGTAGCGGGCGCGGCTTTGGGTGAAGATGCCTAATTTCAGGCGAGTGCCACCCTGACCACAGACAGTTAAAGCGCTGCTCACTTCCTGCAGCCTGTTCTATTCTTTATTTTATTCCACATCTCAGTTCAGTTCTGCTGGTGCAGCACTGTTTCTGTGGTTGATGTTCATGCGACTTTTTAGAACTTTGGTTTGGCTTTGCCTGTTATACGGTCCATCATGCACATAATTAGTTGCATTTCAATGCTGATATTTCATAAAGATGATTTTTACCACATACAGCCGACTGGATTATTGTATCTTTCACATTTCACAGAGATGAAATAGATGCTCACACATGAATAAAATGGAATTAATATAAAAATGATTTTATTTAATTTGTTTTTTTGGCGGGGGGGGGGGGGGGGGGGTTTGCAGGCAAAACATGACGGCCATATGAAGAAAATAATAATAATCTTTATCAAAACAGAGGTTCAAGGTTCACAGTGCTTTACAATGCTCAATTAAATCCTAATATATTGATAGACATAATAAAACAATGTATGTAAAGAAAACAAATAAAAAGATGCATTATTTCAAATAGCTAAACAGACAGAAAGTAAAAATGGTGTCAATATGACAAGGCAATGTAAAATGTCAAACTAAAACACTGTTTTAAAGGATTTTGGACTTTGCCTTTAAAAGTGACTTGAGATTGGAGACTATAATCTACATTAATCTGCATTATATTCTTCCCATTTAATGTAACAGAGTACATGCACATGTACATGAGTTATGAGCGTGTGTGTAACTAGGTTATATAAACGTGTAATGGTGTCACTGGAGCATGTATGCAGCAGGGTTACATGAACATGCATGTTGCAGCAGGGTTACATGAACATGCATGTTGCAGCAGGGTTACAGTACTTTGGGAAAAATCCTCCACCAACAGCAATTTATAAGATGGATAATCTAGCAGAAACAGACAGCAGTTCTGTAAAGTTCAAGACAAAAAGAGACTCTTTCACTCTGATCTCCATCATTTCTCATTCTCTGCAGATTCTCTCCTCTGTGTGTTTTAATCCCACACTGAGGCCTCGTCAGCTCTCTGAAGCGCAGAGTTTGTGTCACTGGCTGCGTTTGTCACTCTCTGAAGGCTGTGAGACACAGGAAGAGACTCAGTCACACATAAGTGCGCCTTCAGTTGCACTGTTAAAAGGGAACCAGAGTGGCCACACAGTGCTGTAAATAAACAGACATAGCATTTCAAATAAGTGTATGTATAAAGGTAGGAATGTCAATGCAACACTTAGAAAGTAACTTAAATCACAGTTAAATATAAGTTAGGTGTGTAGACCAGCAAAATAACTAGATACGGGCATGCATACGCTTATTCCCCAAAATATATAAACTACAATCAAAATGGTTGAGATGTACTGTAGGTGATATAAACCAAAAATAAGCAAATAGCGTGCATTGTATATGAAATACAAACATGAAAATATACAGTGTGTCAAATACAAGCAAGTGTGCACAGAGTCACTGAGATGTGTTCCCATTGGGAAGGGATGAACAAGTAACCAGAGACCTCTGACATAAGTTTGAATGAGTGCCTGTTGCATCAGTTGAAGCTTTGGTTCGTCCATTTTAGTGTGATCTTAAATTTTAAAAGTATGCTTTACTGTTCCATACTGGAACTGAGTTTACTTGGTCTGGAAATGAAAAGAGCCTCTTACTGGTTCAGGGGGTTCAGGCAGGTGCCTATAGTCTTTCCTGAACTCCACCCCAACCGAAACTGACCTTCATCCCTATTCATTACATTACATTACATTACATATTCCTAGAGTATCTCAGAGTAAGAGAGCTGATTTCAGATCATGTTTCCTCTCTTGATATCCAAGCTTTATCCATAATGGCCTAAAGGCAAAACTGATCCTAGATCAGACCGATTCTCTGAGATGGTTTATGAACCATAGAGTTGTGCTTGGAGGTTCTGGGCAAGTGAGTCATACTTTCTAATCTGGATGATGGCTGCTGTGGTCCAGGCCATACAGTGTAGTGAGTGATACTATGACTCAGATACTATGACTCCAGGGGTGAGAAAGTAAAGCCCTGCCATGTTTCTTCTGCCCATGAACTCATCCAGCTGATTTCACTAATCAGTTCTTCCTCCTGGCTGAAGAATTGTGCTGATGAGCAAATCCTGGTGATTGGAACAGAATCCTGGGGACAACTTTTACTTTCTGAACCTGGATTTTCCACCTCTGCTCTGATTACCACAATATGATCAAATATGCAAGCGATCTGTAACAAATAACCCTTCTTCAAAACGATAGAGGTGTTGACATCGGTAGACCTGACATCGGTAGATAACAATAACCACCAATAAATGTGAGATTCATGAGCACAGAAAGTCTTGCTTAGTAGCAAGCTTTGCTGCACAGTAGCATTAAGCCAATCAAGAGCGAGTATCTGAGGTATACTGTCAGCTGAAAACTGTTATGTTTTGCTTGCAGTGAAAACAAACTGCTTTCATTAAAATATGTGGCACCAGAATATTCTGGCTCTGATCATTTAGTAAAACCACAGATATTTATATCATGCCTCTGTCTCAGTCTTAAAGCTGAGTGTGAAGAGGAACTTCTTATAAGTTCACTCTTTTTCCCCCTCTCTCTTCAGATGAGAAACGTTTATGGAAATGATATACACTCCTTTCTCCTTTCTAAAGCAATTTAAATGTATTCACTTTTACTTCTGATTGAGTTAATGGAGAGAGTTAATTGGAGCCAAATCTCTAATGAGTTATTGTAAATATGTAAATGGTGCCCCCTAGTGGCTACCTGAATAATGATGTTGGGCTGTGTTGCCAATAATTAGAGCAGGTGTGCATTTGAACTGAGAAGACGCTGCGGACATACAGTGTTCTACGGCTATACAAGGCTTCGCATTGCTCTACCTACACACTGTCTTTGAATTTAATGCATTGAAAGAAATACTGGCCTAAATAATTAGATTGTGTTTTACTTTTGATTTAGGCTATTTTCGATTTGAGGAACAACGTTATTTGCCTTTGATACGTTTCTTTATTTTGATGCATGCATCGTAGCCTTTTGTTTGAGTGTTCATTGAAGGCCATTGCACTACACACCGCATGCACATTCATACATACAAAAAAAACAACGTGCTTCGTGGAAATTCCGAAATCAACTATCAAGACCATAGCAAACGTGAGTACAAGGCAAAAAAAAGTGTTTTGTGAAGTGAAGCACTCCCAAAGCACTCCCCGAAGTAGAGCTGTCCCAAAGGCGTCTTACATGGCTTACATTGAATTTGCAAAACAGAAAGCCATTACAAAGGGAGACTAATAAACATAAACACATGCTGATAAATACTGTATATGTAGACTGAAACATCAGAACTACATTTTGGAAAAATCCCAAACAATTTACCTGGCACAGAGAGGTCGATTACCAACAAGGATTTGAAGAGCATGGCTGCATCAGATTGAAAATACTCATCAGAATACACATATACAGGTCTTGATTATTATTTACACTGTAAAAATGAATGGCAGAAACAAAGATTGTCAGAGTATTCGATTTATTAGCATAAATACCAGACTAACAAATACTACACTAGCTCACACAGTGAGTTAATGTGCTGCTAATGTCCCTAAATGCTCAGGCTTTAATGAAGAGCTCACACAGTCCAGACAGCAGAGACTCAAACAGGCTGTGACTTATTTGTATGGAAGAAATAGCGATAATTTATACATTTTATTTTTGTATTTGATTCCAGTTTAATCTTCATTCACTACAAAATACTGTAACAAAATATAGACTAAATTAAGTAATATGATAATACATTTACCAGGAGAGAGTTCTGATCTGGCCTCAGTGGTTTACTAATGAGCCATTAGTATAAAACAGCCTTACTGATAGAGCAGTGTGGCTGAATATGACCGTGAAGAAAGTTCTTCACGCTAAATATAAAAGTAGAATGTGATTGACTGGCTGGTGCAGATCTGACTCACTTCCCCTTTTTCAAGTCTTGCACATTTTAAAAGTTAACTGATAAAAATGGCAGATCAACCGCAGTCATTAGCTTTGCGTCTGGTCAGGACTAACAGTACATTTTTAAAAGGCTGGGTAACTCCACTCTCTTATTGAGATTCAGATTCCAATATGAATATCAATGACAACAGCTGTTCTTAATCCCAATAAATTGCATTTATGTTTATTTTGGATATTATAAAATAAACATAACAATTCTGCTTACAGGCATAATTCCTGATCCATTTTGACATATGCAATAATGAAGTCAAACTTTGCATTTGTAAATATTCCTGAATCCACACGCTCTATAAGACAGACATGCTGACGCGCACACTTCAATGCACACGCATGCACACGCATGCACACGCATGTAAACAACATGGCGTAAGGCCGTGGGTGAGTGCTTCGTCGTTGCCGTGTTTCTGTAGCGTGAGCAAATACTCGGAAACAGCCAGCCAGCACAGGGATTCCACCTTTGACTTGTTTATTCCTTGGAAATGTGCGGACGGGCTATCACTACTATAACTTACAATACAGCACTGCTTATCGATCACTCTTAAAACTCTCTGGAAAGCTGGTTACCTTCCCTCCAACAAAAATACCTGAACAACACTCCCCCGTCTCTGTGCCTTTTTCTGTGCCTCCCACCCCCCCAATTTGCACCACTCCCTCTCTCTACACTTACAGAGGCCTTCCCAGTCCACAAACCATTTAAATGGGTACAGCAGTTCAATCACACATCTCACATAAGCACATGTATGAATTCACTTGAGACCTTTATTCTATTCACTGATGTGCAGTTAATACAGACATTGTTTCTGTTTTTTTTAAAAATGTTTTTTAAATTTCAGCATTTCTGTCTGTTCCCAGATGAATTTTGTCTTTATTTCAGATCTTGTAAAACAATAACAAATAAAAATATGCATCCAGCTGCATGTGCATGACTGAATTAAAACATCTGTGACTGCATTGGCAATGTGAACTAAAGCTACTAGCAGGAAGCTATCTGCTAATGCACACATTGTTGCTAAGGTCTGAGGCTTGTCCTATTCCAATACATGTACAGTATAAACAGTCTGTAAAAGCATAAGAGCTTAATATTAATGAGTCTGCAAAAGGTGTGATAGGCATCAGGCACAGGTGAACACTTTTAGGTTCAGGAGCCCCATACAAAAAACCATTACCTAAACCAGATTACTTAATTACGCTTCGCAAAAGATCTTGGGGGAAATCGATCTGAAACGCTCATAGAGGACTCATGTATTGCAGTAATAATGCCATCTACAGGCAGAAAAGGTGCACTGCATTCATCTCTCCTCCTGAGGTTAATTTCACTGCCACAAACAGAATGTTTAACCTTTTTTTTTTTTTTTTTTTTTTTTTTTTTTTTTTTTTTTTTTACAGTATAAAAAAGATATATTTTCTATGTATTTCATTTAACTCAATGTGGTGCAGGTCTCACCCCGTACTAAAACATAAATGACAGTACTGATGACATCATTTGCTAAATCTTTCCACTGGGTTCCTTACCCACCCTGTGTCTGCTATATATATATATATATATCAGCCTTTTGTCATTTGGAAATCCAGCAGGCCCTGTGGGATGTTTTTTTTAAAGTACCTGTTTAGTGCCTTACCTGCACATGTTCTATTCCATCAGCAGAACCCAGGGGGTAACACCTACAGTACACGGTTTACTTACAAAATTCTTCAAGCATAGGTTAATTTTGTTTGTTTCATTAAACGATTGTTAAAAAAAATTCAAGGAATGCTCTGAATTCTGACGTTTAGCAATACAAAAAATAAACACTAAGAATGTGAAAAACAAATTCACCTCATGTGAATTTATACTTTAGATGTGATCAGTTCAGTAATAAGCATAATATAATCACAAAATGTGCACAGGAATGTCATAATAATGTAAATGTTATACAAGTATTAATAAAAAAATTAAAAAAATTGAATTATATACAAAGCTCAATTCTCCAGTATATTTGGCCAACGAATACATTCAGCAATGATAATGGCTTTCAGGCACCAACATCATGATAATACTTTGTGTACAATATGAAGGCATGAGCTGTTATGCATGTAAATGTTGATAGAATGCCAAAGGAATGATCCATTCTGGGTACATCTTTGCAGAGCCAGTAAACACAGTCGTCTTGGTCATGTGACAAAGGCACAGTCATGTGACCTGAGTTTATGAGGAGAGTTTATGTTCACCGGTTTTAATAAATACTTTTAAATGTATCATCCAGTGAAGAAAATGTTTGGTTCTTACCACTTGAGGATTACTTTGCAGACAATTTGCTGTTTAAAGTTCAAGAAAAAACACAGGAAATGCTCACAAATTAAAAGAAATGTCCAAATTTACACTGAATAACCAGCATTGGTCCACAGTTCATGAAGCAAGATATCTTTCTGGTTTATTTTCACATGTCCAGTTTTCGAAGTGTGCTGTAGAGAACACAGTCTTCCTTTACGGATGGGGCTGGTGACCTGCATGGAGAAAACAGCGCATTTAGACTCTATTAAAGTCACAGACATACTCATTCTCATTTCAGTCAATCCTGCCTGAGCCTTTATCACATTTAGACACACCTTGCAACATGAAGCACAAGCAGAAGCTTTAGCCACAGAACAGTTATCTGGAATTTTGGAAAACATTACATCACTGTGATGTCACACAGCAAGGAGATGAAAAGAGAAGAAAGTTGACAAGCAGAACAAACCAAATGATGAATCTAGATCAGCAGAACATCCAGTCCTCATATTACCACGTTCTTCTTTTGACCAGGCAGAGAAGTTCTTAGCAAAGCAGCAGCGAGAGATTACAACATTTTAAAATACTTGAACTGGGCTTTGGGACTGCAACAAACAAGCAACCAAAATATAGAAATAGTGTTCATCAAGGCAACACCCAGTCCTACGAACACATACATATATAAACTGTTACAGATGTACTGAGAAGTACTGGAATCTCAGAAATGCTCATTTGCATTTTTTTCTGAAATGCTCATTTGTATTTTGTTTCCAGGGTTTGTTTTGTACATGCTTACATGTCCAAGTGTTATGGATGCACGTTTTTTGGCTATCATTAATTTCTAATATTGTACACGCTGATGTAAATGTAGCACATCTACTACGGTTAGAATCTAAATAATTCTTTATGTTTTTTTCCAATATAAATCACAGCACAACCATCTCAGCTCTCCCCAGTGAGACACTCTGGTCTATCCAGTGAGACACTCTGGTCTATCCAGTGAGACACTCTGGTCTATCCAGTAAGACACTCTGGTCTGTCCAGTGAGGGTCGTTCTCCTGCTGACTCCATAGAGGCCTCGTCTGGCTCCAGTCAGAGAGAGCAGCCTGTGATAAAAGCTGCTGGAGTGAGATAATAGACCTGACACAGCGACAGTCAGCACAGGTAGTATAAAGGTGGGATATTCTCACCTGGGGGCAGCACTGGAGGGGCGGAACTGGATGCTGGCGTACTGAACACCCTCCTCACACTGGGGGAGTGGCTTTTGAACAGTGGAGGGTAGAAGCTCTTCCTGGTTGCGGGTGTTAGCGGGCTGAACAGAGGCGTAGAGGGGAACTTCACCGTCGTCTCTGTCCGTACCCTGTGTTCCAGTGTGACTCATTGCCACCCCTGAGACGTTGCCAAAAATGGGGCTTTTATTCCCCTGCAGGGTAAAGAAAAGAAGCAGGAGAAGGATGGGAAAGTTCCACAGAAAGTACCTGTTCATTTCAGTGAGCTCCTCAGAGCTGGAGTGAGCTACTCGCCCCAAAACATGCATTTAACCTGATATAAAAAAATCAGCTAATGAATCAATGTTTTATTTTCAAATACATGCCATCAGCAGTTCAATATCGACTGAAGTAGACATACAAACTTAATACACTTAATACGATTTCTTGTCTCTATCATGACCTGTTTTACAGTGGGTTTTCATAAAATTTTGGAAAGATTGCATTCTGAAGTACTTTTTTCATTCCAAAGCATATATTTGCAATAACCAATAGCAATAAACCACCATCACAACAATAATCTGTGTGTATTTATTCACTGGAAACAGGTGAATACAACACATACAGTAAAAGTCACTCTCCCTGGCTCTCTATGTAATGCACAGATTATTACATGCGCATAAGCAGTATTGTACTGTGTGACGTTACTGTCACATACTGCAACCCCTTTTGAGAAAATGTCCTTAACAGGGGAATACACATAATTAACTCCTGAAATATTTCCATTAAGCATAGAAGATCATAACCTCATACTGTAAATCTGTACATAATCTAATAAACCTTCAAGGTCACATGGCACACACTGCTATGCTTTCTATTTATTTGTAAGAAAAGTTTATTTATTTAAGATCCTCATTAGCAATACACAGGTGCTATATAAATAAATAAATCATGTCTCACAATTACTGTTATAAAGCATTGTGAGTATTAATCAATCTTCATAACTCTAATTATACTGTATTATGAGCAGATTTTAATGTATTATAAGTATATAATGCATTATAGACAGGCATTATAGACAGTGTTAACCACATTTCTGTTTTTGCTTAAAGAATGCATTATGCATTATCAAAATTATATCACATTCGTAGATAAATACATGTATGGATATATGTAGACTGATTTCATTAACTCACCTGCCTGTCCCCTTCTGTCACATTTGTTGATTTTCTCCTCCTGATTATTCAGAGAAGAAAGAAAAATAAAAAGTAAATCTACCTTCAGACAAACCTTTAAACAGCCCCCTCTTGTATAAACAGCATTTTGCTTTTGTTTGAATGATGTGTATTGCTGAGGCAATAGTGCCCATGTATGTGTATATTTTTTATTGTTCAGATGTCAATTGGTTACAGGAAATGAGCCTGAGTTATAAGAGGTTTCTTCCTGCCCAGTAAATGTAGTTCTGTTTTATTCCAATCAACACTGGATCTCATGGGCAAATTGATGCTCTTGACAAGACTTTGTTATGGTCTGTAACTGTCCACATTATTCATATTAAGAACAAGCTTTAAGGGGATTCTGTTACCCCATCATACAGGTTTGATAAACTAATTGGGACACTAAAACACATCACTCAGAGTTTATAAAATTGGCATCTCAATAAAACAAAATGACTAATAATGCAGTGGTCTAAGCACTAATCAGACATTAGAGGGGGGAGTATGGCATCAGCATGATGTAACGTAGATAAAGCTTGACAAGAACATTCCACACAAATGTACACTTGTTTTAAACTATGAGTCTAAATCAGACATACAGTAAGTCACACTGGAGTGACTACAAACCGACTCATTTACAACCACGTACCTCAGGCACACAACACCCAGAAACACAAGAGCCAAAATGGCAGCCACTCCCACAGCTGCAGCCACAATCAGTGACTGACCTCCTAAGCAAAGTCAGAGAGATGTAGCCCTGTCAGTTATGATATAGCAGTGTTCATTTCACAACATGCCTCACCGAGGTCCTTAAGGCGAAGGTTTATAAATGTTTAAATACACCCAGTATATGCCTATCTTTACTAGAAATTTCTGTACATTTGAATTTTACTGAATTCAATGCTAGCATCATGATACTTTTAGTTACACTGCTCATCATCATTATCTACTATGATCCAGTTCAGATTGTAGCACCAATATTGTGATCAGCATTGCTTTGTAGCCTCTGGATCATAATCAGCATCAGAAAAAATATTGTATCAAATATGTTCTGCCCCTACCTTGCACTGTGACCAGTATAGCAGAAGCATCCTGAGCTCCAAGTCTGTTCTGTGCCTCACAGTAGTACTGTCCTCTGTTCCAGGATCTAAAGTTAGAAAAGTTCAAACTCTGTCCAGATCCTGCCTGCCAGACTCCAGTGTCATTCTTCTTAACCCAGGTGTAGTTCTGCACTGATGGGTTGGCATCACTGCTGCAGGTCAGAGTCACTGAACTGCCCTCCTCTATTTCACCAGAGGGACTCACTGATACTGAGGTGTTCTTGGGAGCATCTAAAATCAAAAGAGAAATGTGTTCAATTCCATATAATTTCTCAATCTCTGTGATTTGTCTCAAATAGATTCAGAACCATTTATTGCAAAGGAAAGTTCATAATGAAGCTGAAATATTACACTGCAAATGCTTTCTTTGTTTGGAAATGAGTAGAATTTACTGCATCGTTTTATGGGGGTTGGTAAATGGCCTTGAGACACAGGTTAGAAAAGCTTTCAATAATGACAGCAGTATTTAGATTTAAAAAAAAATATTTAGCATTATTTAGAAAGGATACAAATAGAAAAAGAAACATGCAATCCTGTTTGCTTGGTTTATTAAGAGTAACTATTACTTGGTATAAAACATCTACAGTACATATGGTATGTTTGCCCTGTGGAACTTATGACATATCCGTATCATCTGGCTTACTCCTCATGTTAAATTAATTATATATTTACAAGATGTCCCCTCCATTGGCCAGTGTGACTGCTTTACTCAGTGTCTTACTGCTGTGAAGTTACCCAAAGACGCTCAGGAGATACTGACTCTCCGCTCTGTGTGTCTGAAGCTGAGATGCACTGATATACTCACACTGCACATCAAGACGTTTAGGAGGAGATCGTTCTGTCCCAATCCCATTCCCTGCCGCACAGTAGTATTCTACTGCATCCTGCTGTGTGATGCTTTTAATGGTGTACCTGTCCACTGGTCCTCCTGTCTCTGAGGATACAGGTTTATTATTCTTATACCAGGTGTATCTCTGCACTGGTGGGTTGGCATTATTCATGCAGGTCAGAGTCACTGAATTGCCCTCCACTATTTCACCAGAGGGACTCACTGATACTGAGACGTTCTTAGGAGGATCTGAAAGAGAAAATAACAGGTACTGCAGTTTTAAACAAAAGTCACACAGAGGTATTCTTGGGAACATCTAAAATCATTAGAAAAATGTGCTCAATTCCATATAATTTCTCACTCACTGTGTAGCATCTCAAAACACTAGCAGAGACATTTATTTCAAAGTAATGTTTATATCAGATGAAATCTCACAATGTAATGTCGAGGGGTGGTGTGGTTTGGGCGCCATCTGCAGGCGGAGTGGGAGCAGTATAGCTGGCTAACAACCACGCCTGTTTGCAATTACAATTGATTGCTAATTGTGTATATGCTCTGCCTGCAGTGAGACCGGGGTGCTGGAATGAGAGACGCACATGGGAGCAGCATGCCATCTAATCCCCGTCCTTATCGTCTGTGTTTTGTTTTGTTTTGTTTTAGTTTCCGTGTTTTTGGTATCGAGCGCACAATAAAGCCTTGGTGTCTCTAACAACGACGGATTGAGTGGTTTGTGGGGAAAAGGACTCCAGTACCTGTTACAGTAAATATCCCAGTATATCATGCTTTATTACATAATGAACCCGATATACTGTAGCTTTCTATGGTAGTTGGAAAATGACATAGAATCAAGTTTTCAAAAGAGACAGAAGTATTTAGATGTCTTTTTAGCATCTTCATTCAAAATGATAACTTCATTTTTTAAAGTTGAACAGCAGCATGTGATACCTTTTTTGCCCTTTGCAAACTCAAAATGACTACACGTTTTACCTAAGACATGTCAGTATGATCAGACTCATCACTGTATGATAATGTAATTATATCTGATTTCTCCTCCACTGGCCAGCGTGACTGCTTTACTCAGTGTCTTACTGCTGTGAAGTTACCCAAAGACACTCAGGAGATACTGACTCTCTGCTCTGTGTGTCTGAAGCTGAGATGCACTGATATACTCACACTGCACATCAAGACGTTTAGGAAGAGAGATGTTTGTCCCAATCCCATTCTCTGCCTGACAGATATATTCTCCTGCATCCTGCAGTGTGATGTTTTTAATGGTGTAACTGTCCTCTGGTCCTCCTGTCTCTGAGGATACAGCTCTATTATTCTTATACCAGGTGTATCTCTGCACTGGTGGGTTGGCAGCGCTGCTGCTGCAGGTCAGAGTCACTGAACTGCCCTCCACTATTTCACCAGAGGCGCTCACTGATACTGAGGTGCTCTTAGGAGGATCTGAAAGAGAAAATAACAGGTCCTGCAGTTTTATATAGATCTCACACTTACCTCAGTTAAAGTATGTTTCCTTATCCTAAATGTTTCCAAATCTCATTTTGTTTGACTGCTATTTTGCAATGCCATCTTTCTTTCAATTTTTAGAATTAACTTAATCCGATATCGTTTCTAAACATAATAACTTCCATTTCCTAATCATTATCTGCAGGTTGCTCTTCTGCCCTGTTCTCATATCTATTAAAGGTACATTAAAATTCAGCTGCATCCCCGCTTTTTCAAAATGAGTAACAAATGAGACTCAGTAAAGTTAAATAAATGAGTTTGTCCTCAAATACTCACAGAGAGTCACTGTTGGGGACGGAAGATTCTCATGGCCTCTAACTGCACAGGAGTAGCTGCCTGCATCTCCACTGCTGGCTTTGAACTGAAGGTAGTCATCTTGTTGATATTTCCTGACGGTGTTTTGTAGAAATTGCAAATTGAGGGAGTATTTATACTCATTGGGCACAACTTTTCCATTCTTGTACCAGGTAAAGGTTGGGCTGCCACTCAAAGTGCAGGTGCTGCTACAGGTCAGTGTTACACTCTGTGCCTCATTCTCTATCACTTTCACATGAAGACCTGCACACAAGAATCAACATGATAAAAAGACCATTCTGTTTCTATTAGAAAATGATTAGGAGTACTGACAGTTCATAGTATATAAAGCAAGTTTAGAATTACCTGTAACTGTCAATGAGACTCCAGGCTTACCAGTATATTTTCCACCATAATGGTCGGTCACGAACCTGAAGCGATATAATGCTGAATCACTTTCATTCAGTTCCTTTATTCTGAAAGTGCAGTCACTGTTCTGATTCCCCAGATACTCCACACGGTCAGAGTACTCTGAGTTGAAGGACAGGTCCTCAGGCTCCTGTGGCTCATTCCAGTGAATAAACCAGAATGTTTTCTGCACTTTGTGATATGTGGGATATGAGTAAGAGCAGCTCATGTCTACTGAAGACCCCTTTAAGGCACAGATTCTCCTAGGGGTGTAAGTCACTCTCCAACTCCACTGGCTCAGAACACCTGAAAAACACACACAGAGACACACACGCATGCACGCACACACACACACAAACACACACAGACACACATACACGCACATACACACACACACACAGACACAGACACACACACTTACACACACACACGCACACGCACACACACATGCACACACGACACACACACATAGACACACACACACACGTACACACAAATTTAAAACACAAAAGTGATGGCAACATGACAGATAAGAGATTCTATTAACAAAACTTTAAAACTACTGCACATAACTTATATAGCACATCAATAATTGGAGCCCTGGATATGTTCTGGAGGCAGAGTGATATCTGTGGTTGGTTTTGTTGATATTATTTCGGACCTTCCCATAATATATATATATATATATATATATATATATATATATATAGTTGTTTTTTCAGTGACATAAGAATTTGCAGATTCAAATGAATTAACTGCATAGTCTTTTATCGTTTGTCCCTCTGTTAGATATTTCAATACTAACTGACGTCAGTAGAAAGCAGTAGCCGCCAATAAATGTGAGATTCGCAGGTACAGGAAGTCTTGCTTAGTAGCTAGCTTTGTTAAAAAGTAGCATTATGCCAAGCAAGTTAAGGGCGAGTGTCTGGGTACACTCTCGGCTGAAAACTGTTATGTTTTGCTAACAGTGAAAATGAACTGCTTTTATTAAAATATGTGGCACTAAAATACTTTTTTGCCATTCTAAGAATGCAACATGCACAGTCAACAGCTCTGATCATTTTGTAAAGCAACAGATATTTATATCATTCCTCTGTCTCAGTTTTAAAGCTGAGTGTGAAGAGGAACTTCTTATAAGTTCTTTCCTTTGCCCCTTTCTCTTCAGATGAGAAACGTTGCACTACTTTAAACTAATGTACTGTAGAATATAATTTTATAGAAATTATATACATTCCTTAAAGCAATTTAAATGTATTCACTTTTGCTGCTGATTGAGATAATGAAGGGAGACTAATAAATAGGAACACATGCTGATAAATACTTTATATGCAGACTGAAACATCAGAACAAAAACACACAAATAATTTACCTGACACAGAGAGGACAATTACCAACAAGGTATTGAAGAGCATGGCTGCATCAGATTGATAATATTGATCCAAATACGCACATACAGGTCATGATTATTATTTACACTGTAAAAATGAATGGCAGAAACAAACACTGTCATTCTAATCTATTAATACTGTCATTCACAGTATTCTATTTATTCACATAAATACTACACAAGACTAACAAATATTACACAAGACTAATAAATACTACACAAGCTCACACAGTGAGTTAAGGTGCTGCTAATGTCCATAAATGTTCAGGCTTTGATGAAGAGCTCACACAGATGCAAGACAGCAGAAACTCAGACAGCCTTTTACTTGATGTTTACTTGTTATTTGTATGGAAGAAACTGCGATAATTTCTACCCAGAAAATACATTTTATATTCATATTTGATTCCAGTTTTTTCTTCTTTCACTCCCAAATACTGTGAGATAATTTTGACTAAATGAAATAATATGATAATACACTTACCAGGAGAGAATTCTGATCTGGCCTCAGTGCTTTGCTAATGAGCCATTAGTATTAAACAGCCTTGCAGACAGAGCAGTGTGCCTGAATTATTTATTTATTTATTTATTATCCTTTATTTAACCAGGAAGGTCCCATTGAGATACAATATCTCTTCTGCCAGGGAGTCCTGGTCAAGATGGCAGCAGGAAAATAAAAGTTTCATATTAAAACATACCAAAGAAAATAAAAAAATAAAAAATATAATAATAAAAAAAAAAACAGACATACAAGGATCAGGAGCTAAAAGGCACTTGTTGCTAAAAGCAATAACATTGTTCAGTAAAAACAGATTTTAACATATTTTTATACATGTCAAGAGAGGGTAAGGATTTCAGATTAAGAATGCCTTGTAACTCATTCCAGACATGCGGGGCATGAAAGGAAAAGGCTGATTTACCCAGTTCTGTTCGAATACTTGGGACCATGAGGAGAATGAATGAATATGGTCGCACATACAATGCTTCACACTAAATATAAAAGTAGAATGTGTTAGAGATCTGACTCACTTCCTGAAGGTAATACTCGTTTTAGATTTTATCGGATACAAACGTTTGAATAAAATATACAGAGTCGTTCTCTTTGTGTCTGGACTGGACCAGTAGTGCCTTTTCAAAAAGACTGGGTAATTCTCATTTCTTTGCCCCCACTGTATTATTGAAATTCAGATGTCAATAATTATGTTCATTTTTGCATATTACGCTTATAAAATAAACATAACTACAAATGTTTACAAAAATGATTCCGGATTGCAACACAAACTGTTGATAATATCTGAGGCTTTGCCTATACCAATACATCCATCAGTCATCTATACCTGCTTATCCTGAGCTGGAGCTGGTGCTGGAGCCTATCCAAGCATGCATTGGGCAAGAGGCAGGAATACACTCTGGACAGGCTGCCAATCTATCTCAGGGAACACACACCATTCACTCACACATTCATACCTATGGGCAATTTAGAGTCTCCAATTGGCCTATTTGCATGTTTTTGGACCGTGGGAGGCAACCGGAGTACCCGGAGGTACATGCAAACTCCAGACAGAAAGGCCCCAAGCCGAGATTCGAACCCAGTACCTTCTTGCTGTGAGGCGACAGTGCTACCCAATGCACCACCGTGCCACCCCTTGGTAAACACTCATACATTCAGGAACCCAATACAAAATCAATTGCCTAAACCAAATTATTTGATTCAGTTTAGTAAAAGATCTTCCAAGAAATTGATCTGAAATGTACATACAGGACTTCCCTATTTTAGTAACTGCCCCATCTACAAGTAGATTGAATGTATTGCATCCATCTATCCCACCTAATTTACATAATTTTAATTTTAAGAAAGCTAATTTACTGTTTTAACAAATGTTGTGCATGTTTTCCCCACTGGTCACATAGCCACCGTTCAGCAATGAGAGAGACTGACCTCCATTAGGATCACTAGATTAGCACAGAATAAAGCACTCGCTGTAATCCATAGATCAGAGAACAGCAACACTGTACTTAAATTTCTCCACTGTTTAAAGAAATGCAATAAATTTAAGCATGCAAAAATCAAAGATGTCTTCACTCAACTTCTATCAAGGCACTCTACTGAATCATATACATTATTTTACAACTCAATGAAAAAATGTGTTAACAGCCATTAAGAATAAAACAGGGCTAAATCATGCACTTACGCTGGTAGAGGAGGTGTGATCTTAACTGTTTTCAAACTGTCTGAAACGGCCCTGCTGACATGCTCATATTTCTGAACATGGCAGACTGACTGTGATGAATGCAAAGCTTTAAGAATAATTGTTTGCATTCATTTATTTATTTATTTATTATTATTATTATTATTATTATTTCATTTTTATTTAACCAGGAGATTATTGTTGAAATTAAAAATCTCTTTTTCAGGAGTGTCCTGGTCAAGACAGGCAGCAGCTCATGCAGTTCAACATGTTTGCAGAATGACAATATAAAATCACATCATAGACAACAAATATTAATTTACAAGAATGTAACACCACTGTGTAATTTGACATATTGGTACACAATAATGAATATAAAAACATTAAAGAGCTACATGAGATTATCACAGCTGTGTAAAATGCGTTAACAGTAGTTTAAAAGCGAGAAAAAAGAGGGAACCATGTTCCAATGCGAATGGCAACATTTTGTTGCTGTAGCCTAGCCTATAACCCCCAGATCAACATATAGATTGCACTTACTTTCACAGAAGATGTAAAAAGCGGACAGGTGTAGTTATCTTTGTGAAAGTATCACAGCTCTGGGGCCCCAAAGCGGGTACTGTGTGGTGCCCCTGCTTGGCTCTTTTGTGCAGAGCGGGCACGGCTGTGGGTGAAGCTACCTAATTTCAAGCAAGTGCCACCCTGACCACAGACAGTTAAAGCACTGCTCACTTCCTGCAGCCAGTACTATTCTTAATTTTATTTCACATCTCAGTTCAGTTGGGGTGGAGCAGCGCTGTTTCTGTGGTTGATGTTCATGTGACCTTTTAGAACTTTGGTTTTGCTTTGCCTGTTATACGGTCCTTCATGCACATAATTAGTTGCATTGCAATGCTTATACTTCATAAAAATGATGTTTACTACATACAGCCGATTGGATTATTGTATCTTTCACATTTTGCAGATGAAATAGATGCCCACACATGAATAAAATGGAATTTATATAAATATTTTATTTATTTATTTATTTTATTTTTTTCTTGGGGGGGGGGGGTTTGCAGGCAAAACATGATGGCCATATAAAGAAAATAATGATAATTTTTTATCAAAACAGAGGTTCAAGGATCACAGTGCTTTACAATGTTCAAATAAATCATAATATATTGATAGACATTATAAAACAATGTATGTAAAGAAAACAAAGAAAAAGATGCATTATTTCAAATAGCTAAACAGGCTGAAAGTAAAAATGGGGTCAATACAACAAGGCAATGTAAAATGTAAAGCTAACACTGTTTTAAAAGATTTTGGACCTTGCTTTTAAAAGTGACTTGAGTTTGGAGATGTCACGGTACGGGTAGGGGGGACCCAAACGCAGAGGGAAAAAAAACACAAACTCAAAAGGGAAAATTAACAAAGACTTTACTTCCACGACAGGCAAACAAGTAGGGAACAGAAAAGGCCACGATGGGCAAAAACACAAACTCAAAAAATATCTAATGAAACAGAAAACAACCGGAACTCAAAAACACAGGCAGGGCAGAACACAGGCAGGCAGAGTACAAGCAAGCCAAACAAACACAAACAGGTCAAGAACACAGGCAGGTACATACGGTCTGAAACACAAGTCGGGAACAAACACAAGGAACCAGCACCCAAGTCAAGGGAACAAGGAACTTAAATAGACAGGAGGTAACAAGACACAGGTGAACTCAAAAAACAATCAACCCAGAAAAGGAGGGGATAACAAGACACAGGTGGGAACAATGATAGAATAACGAGACAACAATAATACAATTAACAGGGGGGAGCAGGACACAAAACAGAAGTGCCGCCATCTGGCGGCCCAACAAGGGAAACACAGACAGGAAAACACAGAACCATGACAGGAGATTATAATCTACATTAATCTGCATTATAATCTTCCTATTCAATGTGAGAGAATACATGCGCATGTACATGAGTTATGAGCGTGTGTGTAACAGAGTTATATAAACGTGTAACGGTGTCACAGGAGCATGAATGCAGCAGGGTTACATGAACATGCATGTTGCAGCAGGGTTACAGTACTTTGGGAAAAATCCTCCACCAACAGCTGTTTATAAAATGGATTAGATAGCAGAAACAGACAGCAGTTCTCTAAAGTTAAAGACAAAAAGAGACTCTTTCACCCTGATCTCCATCATTTCCCATCAAGCCTCCAGTTGCCTTGTTAAAAGGGAACCAGAGTGGCCACACAGTCCCTTGCATTCCCTATCCACTTCCTATCCAGAACAGATTCCTCTGTTGATTTAGTGGATTATATATCACAGAATCGCTTGAAGAATTTTATCGTTACAGAAGTATATTTTTCACATGTTAAAAAAATCACACTAAATAATATCCAAAGCTACAATTACAACATATTGAAAGTTAAGTGGGGAATATTCCTCAATAGTTTTAACCAATAAAATTAAGGAGGAAGTCTGAAATTGACTTACATCACACAGTGATGAACTGGATGAACTGTAACTTGCCTGGTGTGTATCTGTGCTTTGTGTCTTCTGCTCAGCACAGACCTACTGACTTTGTAGTTTCATAAAAATACAGCATGTACACAGAACTGTCCTTTGCTTTTCTGAACGGCTGGTACGGTTAATGGTGAAAATATCCAGGTGGGAACTTGTTACTTACAGTACGAGAGCGTCTGCTCCTCCCTATCTCTGTTGGTGCTCTTCTTCATGCTGAAAAGTGGGGGGGGGGGGGGGGGGGGGTGAGTAACAGACCTTCAGGAGCTGTGGATCAGCCACCCCAGACGACATTTTGTCATAACATTCCTACCTGCTCCTCTGAATTCAACGGCAAATTAGTAAAAATACTGCATATCTCTCTGATATCTAATGGTGAATTTCTATAATCATGTCTTCTCAGTGATGATTGATACCCAGATGCTTTTGCATTGCAAACATTTACCTTGTGCACACCATGACAGTAAAGAGTGCAAAAGCCACAGAGATTCCAACAACTGTCCTGCTGTAAATAAACAGATTTCAATTTACATTTATATAGCAGAGACTTTAATCCAGAGTTGTGTAAAATAAGTGCATGCATAAATGTAGGAAGGTCAATGCAACACTCAGAAAATCAATTAATCACAGTTAAACATGAGTTAGGTGTGTGCTTTGGCACACACCTTTGGTGATTGCTGCTTTGTAAAATCCGTCTTGCATTACGTTGTTATGAAATATTCGGTTGTCATTCCGTTTTAAATTACTAACGCTGGTTTTGCGATAGGGGATGAATACCGCATGGGTAGCCGCTTAGTTCACTTATGCCTCGGGCCGGACCTGCATGCATTATTTCCCAGTAAAACAGAAAATGGGCAGGCACTCACATTTCACATTGACTGCAGGGGAAGTGACTCTTCCTGTAGCACAGGAGTAGAGATCTGTATCATCAGTGGTGGCTAAACTGAGGGAGTATTTATACTCATAGGGCACAACTTCTCCATTCTTGTACCAGGTAAAGGTTGGGCTGCCACTCAAAGTGCAGGTGCTGCTACAGGTCAGTGTTCCTCATTCTCTGTCACTTTCACCTGAAGACCTGCATACAAGGTATCAACATGATAAAAAAAAAAACATTCTGTTTCTATTAGAAAATGATTAGGTGTTAATAGTATATAAAGCAAGTTTAGAATTGCCTGTAACTGTCAATGAGACTCCAGGATGACCAGTATATTTTCCACCATAACAGTCAGTCAGGAACCTGAATCAGTTTCTCTCAGTTGGTTTATTCTGAAAGTGCAGTCACTGTTCTTATTCCCCAGGTACTCCACACAGTCAGAGTACTCTGGGTCCTTGGACAGGCCCTCAGACTCCTGTGGCTTGTTCCAGTGAATAAACCAGAATGTTTTCTGCACTGTGTGAGATGTGGGATATGAGTAAGTGCAGCTCATGTCTACTGATGACCCCTTTAAGGCACAGATTCTCTCAGGGGTGTAAATCACTCCCCATCCCCACTGGCTCAGCACACCTGAAAAATACAAACACACACACACACACACACACGCAGACACACATACACGCACATACACATACACACACGGGCGTGCACACACACACACATGCACACACACACACACACATGCACACACACACAGGGGCGTGCACACACACACACATGCACACACACACACACATGCACACACACACACGGGCCTGCACACACACACATGCACAAACATACACACGAACACATGTATATATTCACATACATACACACACACATGCGCACACATACGCAAATGCACGCACACACACACACACACACACAAATTCACTCACGCACACACACAAACACACTGCTCAGAAATCTTTTAAAACACAGATGTTTTGACAACATGACAGATAAGGGATTCAATTAACAAAACTTTAAAACAACTGCACCTAACTTCTCCAAAACTATGGAACATCAATAATTGTACTTGTATTTCAATACTAACTGATGTCAGTAGATGGCAGTAGCCACCAATCAATGTGAGATTCGCCAGCAAAGTGTGAAGAGGAACTTCATCTTATAAGTTCTCTCTTTTTTCCCCTCTCTTCAGATGAGCGATGTTGCACTACTCTAAACTAATGTTCTGTAGAACATTATTTTATATGAATTATATACATTCTTTAATGCAATTTAAATGCATTCACTTTTGTTGCTTCTGATTGAGCTAATGAAGGGAGACTAATAAATAGGAACACATCCTGATAAATACTATATATGCAGACTGAAACATCAGAACATCATTTAGAAAAAAACACACAAACAATTTACCTGACACAGAGAGGACGATTACCAAGGTATTGAAGAGCATGGCTGCATCAGATTGAAAATATTTATCCAAATACACATATACAGCTCTTCAATACAGGCTTCAGGCCTGGCCACTCGACTGAGACTGCACTCCTCTCGGTCAGTGAGTCACTCCATGACGCACGAGCAGCCTCCCTCTCCTCTGTCCTGATTCTTCTAGACCTCTCCGCTGCATTTGACACGGTGGACCACTCTACCCTCCTGTCCTCCCTGGCAGCAACAGGGATCCGCGGCACAGTCCTTGACTGGATTGAGTCCTACCTCTCTGACCGCTCCTTCCAGGTTGCCTGGGCGGGTAAGGTATCACCACCCCGTCCCCTCACCACCGGAGTTCCCCAGGGCTCAGTCCTTGGTCCCCTTCTCTTCTCCATGTACACCAGATCCCTTGGCCCTGTAATATCTGCCCATGGCTTGTCCTATCATTCCTATGCCGACGACACGCAACTCTTTCTCTCCTTCTCCCCATCGGACACACAGGTCCCTGCCCGCATCTCCGCTTGCCTGAGGGACATACAGAGCTGGATGGACAATCACCACCTGAAGCTCAACCCAGGAAAGACGGAGCTAATCTTTATTCCTGCTCTATCCTCTCCCCTCCTCGACTTTTCCATTTCCTTAGGGGACACCGTCGTGACATCATCACCCTGCGCCAAGAATCTCGGAGTGATGATGGACAACAGGCTGTCCCTCTCCAACAACATTGCAGCAGTAACCCGGGCATGCAGATTTTTCCTATACAACATCCGCAGAATCCGCCCCTTTCTCACCACCTACTCAACCCAGCTCCTGGTCCAAGCAATGGTTCTATCCCGCCTGGACTACTGCAACTCTCTTCTGGCTGGACTACCGGCATCTGCCACCAGACCCCTGCAGCTCATTCAGAATGCTGCGGCTCGTCTGGTCTTCAACCTCCCCAGACACTCCCACGTAACTCCCCTGCTCACTACCCTCCACTGGCTGCCTGTTATAGCTCGCATCAAATTTAAAACATTGGTCCTAGCATACCAGGCAGTCAAGGGATCAGCCCCAGCATACCTTCACAAGGTATTCAAATGCTACATGCCAGCCAGATCCCTCCGTTCTGCTACCTCAGGACGCCTAGCACCTCCCCCTCTTCGCACCTGCACTTCCAGAACACGTCTCCTGTCTGTTCTGGCCCCACGATGGTGGAATGACCTCCCTGTGGAGGTCAGAACAGCTGAGACTGTAAACAATTTCAAACGACAACTGAAGACCCACCTCTTCAGGCTGCACCTCTCTCCATCCCTCCCTTCCCCCCTGTAAATGACTAAACTTAGGGTTGTAACTAGGCAGCTGTTTCATAGGTTACTTAGTTGATGCGCCTGTCTTAACGACTACTTGTATTTTTATTTATTTTTATTTTTCCATAGATTGCGTTGTTCCCGTTCTCGTTGTTAGTGTTAATCAGTTTAACCATCAGGGCCCAAGTTGAACTATGCGGTTGTTCCCTGTACTTGGACCGGTACTTCTCTCTAGGGGTTTCGTCATACTTGTTCCTGGTTATGGTTATACACTTTGTTGTACATCGCTCTGGATAAGAGCGTCTGCCAAATGCCTGTAATGTAATGTAATGTAATTTACACTGTGAAAATGAACAGCAGAAACAAAGACTGTCAGAGTATTCTGTTAATTTGCAGAAATACCAGAATAACAATTACTACACAAGCCCACACAGTGAGGTAATGTGCTGCTAATGGCTAAAAATGCTTTGGGTTTTATGAAGAGCTCACAAAGATTCCAGAAAGCAAAGACTCAAACAGCCTTTTACTTGATGAATGATATTTGTATGGAAGCAGCAGCAATCATTTATAGTCAGAAAATGCATTTTATTTTATATTTGATTCCAGTTTAATCTTCTTGCACCACAAAATATTGTGACGTAGTTTTGACTAAATGAAACGATATGATAACACACTTACCAGGAGAGAGTTATGATCTGGCCTCAGTGCTTTGCTAATGTGCCATTAGTATTAAATAGCATTTCAGACAGAGCAGTGTGTCTGAATATGATCGCAAATGAAATGCTTCACATTAAATATAAAAGTAGAATGTCAGATCTGTCTCACTTCCTGAACGTCATACACATTTTCGATTTTATCGGATACAAGCGTTTGAATAAAATATACAGAGTCCTTTGCTTTGTGTCTGAACTGGACCAGTAGTGCCTTTTCAAGAAGACTGGGTAATTCTCATTTCTTTGCCCCCACTGTATTATTGAAATTCAGATGTCAATAATTATGTTCATTTTTGCATATTACGCTTATAAAATAAACATAACTACCATGTTTACAAAAAATGATTCTGGATTACAACACAAAGTGATGCTAAGATCTGAGGCTTTGCCTATTCCAATACATCCATCAATCCATCCATTATCTATACCCGCTTATCCTGAGCTGGAGCTGGAGGCTGGAGCCTATCCAAGCATGCATTGGGCGAGAGGCAGGAACACATCCACAGGTCTCTCAGTTTGGGTATCAGCCCCCTCTGTTCCCGGAACTGGAGAGGGACATCGGGGTGCCGTCCGCCGGGTTCCTTGTCCGGCCGTGTTGGGCCACTTGGAGAAAAGTCCGCGCGTCGCTCCTACGCTCCTCTGCTAGTCAGAAAAGACTTGCTGACGGGCGTCGCCGTCCTGCGCCTCCCTATCGGGTGTGTCAACGGGCGTGGCTCTCCACTCGGGATCTCCCTCTACGGGTAGAGTCTCGTGAGCTCGCTCCTCGCTGCGTGGGGCCCTTTGAGATCATCCGTAAGATCGACCCTGTCACTGGTCGCCTGCAGCTCCCTCGCTCCATGAGGATCCGCCCTGCGTTTCATGTCTCCCGTCTGAAGCCGGTTCTCGTGAGCGCGTTGGCTCCGGCGGACCGCCCGCCGCCCCCGCCTCGGCTCATTGGTGGGGAGCCTGTGTTTACAGGGCGTCTCATTCTGGCTGAGAGACGAGTGGGCAGAGGGGTTCAGTTTCTCATTGACTGGGACGGCTATGGCCCTGAGGAGCGCTGTTGGGTCCCCTCTAGGGACATTTTGGACCCTGAGCTTATTCGGGATTTTCGCAGGCGTGGTTCTGAGGGACCGTCTGGGGCCGCTCCTTAGAAGGGGGGGGAGGGGTCCTGTCATGGTTCTGGGTGGTAGTGGCTATCCTTGGCCACTGGAGGGCATCCTTGTCACTTCTTTTCCCTAATTGAGCTAATTGGGTTCACCTGCTGTAGTTCCTATTTTAGCTCTCGCTTGCCTGCAGTCAGTGCTTTTGTGTCAACTTTGGTTACACGTAAGCCGGTGTTCTGTGAGTGTGTTTGTAACAGTCTTTCTTCCTATTTTGGAAGAGATCTGTGTTGTACTGAAGGCTGAGATTTAAGGGATTATTTACTATAATTTCACAATAATCTCTTACTTGGTGTTGCAATCTGGGTGTTTTTCTATCAATCCTCATTTTGAGGGCTGTTTTTCTTTAGTTTTCACCTTCTTTACACTCTCA
The DNA here is from genome assembly GCF_013347855.1 of Anguilla anguilla. Classification (NCBI taxonomy): domain Eukaryota; kingdom Metazoa; phylum Chordata; class Actinopteri; order Anguilliformes; family Anguillidae; genus Anguilla; species Anguilla anguilla. Next base: position 83,512,667 of record NC_049201.1, on the reverse strand, counting down.
GTTCTTTTTATGAGACAGCTTTATTATACTCCTTTTTTCTGATTGGTTTTGCCCTTTTCACTGGGTAGTTTTTGCTAGTATTTAATGGCAGGACTTACCGCCCAGAGGAGTATATTATTCTGTTCTGTCTAGTTTGAATACTCCTTGTCCTTTAGTGCTTATCACCCGCCCCCCCCCCCCCTCCCCCCCCCATCACACATGTGGGATGTTTTTTAAAAATACCTGTTTAGTGCCTTACCTGCACATGTTCTATTCCATCAGCAGAACCCAGTGGGTAACACCTACAGTACACGGTTTACTTACAAAATTGTTCAAGCATAGGTTTATTTTATTTGTTTCATTGAATGTTTAAAAAATTCAAGGTATGCTCTGAATTCTAACGTTTGGTAGTACAAAAATAAACACTAAGAATGTGAAAAACAAATTCACGTTATGTGAATTTATACTCTAGATGGTATCAGCTCAGTAATAAGCACAACATAATCACAAAATGTGCACAAGAATGTCTGTAATAGTAAATGTTATACAAGTATTAATAAAAATTTAAAAAAAATTTGAATTACATATAAAGCCAAATTCTGCTGTATATTTGGCCAACGAATACATTCAGCAATGATAATGGCTTTCAGTCACCAACATCATGATAATACTTTGTGTACAATATGAAGACATGAGCTGTTATGCATGTAAATGTTGATAGAATGCCAAAGGAATGATCCATTCTGAGTACATCTTTGCAGACCCAATAGCCACAGCCATCCTGGTCATGTGACAAAGGCACAGTCATGTGACCTGAGTTCATGAGGAGAGTTTATGTTCACTGGTTTTAATAAATACTCTAAAATGTATCATCCAGTGAAGGAAATGTTTGGTTCATACCGCCTTACTTTGCAGACAATCTGCTGTTTAAAGTTCAAGAAAAAACTCAGAAAATGCTCACACATTCAAAAGAAATGTCCAAATCTACACTGAATAACCAGCATTGGTCCACAGTTTATGAAGCAAGATATCTTCCTGGTTTATTTTCACATCACTTCCTTTACGGATGGGGCTGGTGACCTGCATGGAGAAAACAGCGCATTTAGACTCTATTAAAGTCACAGACATTCTCATTCTCATTTAAGCCAATCCTGCCTGAGCCTTTATCACATTTAGACACACCTTGCAACATGAAGCACAAGCAGAAGCTTTAGCCACAGAACAGTTATCTGGAATTTTGGAAAACATTACATCACTGTGATGTCACACAGCAAGAAGTTGAAAAGAGAAGAAAGTTGACAAGCAGAACAAACCGAATGATGAATCTAGATCAGCGGAACATCCAGTCCTCGTATTACCACGTTCTTCTTTTGACCAGGCAGAGAAGTTCTTAGCAAAGCAGCAGCGAGAGATTACAACATTTTAAAATACTTGAACTGGGCTTTGGGACTGCAACAAACAAATAACCAAAATATAGAATTAGTGTGCATCAAGGCAACACCCGGTCCTACAAACACATAAATATATAAACTGTTACAGATGTACTGAGAAGTATTGGAATCTCAGAAATGCTCATTTGTATTTTTGTTTCCAGGGTTTGTTTTGTACATGCTTACATGACCAAGTGTTATGTATGCACATTTTTTGGCTACCATTCATCTCTAATGTCCGGCGCTAATGTCCGGCGCTTGTACACGCTGATGTAAATGTCACACATCTACTATGGTTAGAATCTAAATACTTCTTTGTGTTTTTGTTTCCAACATAAATCACAGCACAACAATCTCAGCTCTCCCCAGTGAGACACTCTGGTCTATTATCCAGTGAGAAACTCTGGTCTATTCAGAGAGACACTCTGGTCTATGCAGTGAGACACTCTGGTCTATCCACTGAAACACTCTGGTCAATCCAGTGAGACACTCTGGTCTATCCAGTGAGACACTCTGGTCTATCCAGTGAGACACTCTGGTCAATCCAGTGAGACGCTCTGGTTGTGGGTGTTAGTGGGCTGAACAGAGGAGTAGAGGGGAACTTAACCGGCGTCTCTGTCCGTACCCTGTGTTCCAGTGTGACTCATTGCCATCCCTGAGACGTTGCCAAAAATGGGGCTTTTATTCCCCTGCAGGGTAAAGAAAAGAGGCAGGAGAAGGTTGGGAAACGTCCACAGAAACTACCTGTTCATTTCAGTGAGCTCCTCAGAGCTGGAGTGAGCTACTCGCCCCCATTAACTCCAAAACATCAATTTAACCTGATATAAAAAAATCAGCTGATGAATCAATGTTTTATTTTCAAATACATGCCATCAGCAGTCCAATATCGACTGAACCAGACATACAAACTTAATACACTTAATACGATTTCTTGTCTCTATCATGACCTGTTTTACAGTGGGTTTTCATAAAATTTTGGAAAGATTGCATTCTGAAGTACTTCTTTCATTCCAAAGCATACATTTGCAATAACAAATAGCAATAAACCACCATCACAACAATAATCTGTGTGTATTTATTCATTGGAAACAGGTGAATGCAACACATACAGTAAAAGTCACTCTCCCTGGCTCTCTATGTAATGCACAGATAATTACATGCGCATAAGCAGTATTGTACTGTGTAACGTTACTGTCACATACTGCAACCCCTTTTGAGAAAATGAAACTGTCCTTAACAGGGGAATACACATAATTAACTCCTGAAATATTTCCATTAAGCATGTCAACACACATAGAAGATCATAACCTCATTCTGCAAAGCTGTACATAATCTAATAAACCTTCAAGGTCACATGGCACATACTGCTATGATTTCTACTTATTTGTAAGAAAGGTTTATTTATTTATTTAAGATCCCCATTAGCAATACACAGGTGCTATATAAATAAATAAATCATGTCTCACGATTACTGTTATAAAGCATTGCGAGTATTAATCAATCTTCATAACTCTAATTATACTGTATTCTGAGCAGATTTTAATGCATTATAAGTATATAATGCATTATAGACAGGCATTATAGACAGTGTTAACCACATTTCCATTTTTGCTTAAAGAATGCAGTATGCATTATCAAAATTATATTACATTCGTAGATAAATACATGTATGCACATATGTAGACTGATTTCATTAACTCACCTGCCTGTCCCCTTCTGTCTCATTTGTTGATTTTCTCCTCCTGATTATTCAGAGAAGAAAGAAAAATAAAAAGTAAATCTACCTTCAGACAAATCTTTAAACAGCCCCCTCTTGTATAAACAGCATTTTGCTTTTGTTTGCATGATGTGTATTGCTGATGCAATAGTGCCCATGTATGTGTATATTTTTTATTATTCAGATGTCATTTGGTTACAGGAAATGAGCCTGAGTTACAAGAGGTTTCTTCCTGCCCAGTAAATGTAGTTCTGCTTTATTCAAACCAACACTGGAGCTCATGGGCAAATTGATGCGCTTGACAAGACTTTGTTATGGTCTGTAACTGTCCACATGATTCATATTAAGAACAAGCTTTAAGGGGATTCTGTTAGCCCATCATAGAGGTTTGATAAACTAATTGGGACACTAAAACGCATCAGTCAGAGTTTATAAAATTGACATCTCAATAAAAAAAAATGTCTAATAATGCAGTGGTCTAAGCACTAATCAGACATTAGAGGGGGGATATGGCATCAGCATGATGTAACGTAGCTAAAGCTTGACAAAAACATTCCACAAAAATGTACACTTGTTTTAAACTATGAGTCTAAATCAGACATACAGCAATTCACACTGGAGTAACTACAGACCTACTCATTTACAACCACGTACCTCAGGCACACACCCAGAAACACAAGAGCCAAAATTTCAGCCACTCCCACAGCTGCAGGCACAATCAGTGACTGACCTCCTAAGTCAGAGAGATGTACCCGTGTCAGTTATGATATAGCAGTGTTCATTTCACAACATGCCTCACCAAGGTCCTTAAGGCGAAAGTTTATAAATGTTTAAACACACCCCTTATATGCCTACCTTTACTAGAAATTTCTGTACATTTGAATTTTACTGAATTCAATGCTGGCATCATGATACTTTTAGTTACACTGCTCATCATCATTATCTACCATGATCCGGTTCGGATTGTAGCACCAATAACATGATCAGCATTGCTTTTTAGCCTCTGGATCATAATCAGCGTCAGATAAAATATTGTATGAAATATGTTCTGGTCCTACCTTGCACTGTGACCTGTAGAGCAGTAGAATTCTGAGCTCCAAGTCTGTTCTGTGCCTCACAGTAGTACTGTCCTCTGTTCCAGGATATAAAGTTAGAAAAGTTCAAACTCTGTCCAGATCCTGCCTGCCAGACTCCAGTGTCATTCTTCTTAAACCAGGTGTAGTTCTGCACTGGTGGGTTGGCATCACTGCTGCAGGTCAGAGTCACTGAACTGCCCTCCACTATTTCACCAGAGAGGCTCACTGCTACTGAGATGCTCCTGGGACGATCTGAAAGAGGGAACAATGATTTGTAGTTTCATGTGAAAATCAAACCTGACTCAGGCATACGTCATGTTTTCAAATCATTGCATCATGGCATTTTTTCAGATATTGAAGATTAAATTCAAACCTGACTCAGGCATACGTCATGTTTTCAAATCATTGCATCATGCCATTTTTTCAGATATTGAAGATTAATCCAATGCTTTAATGTCAGTACATTTACATGCAGCATGGCATAATCTGTACAATTTAGTTGAAAATGAAGGCTGAGAACTTTCAAAACTGTGAGAAGAATTTTGAAGAATTTTGAAAATAACAAATAAGGTGAAACACACAAGTTTGGCCCCTTTTACTCACATCTCACATTAAGAGTCACTGCAGGGGACCGAAGCTCATAGCCTTTCACAGCACAGGTGTAGCTGCCTCGGTTTTCACTGCTGGCTGTGAACTGGTGACTCTGATCAGTGAAGGACAGAGGAGATCCGTCCCTGTACCAGATGAAGGCTGGGCTGCCAGTCAGAGTGCAGGTGGTGTTACAGGTCAGTCTCACACTCTGTCCCTCTGTCACTGTGTCAGGATTCACCATCACCTGTAGATCTGCAAATAGCAAATTAAACCTGTAAAAACACTTCCAGTCATACTTGTGGGAAGAGAATCCTCTGAGTTTATAGCCTAAAATTATTACCTGTAACTGCCAATGTGACACCAGGTTCTCCAGTATATTTTCCACCATCACAGTTAGTCAGGAACCTGAATCGGTATGTTTTTGAATCTTTTTTTCTCAGTTGGTTTATTCTAAAAGTGCAGTCATTGTTCTGATTCCCCAGGTACTCCACATGGTGAGAGTACTCTGGGTCCTGGGACAGGTCCTCAGGCTCCTGTGACTTGTTCCAGTGAATAAACCAGAATGTTTTCTGCACTGTGTAAGGTTTGGGATATGAGTAAGTGCAGCTCATGTCTACTGAAGACCCCTTTAAGGCACAGATTCTCTTAGGGGTGTACGTCACTCCCCATCCCCTCTCGTTCAGAACACCTGAAAATCACACACACACACACACACACACACACACACACACACACACACACACATACTGCTCAGTGCTTTTACACACAGATGTATTGGTAAAATTACAGATTTGGGATTCAATTGTCAAAACGACAGCACCTAAAATTTTCTCCAAAAACATAGAACATCAACAATTGTACACAATCAACAGCTCTGATCATTTAGTAGAACCAGAGATTCACTGCATGGCCAGAAGTTTGTGGACACATTAACATCACACCATATGTGCGTCTTGAACATCTTATTCCAAAACCATGGGCAGTAATATGCAGTTAAACCCCCCCCCCCCCCCCCCCTCCTTGCTGCTATAACCACTTCCACTCTTCTGGGTAGGCTTTTCACAAGATGTTGGAACATGGCTGCGAGGATTCACTTCCATTCTGCCACAAGACCAGTAGTGAGGTTGGGCAGTAATTTTGAGCGATAAAGCCTGGTTTGCAGTTGGCATTTCAAATCATCCCTAAGGTGTTCAATGGGGCTGATGTCAGGGCTCTGTGCAGGCCAGTCAAGTTCTTCAACAACAAACTCGGAAAACCATTTCTTTAAGGACCTCGCTTTGTGCACAGGGGCATTGTCATGCTGAAAAAGGAAAGCGCCTTCCAAAAACTGTTATTACAAAGTTGGAAGCTCACAATTCTCTTGTATGCTTGAATGCCATTGTATGCTGTAGCATTAACATTTCCCTTCTCTGGACCTAAGGGGCCTAGCCCAAACCACCAAAAACTACCCCAGAACATTATTCCTCCTCCACTAAACTTTACAGTCGGCACTATGCATTTCAGCAGGTAGCGTTCTCCTGGCATTCGCTAAATCCTGATTTGTCTGTCAGACTGCCAGATTGTGAATGAAGCCTGAATCATCACTCCAGAGAATGCGTTTCCACTGCTACAGAGTTCAATGATGGTGTGCTTCACATCACTTCAGCCTAAGCTTCGCATTGCACATGGTGATCTTAGGCCTGTGTACAGCTACCTGGCCATGGAAACCCATTGCTTGATGCTCCCAACCAACAGTTCTTGTGCTGACGTTGCTTCCAGAGGCAATCTAGAACTCTGTAGTGAGTGTTGCAACCGAGGACAGACGATTTTTATGTGCTACGTGCTTCAGAACTCTGTGATTCCATTCTGAGACCTTTCGTGGACTATCGCTTTGCTGCTGAAACGTTGTTGCTCCTGTACGTTTCCACTTCACAATAACAGCACTTATAGTTTTAAAGCTGGGTGTGAAGAGGAGCTTCATATTATGAGTTCTCTTTTATCCCTCTCTCATGAGATGAAAAAGAGGAACTGCAATGCTCAAAGTGAATGGCATTTCTACCGTGAGAATGGCAGCAAAAAATAGTGTGAAGCACACAAGTTTGGCCCCATCTACTCACATATCACATATGCAGGGGAACGGAGATGCTCGTAGCCTTTTACAGCACAGGAGTATTTGCCTGCATCTTCACTGCTGGCTGTGAACTGGTGACTCTGATCAGTGAAGGACAGAGGAGATCCGTCCCTGTACCAGATGAAGGCTGGGCTGCCAGTCAGAGTGCAGGTGGTGCTACAGGTCAGTCTCACACTCTGTCCCTCTGTGACTGAGTCAGGATTCACCATCACCTGTAGATCTGCAAATAGCAAATTAAACCTGTAAAAAAGCATCTCACCCTTCCTCACTCTTCCAGTTGTACTTGTAGGAGGATAATATTCAGAGTTTATAGCCTAAAATGATTACCTGTAACTTCCAATGTGACACCAAGTTGGCTGGTATACTGTCTATTAACATGGTCAGTCAGGAACCTGAAGCGGTATGTTCCTGCATCAGTTTCTCTCAGCTGGTTTATTCTAAAGGTGCAGTCACTGTTCTTATTCCCCAGGTACTCTACACGGTGAGAGTACTCTGGGTCCTTGGACAGGTCTTCACCCTCCTGTTTACTATTCCAGTCATAAATAACCCAGAATGTTTTCTGCACTGTGTGAGATGTGGGATATGAGTAAGTGCAGCTCATGTTTACTGAAGACCCATTTAAGGCACAGATTCTCTCAGGGGTGTAAGTGACTCTCCGACTCCACTGACTCAGAACACCTGAAAAATACACTCAGAGACACACACGCATGCACACACACACACACACACACAAGCACATACACACACACACACACATGCAGACACACACATACGCACACGCACACGCACACACGCACACACACATTTAAAACACAGATGTGTTGGCAGCATGACAGATAAGGTATTCAATTTACAAAACTTTAAAACTACTGCACCAAACTTATACAGTACATCAATAATTGTACATGTGAAGCCCTGGATATGTTCTGGAGGTAGGGTGATGTCTGTGGTTGGTTTTGTTGATATTATTTTGGACCTTCCCACAATATGTTGTTTTTTTCAGTGATATAACAATTTACAGACTAAAACAAATTAACTGCTTAATCATTTGTCCCTCTGTCAGCTATTTCAATACTAACTGACGTCAGTAGATGGCAGTAGCCGCCAATAAATGTGAGATTAGCAGGTACAGGAAGTCTTGCTTAGTAGCAAGCTGTGCTAGAAAGCAGCATTATGCTTGCAGTGAAAATGAACTGCTTTTATCAAAATATGTGGCACCAAAATACTTTTTCGCCATTCCAAGAATGCAACATGCACAGTCAACAGCTCCGATCATTTTGTAAAGGCACAGATATTTATATCATGCCTCTGTCTCAGTTTTAAAGCTGAGTGTGAAGAGGAACTTCTTATAAGTTCTCTCTTTTGCCCCTCTCTCTTCAGATGAGAAACATTGCACTACTTTAAACTAATGTACTATGTAGAATATAATTTTATAGAAATTATATACATTCCTTAAAGCAATTTAAATGTATTCACTTTTGCTGCTGATTGAGATAATGAAGGGAGACTAATAAATAGGAACACGTGTGGATAAATGCTGTATATGTTGAAGACTGAAACATCAGAACTACATTTGGAAAAAAAAAACACAAACAATTTACCTGACACAGAGAGGACGATTACCAACAAGGTATTGAAGAGCATGGCTGCATCAAATTGATAATATTCATCCAAATACACATATACAGGTCTTGATTATTATTTACACTGTGAAAATGAACAGCACAAACAAAGACTGTCAGAGTATTCTCTTAATTTGCAGAAATACCAGAATAACAATTACTACACAAGCACACACAGTGAGTTAATGTGCTGCTAATGCCTAAAAATGCTTTGGGGTTTATGAAGAGCTCACAAAGATTCCAGAAAGCAGAGACTCAAACAGCATTTTACTTGATGAATGATATTTGTATGGAAGAAGCAGCAATCATTTCTAGTCAGAAAATGCATTTTATTTTATATTTGATTCCAGTTTTTTCTTCTTTCACTCCAAAATACTGTGAGATAATTTTGACTAAATGAAATAATATGATAATACACTTACCAGGAGAGAGTTCTGATCTGGCCTCAGTGGTTTGTTAATGTGCCATTAGTATTAAACAGCCTTGCAGACAGAGCAGTGTGGCTGAATATGATCGGATATAAAATGCTTCACACTAAATATAAAAGTCGAATGTGTTACAGATCTGACTCACTTCCTGAAGGTGATACTAGTTTTTAGATTTTATCGGATACAAACGTTTGAATAAAATATACAGTCGTTTTCTTTGTGTCTGGACTGGACCAGTAGTGCCTTTTCAAAAAGACTGGGTAATTCTCTTTTCTTTGCCCCCACTGTATTATTGAAATTTAGATAATAATCAATAATTATGTTCATTTTTGCATATTACGCTTATAAAATAAACTACTATGTTTACAAAAATGATTCCGGATTACAACACAAACTGATGCTAAGATCTGAGGCTTTGCCTATTCCAATACATCCATTGCCATTCCAATACATCCGGTACATGCAAACTCCAGGCAGAAATGCCCCAAGCCGAGATTCGAACCCCATGCCTTCTTGCTGTGAGGCGACAGTGCTACCCACTGCACCACCGTGCCAACCCTATTCCAATACATGTACAGTAGAGGTTAAAATAAAAGTGACTGTAAAAGGTGTGATATGCATCAGGCACAGATAAACACTTATACATTCAGGAGCCCTATACAAAATCCATTACCTAAATCAGATTATTTAATTCAGTTTAGTAAAAGATCTTCCAAGAAATTGATCTAAAATGCACATACAGGACTCATCGATTTTAATATTTGCCCCATCTACAGGTAGATTGAATGTATTGCATCCATCTATCCCTCCTAGGTAAATTTTACTGCCACAAACAGCATGCTTTATCATTGCTACCATATGTAGCTCAGTCGTGTTTAAGTTTCATGCATCAGATTTTTGACATGAAGCTGGAACATCAACAAAACGCTGCTGATGCTTGGCCTATAACCCTCTTATTAACATAAAGATTGCACACACTGTACTTTCACAGAAGATGAAAGGAGTGGACAGTGGTTTGGGGGTCCAGAGTGTGACTCTGACCACAGACAGTTAAAGCGCTGCTCACTTCCTGCAGCCTGTTCTATTCTTTATTTTATTCCACACCTCAGTTCAGTTGGGGTGGAGCAGAGCTGTTTCTGTGGTTGATGTTCATGTGACCTTTTAGAACTTTGCTTTTGCTTTGCCTGTTATACGGTCCTTCATACACATAATTAGTTGCGTTTCAATGCTGATATTTCATAAAGATGACTTTTACTACATACGACCGATTGTATAGTATTATTATAGAATCTTTCAAAGAGATGAACTTGATCCCCACGTGAAATAAATGGAATGCAGGCAAAACATAATGGCCATATGAAGAAAATAATGATAATATTTTTCAGAACAGAGCTTCGAGGATCACAGTGTTTTACAATGCTCAAATAAACCTTAATACATTGATACACAAAATGAAACAATTTATGTAAAGTAAACAAATATTAATATGCATTCTTTCAAATATCTAAAACCAGACAGAAACTTAAATATGTGATCAATACAACAAGGCAATGTAAAATTAAGTACTAAAACACTGTTTTAAAAACATCTAGGACCTTACCTTTAAAAGTGATTTGAGTTTGGAGATTATAATCTGCGCAGACTACAATAAAATATGAGACTGTAATATCTTCAGACATGGGCCTGGAGGACTATGTAAAGGAGACACGCACACACACACAGACACACACACACACATTATTTCAAGAATAAAATTTAGTCTCACAAAAGTTTAAATGATGGCAAAATCTATCATTTTCTTCAGGAATAGAGCACACCAGTAAATGCAGTTAATTTACAGTTCTGCCCATGTCATGAAGCCAAAGAAATCTACTCATCTCTGTTGCAGAGCTGTGAATAAACAGGAACTTCAGATAATTTCTATGCTCTACATTTCAAAGCAGATGTATGGTAAAAACAAATGAAAAAAGATTCTGATCATCCTAGAATCCCTAAACCAAATTCAAATTAAAATTCAAAATGACTTTATTTATCCGTTAGGAACATCATTTGTGCAAAAGCGTCAGTGCATGCTCAGCATATAACCGGACAAACGACAAACACAGATTATGCAACATACAAATGTAGCTTAAAAGAGTTTAAGATGTCTGCCAAATGGGCATCTAAACAACTCATGTGATCTTGTGTATAAGATTTAGGTTCCCATTTCCTGTAACATATGTCTTTAATTTTTGCTTTCCCTGTCTAATGAGTTAAACAGGTTAAATCAAATCATAGTAATTCTAAATAGATTTTAGCTTCTGAAAGATATTGTAACCTCTGTAAACTGGCATTAATAAGCAGAACTGAAGTAACTAAATTGTGTACCTGAGGCAGAGAGAAGGGCTTACAAAAATACTGTTGAGGTTGTTTAGAGCATGGCTGCATCGGCCTGAACATATATATAAAAAAACATAACTTATATTATTTCTTTTGTTTTTTAAGCCATAACCAAAATTCCACAAAATAAATCACTGATATTAAGCATTTAACAGATAGCATGGAAAATAATAAAATAAAGAGTAACTTTCAGAAAACAATGATCTTTTTTTTGTTTTTATTTTTTTATTATTATTATTTCTTTTTACATTATTTTAATTTTTAAAAAGCTAATTACTGTTTTAACGAATGCTGTGCATGTTTTCCCCACTGGTCACATAGCCACCTTTCAGCAGTGAGAGAGACTGATCTCCATTAGGATCACTAGATTAGCACAGAATAAAGCACTCGCTGTAATCCGTAGATCAGAGAACAACAACACTGTACTTAAATTTCTCCACTGTTTAAAAAAACGCAATGAATTTAAGCTTGCAAAAATCAAAGATGTCTTCTCTCAATTTCTATCAATGCACTCTACTGAATAATGTACATAATTTTACAACTCAATGAAAAAATGTGTTAACAGCCATTAAGAATAAAACAGGGCTAAATCATGCACTTACGCTGGTAGAGGAGGTGTGATCTTAGCGGTTTTTAAACTGTCTGAAACGGCCCTGCTGACAGGCTCATATTTCTGAGCATGGCAGACTGACTGTGATGAATGCAAAGCTTTAAGAATAATTGTTTCTATTTGTAAATATTAGTACAGTTTACTTTAACCAGGAGAGTCTCGTTGAGATTCAAAATCTCTTTTTCAAGATTGTCCTGGCCAAGACAGGCATTAGCTCATGCAGTTTAGCATCGTTGAAGAATGACAATATAAAATCAAATTATGGACAACAAAGATTATATTACAAGAATGCAACTTCACTGTGTAATTTGACATATTGGTACACAATAATGAATATAACACATTAAAGAGCTGCATGAGCATCACAGCTGTGTAAAATATGTTAACAGTAGTTTAAAAGCCAGAAAAAAGAGGGAACCATGATCCAATGCGAATGACAATATTTTGCTGCAGTAGCCTAGCCTATAACCCCCAGATCAACATAAAGATTGCACTTACTTTCGCAGAAGATGTAAAAATCGGACAGGTGTATTTATCTTTGTGAAAGTATCACGGCTCTGGGGCCCCAAAGCGGGTACTGTGAGGTGCCCCTGCTTGGCTCTTTTTTGCAGAGCGGGCGCGGTTATGGGTGAAGCTGCCTAATTTCAGGCGAGCACCACCCTGACCACAGACAGTTCAAGCGCTGCTCACTTCCTGCAGCCTGTTCTATTCTTTATTTTATTTCACACCTCAGTTCAGTGTCCTGAGGAGCAGCGCTGTTTCTGTGGTTGATGTTCATGTGACCTTTTAGAACTTTGGTTTGGCTTTGCCTGTTATACGGTCCTTCATGCACATAATTAGTTGCATTTCAATTCTGATATTTAATGAAGATGACTTTTACTACATACGACCTATTGTATAGTATTATTATAGTATCATTCACATACATGAACTTGATCCCCACATGTGAACTAAATGGAATGCAGGCAAGACATGATGGCCATATGAAGAAAATAATGATAATATTTTTCAGAACAGAGGTTTGAGGTTCACAGTGCTGTACAATGCTCAAATAATCTGTAATACATTGATACACATAATAAAACAATGTATGTAAAGAAAAAAATTAAAATATGCATTCTTTCAAATATCTAAAACCAAACAGATACTTGAATTTGGGCTCAATACAACAAGGCGATGTAAAATTAAGTACTAAAACACTGTTTTAATAAAATCTAGGACCTTACTTTTAAAGTGATTTGAGTTTGGAGATTATAATCTGCGCAGACTATAATAAAATATGTGACTGTAATATCTTCAGACAGGGGTCTGGAGGACTATGCAAAGGAGATGCACACACACACACACACACACACACACACACACATTTTCAAGTATAAAATTTAGTTTCACAAAAGTTTAAATGATGGCAAAGCCTATTATTCTCCTCAGGAATAGAGCACACCAGTAAATGCAGTTCATTTACAGTTCTGCCCATGCCTTGAAGCCAAAGTAATTTACTCATCTCTGTTGCAGAGCTGAGCATAAACAGGAACTTAAGATAAATCATTTGTTCTATATTTCACAGCAGATGTGTGGTAAAAACAAATGTAAAAAGATTCTGCTCAGCCTAGAATCTCTAAACCAAATTCAAATTCAAAATAACTTTATCTGTTAGGAACTTAATTTGTGTAAAAGCGTCAGTGCATACACAATACATAAACAGGCAAACGACAAACACAGATTAGACAACATACAAGTGTAGCTTAAAACAGTTTAAGATGTGCACCTATAGGGCATCTAAACAACGTATGTGATCTTGTATGTAAGATTTAGATTCCCATTTCCTGTAACACATGTCTTTAATTTTTTGCTTTCCCTGTCTAATGAGTTAAACGGGTTATATCAAATCATAGTAATTCTAAATAGATTTTAGCTTCTGAAAGATAATGTAACCTCTGTAAAGTGGCATTAATAAGCAGAACTGAAGTAGCTAAATTGTTTACCTGAGGCAGAGAGAAGGGCTTACAAAAATACTGTTGAGGTTGTTTCGGGCATGGCTGCATCGGCCTGAACATATATATAAAAAACATAACTTATATTATTGCCTTTTGTTTTTATAAGCCATAACCAAAATTCCACAAAAAATTCACTGATATTCAGTGTTTAACAGATAACATGGAAAGTAATAAAAGAAAGAGTTACTTACAGTATGCAATGATATATGTATATATATATATATATATATTTTTTTTTTTTTTTTTTACATAATTTTAATTTAAAGAAAGCTAATTTACTGTTTTAACGAATGCTGTGCATGTTTTCCTCACTGGTCACATAGCCACCTTTCAGCAGTGAGAGAGACTGATCTCCATTAGGATCACTAGATTAGCACAGAATAAAGCACTCGCTGTAATCCATAGATCAGAGAACAACAACACTGTATTTTTTTACTGTTTATAAAAATGCAACAAATTGAAGCGTGCAAAAATCAAAGATGTCTTCTCTCAACTACTATCAAGGCTCTCTATTGAATCATATACATTATTTTACAACTCGATGAATCAATGTGTTAACAGCCATTAAGAAAAAAACAGGGCTAAATCATCCACTTACGCTGGTGGAGGAGGTGTGATCTTAACGGTTTTCAAACTGTCTGAAACGGCCCTGCTGACAGGCTCATATTTCTGAACATGGCAGACTGACTGTGATGTATGCAAAGCTTGAAGAATAATTGTTTCTATTTGTAAATATTATTACATTTTTATTTAACCAAGAGATTATTGTTGAAATGAAAATTCTCTTTTTCAAGAGTGTCCTGGCTAAGACAGGTAGCAGCTCATGCAGTTTAGCATGGTTGCAGAATGGCAATATAAAATCAAATTATAGACAACAAAGATTATTTTACAAGAATGCAACTTTACTGTGTAATTTGATATATTGGTACACAATAATTAATATAAAAACATTAAAGAGCTACATGAGCAGCACAGCTGTGTAAAATATGTTAACAGTAGCTTAAAAGCCAGAAAATAGAGGGAACCATGTTCCAATGCAAATGGCTACGTATTGCTGCAGTAGCCTAGCCTATGACCCCCAGATCAACATATAGATTGCACTTGCTTTCGCAGATTTCAAAGATAAAAGGATTGGACAGTTGTATTTATCTTTGTGAAAGTATCACAGCTTTGGGGCCCCAAAGCGGGTACCGTGAGGTGCCCCTGCTTGGCTCTTTTGTGCAGAGGAGTAGCGGGCGCGGCTGTGGGTGAAGCTGCCTTCCAGACCTGAGCCACCCTGACCACAGACAGTTAAAGCGCTGCTCACTTCCTGCAGCCTGTTCTATTCTTTATTTTATTTCACACCTCAGTAAAGAAAATAATGACAATCTTTATCAAAAAAGAGGTTCAAGGTTCACAGTGCTTTACAATGCTCAAATAAATCATAATATATTGATAGACATAATAAAACAATGTATGTAAAGAAAACAAACACAAAGATACATTATTTCAAATAGCTAAACAGACAGAAAGTAAAAATGGGGTCAATACAACAAGGCAATGTAAAATGTAAAGCTAAAACACTGTTTTAAAAGATGTTGGACCTTGCTTTTAAAAGTTACCAAGAGTTTGGAGATTACAATCTGCATTAATCTGCATTATAATCTTTCGATTCAATGTGAGAGAGTACATGCGCATGTACATGAGTTATGAGCGTGTGTGTAACAGAGTTACATAAACGTGTAACGGTGTCACAGGAGCATGAATGCAGCAGGGTTACATGAACATGCATGTTGCAGCAGGGTTACAGTACTCTGGGAAAAATCCTCCAACAACAGCTTTATAAGATGGATAAACTAGCAGAAACAGACAGCAGTTCTGTAAAGTTAAAGACAAAAAGAGACTCTTTCACCCTGATCTCCATCATTTCTCATTCTCTGCAGATTCTCTCCTCTGTGTGTTTTAATCCCACACTGAGGCCTCGCCAGCTCTCTGAAGCACAGAGTTTGGGTCGCTGGCTGCGTTTGTCACTCTCTGAAGGCTCTGCTCTGAGGTGAGACACAGGAAGAGACTCAGTCACACATAAGTGCGCCTCCAGTTGCACTGTTAAAAGGGAACCAGAGTGGCCACACAGTCCCTTGCATTCCCTATCCACTCTGTTGTCCCCGAGAACGGATTCCTCTGTTGACTTAGTGGATTATGTATCACAGAATCACTTGAAGGTTTTACATTGAAGAAGTATAATTTTTTACATGTCAATTAAATCACAGTTAAATATGACTTAGGTGTGTAGACCCCAAAATGTATAAACTACAATCAAAATGGTGGAGATGTACTCTATGAGGTATAAACCCAAAATAAGCAAATAGCTTGCATTGTATATGAACTACAAACATGAAAATTTATGTCAAATACAAACATGTGTGCACAGAGTCACTGAGATATGTTCCCATTGGGAAGGGATGAACAAGTTACCAGAGACCTCTAACATAAGTTTAATATGTCCCTGGTGCATCTGTTGAAGCTTTAGTTCGTCCATTTTAATGGGATCTTAAATTTTAACAGTATGCTTAACTGTTCCATACGGGAACTTGGTCACTGGGTCTGAAAATGAAAAGAGCCTCATACTGGTTGGGTGGGGGGGACGGTTCAGGCAGGTGACTATAGCCTTCCCTGGACTCCAACCTTCATCCCTATTCATAGAGTAAGAGAACTGATCTCAGATCATGTTTCCTCTCTTTATGGTAAATGGTAAATGGACTGCATTTATATAGCGCTTTTATCCAAAGCGCTTTACAATTGATGCCTCTCATTCGCCAGAGCAGTTAGGTGTTAGGGGTTAGGTGTCTTGCTCAAGGACACTTCAACATGCCCAGGGTGGGGTTTGAACCGGCAACCCTCCGATTGCCAGACAACCGGTCTTACCTCCAGAGCCATGTCGCCCCTTCTTCATATCCAAGCTTTATCCATAATGGCCTAAAGACAAAACTGATTCTAGATCAGAACTATTCTCTGAGATGTTTTATGAACTGTAGAGTTGTGCTTGGAGGTTCTGGGCAAGTGAGTCATGCTTTCTAATCTGGATGATGGCTCCTGTGGTCTAGGCCATACACTGTAGTGAGTGATACTATGATTCAGATACTATGACTCCAGGGGTGAGAAAGTAAAGCCCTGCCATGTTTCTTCTGCCCATGAACTCATCCAGCTGATTTCACTAATCAGTTCTTCCTCCTGGCTGAAGAGTTGTGCTAATGAGCAAATCCTGGTGATTGGAACAAAATATTTGGGGACGACTTTCTCTCTGCTCCGACTACCACAATAAGATTGCGTAGTTTATGGGATTAATCCTGTCATTCAAATGACATAGGCCTAGTCAGCAAATCCACAACTTAAAACATACAGTAACAGCATCTCAGAATCTTGAGATCAATTAACACATAAATGAATAATAAATTCTGGTCCTACCTTGCACTGTGACCAGCAGAGCAGAAGCATTCTGAGCTCCAAGTCTGTTCTGTGCCTCACAGTAGTACTGTCCTCTGTTCCAGGATCCAAAGTTAGAAAAGTTCAAACTCTGTACTGATCCTGCCTGCCAGGCTCCAGTGTCATTCTTCTTAAACCAGGTGTAGTTCTGCACTGGTGGGTTGGCATCACTGCTGCAGGTCAGAGTCACTGAACTGCCCTCCACTATTTCACCAGAGGGGCTCACTGATACTGAGGTGTTGTTGGGAGCATCTAAAATCAATAGAGAAATGTGTTAAATTCCATATAATTTATCAATCTCTGTGATTTGTCTCAAATAGATTCAGAACCATTTATTGCAAAGGAAAGTTTAAAATGAAGCTGAAATATCACACTGCAAATGTTTTCTTTGTTTGGAAATGAGTAGAATATACTGCATTGTTTCATGGGGGTTGGTAAATGGCCTTGAGACACAGGTTAAATAAGCTTTCAATAATGACAGCAGTATTTAGTTAAGCAATTTTATTTAGCATTATTTAGAAAGGTTAAAAATAGAAAAAGAAACACACAAACCTGTTTGCTTGGTGTATTAAGAGTAACTATTATTTGGTATAAAACATCTACAGTACATATGGTATGTTTGTTTGCCCTGTGCAAACTCAGAATGACTACTTGTTTCACTTATGAGATGTCCGTATCATCTGGCTTACTCATCATGTTAAATCAATTATATCTTTATTAGATTTCTCCTCCACTGGCCAGTGTGTCTGCTTTACTCTGTGTCTTACTGCTGTGAAGTTTCCCAAAGACACTGAGGAGATCCTGACTCTCTGTTCTCTGTGTTTGATGCTGAGATGCACTGATATACTCACACTGCACATCAAGACGTTTAGGAGGAGAGATGTTTGTCCCAATCCCATTCCCTGCCTAACAGGTGTATTCTCCTGCATCCTGCAGTGTGATGTTTTTAATGGTGTAACTGTCCACTGGTCCTCCTGTCTCTGAGGATACAGCTCTATTATTCTTATAAAAGGTGTAGTTCTGCACTGGTGGGTTGGCATCACTGCTGCAGGTCAGAGTCACTGAACTGCCCTCCGCTATTTCACCAGAGGGGCGCACTGATAATAAGATGCTCTTAGGAGGATCTGAAAGAGGAAATAACAGGTCCTGCAGTTTTATTTAGATCTCACACTTACCTCAGTTAAAGTATGTTTCCTTTTCCTAAATGTTTCCAATGCGTCGTTTTGCTTGACTGCTATTATTGCAATGCCATCTTTCTTTCAATTTTTAGAATTAACGTAATCCGATATCGTTTCTAAACATAATAACTTCCATTTCCTATCTGCAGGTTGCTCTTCTGTCCAGTTCTCATGTCTTTTATCGGTACATTAAAGTACAACTGCATCACCGCTTTTTCAAAATGAGTAACAAATGAGACTCAGTAAAGTGAAATAAATGAGTTTGTCCTCAAATACTCACAGAGAGTCACTGCTGGGGACAGGAGATTCTCATGACCTTTAACTGCACAGGAGTAGCTGCCTGCATCTCCACTGCTGGCTTTGAACTGAAGGTAGTTATGATTTTGATATTTCTGGGCGGTGTAAAACAGAGATTGTCCATTCTTGTACCAGATGAATGTTTGGCTGCCAGTCAGGTCAGTGCAGGTGATTTTACAGGTTAATGTCACCCTCACTCCCTCACTCACTGTGCTAGATTTCATTTCAACCTTTACACCTGAGTGAGAAGAAGAAATACAATACCACAATATACTGAGTTATTCAACAGAATTCCACATTGTACTGCACCAACAATAAATGTATGAATGCATATTACTGTAAATGGTCCAGTATTTCATTTCAATTAAAGATTGAAGTCAACTGAGACCCCAAAACCTCAATCTGTCTGATAATGGAATGCTTGTTCTCTTGGTTCTTGTGCATAAATGAATGCAAAATACACAAATGTGACCTCAAACACTCACATCTCACACTGAGAGTCACGGCGGGGGAAACAAGATGCTGATTGCCTCTTACAGCACAGGAGTGCCTGCCTGTATCGTCACGTCTGAATTTAAGGATTCTATAGGACTGGTAGAACCTGGAGTCTTCAGTCAGAAGCTGCTCATTCTTGTACCAGATGAAGCTGTTGCTCTCAGTCAGGTGAGTGCAGGTTGCTCTACAGGTCAGTTCCACTGTCTCTCCCCCTGACACTGTTCAGAATTTATATCCACCTTCAAACCTGAGTGGGTTAAAAAAGAAAACAGAATGTAACTCAACACACTTCTATTCTACATTAGAAAATCCAGCAAGGTGATAAAAATGATTTTTTTTTATGGACATAATGTGCACTAATAATATCAATAACACAAGGAAACATGAGCAGAAAGTTGATGGTCACTAGGAGGATTAGGGCCATGCATTGCTTGTGCCAAAATGCTTGTTTTGTTATTTTTGTACAGTGGTGGTAAGTAACTAAGTACATGTACTTTGTTACTGTACTTATGTAGGATATTGGAAACTTTGTACTTTTGCTGAGTATGAACAATATTGGCAACTTTCACTTTCTACTCCAATACATCGATAAAGAAATGATGTACTTTTTACTCAAATACATTTCTATTGACAACTAACATTACTTGTTACATTTCTTGTGGTTGGTCGTCAGCCAAATTTTCTCTGGATTGGCTGGCATAACGTGGTGAAAACATGCAGTCATTTCCCACTCTTTTAAAAATTATCTGGTGGCTGATAAAGGGTGATACCGCCATCTACAGGGCATTGTATTATCTCATAATAAACACATTTTCAGTGTACAAGAATGCTAAGTTACTCACACATACAAAGCACTGTCTAAAAGTCATGCATTCAAACTGGCTAAATCTAGGCGATTAAAAGTATTGATATCAAAATGACGCCAGGTTACTGTACTACAAACTATATAGGCTATCTTTCCTCACCGAAATTAAAGAAGCGGTATTCCAAAGCAATGCTACCCAATGTTTTCTTAACAAAGAAGGCACATGACAATTCAGACATGCCTGCGTCTTTTTTAAACTGGCAATGTAGCACCTTACGCCTTTGCACTATACAGAGATGTAAGATGTTGTGCTTGGACAGCATAGTTGGACAGACGAATCCTCTTCCTGGGTTTTGTAAAATCTGTCTTACATTACATTGTTATGAAATATTTGGTTGTCATTCCGTTTTAAATTACTACCACTGGTTTTGCGATAAGGGATGAATCCCACATGGGGGGCCCCCTGGTGGCCACGGGGGCCCTAAGCAGCCGTTTAGTTCGCTTATGCCTCGGGCTGGCCCTGCATGCATTATTTCCCAGTAAAACAGATGGTGGGCAGACACTCACATTTCACATTGACTGCAGGGGAAGTGACTCCTCCTGTAGCACAGGAGTAGAGATCTGTATCATCAGTGCTGGCTAAATTGAGGGAGTATTTATTTTGATAGGGGACACAGCTTTTCCATTCTTGTACCAGGTAAAGGTTGAGCTGCCTCTCAAAGTGCAGGTGCTGCTACAGGTCAGTGTTACACTGCCTCATTCTCTGTCACTTTCACCTGAAGACCTGCACACAAGAATCAACATGATAAAAAGACCATTCTGTTTCTATTAGAAAATGATTAGGAGTACTGCCAGTTAATCATATAAAAAGCAAGTTTAGAATTACCTGTAACTGTCAATGAGACTCCAGGATGACCAGTACATTTTCCACCATAACGGTCGGTGAGGAACTTGAAGCGATATATTGCTGAATCACTTTCTCTCAGTTGCTTTATTCTAAAAGTGCAGTCACCGTGCTTATTCCCCAGGTACTCCACACGGTGAGAGTACTCTGGGTACTGGGACAGATCCTCAGGCTCCTGTGGCTTGTTCTAGTGAATAAACCAGAAAGTTTTCTGCACTGTGTGAGATGTGGGATATGAGTAAGTGCAGCTCATGTCTACTGAAGACCCCTTTAAGGCACAGATTCTCTCAGGGGTGTAAGTCACTCCCCATCCCCTCTGGCTCAGAACACCTGAAAAATACAAACACACACACACACACACGCGCGCACGGGCGCACACACACATACACACACACGCACATCCACACACACATACACACGCAGACACACACATGCACATGTATACATATACACACACACACACACACGCACACACACACACACACACACACGCACACACATACACACAAACACAAGTATACATACACACACACACACACACACATGCGCACACATATGCAAATGCACGCACACACACACACACAAATTCACGCATGCAAACACTCACACACACAAACACACTGCTCAGAAATCCTTTAAAACACAGATGTGTTGGCTAAAGGATACAATTAACAAAACTTTAAAACAAGTGCACCTAACTTCTCCAAAACTATGGAACATCAATAATTATACTTGTATTTCAATACTAACTTATGTCAGTAGATGGCAGTAGCCTCCGATCAATGTGAGATTCGCAGGTACAGGAAGTCTTCCTTAGTAGCTAGCTTTGCTAGAATGTAGTAGCAAACCAAGCTAGTTATGAGCGAGTGTCTGCGTATACCGTTGGCTGAAAACTGTTATGTTTTGCTTACAGTGAAAACAAACTGGTTTTAATTTAAACGTGCCACAGATATTTATATCATGCCTCTGTCTCAGTTTCAATGCTGAGTATGAATAGGAACTTCATCTTATCAGTTTTATCTTATATCCCCTCTCTTCTCAGATGAGCGATGTTGCACTACTCTAAACTAATGTACTGTAGAACATTATTTTATATTAATTATATACATTCTTTAATGCATTTTAACTGCATTCACTTTTGTTGCTTCTGATTGAGTTTATGAAGGGAGACTAATGAATAGGAACACATGCTGATAAATACTGTATATGTAGACTGAAACATCAGAACAACATTTGGAAAAACACACAAAAGCAATTCACCTGACACAGAGAGAACGATTCCCAACAAGGTATTGAAGAGCATGGCTGCATCAGATTGAAAATATTTATCCAAATACACATATACAGGTCTTGATTATTATTTACACTGTGAAAATGAACAGTAGAAATAGAGACTCTCAGAGTATTCTATTTATTAGCAAAAATACCAGACTAACAAATACTACACAAGCGCACACAGTGAGTTTGTGTTGCTAATGTCCCTAAATACTCCTTTTTTTATGAAGAGCTCACACAGTCCAGACAGCAAAGACTCAAACAGGATGTTACTTGACAATTGATATTTGTATGGAAGAAACAACAATCATTTCTAGTCTGAAAATACATTTTATTTTTTGATTTATCCCAGTTCAATCTTCTTGCACCACAAAATATTGTGATATAGTTTTGATTAAATGAAATAACATGATAATGCACTTACCAGGAGAGTTCTGATTTGGCCTCAGTGCTTTGCTAATGAGCCATTAGTATTAAACAGCCTTACAGACAGAGCAGTGTGGCTGAATGTGACTGCAAAGGAAGTGCTTCACACTAAATATAAAAGTAGAATGCGCTGTTGCAGAACTGACTCACTTCCCCTTTTTTCCTAAAAGTCATGCACATTTTAGATTTTATCAGACAAAAACGGTTGAAGAAAATGAACACAGTCGTTTGCTTTGTGTATGGACTGGACCAGTAGTGCCTTTTAAAAAAGACTGGGTAATTCTCATTTCTCACGCCCCACTGTGTCATTGAAATTGAGATAAATGAAGATTTAAATATCAATATCAATGAGAACGGCTGCTCTTCATCAGAATCATTTGTAACTATGCTTATGTTTGCATATTACGCTTATAAAATAAACATAACAATTATGTTTACAAAAATGATTCCAGATATTAATCATTCTGACATAAATGGAGTAATGAAGTCAAACTTTGCATTTTTAAGTATTCCTGAATACACATGCCCTTGCAGACAGATATAATCACACACACACACACACACACACACACACACACACACACACTTTCATGTGCACGCATGCGCATAAATAAGCACATGTATCAATTTAGCAGAGACCTTTCTTCCATTCATAGATGTCAAAATAACAGTCATTGTTTCTGTTTTCAAAATATAGATATATGTCAGTACATCTGTATCTAGCAAAATGACCATTATATTCATGAGATATAAAAAAGCAATAACGAATAAAAACATGCTTCCAGCTGCATGTGCATGACTGAACTGAAACATCTGTGACTGCATTGGAAGTGCACTAAAGCTACCAGCAGTAAGCTAGTTAGTTAACTAGTTATCTACTAGTTATCTGCTAACTGTTGCTAAGGCCTGAGGCTTGGCCTATTCCAGTACATGTACGGTATAATCAGTCTGTAAAATCAGCAGAGATTAATTTTAATGAGACTGTAAAAGGTGTGATAGGCATCAGGCACAGGTAAACACACATACTTCAGGAGCCCCATGCAAAATCCATTACCTAAACCAGATTATTTAATTCAGTTTAGTAAAAGATCTTGCAAGAAATTGATCTGAAACGCTCATACAGGACTGATATACTGCAGTAATAGTGCCATCTACAGGCAGACGAAATGCACTGCATTCATCTCTCCTCCTGAGGTTAATTTCACTGGCACAAACAGCAAGTGTGACCTACATGAATCTGGGTGTTACAGATTCTTTCTTTTTTTTCTTTTTTTTTACAGTTTTTTTAAAGATATTTTATATCTTTAAAATATATATATATATATATATTTTTTAAAGGTCAGAGGATCAAAGGCCCATTTAGTGCTGTACCTGCACATGTTCTATTCCATCAACAGAACTCAGGGGGTAACACCTACAGTACATGGTCTACTCACAAAATTCTTCAAGCATATGTTTTTTTGTTTGTTTCATTGAATGATTGGTTAAAAAATGAATGGTACGCTCTAACGTTTCGTCATACAAAAACCAAAAAAAAAAAAAAAATGAACACTATGAATGTGAAGAACATAATTTAAATTTAAATTATGTGAGTTTACACTCTACAAGGGATCAGTTCAGTAATAAGCATAATATAATCACAAAATGTGCACAAGAATGTTTATAATAGTAAATGTTATACAAGTATTAATAAAAATAATAATAATAATCTTTGAATTACATATAAAGCCCATTTCTCCAGTACATTTGGCCAACGAATATATTCAGCAATGATAATGGCTTTCAGTCACCAACATGATAATACTTTATGTACAATATGAAGACATGAGCTGATATGCATGTAAATTTTGATAGAATGCCAAAGGATTGATCCATTCTGAGTACATCTTTGCAGACTCCAATAACCACAGTCATCCTGGTCATGTGACAAAGGCACAGTCATGTGACCTGAGTTCATGAGGAGAGTTTATGTACACTGGTTTTAATAAATACTCTAAAATGTATCATCCAGTGAAGGAAATTTTTGGTTCATACCGCTTGAGGATTACTTTGCAGACAATTTGCTGTTTGAAGTTCAAGAAAATACACAGGAAATGCTCACACATTCAAAAGAAATGTCCAAATTTACACTGAATAACCAGCATTGGTCCACAGTTTATGAAGCAAGATATCTTCCTGGTTTATTTTCACATGTCCAGTTTTCGAAGTGTGCTGTAGAGAACACAGTCTTCCTTTACGGATGGGGCTGGTGGCCTGCATGGAGAAAACAGCGCATTTAGACTCTATTAAAGTCACAGACATTCTCATTCTCATTTCAGTCAATCCTGCCTGAGCCTTTATCACATTTAGACACACCTTGCAACATGAAGCACAAGCAGATGCTTTAGCTACAGAACTGGAATTTTGGAAAACATTACATCACTGTGATGTCACACAGCAAGGAGATGAAAAGAGAAGAAAGGTGACAAGCTGAACAAACCAAATGATGAGTCTAGATCAGCGGAATATCCAGTCCTCTTATTACCATGTTCTTCTTTTGACCAGGCAGAGAAGTTCTTAGCAAAGCAGCAGCGAGAGATTACAACATTTTAAAATACTTGAACTGGGCTTTGGGACTGCAACAAACAAGCAACCAAAAATATAGAAATAGTGTGCATCAAGGCAACACCCGCTCCAAAGAACACATACATATATAAACTGTTACAGATGTACTGAGAAGTACTGGAATCTCAGAAATGCTCATTTGCATTTTTGTCTGAAATGCTCATTTGTATTTTGTTTCCAGGGTTTGTTTTGTACATGCTTACATGTCCAAGTGTTATGGATGCACGTTTTTTGCCTATCATTAATTTCTAATATTGAGCACGCTGATGTAAATGTAGCACATCTACTACGGTTAGAATCTAAATAATTCTTAGTTTTTTTTCCAATATAAATCACAGCACAACCATCTCAGCTCTCCCCAGTGAGACACTCTGGTCTATCCAGTGAGACACTCTGGTCTATCCAGTGAGCCACTCTGGTTTAACCAGTGAGACACTCTGGTCTATCCAGTGAGACACTCTGGTCTGTCCAGTGAGACACTCTGGTCTGTCCAGTGAGGGTTGTTCTCCTGCTGACTCCATAGAGGCCTCGTCTGGCTCCAGTCAGAGAGAGCAGCCTATGATAAAATCTGCTGGAGAGAGATAATAGACCTGACACAGCGACAGTCAGCACAGGTAGTATAAAGGTGGGATATTCTCACCTGGGGGCAGCACTGGAGGGGCGGAACTGGATGCTGGCGTACTGAACACCCTCCTCACACTGGGGGAGTGACTTTTGATCAGTGGAGTGTAGAAGTCTTTCCTGATTGCGGGTGTTAGCGGGCTGAACAGAGGCGTAGAGGGGAACTTCACCGTCGTCTCTGTCCGTACCCTGTGTTCCAGTGTGACTCATTGCCATCCCTGAGACGTTGCCAAATATGGGGCTTTTATTCCCCTGCAGGGTAAAGAAAAGAGGCAGGAGAAGGATGGGAAAGTTCCACAGAAAGTACCTGTTCATTTCAGTGAGCTCCTCAGAGCTGGAGTGAGCTACTCGCCCCCATTAACGTCAAAACATGCATTTAACCTGATATTAAAAAAATCAGCTAATGAATCAATGTTTTATTTTCAAATACATGCCATCAGCAGTTCAATATCGACTGAACCAGACATACAAACTTAATACACTTAATACGATTTCTTGTCTCTAACATGACCACTTTTACAGTGGGTTTTCATAAAATCTTGGATAGATTGCATATTGAAGTACTTCTTTCATTCCAAAGCATATATTTGCAATAACCAATAGCAATAAACCACCATCACAACAATAATCTGTGTATATTTATTCATTGGAAACAGGTGAATACAACACATACAGTACAAGTCACTCTCCCTGGCTCTCTATGTAATGCACAGATTATTACATGCGCATAAGCAGTATTGTACTGTGTAACGTTACTGTCACATACTGCAACCCCTTTTGAGAAAATGAAACTGTCCTTAACAGGAGAATACACATAATTAACTCCTGAAAATTTCCATTAAACATGTCAACACACATAGAAGATCATAACCTCATACTGTAAATCTGTACATAATCTAATAAACCTTCAAGATCACATGGCACACACTGCTATGCTTTCTACTTATTTGTAAGAAAGATTTATTTATTTAGGATCCACATTTGCAATGCACAGGTGCTATATAAATAAATAAATCATGTCTCATTATTACTGTTATAAAGCATTATGAGTATTAATCAATGTTCATAACTCTAATTATACTGTATTATGAGCAGATTATAATGCATTATCTCATAAAAAACACGTTTTCAACGTACAAAAATGCCAAGTTACTCAAAAGTATTGATATCAAAATGACGCCAAGTTACGGTACTACAAACAATATAGGCTATCTTGCCTCACCGAAATTTAATAACATGTATTCCAAAGCAATGCTACCCAATATTTCCTCAATTCTTTCAAGTCACTTGGCCCTGTGTGTATATAAGTGTGCAGTACATGGACAGGCCAAACATATGTGTGGATGGCTTTCTCACAGTCATGATTGATTGAATAGGCATCTATATGTCCAATGTGTATTGGTATGTATGTATTTTGGTGGTCAGCCTTTCTGTTGCGTGAATGATTGTATGTTTCTTGGTATAAATGTCTGTTCGTAAATGTGAATGTAACATGCTGCGAGGGAAATGTCCCCATGGGGATAAGTTCTCTATGTATGTATGTACAATATGTATTTTACATGTATTTATTGTACGTTGCAAATATACAATCACTTGTACATTTAGTCAAATTCAGTTCAGAAGCAAGTATAAACATATGTTTTCTGGAGAAATATGCTTCCTGTAGTGACTGACCAGCAGTTTTCTACATGAATTTCAATGTGTTCCATGAGGCAATACGAAATATTTGACACTTTGATCTGACACAACGTTTGCATGACATTGTAATATGGTAAGATTAGAAAACACAGGGCCAAGTGACTTGAAAGAATTGAGGAAATATTGGGTAGCATTGCTTTGGAATACATGTTATTAAATTTCGGTGAGGCAAGATAGCCTATATTGTTTGTAGTACCGTAACTTGGCGTCATTTTGATATCAATACTTTTGAGTAACTTGGCATTTTTGTACGTTGAAAACGTGTTTTTTATGAGATATCATTTCTTTTTGCAAAGCGTTTTATTACGAGAGTGAGAAATGCGAAGTGACCCTGTAAGAAACGGTTGTGGATTATGGCTATCATTGTGTGAATTTGTACAGTCTGATGAGCGTATACGTTTAGCAGTTTCGGTTTGCTATATATGTAAAACAGTGGCTGTGGCAAATAGTGCGGTGGCGTAATTGTAAACGCATCAGAAAAGGTGAAATATGGCCAGTGTAGCTATGTAGGCTACTCTCGGATTTGACGGGCATCCAACGAGCCTTGATTGACAAAAGAATCAGCAAGCCCGTAGAATTAGAGCTGCCTAGGTCGCAACTTGTGTACCCTTCTGTCCTGCTCCGTTGTCTGTTATTTCGTGAAGATGCACTTTTAGTGTTTGTAAGGTTTATAAGGCATTTTGATAGGCTTATCTGCAGGTAGGAATCCTCTTTGCTGTTTTGTTAAGCTAGAACCGGAAAAGTTGATAGTGGAGAATAGGAGCAGACGCATATGTCCCAGCAGGCTTTGCATATGAGAAAATGACAAGTGTGAGATAAATTAGGCGAAATGATGAAATTGCGTAGTTGAAACAATATGTTTTTTAGCACAATGGGCACGTAGGTGAAGGTTGACATGATCACAGGCTATAGTGCGAAGTAAATGAAGTGACCACGAACGAGCTTAGTTTCCTTATCAAATGGTATATAATTGTTTAAGTGGAGGGTTAAATAACGTGTGAAATCTATTGCACGAATGTGTTTTTCTCATGTTCAGTGCTAGTAGTTATACTTATGAGTGAATCGTGATTTTAAATGTAATGTTTTAATGCGGAGTTGCTGAACGTACATACGTAGTGATTGTTTGTAGCCTATGTGGCTAGATAGAAAACAGGGCGAGGTAACATGAATGTAGAAACGTAGAAATGTAGAAATTCAAGCCTTAAACCGGAGGTTTACCAGTCTGTGACTTCGTTAGTGCAGCACCATGTCATAGCTATGCAATGCGTGAAATATCATTAGCAAACCTGCCGGTGGTTTTAAAGAAGAACACAGGCCAGTAAGCGCGGGGGCCAGCCGTGTATAGGTGTAACGGGCTCCCATGGAAAGTATAGTTCGAATCCACCCGTGGGCAAATAAATAATCGTTCATAATTGATTTGTTCTTCACAGAAGTGTCTCAGATATCGCTTCTTCTTTTTTAGGTTTGATATTAACATGATATTTGTTCTCCACCTCCATTCTATTATGGAGAGGATCAGGAAATCTTTTCTGCCGAATCAATACATATAAAGTTATCAAAGTATTTACATCAGATCAATTATTGCAACAGTAAAAATAGGATTACAACATTACATATTACAATTCTTAATAAACACATAAACACAACAACAGCCAAGTATAAATGTAAAGCTATATTTGTATTTTCGTTCGTAACAGTATTAGCAGGGTTGATATGCACAAGCATGAAATGGGATTGGGGCTGGGACTGGAGCAGGCGGATTTACCGAGGCTGCAAGGTGACAACTGGGGCACATGCAGTCGGACTCCCTGCAGTCGCATGCTGCCGCGGCTGCTGGGTCTCCTGAAGCTCCTCGGAGCTTGGGTGTTAAGAGAAGCACTGGCATTGGTCTGCTTTTGCCAAGTACTTCATGGGCCACTTCTGAATCAGAAATTATATTTTTATATACAGTGAGCTCCATAATGTTAGGGACAAAGCCGTATTTTCTTTACTTGGTTCTGTACTTCATAATTTTAGATTTGTAATCAAACAATTCACATGTGGTTAAAGTGCAGCTATCAGCTCTCAGTTGTTATGAAAGGTTATTTGAATACGTTTTGATTTCACCCTCTAGAAATAACAGCACTCTCTATTCATACATACAACCCCAATTCCAAAAAAGCAGAGACAGTATGGAAAATGCTAATAAAAACAAAAAGGAGTGATAATGTTAAATATTGGATATTTTATCTACCCTGTACTATATTTAAAACACTACAACAGCAAATTATTTGACGTTTTACCTTGTGAATTTAATTGTTTTTTGAAAATATACACTCATCTCAAATCTGTTGACTGCAACACGCTCCAAAAAAGTTGGGACAGTCGAGTGTTAACCACTGTGTAACATCACCATTTCTTTTAATAACGCTTGTTTGGGCAATATTTTTCAATATTTTTCAAGTCAAAGCAAATTTTAAAATTACTGCTTTCTGTTTTATTTGCATTTCATTTACCGTCTCGACTTTTTTAGAATTGGGGATGTACGTACATATTTTCAGGGTGCCATAATGTTCAGGACAAATGGTTTCACATGTGTTTCTGATTAATCAGGTGTGTTCAATTGCTTCTTCGGTACAATTATAAGGTATGCCAATGGAAGCAAGCCATTATGACGCTGGGATATATGAAAAAACAGTCAGAAACATAGGCCAAACCTTAAGCTAACCAAAGTCAACCGCTTGGAACATCATTAAGAACGAGAGCACTGGTGAGCTCAGTAATCACAAAGGGCCTGGTAGGCCAAGGTGGACCCATACAGTTGATGACCAAAGAATTCTCGCTATAATGAAATAACATTAACTCTAAAACAGAGACCTGGACAGTAAAATTTGGGGAGGGTTTATATTTTCATGGGAACTGTACATCATGATGGTGTATAAATGGTAGGTTCTTTATGCCCTTGACCTTATGTTTTGTCATTTTGATACACAACCTTGTGTAGCCCTATCACCCAGTATTATCAAATTCTCAACATGAAAATTATTATTGTTATTATAATGATTTTGCACTGATCTCCCTTTTTTGTGTGCTGTCAATCCAGGGGATAGGGTGGGAGGGGTAGTTAATATGAATTGCATTATACAAATTCTGTATTGTCTGAAGGTGGAGGCAGCAATATTTGTACTGTGTCCTGTTCTATATTGAATAGTTAAAACTGACTGGTAATAATAATAATAATAATAATAATAATAATAATAATAATAATAATGGTAAGTATAGAAACATATAGATAGGAAAGCGTTTGTTAAGACGGCTGAATGACAGTACTGACAATGAACAATTAGAGATGGCATTACTTATTGCCTTGACAACAATAGTGTAATAAGTAATAATCATTTTTAAAAATGTATGTCTAGACCGTGACGTGTTACACAAGGCACATGTAAAGGGGGCAATACCAATAATGATGATGATACCAGCAATAATATAGTGAGGGGGAAATGATACATATTGTAAACTAAACCCTAATATGATTGCAGGGCCATGGTAATAATAGCTGATATATTGAGACACAAACGTACACATACACACATGTCCCATTTACCTGCGATATTCTCACTTAAAAGTGTTATTATGTACGGACAAGCCAACGAACGGGACGTGAAAACCAATAATGAAGTCAAATAGGAAAAATGAAACTACTGATCTATTAGCTGAAATAATGACAGAATACCTCGATGACATCAATATAAAACAGGAACCTGCTTGTAATAAAATTATTAAGACTTACCGAAGCGTAGGTACCACAAAATAACCGCAAAACGCCTTATTTAATATTTGAATTTATTTGTTTATACGCTGTCATTCATTCATTCGGGACGGAACAGCGCCACGGCAGCGTGTGGCCAAAACTATATTACACCCGCAACGTTAAGAACTACCGTTGAGAATGAATGGGGAAAGTTAAGGGCAGAGACGAAGATGTCGTTCCTGCATCCGGGACTAAACAGCGCCGCGAAATCAACGTGCGGCCGAAAACACATTACAACCGTAGTGTTAAGAACTACCGTTGAGAATGAACGGGAAAGTTAAGGGGCGGGTACGACTCCGTGTTCTCAAGACTGTAATCTTGCCCACTAGGCCACAGGCGGACTAGCTGTTTAAACTGGAAATGTTTCAGAGTAAAAAGGTATGGGTATTTTGCGTGTGTATGCGCGTTTTTGATTGGGTCGTATAGGTGAAGATTTGGCTGGTGTCAGTGAAATGTCCAATGGGGAGACATGTTGTTAGTGGGATAGGCGGCAGGAAAAATAAGAATGAGAAGAAGAAGAAGAAGAAGAAGAAGAAAGAGAAGAAGAAGAAGAAGGAGAAAACGCAAAATCCCCTTAGTTTGGGGCTTTATTGTGTGGACATGTGAAGTTGTTTATGAAATGTGTCTGTTGAAATGGGGTCAGACTGTACAGAATTTAATTTTTTAAGGGCTGAGTGTCTGTGGCTGTTGTGGTTATTTCTGTGGGGAACGCTGAAAAGTGCCAAACTCTCGGTGCTGTATAGGTATAATAAAAATATATAGGTATATGGGGCATGCCCCCGCCAAGGCGTAACTTGGCGGGATGGCATACCTGCCATCCCAATAAGTATATAATGCATTATAGACAGGCATCATAGACAGTGTTGACCAAATTTCTGTTTTTGCTTAAAGAATGCATTATGCATTATCAAAATTATATTACATCCGTAAATAAATACATGTAAGCATATATGTAGACTGATTTCATTAACTCACCTGCCTGTCCCCTTCTGTCTCATTTGTTGATTTTCTCCTCCTGATTATTCAGAAAAGAAAGAAAAATAAAAAGTAAATCTACCTTCAGACAAATCTTTAAACAGCCCCCTCTTGTATAAACAGCATTTTGCTTTTGTTTGAATGATGTGTATTGCTGAGGTAATAGTGCCCATGTATGTGTATATTTTTTATTATTCAGATGTCATTTGGTTACAGGAAATGAGCCTGAGTTATAAGAGGTTTCTTCCTGCCCCGTAAATGTAGTTCTGCTTTATTCAAACCAACACTGGAGCTCATGGGCAAATTGATGCGCTTGACAAGACTTTGTTATGGTTTGTAACTGTCCACATGATTCATATTAAGAACAAGCTTATCATACTGGTTTGTTAAACTTATTGAGACACTAAAATGCATCAGTCAGGGTTTATGAAAGGTTCACATAAACATAAAACAAAATGACTAATAATGCAGCGGTCTAAGCTCTAATCAGACATTAGAGGGGGGGTATGGCATCAGCATGATATAATGCAGTTAGTGCACAGCAACACCATTTTACAGAAATATGCGCTTGTTTAAAACTGTGAGTCTAATCAGAAATGATTTCCAATTGAGTGACTGTGAACCGACAGCCACGTACCTCACGCACACAACACCCAGAATCACAAGAGCCAAAATGGCAGCCACTCCCACTGCTGCAGCCGCGATCAGTGACTGACCTCCTAAGTAAAGTCAGAGAGATGTACCCGTGTCAGATATGCTATAGTAGTGTTCATTTCACAACAAGCCTCACCAATGTCTGTAAGGTGAAAGTTTATAAATGCATTAATATACCCATCTGTGCTTATCTTTACTAGAACTTACTGTACATCTGAATATTAAGCAACATGGGCATGGTGACACTTTTTGTGACACTGCTCTATCATCTATTGTGATCCATTTCAGATCGTAGCCTCTGTATCATGATCAGCTCTGCTTTGTAGCCTCAGGATCATAATCAGTATCACGTAAAATATTGTATCAAATATGTTCTGGTCCTACCTTGCACTGTGACCAGTATAGCAGTAGAATTCTGAGCTCTAAGTCTGTTATGTGCCTCACAGTAGTACTGTCCTCTGTTCCAGGATCTAAAGTTAGAAAAGTTCAAACTCTGTCCAGATCCTGCCTGCCAGACTCCAGTGTCATTCTTCTTAAACCAGGTGTAGTTCTGCACTGGTGGGTTGGCATCACTGCTGCAGGTTAGAGTCACTGAACTGCCCTCCACTATTTCACCAGAGGGGCTCACTGCTACTGAGACGCTCTTTGGAGGATCTGAAAGAGAAAATAACAGGTACTGCTGTTTTAAACAAAAGTCACACTGAGGTATTCTTGGGAGCATCTAAATCATTAGAAAAATTAGTTAAATTCCATGTAATTTCTCTCTCACTGTGTTGCATCTCAAAGCACCAGCAGAAACATTTATTTCAAAGGGAAGTTCATAATGGAGCTGAAATCTCATTCTTTGAATTTCCCAGTGTATCATGCTTTGTTGCAAAATGATCTGGATATACTGTAGCTGTTTATGGTAGTTGGAAAATGACACAGGAGAGGTTCCTTTTTTGCCCGTTGCAAACTCAAAATGACTACACGTTTTACCTAAGACATGTCAGTATGATCAGACTCATCACTGTAGGATAATATAATTATATCTGATTTCTCCTCCACTGGCCAGCGTGACTGCTTTACTCTGTGTCTTACTGCTGTGAAGTTTCCCCAAAACACACAAGAGATACTGACTCTCTGCTCTGTGTGTCTGAAGCTGAGATGCACTGATATACTCACACTGCACATGAAGACGTTTAGGAGGAGATTTTTCGGTCCCAATCACATTCCCTGCCTGACAGTAGTATTCTCCTGCATCCTGCAGTGTGATGCTTTTAAAGGTGTAACTGGATCGTCTCCATGGGGATACAGCTCTACTATTCTTAAACCAGGTGTAGTTCTGCACTGGTGGGTTGGCATCACTGCTGCAGGTCAGAGTCACTGAACTGCCCTCCACTATTTCACCAGAGGGGCTCACTGATACTGAGACGCTCTTCGGAGGATCTGAAAGAGAAAATAACAGGACTTGCAGTTTTAAATAAAAGTCACACTGAGGTGTTCTTGGGAGCATCTGAAATTATTCGAAAAATGTGTTAAATTCCATATAATTTCTTACTCACTGTGTTGCATCTCAAAACACTAGCACAGACATTTATTTCAAAGTAATGTTTAAAACGGAGCTGAAATCTCACAATGTGATGTGGTGGGGTGGTGTGGTTAGGGCGCCATATGCAGGCAGATTGGGAGCAGTATAGCTGGCTAACAACCACGCCTGTTTGAAATTACAATTGATTGGTAATGGTTTATATGCTCTGCATGCAGTGAGACTGGGGTGCTGGAATGAGAGATGCACGCGGGAGCTGCATGCCATCTAATCCCCGTCCTTATCGTCTGTGTTTTGTTTGTTTTGTTTGTGTTTCCGTGTTTTTGGTATTGAGCGCACAATAAAGCCTTGGTGCCTCTAACAACGACGGATTGTGTGGTTTGTGGGGAAAAGGACTGCAGAACCCGCTACAGTAAATATCCCAGTATATCATGCATTCTTACAAAATGAACTGGATATTCTGTAGCTATTTATGGTAGTTGGAAAATGACACAGCAGAATCAAGTTTTCAGAAGTGACAGAAGTATTTAGATATGTCTTTTTAGCATCTTCATTAAAGATAACTTCATTTTTTAAAGTTGAACAGCTGCATGTGGTACCTTTTTTGCCCTTTGCAAAATCAAAATGACTACAAGTTTTACCTAAGACATGTCAGTATGATCAGACTCATCACTGTATGATAATGTAATCATATCTGATTTCTCCTCCACTGGCTAGTGTGACTGCTTAACTCAGTGTCTTACTGCTGTGAAGTTACCCAAAGACACTCAGGAGATGCTGACTCTCTGCTCTGTGTCTATGAAGCTGAGATGCACTGATATACTCACACCGCACATCAAGACGTTCAGAAGAAGATCTGTTTGTCCCAATCTTATTCTCTGCCTCACAGTAGTATTCTCCTGCATCCTGCAGTGTGATGCTTTTAATGGTGTAACTGGATCCTCTCCATGGGGATACAGCTCTATTATTCTTATACCAGGCGTAACTGTGCACTGGTGGGTTGGCATCGCTGCTGCAGGTCAGAGTCACTGAACTGCCCTCCACTATTTCACCAGAGGAACTCACTGTTAATGAGACGCTCTTTGGATGATCTGAAAGAGAAAATAACAGGTCCTGCAGATTTAAATAAAAGTCACACTGAGGGGTTCTTGGGAGTATCTAAAATCATTAGAAAAATGTGTTAAATTCCATATAATTTCTCACTCACTGTGTTCCATCTCAAAGCACTAGCAGAGACACTTATTTCAAAGGGAAGTTTATAATGGAGCTGACATCTCATTCTTTGAATTTCTCAGTGTGTCCTGCTTTGTTAACTGGATATACTGTAGTTTGTTATGGTGGTTGGTAAATTACACAGGACAAACAGGATTTCAGAAGTTACATTAGTATATATATATGTCTTTTTAGCATGTTCATTAGTGGGCTTGCTTCCAGGCAAGCCCACTCTTGCTATCTTGCATATTTATTTATTCATTATCTGCACTTTCTGCCCAATTTTTCTAGCTCTAACTACTCCTACAGTTTTTGCACTACATTCAAACTTTTTACACCAAAATGACTGGCTAGTTCTAGACATTGTTGCTTGTATTCAGATTTTTTGAAATATTCAAAACTTTAAAAAAATATTTAACCTTTTTTGTGGTTACTCCACAGAGAGTCACTCGGGACGTTTAGTCAAACGCTGTAGTATGCGCAGGTGGTCACTCTCATTGACGGTGCTGGCGGGTGTGGGCGCAAAGAATTGCGTGGTATGGATTCAAAAGACAAAGCGCTTCTCGTCACATTAATAACGCTAGTTAAATCAACCGGCAGTAATGCTATGTACGGATGCTATCCTGCACGCATGAGTAGGAGCTAATGACACACAGCTACGGATGCTATCCTGCACGCATGAGTAGGAGCTACAGACACACAGCTACGGATGCTATCCTGCACGCATGAGTAGGAGCTACAGACACACAGCTACGGATGCTATCCTGCACGCATGAGTAGAAGCTAATGACACACAGCTACAACCACCAAGACAGATGTATGGACACATGGAGGACAACAAATAACGTTACAGAGGTGAGGACATGCCATAACTAGCTAGCTATATAGTTAGCCAAGTTTTACTCATGACACTTTTACGATACGACTAATCCCTGGGACACAATCGCTACTTGCTGATCCCCGGCTGTATATGTAACGCTACGGTGCGCCGTGGGTCTGGACGGTTTCATGCTTCTTCTGAGTTATGCGCCCTCATTTAAAATGCATTGAGGCTTGAGGACAGTGCCAGTTGGAATTTGAAGCAAGCCCACACAATTCCTTCAGGAATTGTAACCTTTCTAGTTAATAATGATAACTTTTGTTAAAGGTCAACAGTTACATGTGGTACCTTTTTCCCCTGTGCAAACTCAAAATGACTACATGCTTTACTTGAGACATGTCAGTATGATCAGACTGATCACTGTAGATTAATGTAATTATATCTGATTTCTCCGCCACTGGCCAGTGTGACTGCTTTACTCAGTGTCTTACTACTGTGCAGTTGTCAAAAGGCACTCAAGAGATACTGACTCTCTGCTCTGTGTGTCTGAAGCTGAGCTGCACTGATACACTCACACTGCACATCAAGACGTTTAGGAGGAGATCTGTTTGTTCCAATCCCATTCCCTGCCTGACAGGTGTATTCTCCTGCATCCTGCAGTGTGATGGTTTTAATGGTGTAACTGTCCTCTGGTCCTCCTGTCTCTGAAGATACAGCTCTATTATTGTTATACCAGGTGTATTGTTGCACTGGTGGGTTGGCATCGCTGCTGCAGGTCAGAGTCACTGAACTGCCCTCTACTATTTCACCAGAGGGGGGCACTGATAAAGTGATAAAGATGCTCTTAGGAGGATCTGAAAGAGAAAATAACAGGTCCTGCAGTTTTATATAGATCTCACACTTACCTCAGTTAAAATATGTTTCCTTTTCCTTAATGTTTCCAAATGTCATTTTGTTTGACTGCTATTATTGCAATGCCATCTTTCTTTCAATTTTTAGAATTAACTTAATCCGATATCGTTTCTAAACATCATAACTTCCTAATCATTATCTGCAGGTTCCTCTTCTGCCCAGTTCTCATGTCTTTTAAAGGTACATTAAAGTACAACTGCATCACAGCTTTTTCAAAACAAGTAACAAATGAGACAAAATTAAATGTATGAGTTTGTCTTCAAATACTCACAGAGAGTCACTACTGGGGACGGGAGATTCTCATGACCTCTTACTGCACAAGAGTACCTTCCTGCATCTCCACTGCTGGCTATGAACTGAAGGTAGTTATGATTTTGATATTTCTGGGCGGTGTTTTGTAGAGATTGTCCATTCTTGTACCAGATGAATGTTTGGCTGCCAGTCAGGTGAGTGCAGGTGATTTTACAGGTTAATGTCACCCTCACTCTCTCACTCACTGTGCTAGATGTTATTTCAACCTTTACACCTGAGTGAGACGAAGATATACAATACCTCAATATACTGAGTTATTTAACAAAATTGTTATAATATACATTCAATAGAGGTGATACATTGATATTATACATTCATAAAGACATCAGCATATCAACAGTGACAAAGCATTAGCAATATGATCATGATTTTCACAATCAACATGATAAATAGACCATTCTGTTTCTATTAGAAAATGATTAGGAGTACTGCAAATTCATAGTATATAAAGCAAGTTTAGAATTACCTGTAACTGTCAATGAAACTCCAGGCTGACCAGTATATATTCCGTCATGGTCAGTCAGGAACCTGAAGCGATATGTTCCTGAATCGCTTTCACTCAGTTGCGTTATTCTGAAAGTGCAGTCACTGTTCATATCACCCAGATACCACACACGGTGAGAGTACTTTAAGTCCTTGGACAGGTCTTCACCCTCCTGTTTACTGTACCAGTCATAAATAACCCAGAATGTTTTCTGCACTGTGTGAGATGTGGGACATGAGTAAGTGCAGCGCATGTCTACTGATGACCCCTTTAAGGCACAGATTCTCTCAGGGGTGTAAGTCACTCTCCATCCCCACTGGCTCAGAACACCTGAAAAATACAAACACACGCACGCGCACACACACACACACATGCAGACACACATACACGCACATACACACACACACACACACGGGCGAGCACACACACACACACACACACACACACATGCGCACACATACACACGAACACGTATACATACACATACATACACACACACATGTGCACACATGCAAATGCAGGCACACACACACACACACACACACATTCACGCACGCGCACACACAAACACACTGCTGAGATATTCTTTAAAACACAGATGTGTTGGCAACATGACAGCTAAGGGATTCAATTAACAAAACTTTAAAACAAGTGCACCTAACTTCTCAAGAAATATGGAACATCAATTATTGTACTTGTATTTCAATACAAACTGATGTCAGTAGATGGCAGTAGCCGCTGATCAATGTGAGATTCGCAGGTACAGGAAGTCTTGCTTAGTAGCTGGCTTTGCTAGGATGTAGTAGCAAACCAAGCAAGTAATGAGCGTGTGTCTGCATATACCTTCGGCCGAAAACTGTTATGTTTTGCTTGCAGTAAAAACAAACTGCTTTCATTAAAACATGGCACCGGAATACTTGTGTTGTCATTCTAAGAATGCAACATGCACAATCAACAACTCCGATAATTTAGTACAGCCACAGATATTTATATCATGCCTCTGTCTCAGTTTCAATGCTGAGTGTGAAGAGAAACTTCATCTAAAAGGATCTCTCTTTTTTCCCGACTCTTCAGATGAGCGATGTTGCACTATAAACTAATGTACTGTAGAACATTATATTATATAAATTACATATATTCTTTAATGCAATTTAAATGCATTCACTTTTGTTGCTTCTGATTGAGTTAATGAAGGGAGAATAATAAATAGGAACACATGCTGATAAATACTATGAATGTAGACTGAAACATCAGAACAACATTTGGAAAAAAACACACAAACAATTTACCTGACACGGAGAGGACGATTACCAACAAGGTATTGAAGAGCATGGCTGCATCAGATTGAAAATATTTATCCAAATACACATATACAGGTCTTGATTATTATTTACACTGTGAAAATGAACAGCACAAACAAAGACTGTCAGAGTATTCTATTAATTTGCAAAAATACCAGAATAACAATTACTACACAAGCACACACAGTGAGTTAATGTGCTGCTAATGCCTAAAAATGCTTTGGGTTTTATGAAGAGCTCACAAAGATTCCAGAAAGCAGAGACTCAAACAGCCTTTTACTTGATGAATGATATTTGTATAGAAGGGGCAGCAATCATTTATAGTACGAAAATGCATTTTATTTTATATTTGATTACAGTTTAATCTTCTTGCACCACAAAATTTTGTGACGTAGTTTTGACTAAATGAAATATGATAATACACTTAACAGGAGAGAGTTATGATCTGGCCTCAGTGCTTTGTTAATGTGCCATTAGTATTAAACAGCCTTACAGACAGAGCAGTGTGGCTGAATATGATCGGAAATGAAGTGCTTCACACTAAATATAAAAGTAGAATGTGTTACAGATCTGACTCACTTCCTGAAGGTCATACTCATTTTAAATTGTATCGGATACAAACGTTTGAATAAAATAGACAGAGTCGTTTGCTTTGTGTCGGGACTGGACCAGTAGTGCCTGTTCAAAAAGACTGGCTAATTCTCATTTCTTTGCCCCCACTGTATTATTGAAATTCACATGTCAATAATTATGTTCATTTTTACATATTACGCTTATAAAATAAACATAACTACTATGTTTACAAAACACAAACTGTTGCTAAGATCTGAGGCTTTGCCTATTCCAATACATCCATCAAACCATCCATTATCTATACCCGCTTATCCTGAGCTGG
Organism: Anguilla anguilla; assembly: GCF_013347855.1. Classification (NCBI taxonomy): domain Eukaryota; kingdom Metazoa; phylum Chordata; class Actinopteri; order Anguilliformes; family Anguillidae; genus Anguilla; species Anguilla anguilla. The sequence continues at coordinate 83,472,077 of NC_049201.1, read as the reverse complement.
AGCTGGTGCTGGAGCCTATCCAAGCATGCTTTGGGCGAGAGGCAGGAATACACTCTAGACAGGCTGCCAATCTATCGAAGGGAACACACACCATTCACTCACACATTCATACCTATGGGTAATTTAGAGTCTCCAATTGGCCTATTTGCATGTTTTTGGACCGTGGGAGGCAACCGGAGTACCCGGAGGTACATGCAAACTCCAGACAGAAAGGCCCCAAGCCGAGATTCGAACCCAGTGCCTTCTTGCTGTGAGGCGACAGTGCTACCCACTGCACCACCATGCCACCCCTATTCCAATACATGTACAGTAGAGGTTAAAAAAAAAGTGACTGTAAAAGGTGTGATAGGCATCAGGCACAGGTAAACACTCATACATTCAGGAGCCCTATACAAAATCCATTACCTAAACCAGATTATTTAATTCCGTTTAGTAAAAGATCTTCCAGGAAATTGATCTGAAATGTACATACAATACTCATCTATTTTTATAATTGCCCCATCTACAGATATATTTAATGTTTTGCATCCATCTATACTTCCTAGGTAAATTATTTATAAACAGCATGCTTTACCATTGCTACCATATGTAGCTCAGTCGTGTTTATGTTTCATGCATCAGATTTTTGGCATGAAGCCGAAACATCAACAAAATGCTGCTGTAGCTTAGCCTATAACCCGCTTATTAACATAAAGATTGCACACACTGTACTTTCACAGAAGATGAAAGGAGTGGACAGGCGTAGTTTTCGTATCTTTGTGTATGGCAGCAGTGCAGTATGGTGGTTTGGGGGTCCAGAGTGTGACTCTGGGAGCTCTGAGGTTGCAGTTTCCATCCCCACCTGGAGCACTGCTCTGGGGCCCCAAAGCGGGTACTGTGAGGTGCCCCTGCTTGGCTCTTTTGTGCAGAGGAGTAGCGGGCGCGGCTGTGGGTGAAGCTGCCTAATTTCAGGCGAGAGCCACCCTGACCACAGACAGTTAAAGCGCTGCTCACTTCCTGCAGCCTGTTCTATTCTTTATTTTATTCCACAGCTCAGTTTGGTTGAGGTGGAGCAGCGCTGTTTCTGTGGTTGATGTTCATGTGACCTTTTAGAACATTGGTTTTGCTTTGCCTGTTATACGGTCCTTCATACACATAATTAGTTGCATTTCAATGCTGATATTTAATGAGGATGACTTTTACTATATACAATTTATTGAATAGTATTATTATAGTATCTTTCACAGAGATGAACTTGATCCCCACATGTGAACTAAATGGAATGCAGGCAAAACACGATGGCCATATAAAGAAAATAATGATAATATTTTTCAGTACAGAGGTTCTAGGTTCACAGTGCTTTACAATGCTCAAATAATCCATAATACATTGATACTCAAAATAGAACAATGTATGTAAAAAAAATAAAATAAAATATGCATTCTTTCAAATACCGAAAACCAGACAGAAACTTAAATATGGGCTCAATAAAAGTCAATGTAAATTAAGTAATAAAACACTGTTTTATAAACATCTAGGAATTTACCTTTAAAAGTGACTTGAGTATGGAGATTATAATCTGCACATACCATAATACAATATGATACTGTAATATCTTCAGACATGGATCTGGAGGGTCTATACAAAGAACACGCGTGCGCACACACACACACACACACACACACACCCATTATTTCAAGAATGAAATTTAGTTTCACAAAAGTTTAAACGATGGCAAAATCTATCATTTTCTTCAGGAATAGAGCACACCAGTAAATGCAGTTCATTTACAGTTCTGCACATGTCATAAAGACAAAGAAATCTACTCATCTCTGTTTCAGAGCTGAGCATGAACAGGAATTTCAGATCATTTCTATGCTCTACATTTCACAATCCTATGCACTGCATTTCATCACCCTATGCTCTACATTTCACAGCACATGCGTGGTAAAAACAAATGTAATAAAATTCTGCTCAGACTAGAATCTTTAAACCAAATTCAAATTCAAATTCAAAATAACTTTATTCATCCGTTAAGAACTTAATTTGTGCAGAAGCGTCATTGCATGCTCAGCACATAACCGGACAAACGACAAACACAGAATAGACAACATACAAGTGTAGCTTAAAACAGTTTAATATGTCCGCCAGTAGGGCATCTAAACAACGTATGTGATCTTGTATGTAAGATTTAGATTCCCATTTCCTGTAACATATATCTTTAATTTTTTGCTTTCCCAGTCTAATGAGTTAAACAGGTTATATCAAATCATAGTAATTCTAAATAGATTTTAGCTTCTGATAGATATTGTAACCCCTGCAAACTGGCATTAATAAGCAGAACTGAAGTTACTAAATTGTTTACCTGAGGCAGAGAGAAGGGCATACAAAAATACTGTTGAGGTTGTTTAGAGCATGGCTGCATCGGCCTGACCATATATATATATATAAAAAAAACTTATATTATTTCTTTTGTTTTTTAAGCCATAACCAAAATTCAACAAAATGAATCACTGATATTCAGCATTTAACAGATAACATGGAAAGTAATAAAATAAAGAGTTACTGTCAGTAAACAGTAATCTTTTTTTATTGTTTTATTTATTTATTAATTTATTTTTACATAATTTTAATTTTAAGAAAGCCACTGTTTTAACGAATGCTGTGCATGTTTTCCCCACTGGTCACATAGCCACCTTTCAGCAGTGAGAGAGACTGATCTCCATTAGGATCACTAGATTAGCACAGAATAAAGCACTCGCTGTAATCCATAGATCAGAGAACAACAACACTGTACTTAAATTTCTCCACTGTCTTCTCTCAGCTTCTATCAAGGCACTCTATTGAATCATATACATTATTTTACAACTCAATGAAAAAATGTGTTAACAGCCATTAAGAATAAAACAGGGCTAAATCGTGCACTTACGCTGGTAGAGGAGGTGTGATCTTAACGGTTTTCAAACTGTCTGAAACGGCCCTGCTGACAGGTTCATATTTCTGAACATGGCAGAGTGACTCTGATGAATGCAAAGCTTGAAGAAAAATTGTTTATATTTGTAAATATTATTACATTTTACTTTAACCAGAACGGTCTTGTTGAGATTCAAAATCTCTTTTTCAAGAGTGTCCTGGCCAAGACAGGTAGCAGCTCATGCAGTTTAACATGGTTGCAGAATGACAATATAAAATCAAATTATGGACAACAAAGATTATTTTACAAGAATGTAGCTTCACTGTGTAATTTGACATATTGGTACACAATAATGCATATAAATACATAAAAGAGCTACATGAGCATCACAGCTGTGTAAAATACATTAACAGTGGTTTAAAAGCCAGAAAAAAGATGGAACTATGTTCCAATGCAAATGACAATATTTTGTTGCTGTAGCCTAGCCTATAACCCCCAGATCAACATAAAGATTGCACTTACTTTCGCAGAAGATGTAAAAAGCGGACAGGTGTAGTTATCTTTATGAAAGTATCACAGCTCTGGTGCCTCAAAACAGGTACTGTGAGGTGCCCCTGCTTGGCTCTTTTGTGCCGAGTGGGTGAAGCTGCCTAATGTCAGACCAGAGCTACCCTGACCACAGACAGTTAAAGCGCTGCTCACTTCCTGCAGCCTGTTCTATTCTTTATTTCATTTCACATCTCAGTTCAGTGTCCGGTGGTGCAGCGCTGTTTCTGTGGTTGATGTTCATGTGACCTTTTAGAACTTTGGTTTTGCTTAGCCTGTTATATGGTCCTGCATGTACATAATTAGTTGCATTTCAATGCTGATATTTCATAAAGATGACTTTTACTACATACAACCTCTTGTACGGTATTGTGTTAGTTATTGTATCTTTCACATTTCACAGAGATGAAGTAGATCCTCACATGTGAACGAAATGAGACTTATTTATTTATTTATTTTTTTTTGGGGGGGGGGGTTGGGGGGAGGGGGATATGCAGGCAAATCATGATGGCCATATAAAGATAATAATGATAATATTTTTCAGAAGAGGTTCGAGGTTCACAGTGCTTCACAATGCTTCACAATGCTCAAATAAACCATAATACAGCAATACACATAATAAAACAATATATGTAATAGCTAAACAGACAGAAACAGTAAATTTGGGTTAAATACAACAACGCAATGTAAAATGTGAAACTAAAACACTGTTTTAAAAGATTTTGGACCTTGCCTTTAAAAGTGACTTGAGTTTGGAGATTATAATCTGCATTAATCTGCATTATAATCTTCCCATTCAATGTGAGAGAATACATGTGCATGTACATGAGTTATGAGCGTGTGTGTAACAGAGTTATATAAACGTGTAATGGTGTTACAGGAGCATGCATGCAGCAGGGTTACATGAACATGCATGTTGCAGCAGGGTTACAGTACTTTGGGAAAAATCCTCCACCAACAGCTCTTTATAAAATGGATAAGATAGCAGAAACAGACAGCAGTTTTGTAAAGTTAAAGACAAAAAGAGGCTCTTTCACCCTGATCTCCACCATTTCTCATTTTCTGCAGATTCTCTCCTCTGTGTGTTTTAATCCCACAGAGGCCTCGTCAGCTCTCTGAAGCGCAGAGTTTGTGTCGCTGGCTGCGTTTGTCACTCTTTGAAGGCTCTGCTCTGAGGTGAGACACAGGAAGAGACTCAGTCACACATAAGTGCGCCTCCAGTTACACTTATATACTTTTTTTTTTTTTTCAAAATTGTGGTGGTCAAGACATCTTACAGGTGATGCACTACATGCGCATGTACATGAGTTATGAGCGTGTGTGTAACAGAGTTATATAAACATGTAACGGTGTCACAGGAGCATGCATGCAGCAGGGTTACATGAACATGCATGTTGCAGCAGGGTTACAGTACTTTGGGGAAAATCCTCCACCAACAGCTCTTTATAAAATGGAGAATCGAGCAGAAACTGACAGCAGTTCTGTATAGAGATCTGGAAACTCGCGTTTTTACTTCAGCTCTGCATAGCTTTTAGATTGAGAGAGGATGTCCCAGTGACACCCTCACAAAATGCAACATTCAGGCAGACTTTGAGAAACAGATATCTGAAGAACTCGTATGTTGTAAATGTTGTAATATTTGATGGTATTGTCAGAAGACTAATCAATTTCACATCAAAAAAGAAAAATCCCCCTGAAGCACGTTTTAAAAGATGTCTTGGGGGCTAGGGGTCTCAAACTCTAACCCTGTACGACCACAGACTGCTGGTTTTTGTGATGTCACTCAGCAGCTCATTTAGGCCTTGGAAACAAGGCGTGCAGACTCCTTAGACCATCGGGGACTTATATTCAGTGCAGGAGCACATGACACACCAGCAGACGCAGCAGCCTCCTTTGAGGAAAACTGGCTGCAGCTGAAGGGGTGTTGGAGGGCCAGTAGGGGGCAGTCTTCTGTCCGGATCAAATAAAATTCGACGCGACATCATTGTGATGGGGCACCGTGAACATGTTGCTCTTCAGGTGCGATGTGAAAACAAGATCCTGATTCGCTGTCGGTGAAGTTCCCGCGGCACTTTTCCAAAGGTAATGGCCGTTAAAGTACCCTGGTTCAAACCGTGTCTCCTCATCTGGCCATCTAACCACATTCCCTACATTTGAGTGGCCACAGTCTGTTGACTTAGTGGACTATAAATCACAGAATCATTTGGCCCAGGACCGGAAGAGATGGAGGGGCCTTGTGGAGGCCTTATGCACCACTTGGCGTGATGAGGCCTAAGTAAGTAAGTAATATCACAGAATCACTTGAAGAATTTACATTACAGAATTATATTTTAACATATTGTGGATTGCAAAATGAAATGAAAAAATGTCCACAAGCACAAGTACAATGTAATGGCAGTTAAGTGGGGAATGTTCTGCAATATTTTTAACCAATTAAAATATGGAGCAAGACTGAAATTGAGTTAAACTTAGCAGGAAGCCCACACTAATTGACAGTAACTTGCATTGTGTGTATCTGTGCTTTGTGCCTTCTGTTCAGCACAGATCTACTGACTTTGTAGTTTCATAAAAAATACAGCATGTACAGAAAACTGTCCTTTGCTTATCCCGTAAGGCTGATATGGTTGTCATGATCCAGGTTTCCAGGTCCAGGAATATCCAGGTGGGAAATCGTTTTTTACAGTGCCAGTGTGTCTGCTACTCTCTCTCTCCGTGAACTTTTCTTCTTCCAGCTGAAAGGGGGGGGGGGGGGGGGGGGGGGGTGACGTAACAGACCTTCAGGAGCTGTGGATCAGCCATCCCAGATGACATTTCACAATAACATCCCTACCAGCTCCTCTGAATTAAAGTGAATCGGTAAAATTACTGCATGTCTCCCTGATATTTAATAGTGAATTTTTAATCATATGTCTTCTCAGTGATGATTGATTTCCAGATGTTTCTGCACTCTTAACGCTTACCTCATACACGCAACAGCAGCAACGAGTGCAACAGCCACTGTGATTCCAACAACCGTCCACACAAGCACTGTCCTATCCCCTACTGCAAATAAGCAGACATAGCATTTTAATTCATGTTTAGGTATTTACCAGAGACTGTAATACAGAGTGACCTAAAAATAAGTGCATACAACTGGAAGACCGGAAGGACAACGCCAGACCAGGAAAATCAATGAAATTGCAGATAAATCTGTGTAGGCCAGTACAAGTTAGCTGAGAGAGCTGTGTGGGCTAGTTCAGGAACCAGATATGGGCATGCATACCCTAATTCCCCCCAAAAATATAAACTATAATCTAAATGGGTGTGATGTACTGCAGATTGTTTTGGAGGTGATGAAATCCATATATGATTATCCATTATGACCTTTACTTTCTTGTCTAGATGAAGGCTGGTCCTAGTTATACATTATTTTCAGTGATACCATGACTAAAAAAATCAAACACGCAAGTAATCTATAACAGATTCTGAAACAGTCACCTTTGTTCAAAAGAATAGATAAATTATTGTAGATCACTTGTCACTCACCTTCTATGTTGATTGACACAGCAGTAGAATTCTGACCTACATGTTTATTCCGTGCCTCACAGTAGTACTGTCCTCTGTTCCAGGATCTAAAGTTAGAAAAGTTCAAACTCTGTCCTGATCCTGCCTGCCAGATTCCAGTGTCATTCTTCTTAAACCAGGTGTAGTTCTGCACTGGTGGGTTGGCATCACTGCTGCAGGTCAGAGTCACTGAACTGCCCTCCACTATTTCACCAGAGGGGCTCACTGATACTGAGGTGTTCTTGGGAGCATCTAAAATCAATAGAGAAATGTGTTCAATTCCATATAATTTCTCAATCGCTGTGATTTGTCTCAAATAGATTCAGAACAATTTATTGCAAAGGAAAGTTTATAATGAAGCTGAAATAGCACATTGCAAATGTTTTTCTTTGTTTGGACTTGACTTGTGGAATCTGTAAAACATTCAGCAGTTCAAAAAATGTCATGCTGCCCCCTGCTGTCCAGCAATGTGTTCAACATACACACAAGTAAAAAATCAGGTATCAGGCTTGAACACAGATCATATCTTCTGGATCTACAGTAAGATTAGGGTGAGAATAAGAAACCAGCACAAGAAATACGTCTACTACTACTACTACTACGTCTACTACTACTACTACTAATACTAATAATAATAATAATAATAATAATAATAATAATAATAATAGTAATCATCATCATCACCATCATTTTATCGCAACTTATAGCACCTCATTACACAGAAAACAGTGCAGTGATTCACATAGATAAAAAAGTGTGTCTGAAGCAGAGCTGCACTGATATACTCACACTGCACATCAAGACGTTTAGGAGGAGATCTGTTTGTCCCAATCCCATTCCCTGCCGCACAGTAGTATTCTCCTGCATCCTGCAGTGTGATGGTTTTAATGGTGTAACTGTCCTCTGGTCCTCCTGTCTCTGAGGATACAGCTCTATTGTTCTTATACCAGGTGTATCTCTGCACTGGTGGGTTGGCATCACTGCTGCAGGTCAGAGTCACTGAACTGCCCTCCACTATTTCACCAGAGGGGCTCACTGATACTGAGGTGCTCTTAGGAGGATCTGAAAGAAACAAATACAGGTCCTGCTGTTTTATATAGCTAGATGTCACACCGAGGGGTTCTTGGGAGCATCTAAAATCCATAGAAAAATGTGTTAAATTCCATATAATTTCTCACTCACTGTGTTCCATCTCAAAGCACTAGCAGAGACATTTATTTCAAAGGGAAGTTTATAATGGAGCTGACATCTCATTCTTTGAATTTCTCAGTGTGTCCTGCTTTGTTAACTGGATATACTGTAGTTTTTTATGGTAGTTGGTAAATTACACAGGACAAACAGGATTTCAGAAGTGACATTAGTATATACATATGTCTTTTTAGCATGTTCATTAGTGGGCTTGCTTCCAGGCAAGCCCACTCTTGCTATCTTGCATATTTATTTATTTATTATCTGCACTTTCTGCCCAATTTTTCTAGCTCTAACTACTCCTACAGTTTATGCACTACATTCAAACTTTTTACACCAAAATGACTGGCTAGTTCTAAACGTTGTTGCTTGTATTGAGATTTTTTGAAATATTCAAAACTTTAAAAAAATATTTAACCTTTTTTGTGTTTACTCCACAGAGAGTCACTCGGGACGTTTATTCAAACGCTGTAGTATGCGCAGGTGGTCACTCTCATCGACGGTGCTGGCGGGTGTGGGCGCAAAGAATTGCGTGGTATGGATTCAAAAGACAAAGCGCTTCTCGTCACATTAATAACGCTAGTTAAATCAACCGGCAGTAATGCTATGTACGGATGCTATCCTGCACGCATGAGTAGGAGCTACAGACACACAGCTACGGATGCTATCCTGCACGCATGAGTAGAAGCTACAGACACACAGCTACGGATGCTATCCTGCACGCATGAGTAGGAGCTAATGACACACAGCTACGGATGCTATCCTGCACGCATGAGTAGGAGCTACAGACACACAGCTACGGATGCTATCCTGCACGCATGAGTAGGAGCTACAGACACACAGCTACGGATGCTATCCTGCACGCATGAGTAGAAGCTAATGACACACAGCTACAACCACCGATACAGATGTATGGACACATGGAGGACAACAAATAACGTTACAGAGGTGAGGACATGCCATAGCTAGCTAGCTATATAGTTAGCCAAGTTTTACTCATGACACTTTTACGATACGACTAATCCCTGGGACATAATCGCTGCTTGCTGATCCCCGGCTGTATATGTAAGGCTACGGTGCGCCGTGGGTCTGGACGGTTTCATGCTTCTTCTGAGTTATGCGCCCTCATTTAAAATGCATTGAGGCTTGAGGACAGTGCCAGTTGGAATTTGAAGCAAGCCCACACAATTTCTTCAGGAATTGTAACCTTTCTAGTTAATAATGATATCTTAATTTTGTTAAAGGTCAACAGTTACATGTGGTACCTTTTTTTCCCTGTGCAAACTCAAAATGACTACATGCTTTACTTGAGACATGTCAGTATGATCAGGCTCATCACTGTATGATAATGTAATTATATCTGATTTCTCCGCCACTGGCCAGTGTGACTGCTTTACTTACAGTCTTACTGCTGTGAAGTTACCCAAAGACACTCAGGAGATACTGACTCTCTGCTCTGTGTGAATGACGCTGAGATGCACTGATATACTCACACTGCACATCAAGACGTTTAGGAGGAGATCTGTTTGTCCCAATCCCATTCCCTGCCTGACAGGTGTATTCTCCTGCATCCTGCAGTGTGATGGTTTCAATGGTGTAACTGTCCTCTGGTCCTCCTGTCTCTGAAGATACAGCTCTACTATTCTTATACCAGGTGTATTGTTGCACTGGTGGGTTGGCATCACTGCTGCAGGTCAGAGTCACTGAACTGCCCTCTACTATTTCACCAGAGGGGGGCACTGATACTGAGGTGCCCTTAGGAGGATCTGAAAGAGAAAATAACAGGTATTGCAGTTTTATATTGATGCCACACTTACTCAGCTCAGTTATAGGAAACCCACAGTGGGTTCACAACCTCAGTTCTTCCAGCATTTCAGGCTTAACGCACAGAAATGAAGAGCCACTAATATGGCACTTCACTAGTTGTACATATGCAATATTTAGATTACAAACATACAGTACATACTATACATGGACTACACTACTATGTTACTGTATCATATATACATATGTACAAAACACATCATAATGTTTTACATCATATGTTTTAATGATATCACCCAGCAGTACATCAAACTGTATGTTCATCTTCTTTATAGCTTAACAAACATGTTGCAACGTTCAGAAATATAGCCTATGCATAGGCTATTTTCACTGAAGATGCTGCCCATCCAAGCCATCCTAAATGACAGTACAGAATTACTCACACAGCACTTTGAGATTTATATGAAGAGATCTGTCTGTCCCAATCACATTCTCTGCCTCACAATAGTATTCTCCTGCATCCCCGGATTTGATGTTATTAATGGTATAACTCCTTTTTGATCCTCCCCATGAGGATTCAGCTCTATTATTCTTATACCAGGTGTGTCTCTGCACTGGTGGGTTGGCATCACTGCTGCAGGTCAGAGTCACTGAACTGCCCTCCACTATTTCACCAGAGGGGCTCACTGATACTGAGGTGTTTTTGGGTGGATCTGAAAGAGAAAATAACAGGTCCTGCAGTTTTATATAGATGTCACACTGTGGTGTTCTTGGGAGCATCTAAAATCATTCGAAAAATGTGTTAAATTCCATAATAACTCACTCACTGTATTTCATCTCAAAGCACTAGCAGAGACATTTATTTCAAAGGGAAGTTCATAATTGACCTGAACTCTCACAATGTGAAAATCCCAGTGTGTCGTGCTTTGTTATAAAATGACCTGGATATACTGTAGCTTTTTAAAGGGTAGTTCGCTAATGACACAGGACAGACACGTTTTCAAAAGTGACAGCAATATTTAGACATAATCATTTTTAGTATGTTCATTAATAATGATAACTTCATTCTGTTAATGTTCAACCACTACATGTGTTATTTTTTTTCCTGTGCAAATTCAAAATGACAACATGCTTTACTTAAGACATGTCAGTGTGCTCAGGCTCATCATTCTCCTCCACTGGCCAGTGTGACTGCTTTACTCAGTGTCTTACTACTGTGCAGTTGTCAAAAGGCACTCAAGAGATACTGACTCTCTGCTCCGTGTGTATGAAGCTGAGACGCACTGATATACTCACACTGCACATCAAGACGTTTAGGAGGAGATCTGTTTGTCCCAATCCCATTCTCTGCCTCACAGATATATTCTCCTGCATCCTGCAGTGTGATGTTTTTAATGGTGTAACTGTCCTCTGGTCCTCCTGTCTCTGAGGATACAGCTCTATTATTCTTATACCAGGTGTATCTCTGCACTGGTGGGTTGGCATTGCTGCTGCAGGTCAGAGTCACTGAACTGCCCTCCACTATTTCACCAGAGGGACTCACTGATACTGAGATGCTCTTAGGAGGATCTGAAAGATAAAAAATCAGGTCCTGAAGTTTTTTATAGATGTCACACTGAGGGGTGACATCTATGTATATATACTGATATACTGATACTGAGATGCTCTTGGGAGAATCTGAAGGAGGGAACAATGGTTTGTAGTTTCATGTGAAATTTAAACCTGACTCAGGCATACTGTATGTAGTGTGCCAGCAGTCATACCTCCATGCACTCTGCTCCTGCCAAATGGCTGAAGCTAAGCAGGTGTGGGCTTGGTTAGTACTTGGATGGGAGACCACCAGGGAATTCTGAGTTGCTTCTGGAAGTGGTGTTGGTGAGCCAGCAGGGGGCAATCTTCCCTCTGGTACAAATAAGACCCCAGTGCCCCAGTGCAATGACGGGGACACTGTGCTGTAGGAGATGCCGTCTATCGGATGAGACGTTAAACCGAGGTCCTGACTCTCTGTGGTCATTAAAGTTCCCATGACACTTATCACTAACAGTAGGGGGTTCCCCGGTGTCCTGGTCAAATCCCCGATCTGGCTTTCGCAAACTTGCCACTAAAAATCATCCCCAGATTTAATTGGTTAAATAAATGTTCTCTCCCTCTCCACCTTCGCTAATGTGGGGTGAGCGTTCTGGTGCAAAATGGCTGCCGTGCATCACCCAGGTGGGTGCTACACATTGGTGGTGGGTGAGGTGAGTTCCCCTTCACTGTAATGCACTTTGAGCATCTGGAAAAGTGCTATATAAATGTTATTATTATTAATAATAATAATAATAATAATAATAATAGTGTTTTCCCATCATTGCATTATGGCATGTTTTCAGGTATTCACGTTTCATGCAATGCTATAATGACAGAACATTTACATTCAGCATAGTATAATCTGTACAATTTAGCTGAAAATGATATTTCAATTCTTTCAAAACTGTGAGATTTGAAGAATTTTGGCCTCTGGTACTCACATCTCACATTAAGAGTCACAGCAGGGGAATGAAGCTCATAGCCTGTTACAGCACAGGAGTATCTGCCTGCATCTTCACTGCTGGCTGTGAACCGGTGACTCTGATTAGTGAAGGGCAGAGGAGATCTGTCCCTGTACCAGATGAAGGCTGGGCTGCCAGTCAGAGTGCAGGTGGTGCTACAGTTCAGTCTCACACTCTGTCCCTCTGTCACTGTGTCAGGATTCACCTTCACCTGTAGATCTGCAAATAGCAAATTAAACCTGTAATAAAGCTTCCAGTCATACTTGTGGGTAGAGAATCCTCTGAGTTCATAGCATAAAATAATTACCAGTGACTTCCAAAGCGACACCAGGTTCTCCAGTATATTGATTATGGTCAGTCAGGAACCTGAATCGGTATGTTTTTGAATCAGTTACTCTCAGTTGGTTTATTCTAAAAGTGCAGTCACTGCTCTGATTCCCCAGGTACTCCACACGGTGAGAGTACTCTGGGTCCTGGGACAGGTCCTCAGGCTCCTGTGGCTTGTTCCAGTGAATAAACCAGAATGTTTTCTGCACTCTGTGAGATGTGGGATATGAGTAAGTGCAGCGCATGTCTATTGAAGACTCCTTTAAGGCACAGATCCTCTCAGGGGTGTAAGTCACTCCCCATCCCTCCTCGCTCAGAGCACCTGAAAAATACAAACACACCCACACACACACACACATGCAGACACACATACAGGCACATACACACACACACACACACACACGCGCACACATACACACGAACACATGTATACATACACATACATACATACACACATGCGCACACATACGCAAATGCACACACACACGCGCGCACACACACACAAATTCACGCACGCACACACACAAATACACTGCTCAGAAATCCTTTAAAACACAGATGTGTTGGCAACATGACAGATAAGAGATTCAATTAAAAAAAACTTTAAAACAACTGCACCTAATTTCTCCAAAACTATGGAACATCAATAATTGTACTTGTATTTCAATACTAACTGATGTCAGTAGATGGCAGTAGCCGCCGATCAATGTGAGATTCGCAGGTACAGGAAGTCTTGCTTAGTAGCTAGCTTTGCTAGAATGCAGTAGCAAACAAAGCTAGTTATGAGTGAGTGTCTTCGTATACCGTCGGCTGAAAACTGTTATGTTTTGCTTGCAGTGAAAACAAACTGCTTTCATTAAAACGTGGCACCGGAATACTTGTGTCTGTGTCATTCTAAGAATGCAACATGCACAATCAACAGCTCCGATCATTTAGTACAGCCACAGATATTTATATCATGCCTCTGTCTCAGTTTCAAAGCTCAGTGTGAAGAGAAACTTCATCTAAAAGGATCTCTCTTTTTTCCCGACTCTTCAGATGAGCGATGTTGCACTACTCTAAACGAATGTACTGTAGAACATTATATTATATAAATTACATATATTCTTTAATGCAATTTAAATGCATTCACTTTTGTTGCTTCTGATTGAGTTAATGAAGGGAGACTAATAAATAGGAAAACATGCTGATAAATACTTTATATGTAGACTGAAACATCAGAACAACTTTTGGAAAAAAGACACAAACATTTTACCTGACACGGAGAGGACGATTACCAACAAGGTATTGAAGAGCATGGCTGCATCAGATTGAAAATATTTATCCAAATACACATATACAGGTCTTGATTATTATTTACACTGTGAAAATGAACAGCACAAACAACGATTGTCAGAGTATTCTATTAATTAGCAGAAATACCAGAATATCAATTACTACACAAGCACACACAGTGAGTTAATGTGCTGCTAATGCCTAAAAATGATTTGGGTTTCATTAAGATCTCACAAAGATCCCAGAAAGCAGAGACGCAAACAACCTTTTACTTGATGAATGATATTTGTATGGAAAAAGCAGCAATCATTTCTAGTCAGAAAATGCATTTTATTTTATATTTGATTCAAGTTTAATCTTCTTGCACCACAAAATATCATGACGTAGTTTTGACTGAATTAAATAATATGATAATACACTTACCAGGAGAGAATTCTGATCTGGCCTCAGTTGTTTGCTAATGTGCCATTAGTATTAAACAGCCTTGCAGACAGAGCAGTGTGGCTGAATATGATCGTAAATACAATGCTTCACACTAAATATAAAAGTAGAATGTGTTAGAGATCTGACTCACTTCCTGAAGGTGATACATGTTTTAGATTTTATCAGATAAAATTGTCTGAAGAAAATAAACAGTCGTTTGCTTTGTGTCTGGACTGGACCAGTAGTGCCTTTTCAAAAAGACTGGGTAATTCTCATTTCTTTGCCCCCACTGTATTGAAATTCTGGTGTCAATAATTATGTTCATTTTTGCAAATTACACTTATAAAATAAACATAACTACTATGTTTACAAAAATGATTCCAGATTACAACACAAACTGTTGCTAAGATCTGAGGCTTTGGCTATTCCAATACATCCATCAATCCATCCATTATCTATACCCGCTTATCCTGAGCAGGAGGTGGTGCTGGAGCCTATCCAAGCATGCATTGGGCGAGAGGCAGGAATACACTCTGGACATGCTGCCAATCTATCGCAGGGCACACACCATTCACTCACACATCCATACCTATGGGCAATTTAGAGTCTCCAATTGGCCTATTTGCATGTTTTTGGATCGTGGGAGGCAACCGGAGTACCCAGAGGTACATGCAAATTCCAGACAGAAAGGCCCCAAGCCGAGATTCGAACCCAGTGCCTTCTTGCTGTGAGGCAACAGTGCTACCCACTGCACCACCGTCCCACCCCTATTCCAATGCATGTACAGTAGAGGTTAATATAAAAGTGACTGTAAAAGGTGTGATAGGCATCAGGCACAGGTAAACACTCATACATTCAGGAGCCCTATACAAAATCCATTACCTAAACCAGATTATTTAATTCAGTTTAGCAAAAGATCTTCCAGGAATTTGATCTGAAATGACTCATCTATTTTTATAATAGCCCCATCTACAGATATTAATATTAAATGTATTGAATCCATCTATCCCTCCTAGGTTAATTTTACTGCCACAAACAGCATGCTTTACCATTGCCGTTCGTAGCTCAGTCGTGTTCATGTTTCATGCACCGGATTTTTGACATGAAATCGAAACATCAACAAAACGCTGCTGCAGCTTAGCCTATAACCCCCTGATCAACATAAAGATTGCACTTACTTTCGCAGAAGATAAAAGGAGCGGACAGGTGTACTTATCTTTGTATAAGTATCACAACTCTGGTGCCTCAAAGCGGGTACTGTGAGGTACCCCTGCTTGGCTCTTTTGTGCAGAGGTGTAGCGGGCGCGGCTGTGGGTAAAGATGCCTAATTTCAGATAAGTGCCACCCTGACCACAGACAGTGCAGGAAGTTAAAATACCGCTCACTTCCTGCAGCCTGTTCTATTCTTTATTTTATTCCACATCTCAGTTCAGTGTACGGTGCTGCAGCACTGTTTCTGTGGTTGATGTTCATGCAACCTTTTAGAACCTTGGTTTTGCTTTGCCTGTTATACGGTCCTTCATGCACATAATTAGTTGCAATTTCAATGCTGATATTTCATAAATATGACTTTTACTACATACAACCTCTTGTACGGTATTGTGTTAGTTATTGTATCTTCCACATTTCACAGAGATTAACTAGATCCTCACATGTGAACAAAATGGAACTTATTTATTTGTTTATTTATTTGTTTTTATTTTATTTTTTGGGGGTGGGGGTGGGGCGAGGGGGATATGCAGGCAAAACATAATGGCCGTATGAAGAAAATAATGATAATATTTTTCAGAACAGAGGTTTGAGGTTCACAGTGCTTTACAATGCTCAAATAAATCATAATACAGTAATACACAAAATAAAACAATGTACGTAAAGAAAACAAATAAAAAGATGCATTATTTCAAATAGCTAAACAGACAGAAACAGTAAATGTGGGCTCAATACAACAAGGCAATGTAAAATGTGAAACTAAAACACTGTTGTAAAGGATTTTCGACCTTGCCTTTAAAAGTGACTTAAATTTGGAGATTATATTCTGCATTAATCTGCATTATAATCTTCCCATTCAATGTGAGAGAGTACATGCACATGTACATGAGTTATGAGCGTGTGAGTAACAGGGTTATATAAACGTGTAACGGTGTCACAGGAGCATGCATGCAGCAGGGTTACATGAACATGCATGTTGCAGCAGGGTTACATGAACATGCATGTTGGTTAGAGGGTTACAGTACTCTGGGAAAAATCCTCCACCAACAGCTCTTTATAAAATGGATAATCTAGCAGAACCAGACAGCAGTTCTGTAAAGTTAAAGACAAAAAGAGACTCTTTCACCCTGATCTCCACCATTTCTCATTCTCTGCAGATTCTCTCCTCTGTGTGTTTTAATTCCACACTGAGGCCTCGTCAGCTCTCTGATGCACAGAGTTTGTGTCGCTGGCTGCGTTTGTCACTCTCTGAAGGCTCTGCTCTGAGGTGAGACACAGGAAGAGACTCAGTCACACATAAGTGCACCTCCAGTTGCACTTTTAAAATGAACCTGTGGCCACACAGTCCCTTGCATTCCCTATCCACTCTGTTGTCCCAAAAAACAGATTCCTGTGTTGACTTAGTGGATTATATATCACAGAATCACTTGAAGATTTAACATTACAGAAGTATATTTTTCACATGTTAAAAAATCATACTAAATAATATCCACAGATACAATTACAACATATTGAGAGTTAAGTGGGGGATATTCCTCAATAGTTTTAACCAATAAAAATAAGGAGGAAGACTGAAACTGACTGCATCACACAGTGATGAACTGGATGAACTGTAACTTGCCTGGTGTGTATCTGTGCTTTGTGTCTTCTGCCCAGCACAGACCTGCTGACTTTGTAGTTTCATAAAAATACAGCATGTACACAGAACTGCCCTTTGCTTTTCTGAACGGCTGGTACGGTTATAATGGTTAAGAATATCCAGGAGGGAACTTGTTACTTACAGTAAGAGAGCGTCTGCTCCTCCGTCTCTCTCTGTTGGTGCTCTTCTTCCTGCTGAAATGTGGGGGGGGGGGGGTTAGTCACAGACCTTCAGGAGCTGTGGATCAGTCATCCCAGACGACATTTGGTCATAACATTCCTACCTGCTCCTCTGAATTCAACAGCAAATTAGTAAACATACTGCATATCTCTCTGATATCTAATGGTGAATATCTATAATCATGTCTTCTCAGTGATGATTGGTACCCACATGCTTTTTCATTGCAAACATTTACCTTGTGCACACCATGACAGTAAAGAGTGCAAAAGCCACAGAGATTCCAACAACTGTCCATACGAGCACTGTCGTATCTCCTGCTATAAATAAACAGATATAGCATTTCAATTTACATTTATATAGCAGAGACTTTAATCCAGAGTTGTGTAAAATAAGTGCATGCATAAAGGTAGGAAGGTCAATGCAACACTCAGAAAATCAATTAAATCACTGTTAAATATGAGTTAGGTGTGTCAACCAGCAAACAAACTAGATATCGGTGATCAAATATGCAAGTGATCTATAATGGATACTGACACAGGAACAATCACCCTTCTTCAAAACGATAGAGGTGTTACTGTACATTACGTGTTACTCACCTTTTATATTGTCTGACACAGGAGTAGAGGTCTGAGCTCCATGAGTGTTCTGAGCCAAGCAGTAGTACTGTGCTCTGCTCCAGGATGGCACTAGACATAAAGTTTGAATATATAATGTTTATTTTATCTCCGTGTGAATACATTGATATAAGTTGGAAAAGTATCAGGACAGTGATACAATTTTTGTTGTTTTTGTTCTGTACTCCAGCAGACTGAAAGATTTGGGGGCATTCACATCCATCAGATGATCCGATGTATAAAGTACTGCCCTTTTTATAAATAGTCCCAATACCTTGTGTTCTTGGGAGCATCTGAAATCAATAGAAAAATGTTTTACATTTTTTATTTTATTTATTTATTAATTTAAAAGTTTATAATGGAGCTGAAATCTCACACTGTGTGTCATTTCCCCCTGTGTCATGAACTGGATATACTGTAGCTTTTATAGGGTTCTGGTAAATGTCACCAGATAGACAAGCTTCAATAGTGACATCAGTATTCAGATATAATTGTTTTTAGCATGTTCATTAATAATGATAACTTAATTTTGTTAAAGTTCAACTGCTACATGTGATACTTTTTTTCCCTGTGCTGTGCAAATGCAAAATGCAGAGGTGGACATTCCAGGGGTCAGAAAGTAAAAGTCCTGCCATGTATTTCATCCACCCCTGAACTCAGCCAGCTGATTTAGCTCTACCTCCTGGCTGAAGAATGGTGCTCATTAGCAAATCCAGGTGGCTGGAACAAAATCCTGGGATGAACTTTTACTTTCTGAACCTGGATTGGCCACCTCTGGCAAAACGACTGCAGGCTTTACAGATGTAAGACATGTCAGTATGATCAGGCTCATCATTCTCCTCCACTGGCCAGTGTGACTGCTTTACTCAGTGTCTTACTGCTGTGTAGTTGTCAAAAGATACTCAAGAGATACTGACTGTCTGCTCTGTGTGTCTGAAGCTGAGATGCACTGATATACTCACACTGCACATTAAGACGTTTAGGAGGAGAGATGTTTTTCCCAATCACATTCTCTGCCTGACAGGTGTATTCTCCTGCATCCTGCAGTGTGATGTTTTTAATGGTGTTACTGGATCCTCTCCATGAGGATTCAGCCCTATTCTTAAACCAGGTGTGTCTCTGCACTGGTGGGTTGGCATCGCTGCTGCAGGTCAGAGTCACTGAACTTCCCTCCACTATTTCACCAGAGGGGCTCACTGATACTGAGACGCTCTTCGGAGGATCTGAAAGAGAAAATAACAGGTCTTGCAGTTTTAATTAAAATTCACACTGAGGTGTTCTTGGGAGCATCTAAAATCATTAGAAAAATGTGCTCAATTCCATATAATTTCTTACTCACTGTGTTGCGTCTCAAAACACTAGCAAAGACATTTATTTCAAAGTAATGTTTATAATGGAGCTGAAATCTCACAACGTGAAGTGGAGGGGTGGTGTGGTAAGGTCGCCATCTACAGGCGGAGTGGGCGCAGTATAGCTGGCTAATAACCACGCCTGTTTGCAGTTACAATTGATTGGTAATGGTTTATATGCTCTGCCTGCAGTGAGACCGGGGTGCTGGAATGAGAGACGCACGCAGGAGCGGCATGCCATCTAATCCCCATCCTTATCGTGTGTGTTTTGTTTTGGTTTTGTTTCCGTGCTTTTGGTATCGAGCGCACAATAAAGCCTTGGTGCCTCTACCAACGTCAGATTTAGTGGTTTGTGGGGAATAGGACTGCAGAACCTGTTACAGTAAATGTCCCAGTATATCATGCTTTGTTACAAAATGAACTGGATATACTGTAGCTTTTTAAGGTAGTTGGTAAATGACACAGCAGAATCAAGTTTTCAAAAGTGACAGAAGTATTTAGATATGTCTTTTTAGCATCTTCATTAATAATGATAACTTCATTTTTTAAAGTTGAACAGTTACATGTGGTACCTTTTTTGCCCTTTGCAAACTCAAAATGACTACACGTTTTACCTAAGACATGCCAGTATGATCAGGCTCATCACTGTATGATAATGCAATTATATCTGATTTCTCCTCCACTGGCCAGGGTGACTGCTTTACTCAGTGTCTTACTACTATGTAGTTGTCAAAAGATACTCAAGAGATACTGGCTCTCTGCTCTGTGTGTCTGAAGCTGAGATGCATTGATTTCCTCACACTGCACATCAAGACGCTTAGGAGGAGATCTGTTTGTCCCAATCCCATTCCCTGCCTGACAGGTGTATTCTCCTGCATTCTGCAGTGTGATGGTTTTAATGGTGTAACTGTCCTCTGGTCCTCCTGTCTCTGAGGATACAGCTCTATTATTCTTATACCAGGTGTATCTCTGCACTGGGGGGTTGGCATCACTGCTGCAGGTCAGAGTCACTGAACTGCCCTCCACTATTTCAGCAGAGGGGCTCACTGATAATAAGATGCTCTGAGGAGGATCTAAAAGAGAAAATAACAGGTCCTGCAGTTTTATATAGATCTCACACTTACCTCAGTTAAAGTATGTTTCCTTTTCCTCAGTGTTTCCAATATGTCATTTTGTTTGACTGCTATTATTGCAATGCCATCTTTCTTTCAATTTTCAGAATTAACTTAATCCGATATCATTTCTAAACATAATAACTTCCATTTCCTAATCATTATCTGCAGGTTGCTCTTCTGCCCAGTTCTCATGTCTTTTAAAGGTACATTAAAGTACAACTGCATCACCGCTTTTCAAAATGAGTAACAAATGACACTCAGTAAAGTTAAATGCATGAGTTTGTCCTCAAATACTCACAAAGAGTCACTGCTGGGGACAGGAGATTCTCATGGCCTCTTACTGCACAGGAGTAGCTGCCTGCATCTCCACTGCTGGCTTTGAACTGAAGGTAGTTATGATTTTCATATTTCTGGGCGGTGTAAAACGGAGATTGTCCATTCTTGAACCAGATGAATGTTTGGCTGCCAGTCAGGTCAGTGCAAGTGATTTTACAGGTTATTGTCACCCTCACTCCCCCTCTCTCCTTGTGTCAGATTTCATTTCAACCTTTACACCTGAGTGAGAAGAAGAAATACAATACCACAATATACTGAGTTATTCAACAAAATTCCACATTGTACAGCACCCACAATAAATGTATGAATGCATATTACTGTAAATGGTCCAGCTTTTCATTTCAATTAAAGATTGAAGTCAACTGAGACCCCAAAATCTCAATCTGTCTGATAATGGAATGCTTGTGCTCTGGATTGGCTGGCATAACGTGGTGAAAACATGCAGTCATTCCCCACTCTTTTAAAAATTATTTGGTGGCAGATAAAGGGTGATACCGCCAACTACAGGGCATTGTATTATCTCATAAAAAACACGTTTTCAAAGCACAAAAATGCCAAGTTACTCACACATGCAAAGCACTGCCTATAACTCATTCATTCAAACTGGCTAAATCTAGGCCTGCCATTAAAAGTATTGATATCAAAATGACGCCAAGTTACTGTACTACAAACTATATATAGGATATCGTGCCTCACTGAAATTAAAGAAGCGGTATTCCAAAGCAATGCTGCGCAATGTTTTCTTAACATAGAAGGCACAAGACAATTCAGACATGCCTGCGTCTTTTATCATCTGGCAATGTAGCACCTTACGCCTTTGCACTATACAGAGATGTACGATGTTGTTCTTGGACAGCATTGTTGGACAGGCCAATCCGCTTCTTGGGCGGGCCGAATGCTACACTGTATTACTACAATGGAAATGTAGGTATAGAGCCTAGCCAAACAGATATCAGAGGTTTTTGGATAAGGCATTATAATCTGACTGCATGTTCTTCCCCCTTTCAGCTTTAACAGACAGGCTGCAACATTTAGAATTATATGCATTGGCTATTTTCACTGAAGATGCTGCCCATCCAAGCCATTCTAAATGACAGTACAGAATTACTCACACAGCACTTTGGGATTTATATCCTGCAGTGTGATGGTTTTAATGGTGTAACTGTCCACTGGTCCTCCTGTCTCTGAGGATACAGCTCTATCATTCTTATACCAGGTGTATCTCTGCACTGGTGGGTTGGCATCACTGCTGCAGGTCAGAGTCACTGAACTGCCCTCCACTATTTCCCCAGAGGGGCTCACTGATACTGAGGTGTTTTTAGGAGCATCTGAAAGAGAAAAGGTCCCGCAGTTTTACTGTGCAGTTCAAAGTAAATGCAAGTTCATTGTGAATTAAATAAAATAAAATAATATTTGAATAAAAATTCACACATTAAACATTCTCATATATCTGTAAGGATAGAATGGACAATTACAAATGTGTATTATAATGACATTTTGTTTGACGGCTATTATTCAAATGCAATCTTTCCAATAAGGGCATTTTAGGATTACCTTGATCCGACATCGTTTGTAAACACAATAATTTCCATTTCCTAATCACTATCTGCAGGTTGCTCTTCTGCCCTGTTCTCATGTCTTTTAAAGTTACATTAATGTTCAACTGCATCGTCACTTTTTCAAAATGAGTTACGTTGTTATGAAATATTTGGTTGTCATTCCGTTTTAAATTACTACCGCTGGTTTTGCGATAGGGGATGAATACCGCATGGGGGCCCCCTGGTGGCCACGGGGGCCCTAAGCAGCCGCTTAGTTCGCTTATGCCTCGGGCCGGCCCTGCATGCATTATTTCCCAATAAAACAGAAGATGGGCAGACACTCACATTTCACATTGACTGCAGGGGAAGTGACTCCTCCTGTAGCACAGGAGTAGAGATCTGTATCATCAGTGCTGGCTACATTGAGGGAGTATTTACACTCATAGGGCACAACTTTTCCATTCTTGTACCAGGTAAAGGTAGGGTTGCCACTCAAAGTGCAGATGCTGCTACAGGTCAGTGTTACACTCTGTGCCTCATTCTGTGTCACTTTCACCTGAAGACCTGCACACAAGAATCAACATGATAAAAAGACCATTCTGTTTCTATTAGAAAATAATTAGGAGTACTGCCAGTTAATAGTATAAAAATAAAGTTTAGAATCACCTGTAAATGTCAACGAGACTCCAGAATGACCAGTATATTTTCCACCATAACTGTCGGTCAGGAACTTGAAGCGATATATTGCTGAATCACTTTCTCTCAGCGGGTTGATTCTAAAAGTGCAGTCACTGTTCTTACTCCCATTGGACAGGTCTTTACCCTCCTGTTTACTGTTCCAGTTGTAACCCGTTAGAAAAAATAGCAACGCTTTAAAAGGGTCCTGTAGCTTTAAGGAAGAGAGACCTCCAACCCACAAGGCAGGCAACCTCCTAGACCTGATCTTCCTGAGGACCTGCTCCAGCTCCAATCTTACGGTTACCACCCTGCATACGTCTGACCATCATTTCATCTCCTTCTCCCTCCCCCTCTCTCCACATCCTCCCTCTCCCCCTCCCATCCCCACTGTCACTGTCCGCCATAACCTCCGCTCCCTGTCACCCTCTTCTTTTGCTCCCAGAGTGACTGCTTCCCTCCCGCCTCTTCAATCATTTTCCAAGCTCCCCACTAACTCTGCATCCTCCACCCTAACTTCATCTCTCTCCTCAGCACTCGACTCCCTATGCCCCTTTGTCCCTAGGCCAGCACGTTCATCTCCTCCCAGTCCATGGATGTCTGACATCCTACGCACCTCCAGGGCCACCCTCCGCGCTGCTGAGAGGAAGTGGGCCAAATCCAGGGACCCATCTGACCTCTCAGCCTATCAGTCTCTCCTGACAGAGTTCTCTTCTGCTGTCACTGCCACTAAGGCAAAATTCTACCAAACCAAAATTCATAACTCCATTTCTAACCCTCGTCAACTTTTCTCTATTTTCTCTTCTCTCCTCAGCGTGCCACCTCCTCCACCCCAGTCTTCCTTCACTGCAGATGACTTTGCAGTATTCTTTGACGAAAAGATTGCAGACATCCGCAGCTCCTTTGCCCCCTCCGCCCCCTCTGCATCCTCCGCCCCCTGTTTCTCCACATTTTCTCTCCTCTCAGACACTGAAGTCTCCCAGCTTCTGCTCACTCACCGCCCTACCACCTGCGCCCTCGACCCTATCCCCTCATCTCTCCTTCAAGCAATCACACCAGACATCCTCCCTTTTGTCACCTCCCTCGTGAACTCCTCCCTATCTTCTGGATGTTTCCCCTCATCCTTCAAGAGGGCCCACATCACCCCGCTCCTGAAGAAACCCACACTAGATCCTTCAGTCATTCAGAACTACCGCCCGGTATCTCTCCTCCCTTTCCTATCCAAAACACTTGAACATGCTGCATCTAACCAGCTCTCTGCTTTCTTCTCTGAGAACAACCTGCTTGATCCCCACCAGTCCGGCTTCAGGCCTGGCCACTCGACCGAGACTGCACTCCTCTTGGTCAGTGAGTCACTCCATGCCGCACGAGCAGCCTCCCTCTCCTCTGTCCTGATTCTTCTAGACCTCTCCGCTGCATTTGACACTGTGGACCACTCTATCCTCCTGTCCTCCCTGGCAGTAACAGGGATCCGCAGCTCAGTCCTTGACTGGATTGAGTCTTACCTCTCTGACCGTTCCTTCCAGGTTGCCTGGGCGGGTAAGGTATCACCACCCCGTCCCCTCACCACCGGAGTTCCCCAGGGCTCAGTCCTCGGTCCCCTTCTCTTTTCCTTGTACACCAGATCCCTTGGCCCTGTAATATCTGCCCATGGCTTGTCCTATCTCTCCTATGCCGACGACACGCAACTCTTTCTCTCCTTCTCCTCATCGGACACACAGGTCCCTGCCCGCATCTCCGCTTGCCTGAGGGACATTCAGAGCTGGATGGACAATCACCACCTGAAGCTCAACCCGGGAAAGACGGAGCTAATCTTTATTCCTGCTCTATCCTCTCCCCTCCTCGACTTTTCCATTTCCCTAGGGGACACCGTAGTGACATCATCACCCTGCGCCAAGAATCTCGGAGTGGTGATGGACAACAGGCTGTCCCTCTCCAAGAACATTGCAGCAGTAACCCGGGCATGCAGATTTTTCCTGTACAACATCCGCAGAATCCGCCCCTTTCTCACCACCTACTCAACCCAGCTCCTGGTCCAAGCAATGGTTCTATCCCGCCTGGACTACTGCAACTCTCTTCTGGCTGAACTACCGGCATCTGCCACCAGACCCCTGCAACTCATTCAGAATGCTGCAGCTCGTCTGGTCTTCAACCTCCCCAGACACTCCCACGTAACTCCCCTGCTCACTACCCTCCACTGGCTGCCTGTTATAGCTCGCATCAAATTCAAAACATTGGTCCTAGCATACCAGGCAGTCAAGGGATCAGCCCCAGCATACCTCCACAAGATATTCAAACCCTACATGCCAGCCAGATCCCTCCGTTCTGCTACCTCAGGACGCTTAGTACCTCCCCCTCTTCGCATCTGCACTTCCAGAACACGTCTCCTGTCTGTTCTGACCCCAAGATGGTGGAATGACCTCCCTGTGGAGGTCAGAACAGCTGAGACACTGACCCATTTCAAACGACGACTGAAGACTCACCTCTTCAGGCTGCACCTCTCCCCATCCCTCCCTTCCCCCCTGTAAATGACTAAACTTAGGGTTGTAACTAGGCAGCTGTTTCGTAGGTGACTTAGGTGCATTAACTGTCTTAACGACTACTTGTATTTTTTCCATAGATTGTGTTGTTGCCGTTCTCGTTGTTAGTGTTAATCAGTTTAACCATCAGGGCCCAAGTTTAACTATGCGGTTGTTCCCTGCACTTGGACCGGTACTTCTCTCTAGGGATTTCATCATACTTGTTCCTGGTTATGGTTATACACTTTGTTGTACGTCGCTCTGGATAAGAGCTTCTGCCAAATGCCTGTAATGTAATGTAATGTAATAATGTAATGAGGCTCCCTACCTAACGGGTTAGGAGGACTTGTTTTGCATCCCTCATTAGTTTTATTGGCTGTAACAGGTAGTAATGTCTTAAGATTATTCTGGAAAATAGTTAGCCCCGCCCACTCCCAAGGACTTGGTTGAGACTGTCTGTCGCACAGGAGAGAGTGCACAGCAAGAGGGGAGAACGGGAGAGAGAAAAAGACGATCAGAAGTAGAAAATCATAATCATTAATTTAAGCAGTAAACTTAAAGAGCAGCTCCTTAAATGACCCAGGGACCAAATATTTTCCAGATCGCACACTTTAATTTCTTTCCTTGGGATCTTGGTGAGTTTAAATATTAAATTTTACTAAAGTATCGTAACTGTAGCAGCAACACGTGTGCTATTAACTCCGTGTTCCTTGAAAATAGCGTTAGCCACACGTGGCATTTAATATTTTTTCAGTTTCTTCCTTTGGGATCTCGGTGAGTTTATATTTTAAATTTAGCTAAAGTATCGCCATTGTAGCAGCCGCACGTGTGTTATTAACTCCGCGTTTCCACGTGGTATGTATAGCTATTGAGTTTCTCTCACATAAAGTTGAATGTTGCTATTTGAAAGCGTGAATGGCACTGTTATAGTAGTTCTATCATACGTGTATGAATGTGCCCTGTAATAACCTTGTGTTGGAGTTAGCTAATGCAGTACTGTTAGAAACCATGCACTAGCACTTAGCTAGTGCACAACAGTGGTGTATATGATGTAGCCGTATCTTCCATTGTGCATGACAATGCAAGAGGGTTAGTTCACATGCATTTAAATGATTTTACAATCAACTAATGATTTACTTGATTGTTAAAGGTTTATTGCCATATATTTATATTGAGTTCATGGTTTAAAAATGATTTGCTATAGTTACATGGAAAATACCTTGATCATAATTCATGATAGCCTAAATGGTTAAAGAGCGATATAATATTTGATAAAAGGAAACTGTACAGTTGAGCATTTATAAAGAGTACTATTTGGTTTATTGGTAACACTTTTACACTTTTGAGGTTGCAATGATGCCTTAAAGAAAAGAACTAAGATTGAGAAAAGTATGCAGTTGTTATAATAGCCTGTTATCATACAGGCTGGGTTTTTTTTGGATACCCTAGAAGAAACCTGTGAACCTAGGATTTTCTCCCTGACGAGGGAGATGGCGAGCCGACCAACTTGACCAACTTGATTCATCTTCATCCACTTGAGGAAGGACGCCCTGATTCCCCTTGTTTCTCCCAACCCCACTCCTGTGTGGTAGGATTGTGATTGAGAAATTACATAATTTTATTGTGCACCCAACCAACAAAACTGACTTGAAACTAACTAAGTTGAACTAAACCAGACTGAACAGAAGACATTCAGAACTTAATAGACAGTGAATACAGTTACAACACTCAGGACATTGATATGAAGACAAATTCATGTGGCTGAATGTGATAAGTAAATGCTGGCTTTACATGTTGTCATTACACTTTCTTTAATACAGTTCTAACCATTTTGCACTTACTTTCTGGCTCCGGTTGTTCATTGTGTCCATCTCATCATTCATAACCTCTCCTTACAAACCTAGCTTTAACACGAAAATATTTACCTACTGCTAACTGACCTTTAGGTGGGTTACACAGTCATAAATAACCCAGAATGTTTTCTGCACTGTGTGAGATGTGGGATATGAGTAAGTGCAGCTCATGTCTACTGAAGACCCCTTTAAGGCACAGATTCTCTCAGGGGTGTAAGTCACTCCCCATCCCCTCTGGCTCAGAACACCTGAAAAACACACGCACACATGCAGACACACATACACAAACACACTGCTCAGAAGTCCTTTAAAACACAGATGTGTTGGCAACATGACAGCTAAGGGATACAGTTAACAAAACTCTAAAACAAGTGCACCTAACTTCTCCAAAACTATGGAACATCAATTATTGCACTCGTATTTCAATACTAACTGATGTCAGTAGATGGCAGTGGCCACCAATCAATGTGAGATTTGCAGGTACAGGAAGTTTTGCTTAGTAGCTAGCTTTGCTAGAATGCAGTAGCAAACAAAGCAAGTTAAGAGCAAGCGTCTGTGTCATTCTAAGAATGCAACATGCACAATCAACAGCTCCGATCATTTAGTACAGCCACAGATATTTATATCATGCCTTTGTCTCAGTTTTAAAGCTGAGTGTGAAGAGGAACTTCATCTTAAAGGTTCTCTCTTGTTCCCCTCTCTTTTCAGATGAGAAACTTTGCACTACTCTAAACTAATGTACTGTAGAACATTAATTTATATATATTATATACATTCCTTAATGCAATTTAAATGCATTCACTTTTGTTGCTTCTGATTGAGTTAATGAAGGGAGACTAATAAATAGGAACACATGCTGATAAATGCTGTATATGCAGACTGAAACATCAGAACTACATTTGGAAAAAAACACAAATAATTTACCTGACACAGAGAGGATGATTACCAACAAGGTATTGAAGAGCATGGCTGCATCAGATTGAAAATATTAATACAAACACATATACAGGTCTTGATTATTATTTACACTGTGAAAATGAACAGCAGAAACAAAGACTGTCAGAGTATTCTGTTAATTGGCAGAAATAGCAGAATAACAATTACTACACAAGCACACACAGTGAGTTTATGTGCTGCTAATGCCTAAAAATGCTTTGGGTTTTATGAAGAGCTCACAAAGATTCCAGAAAGCAGAGACTCAAACAGCCTTTTACTTGATGAATGATATTTGTATCGAAGGGGCTTTTTTCTTTAGTTTTCAGCTTTACACTCTCAGTTCTTTTTATGAGACAGCTTTATTATACTCCTTTTTTCTTTTCGGTTTTGCCCTTTTCGCTGGGTAGTTTTTTGTCAGTATTTAACGGCAGGACTTACCGCCCAGAGGAGTATATTATTCTGTTCTGTCTAGTTAGAATACTCCTTGTCCTTTAGTTCTTATCACCCTTTCATGGGTAGACTACTTAGTCCGATATACCTGGGATATTCTCCCTTAGGAGTATTTAATTTTCTTTACTTGTTTGTTTACTTGTCCCCTTCCTCTAGTCTTCCGAGACCTTGTGGTTACTTCACCCTGTGTGGATAGCTTTCAGATTCCCGTTCAGTCGCGTCCGAACCCCCCCGCCCCCACCCCCCCCATCCCTCCCATCACATCTGTGGGATGTTTTTTTAAAGTACCTGTTTAGTGCTTTTCCTGCACATGTTGTATTCCATCAGCAGAACCCAGGGGGTAACACCTACAGTACAAAATTCTTCAAGCATAGGTTTATTTTGTTTGTTTCATTGAATGATTGTTTAAAAAATTCAAGGTATGCTCTGAATTCTAACGTTTGGTAGTACAAAAATAAACACTAAGAATGTGAAAAACAAATTCACCTCACCTAGAATTTATACTCTAGATGGGATCAGTTCTGTAATAAGCACAATATAATCACAAAATGTGCACAAGAATGTCATAGTAATGTAAATGTTATACAAGTATTAATAAAAAAAATTTAAAAATTGAATTATATATAAAGCTCAATTCTCCAGTATATTTGGCCAACGAATACATTCAGCAATGATAATGGCTATCAGTCACCAACATCTTGGTAATACTTTGTGTACAATATGAAGACATGAGCTGTTATGCATGTAAATGTTGATAGAATGCCAAAGGAATGATCCATTCTGGGTACATCTTTGCAGACTCCAATAACCACAGTCATCCTGGTCATATGACAAAGGCACAGTCATGTGACCTGAGTTCACGAGGAGAGTTTATGTTCACTGGTTTTAATAAATACTCTTAAATGTATTATCCAGTGAAGGAAATGTTTGGTTCATACCGCTTGAGGATTACTTTGCAGACAATTTGCTGTTTAAAGTTCAAGAAAATACACAGGAAATGCTCACACATTAAAAGATGTCCAAATTTACACTGAATAACCAGCATTGGTCCACAGTTTATGAAGCAAGATATCTTCCTGGTTTATTTTCACATGTCCAGTTTTCGAAGTGTGCTGTAGAGAACACAGTCTTCCTTTACAGATGCTTCTGGTGACCTGCATGGAGAAAACAGCGCATTTAGACTCTATTAAAGTCACAGACATTCTCATTCTCATTTCAGTCAATCCTGCCTGAGCCTTTATCACATTTAGACACACCTTGCAACATGAAGCACAAGGAGAAGCTTTAGCCACAGAACAGTAATCTGGAATTTTGGAAAACATTACATCACTGTGATGTCATAGGCTGAGGTCACACAGCAGGGAGATGAAAAGAGAAGAAAGCTGCCAAGCAGAACAAACCAAATGATGAATCTAGATCAGCGGAACACCCAGTCCTCGTGTTACCACGTTCTTCTTTTGACCAGGCAGAGAAGTTCTTAGCAAAGCAGCAGCGAGAGATTACAACATTTTAAAATACTTGAACTGGGCTTTGGGACTGCAACAAACAAGCAACCAAAATATAGAAATAGTGTTCATCAAGGCAACACCCAGTCCTACGAACACATACATATATAAACTGTTACAGATGTACTGAGAAGTACTGGAATCTCAGAAATGCTCATTTGCATTTTTTTCTGAAATGCTCATTTGTATTTTGTTTCCAGGGTTTGTTTTGTACATGCTTACATGTCCAAGTGTTATGGATGCACGTTTTTTGGCTATCATTAATTTCTAATATTGTACACGCTGATGTAAATGTAGCACATCTACTACGGTTAGAATCTAAATAATTCTTTATGTTTTTTTCCAATATAAATCACAGCACAACCATCTCAGCTCTCCCCAGTGATTCACTCTGGTCTATCCAGTGAGACACTCTGGTCTATCCAGTGAGACACTCTGGTCTGTCCAGTGAGAAGCTCTGGTCTGTCCAGTGAGGGTCATTCTCCTGCTGACTCCATAGAGGCCTCGTCTGGCTCCAGTCAGAGAGAGCAGCCTGTGATAAAAGCTGCTGGAGAGAGATAATAGACCTGACACAGCGACAGTCAGCACAGGTAGTATAAAGGTGGGATATTCTCACCTGGGGGCAGCACTGGAGGGGCGGAACTGGATGCTGGCGTACTGAACACCCTCCTCACACTGGGGGAGTGGCTTTTGAACAGTGGAGTACAGAACCTGCTCCTGGTTGTGGGTGTTAGCGGGCTGAACAGAGGCGTAGAGGGGAACTTCACCGTCGTCTCTGTCCGTACCCTGTGTTCCAGTGTGACTCATTGCCATTCCTGAGACGTTGCCATAAATGGGGCTTTTATTCCCCTGCAGGGTAAAGAAAAGAGGCAGGAGAAGGATGGGAAAGTTCCACAGAAAGGTCCTGTTCATTTCAGTGAGCTCCTCAGAGCTGGAGTGAGCTACTCGCCCCCATTAACGACAAAACATGCATTTAACCTGATATAAAAAAATCAGCTAATGACTCAATGTTTCATTTTCAAATACATGCCATCAGCAGTTCAATATCGAATGAACCAGACATACTTAAAAACATACAGACAAACTTAATACACTTAATACGATTTCTTGTCTCTAACATGACCTGTTTTACAATGGGTTTTCATAAAATCTTGGAAAGATTGCATATTGAAGTACTTCTTTCATTCCAAAGCATATATTTGCAATAACCAATAGCAATAATGTCATGCCCCCGTGTTTCGGTTGTCATATGGTTTCCCCTGTGTTTCGGTTATTTCTGTTCCGTGTGCTTTGTTCCTCACCATGTCTTTGCTTTTCCCCACAGGGTGGGCGTGATCTTTCCCCATGCACTCCCTAATCACTTCCAGCCCTCAGCAATTTTCACACTCATTCAGGTCGCATTCCTCACACCCTCCCTGATTAATTCCAATCAGCACCAGACTATAAAGCCACACTTTTTGTTTCTGTCTTTGCCAGATCGTTGATTTGTTGCCCAGCGTCACACCTTGCTATCGCGTTTAAACCCTAGCACAGCACTCATTTCTATACCCTGTTTTCTCTGCACCTTCCTCGGTTTCCTCACCTCGCACTGTTTCCTTGGCCACAGATTGTTTGTTCATGTACCTTGTTCAGTGTTTCCCTGTCTGTCGTGCCTACGTGTTGTCTGCGTTGCGTCTTGTTTCGTGTTCCCCTGTTCTCCCCAGTTACCTCCCCAGCTCCAACCTCCTGAACCAGCCCGTCCTTCACCGGCCTCCCAGTCTCCAGCCCAGCTCCGCCACCGACACCGGAGGTATTCCGTTCAGCGCCAAGCCGTATTCCGGATCTCCCCACAAAACCTCACAGCCCCTGCTCCAAGCCTGCCTGGGTTCCTACCACAGCCTGTTCAACGCCACGCCAAGCTGGATCCCGGACCTCCGCACCTACCCTCACGGTTCCTGTCCCAAGTCTGCCCTGGTTCCTACCGCCCTCTGTCTGTACTCAAATAAACCCCTTTTTGTATTCCATCTACTGCTGTCTCTGAGTCCTGCATTTGGGTCCAGTCCGAGACCGGTTCATAACAAATAAACCATTATCACAACAATAATCTGTGTGTATTTATTCATTGGAAACTGGTGAATACAACACATACAGTACAAGTCACTCTCCCTGGCTCTCTATGTAATGCACAGATTATTACATGCACATAAGCAGTATTGCACTGTGTAACGTTACTGTCACATACTGCAACCCCTTTTGAGAAAATGAAACTGTCCTTAACAGGGGAATACATATAATTAACTCCTGAAATATTTCCATTAAGCATGTCAACACACGTAGAAGATCATAACCTCATACTGTAAATCTGTACATAATCTAATAAACCTTCAAGGTCACATGGCACACACTGCTATGCGTTCTACTTATTTGTAAGAAAGGTTTATTTATTTATTTAGGACCCCCATTTGCAATACACAGGTGCTATATGAATAAATAAATCATATCTCATGATTACTGTTATAAAGAATTATGAGTATTAATCAATCTTCATAACTCTATACTGTATTATGAGCAGATTATAATGCATTATAAGTATATAATGCATTATAGACAGGCATCATAGACAATGTTAACCAAATTTCTGTTTTTGCTTAAAGAATGCATTATGCATTATCAAAATTATATTACGTCCGTAGATAAATACATGTACATATATGTAGACTGATTTAATTAACTCACCTGCCTGTCCCCTTCTGTCTCTTTTGTTGATTTTCTCCTCCTGATTATTCAGAGAAGAAAGAAAAGTAAAAAGTAAATCTACCTTCAGACAAATCTTTAAACAGCCCCCTCTTGTATAAACAGCATTTTGCTTTTGTTTGAATGATGTGTATTGCTGAGGTAATAGTGCCCATATATGTGTATATTTTTATTATTCAGATGTCATTTGGTTACAGGAAATGAGCCTGAGTTATAAGAGGTTTCTTCCTGTCCAGTAAATGTAGTTCTGCTTTATTCAAACCAACACTGGAGCTCATGGGCAAATTGATGCGCTTGACAAGACTGTGTTATGGTCTGTAACTGTCCACATTATTCATATTAAGAACAAGCTTTAAGGGGATTCTGTTACCCCATCATACAGGTTTGATAAACTAATTCAGACACTAAAACGCATCAGTCAGAGTGTATAAAATTGACATCTCAATAAAACAAAATGTCTAATAATGCAGTGGTCTAAGCACTAATCAGACATTAGAGGGGGGGGGGGGGTATGGCATCAGCATGATGTAACATAGCTAAAGCTTGACAAAAACATTCCACAAAAATGTACACTCGTTTTAAACTATGAGTCTAAACCAGACATACAGTAATTCACACTGAAGTGACTACAAACCGACTCATTTACAACCACGTACCTCACGCACACAACACCCAGAAACGCAAGAGCCAAAATGGCAGCAACTCCCACAGCTGCACCCACGATCAGTGACTGACCTCCTAAGACAAGTCAGAGAGATGTAGCCCTGTCAGTTATGATATAGCAGTGTTCATTTCATAACATGCCTCACCAAGGTCCTTAAGGCGGAAGTTCATAAATGTTTAAATACACCCCTTATATGAAATTTTAGTACATTTGAATTTTACTGAATTCAATGCTGGCATCATGATACATTTAGTTAAACTGCTCATCATCATTATCTACCATGATCCAATTCGGATTGTAGCACCAGTATCATGATCAGCATTGGTTTGTAGCCTATGGATCATAATCAATATCGTATTAAATATTGTATCAAATATGTTCTGGTCCTACCTTGCACTGTGACCAGTTGAGCAGAAGCTTTAGCTGAGAGAGCTGTGTCGGCTAGTACAGGAACCAGATATGGGCATGCATACCCTAATTCCCCCCAAAAATATAAACTATAATCTAAATGGGGGTGATGTACTGCATATTGTTTTGGAGGTGATGAAATCCATATATGATTATCCATTATGACCTTTACAAGTAAGTCATACTTTCTTGTCTAGATGAAGGCTGGTCCTAGTTATACATTATTTTCAGTGATACCATGACTAAAAAAATCAAACACGCAAGTAATCTATAACAGATTCTGAAACAGAAACAGTCACCTTTGTTCAAAAGAATAGAGATATTATTGTAGATCACTTGTCACTCACCTTCTGTGTTGATTGACACAGCAGTAGATTTCTGACCTCCATGTTGATTCCGTGCCTCACAGTAGTACTGTCCTCTGTTCCAGGATTTAAAGTTAGAAAAGTTTAAACTCTGTCCAGATCCTGCCTGCCAGACTCCAGGGTCATTCTTCTTAAACCAGGTGTAGTTCTGCACTGGTGGGTTGGCATCACTGCTGCAGGTCAGAGTCACTGAACTGCCCTCCACTATTTCACCAGAGGGGCTCACTGATACTGAGACGCTCTTAGGAGGATCTGAAAGAGAAAATAACAAGTCCTGCAGTTTTAAAGAAAAGTCACACTGAGGTATTCTTGGGAACATCTAAAATCATTAGAAAAATTTGTTAAATTCCATATAATTTCTCACTCACTGTATTGCGTCTCAAAACACTACCAGAGACATTTATTTCAAAGTAATGTTTATAATGGAGCTGAAATCTCACAATGTGATGTGGAGTGGTGGTGTGGATAGGGCGCCATCTGCAGGCGGAGTGGGAGCAGTACAGCTGGCTAACAACCACACCTGTTTGCAGTTACAATTGATTGGTAATAGTTTATATGCTCTGCCTGCAGTGAGACCGGGGTGCTGGAATGAGAGACGCACGCGGGAGCGGCATGCAAGCCAATCCCCGTCCTTATCGTGTGTGTTTTGTTTTGTTTCCGTGTTTTTGGTATCGAGCGCACAATAAAGCCTTGGTGCCTCTAACAACGACGGATTGTGTGGTTTGTGGGGAAAAGGACTGCAGAACCTGCTACAGTAAATAACCCAGTATATCATGCTTTGTTACAAAATGAACTGGATATACTGTAGCTTTTTATGGTAGTTGGAAAATGACACAGCAGAATCAAGTTTTCAAAAGTGACAGAAGTATTTAGATATGTCTTTTTAGCATCTTCATTAATAATGGTAACTTCATTTTTTAAAGTTGATCAGCTGCATGTGGTACCTTATTTGCCCTTTGCAAGCTCAAAATGACTACACGATTTACCTAAGACATGTCAGTATCATCACTGTATGATATTTTAATTATATCTGATTTCTCCTCCACTGGCCAGTGTGACTGCTTTACTCAGTGTCTTACTGCTGTGAAGTTACCCAAAGACACTCAGGAGATACTGACTCTCTGCTCTGTGTGTCTGAAGCTGAGATGCACTGATATACTCACACTGCACATCAAGACGTTTCGGAGGAGATTTGTTTGTCCCAATCCCATTCTCTGCCGCACAGTAGTATTCTCCTGCATCCTGCAGTGTGATGTTTTTAATGGTGTAACTGTCCTCTGGTCCTCCTGTCTCTGAGGATACAGGTTTATTATTCTTAAACCAGGTGTAGTTCTGCACTGGTGGATTGGCATTATTCATGCAGGTCAGAGTCACTGAATTGCCCTCCACTATTTCACCAGAGGGACTCACTGATACTGAGACGTTCTTAGGAGGATCTGAAAGAGAAAATAACAGGTCCTGCAGTTTTAAAGAAAAGTCACACTGAGGTATTCTTGGGAACATCTAAAATCATTAGAAAAATTTGTTAAATTCCATATAATTTCTCACTCACTGTATTGCGTCTCAAAACACTACCAGAGACATTTATTTCAAAGTAATGTTTATAATGGAGCTGAAATCTCACAATGTGATGTGGAGGGGTGGTGTGGATAGGGCGCCATCTGCAGGCGGAGTGGGAGCAGTACAGCTGGCTAACAACCACACCTGTTTGCAGTTACAATTGATTGGTAATAGTTTATATGCTCTGCCTCCAGTGAGACCGGGGTGCTGGAATGAGAGACGCACGCGGGAGCGGCATGTAAGCCAATCCCCGTCCTTATCGTGTGTGTTTTGTTTTGTTTCCGTGTTTTTGGTATCGAGCGCACAATAAAGCCTTGGTGCCTCTAACAACGACGGATTGTGTGGTTTGTGGGGAAAAGGACTGCAGAACCTGCTACAGTAAATAACCCAGTATATCATGCTTTGTTACAAAATGAACTGGATATACTGTAGCTTTTTATGGTAGTTGGAAAATGACACAGCAGAATCAAGTTTTCAAAAATGACAGAAGTATTTAGATATGTCTTTTTAGCATCTTCATTAATAATGGTAACTTCATTTTTTAAAGTTGATCAGCTGCATGTGGCACCTTATTTGCCCTTTGCAAGCTCAAAATGACTACACGTTTTACCTAAGACATGTCAGTATGATCAGGCTCATCACTGTATGATAATGTAATTATATCTGATTTCTCCTCCACTGGCCAGTGTGACTGCTTTACTCAGTGTCTTACTGCTGTGAAGTTACCCAAAGACACTCAGGAGATACTGACTCTCTGCTCTGTGTGTCTGAAGCTGAGATGCACTGATACACTCACACTGCACATCAAGACGTTTAGGAGGAGATCTGTTTGTCCCAATCCCATTCTCTGCCGTACAGTAGTATTCTCCTGCATCCTGCAGTGTGATGGTTTTAATGGTGTAACTGTCCTCTGGTCCTCCTGTCTCTGAGGAGACAGTTTTATTATTCTTATACCAGGTGTATCTCTGCACTGGTGGGTTGGCATCACTGCTGCAGGTCAGAGTCACTGAACTGCCTTCCGCTATTTCACCAGAGGGGCGCACTGATACTGAGGTGCTCTTTGGAGGATCTGAAAGAGAAAATTACAGGTTCTGCAGTTTTATATATCAATCAAAGATTGAAGTCAACTGAGACCCCAAAATCTCAATCTGTCTGATAATGGAATGCTTGTTCTCTCAGAAGAATCTCTTAGTTCTTGTGCATAAATGAATGTAAAATACACAAATGTGACCTCAAACACTCACATCTCACACTGAGAGTCACGGCGGGGGAAACAAGATGCTGATTGTCTCTTACAGCACAGGAGTATCTGCCCGTATCTCCACTTCTGGCTGTGAATGTAAGGATTCTATAGGACTCGTAGAAACTGTAGTCGTCAGGCAGAAGCTGCTCATTCTTGTACCAGATGAAGTTGTTGCTCTCAGTCAGGTGAGTGCAGGTTGCTCTACAGGTCAGTTCCACTGTATCGCCCACTGACACTGTGTCAGAATTTATATCCACCTTCAAACCTGAGTGGGTTAAAAAAGCAAACAGAATGTAACTCAACACACTTCTATTCCACAGTAGAAAATCCAGCAAGGTGATAAAAATGATTTTTTAACGGACATAATGTGCACTAATTATATCAATAACACAAGGAAACATGAGCAGTAAGTTGATGGTCACTAAGAGGATTAGGGCCATGCATTGCTTGTGCCAATATGCTTGTTTTGTTATTTTTGCACAGTGGTGGTAAGTAACTAAGTACATGTACTTTGTTACTGTACTTATGTAGGATATTGGAAACTTTGTACTTTTTCTGAATATGAACAATATTGGCAACTTTCACTTTCTACTCCACTACATCGATAAAGAATTTATGTACTTTTTACTCAAAGACATTTCTATTGACAACTGCCGTTACTTGTTACATTTCTTGTGGTTGGTCGTCAGCCGAATTTTCTCTGGATTGGCTGGCCTAACGTGGTGAAAACATGCAGTCATTTCCCCCCTCTTTTAAAAATTATTTGGTGGCAGATAAAGGGTCCAGTTTTTCATTTCAATCAAAGATTGAAATCAACTGAGACCCCAAAATCTCAATCTGTCTGATAATGGAATGCTTGTTCTCTCAGAAGAATCTCTTAGTTCTTGTGCATAAATGAATGTAAAATACACAAATGTGACCTCAAATACTCACATCTCAAACTGAGAGTCACGGCTGGGGAAACAAGATGCTGATTGGGATGGCAGGTATGCCATCCCGCCAAGTTACGCCTTGGCGGGGGCATGCCCCATACCTATACAGCACCGAGACTTTGGCACTTTTCAGGGTTCCCCACAGAAATAACCACAACAGCCACAGACACTCAGCCCTTAAAAACATTAAATTCTGTTCATTCTGACCCCATTTCAACAGACAGAATTCATAAACAACTTCACATGTCCACACAATAAAGCCCCAAACTAAGGGGATTTTGCGTTTTCTCCTTCTTCTTCTTCTTCTTCTTCTACTTCTTCTCTTTCTTCTTCTTCTTCTTCTTCTCATTCTTATTTTTCCTGCCGCCTATCCCACTAACAACATGTCTCCCCATTGGACATTTCACTGACACCAGCCAAATCTGCACCTACACGACCCAATCAAAAACGCGCATACACACGCAAAATACCCATACATTTTTACTCTGAAACATTTCCTGTTCAAACAGCTAGTCTGCCTGTGGCCTAGTGGGTAAGGTTACAGTCTTGGGAACATGGGGTCCTAGCTTCAAACCCAGCTTGGAACACGTTTCTTTAACCTGCTTCAACCCTCACTAATAATTGTCTACTAGCCTACTTATCAATTATTGCTTTTGCACCATATTTACCCGCCGTTCACCGTTCAGTTATTAACCGGCTACAATATTGCTAAGCCACATGGATTCAACGGGAGCTCTTCTGTGCTTACTGGCCTGTGTTCTTTAAAACCACCGGCAGGTTTGCTAATGATATTTCACGCATTGCATAGCTATGGCATGGTGCTGCACTAACGAAGTCACAGACTGGTAAACCTCCGGTTTCAGGATTGAACCCTGACTCGCCCTCAGGCAGATAATTTCCTCTTTTACACTAACGTTTTCTTACGCCTATATTTGCTTTACCAAAACTCACTCACGACCACCCATATGCATTTCATCACGGCAAATGTATTCCTTTTATTAAAAAGTTACACCAGTTCACCACTGTGCCATTTCTACTAACTATATTTCTTCACTTGGCTACCGTACAAAACTTTCATATCAGCAAACGCCACGTTTCTATTTCTACATTCATGTTACCTCGCTCTGTTCTCTATCTAGCCACATACGCTACACACAATTACTACTTATGTACATTCTGCAACTCTGCAGTTTGAACAGCTAATTCGACCGTGGCCTAGTGGGTAAGGTTACAGGCTTGGGAACACTGGGTCGTATGTTCAAGCCCAGCTTGGAACACGTTTCTTTTACTTGCTTCGACCCTCACTAATAATTGTCTACTACTTCTTAATTATTGCTTTTGCACCATATCTACCCGCCGTTCACCGTTTAGTTATTAACCGGCTACAATATTGCTAAGATATATGCATTATGACTTACCGTCTGTACGTTCAGTTATTGACCGGCTACAATATTGCTAAGCCATATGGACTCAACGGAAGCTCTTCTGTGCTTACTGGCTTGTGTTCTTCTTTAAAACCACCGACAGATTCGCTAATGATATTTCACGCATTGCATAGTTATGGCATTAGCTAACGAAGTCACAGACTGGTAAACCTCACTCACTCACGGCCACCCATATGCATTTCATGACGCAAATGTATTCATTTTATTTAAAAGTTACACCAGTTCACCACTGTGCCATTTCTACTAACTATATTTCTTCACTTGGCTACCGTACAAAACCTTAATATCAGCAAACGCCACGTTTCTACATTCATGTTACCTCGCCCTGTTCTCTATCTAGCCACATAGTATCTAGCCACTTACTACGTGTACGTTCTGCAACTCCGCATTAAAACATTACATTTAAAATCATGATTCACTCATAAGTATAACTACTAGCACTGAACATGAGAAAAAAACATTCGTGCAATAGATTACATTACAGTACAAGCAAATAATGAGTGCAATGTTATTTAACCCTCCACTTCAACAACTAATGTTCAATACCGACTGTTATATATACCATTTGATAAGGAATATAAGCTCGTTCATGGTCACTCCATTTACTTCGCACTATACTCCGTGATCATGTCAACCTTCACCTACATGCCCATTCTGCTAAAAACATATTGTTTCAACTACGGAATTTCGTAATTTCATTTTAATTTCTCTCACACTGTTGTTTTCTCTCATATGCAAAGCCTGCTGGGACATATGCGTCTGCTCCTATTCTCCACTATCATGTTTTCCGGTTCTCGTTTAGCAAAACAGCGAAGAGGATTCCTACCTGCAGATAAGCCTATCAAAATGCCTTATAAACCTTACAAACACTAAAAGTGCATCTCCACGAAATAACAGACAATGGAGCAGGACAGAAGGATAAACCTTACAAACACTAAAAGTGCATCTCCACGAAATAACAGAAAACGGAGCAGGACAGAAGGCTACACAAGTTGCGACCTAGGGAGTTATAATTCTACGGGCGTGTTGATTATTTTGTCAGTCAAGGCTCGTTGGATGGACGTCAAATCCGTGAGTACATACCATATTCCATCTGCGTTCCTGATGCGTTTACGCTTACGCCACTGCATCCTTTCTCACAGCCACTGTTTTACATATATAGCAAACCGAAACTGCTGAACGGTACGCGCTCATCAGACTGTACAGATTCACACAACGATAGCCATAATCCACAACCGTTTCTTGCAGGGTCGCATTTCTCACTCTCATAATAAAACGCTTTGCAAAAAGAACTGATATCTCATAAAAAAACACGTTTTCAACGTACAAAAATGCCAAGTTACTAAAAAGTATTGATATCAAAATGACGCCAAGTTACGATACTACAAACAATATAGGCTATCTTGCCTCACCGAAATGACATAAGATGTATCTCAAAGCAATGCTACCCAATATTTCCTCAGTTCTTTCAAGTCACTTGGCCCTGTGTTTTCTAATCTTACCATTTCACAATGTCATGCAAACTTTCTGTCAGATCAAAGAGACAAATATTTCGAATTGCCTCATGGAACACATTGAACATTGTACATTGAAAGCTTTGCAAAAAGAACTGATATCTCATAAAAAAACACGTTTTCAACGTACAAAAATGCCAAGTTACTAAAAAGTATTGATATCAAAATGACGCCAAGTTACGATACTACAAACAATATAGGCTATCTTGCCTCACCGAAATGACATAAGATGTATCTCAAAGCAATGCTACCCAGTATTTCCTCAGTTCTTTCAAGTCACTTGGCCCTGTGTATAAGCATGCACTACATGAACAGGCCAAACATATGTGTGGATGGCTCTCTTACAGTCAAGATTGATTGAATAGGTGTGTGTATGTCCAATTTGTATTGGTATGTAGGCCTATGTATTTCGCTGCCCAGGCTTTCTGTTGCGTGAATGATAGTATGTTTCTTGGTACAAGTGTGTTCGTGAATGTGAATGTAAGATGCTGCCAGGGAAATGTCCCCATGCGGATAAAGAAGTTCTCTATGTATGTATGTACAATATGTGTTTTACATGCAGTATTTATTGTACGTAGCAAATATACAATAACTTGCACATGTACTCAAATTCAGTTCAGAAGCAAGTATAAACATGTTTTCTGGAGAAATGTGCTTCCTGTCGTTGCTCAGCAGCAGTTCTGTACATTAATGAATTTATACATTAATTTCAATGTACAATGTTCAATGTGTTCCATGAGGCAATTCGAAATATTTGTCTCTTTGATCTGACAGAAAGTTTGCATGACATTGTGAAATGGTAAGATTAGAAAACACAGGGCCAAGTGACTTGAAAGAACTGAGGAAATATTGGGTAGCATTGCTTTGAGATACATCTTATGTCATTTCGGTGAGGCAAGATAGCCTATATTGTTTGTAGTATCGTAACTTGGCGTCATTTTGATATCAATACTTTTTAGTAACTTGGCATTTTTGTACGTTGAAAACGTGTTTTTTTATGAGATTGTATTATAGTCTGCGCAGATTATAATCTCCAAACTCAAGTCACTTTTAAAGGTAAATTCTTAGATGTTTTCAAAACAGTGTTTTAGTACTTAATTTTACATTGCCTTGTTGTATTGAGGCCATATTTATGTTTCTGTCTGGTTTTAGGTATTTGAAAGAATGCATATTTTATTTGTTTTCTTTACATACATTGTTTTTTTTTCTGTGTATCAATGTATTATGGTTTATTTGAGCATTGTAATGCACTGTGAACCTCTAACCTCTGATCTGAAAAATATTATCATTATTTTCTTCATATGGCCATCATGTTTTGCCTGCATTCCATTTAGTTCACATGTGAGGATCAAGTTCATCTCTGTGAAAGATTCTATAAT
This sequence comes from Anguilla anguilla, assembly GCF_013347855.1. Classification (NCBI taxonomy): domain Eukaryota; kingdom Metazoa; phylum Chordata; class Actinopteri; order Anguilliformes; family Anguillidae; genus Anguilla; species Anguilla anguilla. The sequence goes on along the minus strand of NC_049201.1, from coordinate 83,429,426 downwards.
AATACTATACAATATGTTTTATGTAGTAAAAGTCATCTTTATGAAATATCAGCATTGAAATGCAACTAATTATGTGCATGAAGGACCGTATAACAGGCAAAGCAAAGCCAGAGTTCTAAAAGGTCGCATGAACACCAACCACAGAAACAGTGCAGCAGCACCGGACACTGAACTGAGATGTGAAATAAAATAAAGAATAGAACAGGCTGCACGAAGTGAGCGGCATTTTAACTTCCTCCACTGTCTGTGGTAAGGGTGGCACTCATCTGAAATTAGGCAACTTCACCCACAGCTATGCCTGCTTCTCCTCTGCACAAAAGAGCCAAGCAGGGGCACCTCACAGTACCCGCTTTGGGGCCCCAGAGCAGTGCTCCAGTTGGGGATAGAAACTGCAACCTCAGAGCTCCCAGAGCCACACTCTGGACCCCCAAACCACCATACTGCACTGCTGCGATACACAAAGATACAAAAACTACATCTGTCCACTCCTTTCATCTTCTGTGAAAGTACAGTGTGTGCAATCTTTATGTTAATAAGCGGGTTATAGGCTAAGTTACAGCAACGTTTTGTTGATGTTTCGGCTTCATGTCAAAAATCCGATGCATGAAACACGACTGAGCTACGTATGGTAGCAATGGTAAAGTATGCTGTTTGTGGCAGTAAAATTTACCTAGGATGGATAGATGGATGCAATACATTCAATCTACTTGTAGATGGGGCAGTTAGTAAAATAGGGAAGTCCTGTATGTACATTTCAGATCAATTTCTTGGAAGATCTTTTACTAATCTGAATTAAATAATCTGGTTTAGGTAATGGATTTTGTATAGGGCTCCTGAATATATGAGTGTTTACCTGTGCCTGATGCCTATCACACCTTGCAGTGGGTAGCACTGTCGCCTCACAGCAAGAAGGCTCTGGGTTCGAATCTCAGGTTGGGGCCTTTCTGTCTGGAGTTTGCATGTACCTCCGGGTACTCCGGTTGCCTCCCACGGTCCAAAAACATGCAAATAGGCCAATTGGAGACTCTAAATTGCCCATAGGTATGAATGTGTGAGTGAATGGTATGTGTTCCCTGCGATAGATTGGCAGCCTGACCAGAGTATATTCCTGCCTCTCGCCCAATGCATGCTTGGATAGGCTCCAGCACCAGCTCCAGCTCAGGATAAGCGGGTGTAGATAATGGATGGATAGATGGATGTATTGGAATAGGCAAAGCCTCAGATCGTAGCATCAGTTCGTGTTGTAATCCAGAATCATTTTTGTAAACATAGTAGTTATGTTTATTTTATAAGCGTAATGTGCAAAAATCAACATAATTATTGACATCTGAATTTCAATAATACAGTGGGGGCAAAGAAATGAGAATTACCCAGTCCTTTTGAAAAGGCACTACTGTTCCAGTCCAGACACAAAGCAAACGAATCTGATAAAATCTAAAATGAGTATGACATTCAGGAAGTGAGTCAGATCTGTAACACATTCTACTTTTATATTTAGTGTGAAGCATTTTATTTGCGATCATATTCAGCCACACTGCTCTGTCTGCAAGGCTGTTTAATACTAATGGCACATTAACAAACCACTGAGGCCAGATCATAACTCTCTCCTGTTAAGTGCATTATCATATTATTTCATTCAGTCAAAACTACATCATGATATTTTGTGGTGCAAGAAGATTAAACTTGAATCAAATATAAAATAAAATGCATTTTCTGACTAGAAATGATTGCTGCTTCTTCCATACAAATATCATTCATCAAGTAAAATGCTGTTTGAGTCTCTGCTTTCTGGAATCTTTGTGAGCTCTTCATAAAACCCAGAGCATTTTTAGGCATTAGCAGCATATTAACTCACTGTGTGTGCTTGTGTAGTAATTGTTATTCTGGTATTTCTGCAAATTAAGAGAATACTCTGACAGTCTTTGTTTGTGCTGTTCATTTTCACAGTGTAAATAATAATCAAGACCTGTATATGTGTATTTGGATAAATATTTTCAATCTGATGCAGCCATGCTCTTCAATACCTTGTTGGTAATCGTCCTCTCCGTGTCAGGTAAATTGTTTGTGTTTTTTTTCCAAATGTAGTTCTGATGTTTCAGTCTACATATAAAGTATTTATCAGCATGTGTTCCTACTTATTAGTCTCCCTTCATTATCTCAATCAGAAGCAAAAGTGAATACATTTAAATTGCTTTAAGGAATGTAGATAATTTCTATAAAATAATGTTCTACAGTACATTAGTTTAGAGTAGTGCAACATTTCTCATCTGAAGAGAGAGGGGAACAAAGAGAGAACTTAGAAGTTCCTCTTCACACCCAGCTTTAAAACTGAGACAGAGGCATGATATAAATATCTGTGCCTTTGCAAAATGATCGGAGCTGTTGGCTGTGCATGTTGCATTCTTGGAATGGATAAAAAGTATTTTGGTGCCACATATTTTGATAAAAGCAGTTAATTTTCACTGTTAGCAAAACATAACAGTTTTCAGCCGAGAGTGTACCCAGACACTCACTCTTAACTTGCTTGGCATAATGTTACTTTTTAACAAAGCTAGCTACTAAGCAAGATTTCCTGTACCTGCGAATCTCACATTTATTGGCGGCTACTGCCATCTACTGATGTCAGTTAGTATTAAAATAGCTAACAGAGGGACAAAAGATTATGCAGTTAATTTGTTTGAACCTGCAAATTCTTATATCACTGAAAAAACAACTATATATATAATATATATATATATATATATATATTATTGGAAGGTCCAAAATTATATTAACAAAACCAACCACAGATATCACCCTGCCTCCAGAACATATCAAGGGCTCCACAAATTATTGATGTACTATGTAAGTTAGGTGCAGTAGTTTTAAAGTTTTGTTAATTGAATCCCTTATCTGTCATGTTGCCAACACATCTGTGTTTTCAATTTGTGTGTGTGTGTGTGTGTGTGTGTGTGTATTTGTGTGTGTGCGTGTGTGTGTATGTATGTGGGTGTGTGCGTGTGTGTGTGTGTGTTTTTCAGGTGTGCTGAGCCATGGGGAAAGGGAATGGGGAGTGACTTACACCCCTCAGAGAATCTGTGCCTTAAAGGGGTCTTCAGTTAACATGAGCTGCACTTACTCATATCCCACATCTGGCCCAGTGCAGAAAACATTATGGTTTATTCAATGGAAGGCAGCACAGGAGCCTGATGACCTGTCCCAGGACCCAGAGTACTCTGACCGTGTGGAGTATCTGGGGGATATGAGCAATGACTGCACTTTCACAATAAAGCAACTGAAAGAAAGGGATTCAGCAATATATCGCTTCAGGTTCCTGACCGGCCATGATCGTGGAAAATATTTTGGTCGTCCTGGAGTCTTATTGACAGTTACAGGTAATTCTAAACTGGCTTTTTAACTATTAACTGGCAATACTCCTAATTATTTTCTAATAGAAACAGAATGGTCTTTTTATCATGTTGATTCTTGTGTGCAGGTCTTCAGGTGAAAGTGACAGAGAATGAGGCACAGAGTGTAACACTGACCTGTAGCAGCACCTGCACTTTGAGTGGCAGCCCAACCTTTACCTGGTACAAGAACGGAGAAGTTGTGACCAATCAAAATGAATACTCCCTCAATGTAGCCAGCACTGGTGATACAGATCTCTACTCCTGTGCTACAGGAGGAGTCACTTCCCCTGCAGTCAATGTGAAATGTGAGTGTCTGCCCACCTTCTGTTTTACTGGGAAATAATGCATGCAGGGCCTGCCCGAGGCATAAGCGAACTAAGCGGCTGCTTAGGGCCCCCGTGGCCACCAGGGGGCCCCCATGTGGGATTCATCCCCTACCGCAGAACCAGCGTTAGTAATTTAAAATGGAATGACAACCGAATATTTCATAACAACGTAAGACGGATTTTACAAAGCACTGTTGTTATGACGATGTCTTTATGAATGTGTAATATCAATGTATCACTTTTATTGAATGTATATTGTAACAATAAGTACAGTTTACCTGGTTTTGAGGGAGGAGCAGAAGAGGGTGAGAAGTTGGTTGAATAACTGGATGTTTTTCTTTCTGCATTTTGTTCCTTCACCCAGGTGTGAAGGTGGATGTAAAGTCTGACACAGTGTCAGAGGGAGAGACAGTGGAACTGACCTGTAGAGCAACCTGCACTTGGCTGGGCAACAGCTTCATTTGGTACAAGAATGAGCAGCGTCTGACTGGCAACTACAGGTTCTCCCAGTCCTATAGAATACTTAAATTCACTGCCAGAAGTGGAGATACGGGCAGATACTCCTGTGCTGTAAACGGCAATCTCATAAAAAAACACGTTTTCAACGTACAAAAATGCCAAGTTACTAAAAAGTATTGATATCAAAATGACGCCAAGTTACGATACTACAAACAATATAGGCTATCTTGCCTCACCGAAATGACATAAGATGTATCTCAAAGCAATGCTACCCAATATTTCCTCAGTTCTTTCAAGTCACTTGGCCCTGTGTTTTCTAATCTTACCATTTCACAATGTCATGCAAACTTTCTGTCAGATCAAAGAGACAAATATTTCGAATTGCCTCATGGAACACATTGAACATTGTACATTGAAATTAATGTATAAATTCATTAATGTACAGAACTGCTGCTGAGCAACGACAGGAAGCACATTTCTCCAGAAAACATGTTTATACTTGCTTCTGAACTGAATTTGAGTACATGTGCAAGTTATTGTATATTTGCTACGTACAATAAATACTGCATGTAAAACACATATTGTACATACATACATAGAGAACTTCTTTATCCGCATGGGGACATTTCCCTGGCAGCATCTTACATTCACATTCACGAACACACTTGTACCAAGAAACATACTATCATTCACGCAACAGAAAGCCTGGGCAGCGAAATACATAGGCCTACATACCAATACAAATTGGACATACACACACCTATTCAATCAATCTTGACTGTGAGAGAGCCATCCACACATATGTTTGGCCTGTCCATGTAGTGCATGCTTATACACAGGGCCAAGTGACTTGAAAGAACTGAGGAAATATTGGGTAGCATTGCTTTGAGATACATCTTATGTCATTTCGGTGAGGCAAGATAGCCTATATTGTTTGTAGTATCGTAACTTGGCGTCATTTTGATATCAATACTTTTTAGTAACTTGGCATTTTTGTACGTGGAAAACGTGTTTTTTTATGAGATATCAGTTCTTTTTGCAAAGCTTTCAATGTACAATGTTCAATGTGTTCCATGAGGCAATTCGAAATATTTGTCTCTTTGATCTGACAGAAAGTTTGCATGACATTGTGAAATGGTAAGATTAGAAAACACAGGGCCAAGTGACTTGAAAGAACTGAGGAAATATTGGGTAGCATTGCTTTGAGATACATCTTATGTCATTTCGGTGAGGCAAGATAGCCTATATTGTTTGTAGTATCGTAACTTGGCGTCATTTTGATATCAATACTTTTTAGTAACTTGGCATTTTTGTACGTTGAAAACGTGTTTTTTTATGAGATATCAGTTCTTTTTGCAAAGCGTTTTATTATGAGAGTGAGAAATGCGACCCTGCAAGAAACGGTTGTGGATTATGGCTATCGTTGTGTGAATCTGTACAGTCTGATGAGCGCGTACCGTTCAGCAGTTTCGGTTTGCTATATATGTAAAACAGTGGCTGTGAGAAAGGATGCAGTGGCGTAAGCGTAAACGCATCAGGAACGCAGATGGAATATGGTATGTACTCACGGATTTGACGTCCATCCAACGAGCCTTGACTGACAAAATAATCAACACGCCCGTAGAATTATAACTCCCTAGGTCGCAACTTGTGTAGCCTTCTGTCCTGCTCCGTTTTCTGTTATTTCGTGGAGATGCACTTTTAGTGTTTGTAAGGTTTATCCTTCTGTCCTGCTCCATTGTCTGTTATTTCGTGGAGATGCACTTTTAGTGTTTGTAAGGTTTACAACGTACAAAAATGCCAAGTTACTAAAAAGTATTGATATCAAAATGACGCCAAGTTACGATACTACAAACAATATAGGCTATCTTGCCTCACCGAAATGACATAAGATGTATCTCAAAGCAATGCTACCCAATATTTCCTCAGTTCTTTCAAGTCACTTGGCCCTGTGTTTTCTAATCTTACCATTTCACAATGTCATGCAAACTTTCTGTCAGATCAAAGAGACAAATATTTCGAATTGCCTCATGGAACACATTGAACATTGTACATTGAAATTAATGTATAAATTCATTAATGTACAGAACTGCTGCTGAGCAACGACAGGAAGCACATTTCTCCAGAAAACATGTTTATACTTGCTTCTGAACTGAATTTGAGTACATGTGCAAGTTATTGTATATTTGCTACGTACAATAAATACTGCATGTAAAACACATATTGTACATACATACATAGAGAACTTCTTTATCCGCATGGGGACATTTCCCTGGCAGCATCTTACATTCACATTCACGAACACACTTGTACCAAGAAACATACTATCATTCACGCAACAGAAAGCCTGGGCAGCGAAATACATAGGCCTACATACCAATACAAATTGGACATACACACACCTATTCAATCAATCTTGACTGTGAGAGAGCCATCCACACATATGTTTGGCCTGTCCATGTAGTGCATGCTTATACACAGGGCCAAGTGACTTGAAAGAACTGAGGAAATATTGGGTAGCATTGCTTTGAGATACATCTTATGTCATTTCGGTGAGGCAAGATAGCCTATATTGTTTGTAGTATCGTAACTTGGCGTCATTTTGATATCAATACTTTTTAGTAACTTGGCATTTTTGTACGTTGAAAACGTGTTTTTTTATGAGATATCAGTTCTTTTTGCAAAGCTTTCAATGTACAATGTTCAATGTGTTCCATGAGGCAATTCGAAATATTTGTCTCTTTGATCTGACAGAAAGTTTGCATGACATTGTGAAATGGTAAGATTAGAAAACACAGGGCCAAGTGACTTGAAAGAACTGAGGAAATATTGGGTAGCATTGCTTTGAGATACATCTTATGTCATTTCGGTGAGGCAAGATAGCCTATATTGTTTGTAGTATCGTAACTTGGCGTCATTTTGATATCAATACTTTTTAGTAACTTGGCATTTTTGTACGTTGAAAACGTGTTTTTTTATGAGATATCAGTTCTTTTTGCAAAGCGTTTTATTATGAGAGTGAGAAATGCGACCCTGCAAGAAACGGTTGTGGATTATGGCTATCGTTGTGTGAATCTGTACAGTCTGATGAGCGCGTACCGTTCAGCAGTTTCGGTTTGCTATATATGTAAAACAGTGGCTGTGAGAAAGGATGCAGTGGCGTAAGCGTAAACGCATCAGGAACGCAGATGGAATATGGTATGTACTCACGGATTTGACGTCCATCCAACGAGCCTTGACTGACAAAATAATCAACACGCCCGTAGAATTATAACTCCCTAGGTCGCAACTTGTGTAGCCTTCTGTCCTGCTCCGTTTTCTGTTATTTCGTGGAGATGCACTTTTAGTGTTTGTAAGGTTTATCCTTCTGTCCTGCTCCATTGTCTGTTATTTCGTGGAGATGCACTTTTAGTGTTTGTAAGGTTTATAAGGCATTTTGATAGGCTTATCTGCAGGTAGGAATCCTCTTCGCTGTTTTGCTAAACGAGAACCGGAAAACATGATAGTGGAGAATAGGAGCAGACGCATATGTCCCAGCAGGCTTTGCATATGAGAGAAAACAACAGTGTGAGAGAAATTAAAATGAAATTACGAAATTCCGTAGTTGAAACAATATGTTTTTAGCAGAATGGGCATGTAGGTGAAGGTTGACATGATCACGGAGTATAGTGCGAAGTAAATGGAGTGACCATGAACGAGCTTATATTCCTTATCAAATGGTATATATAACAGTCGGTATTGAACATTAGTTGTTGAAGTGGAGGGTTAAATAACATTGCACTCATTATTTGCTTGTACTGTAATGTAATCTATTGCACGAATGTTTTTTTCTCATGTTCAGTGCTAGTAGTTATACTTATGAGTGAATCATGATTTTAAATGTAATGTTTTAATGCGGAGTTGCAGAACGTACACGTAGTAAGTGGCTAGATACTATGTGGCTAGATAGAGAACAGGGCGAGGTAACATGAATGTAGAAACGTGGCGTTTGCTGATATTAAGGTTTTGTACGGTAGCCAAGTGAAGAAATATAGTTAGTAGAAATGGCACAGTGGTGAACTGGTGTAACTTTTAAATAAAATGAATACATTTGCGTCATGAAATGCATATGGGTGGCCGTGAGTGAGTGAGGTTTACCAGTCTGTGACTTCGTTAGCTAATGCCATAACTATGCAATGCGTGAAATATCATTAGCGAATCTGTCGGTGGTTTTAAAGAAGAACACAAGCCAGTAAGCACAGAAGAGCTTCCGTTGAGTCCATATGGCTTAGCAATATTGTAGCCGGTCAATAACTGAACGTACAGACGGTAAGTCATAATGCATATATCTTAGCAATATTGTAGCCGGTTAATAACTAAACGGTGAACGGCGGGTAGATATGGTGCAAAAGCAATAATTAAGAAGTAGTAGACAATTATTAGTGAGGGTCGAAGCAAGTAAAAGAAACGTGTTCCAAGCTGGGCTTGAACATACGACCCAGTGTTCCCAAGCCTGTAACCTTACCCACTAGGCCACGGTCGAATTAGCTGTTCAAACTGCAGAGTTGCAGAATGTACATAAGTAGTAATTGTGTGTAGCGTATGTGGCTAGATAGAGAACAGAGCGAGGTAACATGAATGTAGAAATAGAAACGTGGCGTTTGCTGATATGAAAGTTTTGTACGGTAGCCAAGTGAAGAAATATAGTTAGTAGAAATGGCACAGTGGTGAACTGGTGTAACTTTTTAATAAAAGGAATACATTTGCCGTGATGAAATGCATATGGGTGGTCGTGAGTGAGTTTTGGTAAAGCAAATATAGGCGTAAGAAAACGTTAGTGTAAAAGAGGAAATTATCTGCCTGAGGGCGAGTCAGGGTTCAAGCCTGAAACCGGAGGTTTACCAGTCTGTGACTTCGTTAGTGCAGCACCATGCCATAGCTATGCAATGCGTGAAATATCATTAGCAAACCTGCCGGTGGTTTTAAAGAACACAGGCCAGTAAGCACAGAAGAGCTCCCGTTGAATCCATGTGGCTTAGCAATATTGTAGCCGGTTAATAACTGAACGGTGAACGGCGGGTAAATATGGTGCAAAAGCAATAATTGATAAGTAGGCTAGTAGACAATTATTAGTGAGGGTTGAAGCAGGTTAAAGAAACGTGTTCCAAGCTGGGTTTGAACCTAGGACCCCATGTTCCCAAGACTGTAACCTTACCCACTAGGCCACAGGCAGACTAGCTGTTTGAACAGGAAATGTTTCAGAGTAAAAATGTATGGGTATTTTGCGTGTGTATGCGCGTTTTTGATTGGGTCGTGTAGGTGCAGATTTGGCTGGTGTCAGTGAAATGTCCAATGGGGAGACATGTTGTTAGTGGGATAGGCGGCAGGAAAAATAAGAATGAGAAGAAGAAGAAGAAGAAGAAAGAGAAGAAGTAGAAGAAGAAGAAGAAGAAGAAGGAGAAAACGCAAAATCCCCTTAGTTTGGGGCTTTATTGTGTGGACATGTGAAGTTGTTTATGAATTCTGTCTGTTGAAATGGGGTCAGAATGAACAGAATTTAATGTTTTTAAGGGCTGAGTGTCTGTGGCTGTTGTGGTTATTTCTGTGGGGAACCCTGAAAAGTGCCAAAGTCTCGGTGCTGTATAGGTATGGGGCATGCCCCCGCCAAGGCGTAACTTGGCGGGATGGCATACCTGCCATCCCAATAAGGCATTTTGATAGGCTTATCTGCAGGTAGGAATCCTCTTCGCTGTTTTGCTAAACGAGAACCGGAAAACATGATAGTGGAGAATAGGAGCAGACGCATATGTCCCAGCAGGCTTTGCATATGAGAGAAAACAACAGTGTGAGAGAAATTAAAATGAAATTACGAAATTCCGTAGTTGAAACAATATGTTTTTAGCAGAATGGGCATGTAGGTGAAGGTTGACATGATCACGGAGTATAGTGCGAAGTAAATGGAGTGACCATGAACGAGCTTATATTCCTTATCAAATGGTATATATAACAGTCGGTATTGAACATTAGTTGTTGAAGTGGAGGGTTAAATAACATTGCACTCATTATTTGCTTGTACTGTAATGTAATCTATTGCACGAATGTTTTTTTCTCATGTTCAGTGCTAGTAGTTATACTTATGAGTGAATCATGATTTTAAATGTAATGTTTTAATGCGGAGTTGCAGAACGTACACGTAGTAAGTGGCTAGATACTATGTGGCTAGATAGAGAACAGGGCGAGGTAACATGAATGTAGAAACGTGGCGTTTGCTGATATTAAGGTTTTGTACGGTAGCCAAGTGAAGAAATATAGTTAGTAGAAATGGCACAGTGGTGAACTGGTGTAACTTTTAAATAAAATGAATACATTTGCGTCATGAAATGCATATGGGTGGCCGTGAGTGAGTGAGGTTTACCAGTCTGTGACTTCGTTAGCTAATGCCATAACTATGCAATGCGTGAAATATCATTAGCGAATCTGTCGGTGGTTTTAAAGAAGAACACAAGCCAGTAAGCACAGAAGAGCTTCCGTTGAGTCCATATGGCTTAGCAATATTGTAGCCGGTCAATAACTGAACGTACAGACGGTAAGTCATAATGCATATATCTTAGCAATATTGTAGCCGGTTAATAACTAAACGGTGAACGGCGGGTAGATATGGTGCAAAAGCAATAATTAAGAAGTAGTAGACAATTATTAGTGAGGGTCGAAGCAAGTAAAAGAAACGTGTTCCAAGCTGGGCTTGAACATACGACCCAGTGTTCCCAAGCCTGTAACCTTACCCACTAGGCCACGGTCGAATTAGCTGTTCAAACTGCAGAGTTGCAGAATGTACATAAGTAGTAATTGTGTGTAGCGTATGTGGCTAGATAGAGAACAGAGCGAGGTAACATGAATGTAGAAATAGAAACGTGGCGTTTGCTGATATGAAAGTTTTGTACGGTAGCCAAGTGAAGAAATATAGTTAGTAGAAATGGCACAGTGGTGAACTGGTGTAACTTTTTAATAAAAGGAATACATTTGCCGTGATGAAATGCATATGGGTGGTCGTGAGTGAGTTTTGGTAAAGCAAATATAGGCGTAAGAAAACGTTAGTGTAAAAGAGGAAATTATCTGCCTGAGGGCGAGTCAGGGTTCAATCCTGAAACCGGAGGTTTACCAGTCTGTGACTTCGTTAGTGCAGCACCATGCCATAGCTATGCAATGCGTGAAATATCATTAGCAAACCTGCCGGTGGTTTTAAAGAACACAGGCCAGTAAGCACAGAAGAGCTCCCGTTGAATCCATGTGGCTTAGCAATATTGTAGCCGGTTAATAACTGAACGGTGAACGGCGGGTAAATATGGTGCAAAAGCAATAATTGATAAGTAGGCTAGTAGACAATTATTAGTGAGGGTTGAAGCAGGTTAAAGAAACGTGTTCCAAGCTGGGTTTGAACCTAGGACCCCATGTTCCCAAGACTGTAACCTTACCCACTAGGCCACAGGCAGACTAGCTGTTTGAACAGGAAATGTTTCAGAGTAAAAATGTATGGGTATTTTGCGTGTGTATGCGCGTTTTTGATTGGGTCGTGTAGGTGCAGATTTGGCTGGTGTCAGTGAAATGTCCAATGGGGAGACATGTTGTTAGTGGGATAGGCGGCAGGAAAAATAAGAATGAGAAGAAGAAGAAGAAGAAGAAAGAGAAGAAGTAGAAGAAGAAGAAGAAGAAGAAGGAGAAAACGCAAAATCCCCTTAGTTTGGGGCTTTATTGTGTGGACATGTGAAGTTGTTTATGAATTCTGTCTGTTGAAATGGGGTCAGAATGAACAGAATTTAATGTTTTTAAGGGCTGAGTGTCTGTGGCTGTTGTGGTTATTTCTGTGGGGAACCCTGAAAAGTGCCAAAGTCTCGGTGCTGTATAGGTATGGGGCATGCCCCCGCCAAGGCGTAACTTGGCGGGATGGCATACCTGCCATCCCAATATGAGACTGTAATATCTTCAGACAGGGGTCTGGAGGACTATACAAAGGAGACACTCACACACACACACACACACACACACACACATTATTTCAAGAATAAAATTTAGTTTCACAAAAGTTGAAATGATGGCAAAATCTATTCTTCAGGAATAGAGCACACCAGTAAATGCAGTTCATTTACAGTTCTGTGCATGTCATAAAGCCAAATAACTCTACTCATCTCTGTTGCAGAGCTGAGCATGAACAGGAACTTCAGATTAATCCTATGCTCTATATTTCACAATCGTATGCTATACATTTCACAGCAGATGTGTGTTAAAAAACAAATGTAAAAAGATTCTGCTCAGCCTAGAATCTCTGAACCAAATTCAAATTCAAAATAACTTTATGTATGCGTTAGGAACTTCATTTGTGTAAAAGTGTCAGTGCATACACAATACATAACCGGACAAATGACAAACACAGATTAGACAACATACAAGTGTACCTTAAAACAGTTAAAGATGTCCGCCAGTAGGGCATCTAAACAATATATGTGTATGTAAGATTTAGATACCCATTTCCTGTAACATATGTCTTTAATTTTTTGCTTTCCCTGTCTAATGAGTTAAACAGATTACATGAAATTATAGAAATTCTAAATAGATTTTCGCTTCTGATAGATATTGTAACCCCTGTAAACTGGCATTAATAAGCAGAACTGAAGTAACTAAATTTTGTACCTTAGGCAGAGAGAAGAGCTTACAGAAATACTGTTGAGGTTGTTTGGAGCATGGCTGCATCGGCCTGAACATATATATAAAAAACATAACTTATATTATTGCCTTTTGTTTTTTAAGCCATAACCAAAATTCCACAAAAAAATCACTGATATTCAGCGTTTAACAGATAGCATGGAAAGTAATAAAATTAAGAGTTACTTTCAGTATGCAATGATATATATAAATATATATATATTTTTTTTAATTTTATTTTACATAATTTTAATTTTAAGAAAGCTAATTTACTGTTTTAACAAATGCTGTGCATGTTTTGGTAGGATTCTTGCTTGCTGAACAAGCTTACTCTACAGGGTTGGAGTCCTGATCGATGTGGTCACTTCTGGCACTACGATCCTTACTTCACTCTAGTGTTTCTTTTGCGCCTCTACTTCATGAAACCTATGCACTTGTTGTACGTCGCTCTGGATAAGAGCGTCTGCTAAATGCCTATAATGTAATGTAATGTAATGTTTTCCCCACTGGTCACATAGCCACCTTTCAGCAGTGAGAGAGACTGATCTCCATTAGGATCACTAGATTAGCACAGAATAAAGCACTCGCTGTAATCCGTAGATCAGAGAACAACAACACTGTACTTAAATTTCTCTACTCTTTAAAAAATTGCAATAAATGTATGCATGCAAAAATCAAAGACGTCTTCTCTCAACTTCTATCAAGGCACTCTACTGAATCATATACATTATTTTACAACTCAATGAAAAAATGTGCTAACAGCCATTAAGAATAAAACAGGGCTAAATCGTGCACTTACGCTGGTAGAGGAGGTGTGATCTTAACGGTTTTCAAACTGTCTGAAATGGCCCTGCTGACAGGCTCATATTTCTGAACATGGCAGACTGACTGTGATGTATGCAAAGCTTGAATAATAATTGTTTCTATTTGTAAATATTATAAACAGTTTTATTTAACCAGGAGATTATTGTTGAAATTAAAAATATCTTTTTCAAGAGTGTCCTGGCCAAGACAGGCAGCAGCCCATGCAGTTTAACATGTTTGCAGAATGACAATATAAAATCAAACTATCGACAACTAAGATTATTTTACAAGAAAGTAACTTCACTGTGTAATTTGACATATTGGTACACAATAATGAATATAAAAACATTAAAGAGCTACATGAGCATCACAGCTGTGTAAAATATGTTAACAGTAGTTTAAAAGCCAGAACAAAAGACGGAACCATGTTCCAATGCGAATGACAATATTTTTCTGCTGTAGCCTTGCCTATAACCCCCAGATCAACATATAGATTGCACTTACTTTTGCAGAAGATGTAAGGAGCACACAGGCGTAGTTGTCTTTGTGAAAGTATCATAGCTCTGGGGTCCCAAAGCGGGTACTGTGAGGTGCCCCTGCTTGGCTCTTTTGTGCAGAGGAGTAGCGGGCGCGGCTGTGGGTGAAGCTGCCTAATTTCAGAGGAGTGCCACCCTGACCACAGACAGTTAAAGTGCTGCTCACTTCCTGCAGCGTGTACTATTCTTTATTTTATTTCACACCTCAGTTCAGTTGGGGTGGTGCAGCACTGTATCTGTGGTTGATGTTCATGTGACCTTTTAGAACTTTGGTTTGGCTTTGCCTGTTATATGGTCCTTCATGCACATAATTAGTTGCATTTCAATGCTTATACTTCATAAAGTTGATTTTTACTACAGCCGATTGGATTATTGTATCTTTCACATTTCACAGAGATGAAATAGATGCCCACACATGAATAAAATGGAATTTATATGAATATTATTTAATTTATTTTATTTTATTTTATTTTTTTATTTTTTTTTTGGGGGGGGGGGGCGTTTGCAGGCAAATCATGATGGTCATATAAAGAAAATAATGATAATATTTTTTCAGAACAGAGTTTTGAGGTTCACAGTGCTTTTCAATGCTCAAATAAACCATAATACATTGATACACATAATAAAACAATGTATGTAAAGAAAACAAATAAAAATATGCATTCTTTCAAATAGCTAAACAGTCTGAAAGTAAAAATGGGGTCAATACAACAAGGCAATGTAAAATGTAAAGCTAAAACACTGTTTTAAAAGATTTTGGACCTTGCTTTTAAAAGTTACCTGAGTTTGGAGATTACAATCTGCATTAATCTGCATTATAATCTTCCCATTCAATGTGAGAGAGTACATGCGCATGTACATGAGTTATGAGCGTGTGTGTAACAGGGTTATATAAACGTGTAACGGTGTCACAGGAGCATGCATGCAGCAGGGTTACATGAACATGCATGTTGCAGCAGGGTTACAGGAACATGCATGTTGCAGCAGGGCTACATGAACATGCATGTTGCAGCAGGGTTACATGAACATGCATGTTGCAGCAGGGTTACAGTACTCTGGGAAAAATCCTCCACCAGCAGCTCTTTATAAGATGGATAAACTAGCAGAAACAGACAGCAGTTCTGTGAAGTTAAACACAAAAAGAGACTCTTTCACCCTGATCTCCACCATTTCTCATTCTCTGCTGATTCTCTCCTCTGTGTGTTTTAATCCCACACTGAGGCCTCGTCAGCTCTCTGAAGCACAGAGTTTGTGTCGCTGGCTGCGTTTGTCACTCTCTGAAGGCTCTGCTCTGAGGTGAGAAACAGGAAGAGACTCAGTCACACATATGTGCGCCTCCAGTTGCACTGTTAAAAGGGAACCAGAGTGGCCACACAGCCCCTTGCATTCCCTATCCACTCTGTTGTCCCCGAGAACGGATTCCTCTGCTGACTTGGTGGATTATATATCTCAGAATCACTTGAAGAATTTACATTACAGAAGCATATTTTTCACATGTTAAAAAATCATACTAAATAATATCCACAGATACAATTACAACATATTGAGATTTAAGTGGGGAATATTCCTCAATAGTTTTAACCAATAAAAATAAGGAGGAAGACTGAAAATGACTGCATCACACAGTGATGAACTGGATGAACTGTAACTTGCCTGGTGTGTATCTGTGCTTTGTGTCTTCTGCTCAGCACAGACCTACTGACTTTGTAGTTTCATAAAAATACAGCATGTACACAGAAGAATATCCAGGTGGGAACTTTTTACCTATAGTATGAGAGCGTCTGCTCCTCCCTCTCTCTCTGTTGGTGTTCTTCTTCCTGTGGGGGGGGGGGGGGGGGGGGGGGGGGGGGGTGTGGGCGGGGTGAGTAACAGACCTTCAGGAGCTGTGGATCTGTCATGGTTCTGGGGTGTAGTGGCCTTGTGCTGCCACTAGAAGGCACCTGGCCTTTGAGAAGTTCTTAATTTGTTCCAGGTGTCTGATTTCCCAATTATTTTCACCTGGGGAGGTGCCTTTATAAGCACTGACGGAACAGCCATCTGCGCTTCTGTGTAAAATCCTGTTAAACACAAAGCCGGTACGGTAGAGGTAGAGGTAGAGGTAGAGGTAGAGGTAGAGGTAGAGGTAGAGGTAGAGGTAGAGGTAGAGGTAGAGGTAGAGGTAGAGGTAGAGGTAGAGGTAGAGGTAGAGGTAGAGGTAGAGGTAGAGGTAGAGGTAGAGGTAGAGGTGCTCGGTGGACGGTTTACTGAACTGTGTTGTGGTTGGTTCTGGGTCCTCTTAAGGCGAGTCAGTCTCTTAGCGCAGTGAGCGCATTCTGACACCTTAAGAGCATTTATACTTTTATTTTGAGCTCGTGTGAGCCGGTGGGTATCGGGACGTTGTCCCGGGTAATGTATTTTGTTTGTGTTTTTCTGAGCTGCGTCTCAGGGTTTTCTTTTTGCTGAGTAAGTTTTGCTACTCAGTTGTCTTTTCTTTTGAGACCAGTTTTGGGTTTGGTACCAGAGCTTCGCCTCTGTACCACTGGTCCTTTTCTTTTTTCGCCCTGGTTTTCACGGGTCGCTTTTGGTTTCGCGAGCCAGTTTTACGGCTGGACAAGGGGGTCCTTCGGAGTGGTTTTTTTACTCCGTGTTTTTTTTGTTGTTGTTTAGGATCCTTTGTGTGCGGGAGTTGCTCTCCCAAGGATCTTATTTGTTTTGTGTTTTACTTTCGGGTGTTCCCCCCTTCCTTTGTCCTTCGGGACTTTGTGGCTAACGCTTCCGGTAGCGTTAGCTTTTCGTTCCCCTATATTCGTCGCTTCTGGTTCTCCAACACCCCCACACCATTATAGGATCGTCCATTCCAGATGACATTCTGTCATAACATTCCTACCTGCTCCTCTGAATTCAATGGCAAAATAGTAAAAATACTGCATATCTCTCTGATATCTAATGGTGAATTTCTATAATCATGTCTTCTCAGTGATGATTGGTACCCAGATGCTTTTGCATTGCAAACATTTACCTTGTGCACACCATCACAGTAAAAAGTGCAAAAGCCACAGAGATTCCAACAACTGTCCATACCAGCACTGTCTTATCTCCTGATATAAATAAACAGATATAGCATTTCAATTTACATTTATATAGCAGAGACTTTAATCCAGAGTTGTGTAAAATAAGTGCATGCATAAAGGTAGGAAGGTCAATGCAACACTCAGAAAATCAATTAAATCACTGTTAAATATGAGTTAGGTGTGTCAACCTTCAAACGAACTCGATATCGGTGATCAAATATGCAAGCGATCTATAACGGATACTGACACAGGAACAATCACCCTTCTTCAAAACGATAGAGGGGTTACTGTACATTACGTGTTACTCACCTTTTATATTGTGTGACACAGAAGTAGAGGTCTGAGCTCCATGAGTGTTCTGAGCCAAGCAGTAGTGCTGTGCTGTGCTCCAGGATGGCACTAGACATAAAGTGTGATTATAAAATGTTTATTTTATCTCCATGTGAATACATTGATATAAGTTGGAAAAGTATCAGGCCAGTGATACAATATTTGTTGTTTTTGTTCTGTACTGCAGCAGATTTAAAAATGTGGGGACATTCACATCCATCAGATGATCCGATGTATAAAGTACTGCCCTTTTTATAAATAGTCCCAATACCTTGTGTTCTTGGGAGCATCTGAAATCAATAGAAAAATGTTTTACATTTTTTATTTTATTTATTTATTAATTTTAAAGTTTATAATGGAGCTGAAATTTCACACTGTGTGTCATTTCTCCCTGTGTCATGAACTGGATATACTGTAGCTTTTTTAGGGTTCTGGTAAATGTCACCAGATAGACAAGTTTCAATGAATATTCAGATATAATCATTTTAGCGTGTTTATTAATAATGATAACTTAATTTTGTTAAAGTTCAACTGCTACGTGTGATACTTTTTTTTCCCTGTGCAAATGCAAAATGCAGAGGTGGACATTCCAGGGGTCAGAAAGTAAAAGTCCTGCCGTGTATTTCATCCACCCCTGAACTCAGCCAGCTGATTTAGTTCTACCTCCTGGCTGAAGAATGGTGCTCATTACCAAATCCAGGTGACTTGAACAAAATCCTGGAATGAACTTTTACTTTCTGAACCTGGATTGTCCACCTCTGGCAAAATGACTACAGGCTTTACAGATGTAAGACATGTCAGTATGATCAGGCTCATCATTCTCCTCCACTGGCCAGTGTGACTGCTTTACTCAGTGTCTTACTGCTGTGTAGTTGTCAAAAGATACTCAAGAGATACTGACTCTCTGCTCTGTGTGTCTGAAGCTAAGATGCATTGATTTCCTCACACTGCACATCAAGACGCTTAGGAGGAGATCTGTTTGTCCCAATCCCATTCCCTGCCTGACAGGTGTATTCTCCTGCATCCTGCAGTGTGATGTTTTTAATAGTGTAACTGTCCTCTGGTCCTCCTGTCTCTGAGGATACAGCTCTGTTATTCTTAAACCAGGTGTAGTAGTGCACTGGGGGGTTGGCATCACTGCTGCAGGTCAGAGTCACTGAACTGCCCTCCACTATTTCACCAGAGGAGCTCACTGATAATAAGATGCTCTGAGGAGGATCTGAAAGAGGAAATAACAGGTCCTGCAGTTTTATATAGATGTCACACTTAGCTCAGTTAAAGTATGTTTCCATTTCCTCAATGTTTCCATTATGTCATTTTGTTTGACTGCTATTACTGCAATGCCATCTTTCTTTCAGTTTTTAGAATTAACTTAATCCGATATCGTTTCTAAACATAATAACTTCCATTTCCTAATCATTATCTGCAGGTTGCTCTTCTGCCCAGTTCTCATGTCTTTTAAAGGTACATTAAAGTACAACTGCATCACCGCTTTTCAAAATTAGTAACAAATGACACTCAGTAAAGTTAAATGCATGAGTTTGTCCTCAAATACTCACAGAGAGTCACTGCTGGGGACGGGAGATTCTCATGGCCTCTTACTGCACAGGAGTAGCTGCCTGCATCTCCACTGCTGGCTTTGAACTGAAGGTAGTTATGATTTTCATATTTCTGGGCGGTGTAATACGGAGATTGTCCATTCTTGTACCAGATGAATGGCTGCCAGTCAGGTCAGTGCAGGTGATTTTACAGGTTTGTGTCACCCTCACTCCCTCACTCACTGTGCTAGATTTCATTTCAACCTTTACACCTGAGTGAGAAGAAGAAATACATTACCACAGTATACTGAGTTATTCAACAAAATTCCACATTGTACAGCACCCACAATAAATGTATGAATGCATATTACTGTAAATGGTCCAGCATTTCATTTCAATTAAAGATTGAAGTCAACTGAGACCCCAAAATCTCAATCTGTCTGATAATGGAATGCTTGTTCTCTGGATTGGCTGGCATAACGTGGTGAAAACATGCAGTCATTTCCCCCCCTCTTTCAAAAATTATTTGGTGGCAGATAAAGGGTGATACCACCAACTACAGGGCATTGTATTATCTCATAAAAAACACGTTTTCGATGCACAAAAATGCCAAGTTACTCACACATGCAAAGCACTGCCTATAACTCATTCATTCAAACTGGCTAAATCTAGGCCTGCCATTAAAAGTACTGATATCAAAACGATGCCAAGTTACTGTACTACAAACTATATAGGCTATCGTGCCTCACCAAAATTAAAGAAGCTGTGTTCCAAAGCAATGCTGCGCAATGTTTTCTTAACAAAGAAGGCACAAGACAATTCAGACATGCCTGCGTCTTTTATCATCTGGCAATGTAGCACCTTACGCCTTTGCACTATGCAGAGATGTAAGATGTTGTGCTTGGACAGCATGGTTGGACAGGCCAATCTGCTTCTTGGGCGGGCCGAATGCTACACTGTATTATTACAATGGAAATGTAGGTATAGAGCCTAGCCAAACAGATATCAGAGGTTTTTGGATAAGGCATTATAATCTGACTGCATGTTCTTCCCCTTTTCAGCTTTAACAGACAGGCTGCAACATTCAGAATTATATGCATTGGCTATTTTCACTGAAGATGCTGCCCATCCAAGCCATTCTAAATGACAGTACAGAATTACTCACACAGCACTTTGAGATTTATATCCTGCAGTGCGATGGTTTTAATGGTGTAACTGTGCTCTGGTCCTCCTGTCTCTGAGGATACAGCTCTATTATTCTTATACCAGGTGTATCTCTGCACTGGTGAGTTGGCATTACTGCTGCAGGTCAGAGTCACTGAACTGCCCTCCACTATTTCACCAGAGGGGCTCACTGATATTGAGGTGTTTTTAGGAGCATCTGAAAGAGAAAAGGTCCTGCAGTTTTACTGTGCAGTTCAAAGTAAATGCAAGTTCTCTTCTGCCCTGTTCGCATGTCTTTTAAAGGTACATTAATGTTCAACTCATCATCGCTTTTTCAAAATGAGTTAGGTTGTTATGAAATATTTGGTTGTCATTCCGTTTTAAATTACTAACGCTGGTTTTGCGATAGGGGATGAATACCGCATGGGGGCCCCCTGGTGGCCACGGGGGCCCTAAGCAGCCGCTTAGTTCGCTTATGCCTCGGGCCGGCCCTGCATGCATTATTTCCCAAAACAGAATGTGGGCAGACACTCACATTTCACATTGACTGCAGGGGAAGTGACTCCTCCTGTAGCACAGGAGTAGAGATCTGTATCATCAGTGCTGGCTACATTGAGGGAGTATTTACACTCATAGGGCACAACTTTTCCATTCTTGTACCAGGTAAAGGTAGGGCTGCCACTCAAAGTGCAGGTGCTGCTACAGGTCAGTGTTACACTCTGTGCCTCATTCTCTGTCACTTTCACCTGAAGACCTGCACACAAGAATCAACATGATAAAAAGACCATTCTGTTTCTATTAGAAAATAATTAGGAGTACTGGCAGTTAATAGTATAAAAAGAAAGTTTAGAATTACCTGTAACTGTCAACGAGACTCCAGAATGACCAGTATATTTTCCACCATAACGGTCGGTCAGGAACTTGAAGCGATATATTGCTGAATCATTTTCTCTCAGCTGCTTTATTCTAAAAGTGCAGTCACTGTTCTTATTCCCCGGGTACTCCACACGGTCAGAGTACTCTGGGTCCTTGGACAGGTCTTCACCCTCCTGTTTACTGTTCCAGTTGTAACCCGTTAGAAAAAATAGCAACGCTTTAAAAGGGTCCTGTAGCTTTAAGGAAGAGAGGCTCCCTACCTAACGGGTTAGGAGGACTTGTTCTCCATCCCTCATTAGTTTTATTGGCTGTAACAAGTAGTAATTCTTAAGATTGTTCGGGAAAATAGTTAGCCCCGCCCACTCCCAAGGACTTGGTTGAGACTGTCTGTCGCACAGGAGAGAGTGCACAGCAAGAGGGGAGAACGGGAGAGAGAAAAAGCCGATCAGAAGTAGAAAATCATAATCATTAATTTTAAGCAGTAAACTTAAAGAGCAGCTCCTTAAATGACACAGGGACCAAATATTTTCCAGATCGCACACTTCAATATCTTTCCTTGGGATCTTGGTGAGTTTAAATATTAAATTTTACCAAAGTATCGTAACTGTAGCAGCAACACGTGTGCTGTTAACTCCGTGTTCCTTGAAAATAGCGTTAGCCACACTTATTTAATATTTTTCAGTTTGCACACTTCCGTTTCTTCCTTTGGGATCTCGGTGAGTTTATATTTTAAATTTAGCTAAAGTATCGCCATTGTAGCAGCCACACGTGTGTTATTAACTCCGCGTTTCCTTGAAAATGGCATTAGCCACACGTGGTTTGTATAGCTATTGAGTTTCTCTCACATAAAGTTGAATGTTGCTATTTGAAAGCGTGAATGGCACTGTTATAGTAGTTCTATCATACGTGTATGAATGTGCTATGTAATATGTATATGAATGTGCCCTGTAATAACCTTGTGTTGGAGTTAGCTAATGCAGTACTGTTAGAAACCATGCACTAGCACTTAGCTAGTGCATAACAGTGGTGTATATGAGGTAGCCGTATCTTCCATTGTGCATGACAATGCAAGAGGGTTAGTTCACATGCATTTAAATGATTTTACAATCAACTAATGATTTACTTGATTGTTAAAGGTTTATTGCCATGCGTTTATATTGAGTTCATGGTTTAAAAAGTATTTGCTATAGTTACATGGAAAATACCTTGATCATAATTCATGATAAATGGTTAAAGAGCGATAGAATATTTGATAAAAGGAAACTGTACAGTCGAGCATTTATAAAGAGTACTAGTTGGTTTATTGGTAACACTTTTACACTTTTGAGGTTACAATAATGCGTTAAAGAAAAGAACTAAGATTGAGAAAAGTATGCAGATGTTATAATAGCCTGTTATCATACAGGCTGGGTTTTTTGGATACCCTAGAAGAAACCTGTGAACCTAGGATTCTCTCCCTGACGAGGGAGATGGCGAGCCGACCAACTTGATTCATCTTCATCCACTTGAGGAAGGACCCCCTGATACCCCTTGTTTCTCCCAGCCCCACTCCTGTGTGGTAGGATTGTGATTCAGAAATTACATAATTTTATTTGATACTTTATTTTTTTTTTAATAGGGTGCACCCAACCAACAAAACTGACTTGAAACTAACTAAATTGAACTAAACCAGACTGAACAGAAGACATTCAGAACTTAATTGACAGTGAATACAGTTACAACATTCAGGGCATTGATATGAAGACAAACAAATGTGGTTGAATGTGATAAGTAAATTCTGGCTTTACATGTTGTCATCACACTTTCTTTAATACAGTTCTAACCATTTTGCACTTACTTTCTGGCTCCGGTTGTTCATTGTGTCCATCTCATCATTCATAACCTCTCCTTACGAGCCTAGCTTTAACCCGAAAATATTTACCTACTGCTAACTGACCTTTAGGTGGGTTACACAGTCATAAATAACCCTGAATGTTTTCTGCACTGTGTGAGATGTGGGATATGAGTAAGAGCAGCGCATGTCTACTGAAGACCCCTTTGAGGCACATATTCTCTCAGGGGTGTAAGTCACTCCCCATCCCCTCTGGCTCAGAACACCTGAAAAACACACACACACACATGCAGACACACATACACGCACATGCGCGCGTGTGCGCGCACACGTCTATACATACACATACATACACACACACGCATGTGCACACATACGCAAATGCACGCACACACACACACACACAGCTCAGAAATCCTTTAAAACACAGATGTGTTGGCAACATGACAGCTAAGGGATTCAATTAACAAAACTTTAAAACAAGTGCTCCTAACTTCTCCAAAACTATGGAACATCAATAATTGCACTTGTATTTCAATACTAACTGATGTCAGTAGATGGCAGTAGCTGCCAATCAATGTGAGATTCGCAGGTACAGGAAGTCTTGCTTGCTAGAATGCAGTAGCAAACCAAGCTAGTTAAGAGCAAGTGTCTGTGTCCTTCTAAGAATGCAACATGCACAATCAACAGCTCCGAGCATTTAGTAGAGCCACAGATATTTATATCATGCCTCTGTCTCAGTTTTAAAGCTGAGTGTGAAGAGGAACTTCATCTTAAAGGTTCTCTCTTTTTACCCTCTCTTTTCAGATGAGCGATGTTGCACTACTCTAAACTAATGTACTGTAGAACATTATTTTATATTAATTATATACATTCCTTAATGCAATTTAAATATTCACTTTTGTTGCTTCTGATTGAGTTAAAGAAGGGAGACTAATAAACAGGAACACATGCTGATAAATGCTGTATATGCAGACTGAAACATCTGAACTACATTTGGAAAAAAAACACACAAATCATTTACCTGACACAGAGAGGACGATTACCAACAAGGTATTGAAGAGCATGGCTGCATCAGATTTTAAATATTAATACAAACACATATACAGGTCTTGATTATTATTTACGCTGTGAAAATGAACAGCAGGAACAAAGACTGTCTGAGTATTCTATTAATTAGCAGAAATACCAGAATAACAATTACTACACAAGCACACACAGTAAGTTAATGTGCTGCTTATGCCCATAAATGCTTTGGGTTTTATGGAGAGCTCACAAATATTCCAGAAAGCAGAGACTCAAACAGCCTTTTACTTGATGAATGATATTTGTATAGAAGGGGCAACAATAATTTATAGTCCGAAAATGCATTTTATTTTATATTTGATTCCAGTTTAATTTTCTTGCATCACAAAATATTGTGACGTAGTTTTGACTAAATGAAATAATATGATAATGCACTTACCAGGAGAGAGTTCTGATCTGGCCTCAGTGCTTTGCTAATGAGCCATTAGTATAAAACAGCCTTGCAGACAGAGCAGTGTGGCTGAATATGATCGCAAATACAATGCTTCACACTAAATATAAAAGTAGAATGTGTTACAGATCTGACTCACTTCTTGAAGGTGATACTCGTTTTAGATTTTATCGGATACAAGCGTTTGAATGAAATATACAGAGTCGTTTGCTTTGTGTCTGGGCTGGACCAGTAGTGCCTTTTCAAAAAGACTGGGTAATTCTCATTTCTTTGCCCCCACTGTATTATTGAAATTCAGATGTCAATAATTACGTTCATTTTTGCATATTACGCTTATAAAATAAACATAACTACTATGTTTACAAAAATGATTCCGGATTACAACACAAACTGATGCTAAGATCTGAGGCTTTGCCTATTTCAATACATCCATCGATCCATCCATTATCTATACCCGCTTATCCTGAGCTGGAGCTGGAGCTGGAGCCTATCCAAGCATGCATTGGGCGAGAGGCAGGAACACATCCACAGGTCTCTCAGTTTGGGTATCAGCCCCCTCTGTTCCCGGAACTGGAGAGGGACATCGGGGTGCCGTCCGGCGGGTTCCTTGTCCGGCGGTGTCGGGCCACTTGGAGAAAAGTCCGCGCGTCGCTCCTACGCTCCTCTGCTAGTCAGAAAAGACTTGCTGACGGGCGTCGCCGTCCTGCGCCTCCCTATCGGGTGTGTCAACGGGCGTGGCTCTCCACTCGGGATCTCCCTCTGCGGGTAGAGTCTCGTGAGCTCGCTCCTCGCTGCGTGGGGCCCTTTGAGATCATCCGTAAGATCGACCCTGTCACTGGTCGCCTGCAGCTCCCTCGCTCCATGAGGATCCGCCCCACGTTTCATGTCTCCCGTCTGAAGCCGGTTCTCGTGAGCGCGTTGGCGGACCACCCGCCGCCCCCGCCTCGGCTCATTGGTGGGGAGCCTGTGTTTGCAGGGCGTCTCATTCTGGCTGGGAGACGAGTAGGCAGAGGGGTTCAGTTTCTCATTGACTGGGAGGGCTATGGCCCTGAGGAGCGCTGTTGGGTCCCCTCTAGGGACATTTTGGACCCTGAGCTTATTCGGGATTTTCGCAGGCGTGGTTCTGAGGGACCGTCTGGGGCCGCTCCTTAGAGGGGGGGGGTCCTGTCATGGTTCTGGGTGGTAGTGGCTATCCTTGGCCACTGGAGGGCATCCTTGTCACTTCTTTCCCCTAATTGAGCTAATTGGGATCACCTGCTGTAGTTCCTATTTCAGCTTTTGCTGGCCTGCAGTCAGTGCTTTTGTGTCAACTTTGGTTACACGTAAGCCGGTATTCTGTGAGTGTGTTTGTAACAGTCTTTCTTCCTATTTTGGAAGAGATCTGTGTTGTACTGAAGGCTGAGACTTAAGGGATTATTTGCTATAATTTCACAATAGTCTCTTACTTGGTGTTGCAATTTGGGTGTTCTTCTATCAATCCTCATTTGGAGGGCTGTTTTTCTTTAGTTTTAACCTTCTTTACACTTTCAGTTCTTTTATGAGACAGCTTTATTATACTCCTTTTTTCTGTTCGGTTCTGTTAGTTTTTTGTCAGTATTAAACGGCAGGACTTACCACCCAGAGCAGTATATTATTCTGTTCTGTCTAGTTTGAATACTCCTTGTCCTTTAGTGTCCTTTAATGGGTGGACTACTTATTCTGATATACCTGGGATATTCTCCCTTAGGAGTATTTAATTTTCTGTTTGTTTTCTTTGTCCCCTTCCTCTAGTCATTTTCAAACCTTGTGGTTGCTCTACCCTGTGTGGATAGCTTTTGGATTCCCGTTCAGTCGCGTCTTGTTACCCCCCCCCCCCCCCCCCATCACACCTGTGGGATGTTTTTTTAAAGTACCTGTTTAGTGCCTTACCTGCACATGTTCTATTCCATCAGCAGAACCCAGGGGGTAACACCTACAGTACACGGTTTACTTACAAAATTGTTCAAGCATAGGTTTATTTTGTTTGTTTCATTGAATGATTGTTTAAAAAAATTCTAGGTATGCTCTGAATTCTATCGTTTAGCAATACAAAAAATAAACACTAAGAATGTGAAAAACAAATTCACCTCATGTGAATTTATACTCTAGATGGGATCAGTTCAGTAATAAGCATAATATAATCACAAAATGTGCACAGGAATGTCATAATCATGTAAATGTTATACAAGTATTAATAAAAAAATTTAAAAAATTGAATTATATATAAAGCCCAATTCTCCAGTATATTTGGCCAACGAATACATTCAGCAATGATAATGGCTTTCAGTCACCAACATCATGATAATACTTTGTGTACAATATGAAGACTGAGCTGATATGCATGTAAATGTTAATAGAATGCCAAAGGAATGATCCATTCTGAGTACATCTTTGCAGACCCAATAGACCACAGTCATCCTGGTCATGTGACAAAGGCACAGTCATGTGACCTGAGTTCATGAGGAGAGTTTGTGTTCACTAGTTTTCATAAATACTCTTAAATGTATCATCCAATGAAGGAAATGTTTGGTTCATACCGCTTGAGGATTACTTTGCAGACAATTTGCTGTTTAAAGTTCAAGAAAAAACACAGGAAATGCTCTCACATTAAAAGAAATGTGCAAATTTACATTGAATAACCAGCATTGGTCCACAGTATGAAGCAAGATATCTTCCTGGTTTATTTTCACTTGTCCAGTTTTCGAAGTGTGCTGTAGAGAACACAGTCTTCCTTTATGGATGGTGCTGGTGACCTGCATGGAGAAAACAGCGCATTTAGACTCTATTAAAGTAACAGACATTCTCATTCTCATTTAAGTCAATCCTGCCTGAGCCTTTATCACATTTAGACACACCTTGCAACATGAAGCACAAGCAGAAGCTTTAGCCACAGAACAGTTATCTGGAATTTTGGAAAACATTACATCACTGTGATGTCATAGGCTGAGGTCACAAGGCAGGGAGATGAAAAGAGAAGAAAGTTGACAAGCAGAACAAACCAAATGATGAATCTAGATCAGCGGAACATCCAGTCATCGTATTACCACGTTCTTCTTTTGACCAGGAAGAGAAGTTCTTAACAAAGCAGCAGCGAGAGATTGCAACATTTTAAAATACTTGAACTCGGCTTTGGGGCTGCAACAAACAAACAACCAAAATATAGAAATAGTGTGCATCAAGGCAACACCCGGTCCTACGAACACATAAATATATAAACTGTTACAGATGTACTGAGAAGTACTGGAACCTCAGAAATGCTCATTTGCATTTTTCTCTGAAATACTCATTTGTATTTTGTTTCCAGGGTTTGGTTTGTACATGCTTACATGACCAAGTGTTATGGATGCACGTTTTTTGGCTATCATTAATTTCTAATATTGTACACGCTGACATAAATGTCACATATCTACTATGGTTAGAAGCTAAATACTTCTTTTTATTTTTTTTCCCAATATAAATCGCAGCACACCCATCTCAGCTCTCCCCAGTGATTCACTGTGGTCTATCCAGTGAGACACTCTGGTCTATCCAGTGAGACACTCTGGTCTATTAATCAGTGAGATGCTCTGTTCTATCCAGTGAGACTCTCTGGTCTATTAACCAGTGAGAAGCTCTGGTCTATCCAGTGAGACACTCTGGTCTATCCAGTGAGACACTCTGGTCTATCCAGTGAGACAGTATGGTCTATCCAGTGAGACACTCTGGTCCATCCAGTGAGACACTCTGGCCTATCCAGTGAGACAGTATGGTCTATAAACCAGTGAGACACTCTGGTCCATCCAGTGAGACTCTCTGGTCTATTAACCAGTGAGAAGCTCTGGTCTATCCAGTGAGACTCTCTGGTCTATCCAGTGAGAAGCTCTGGTCTATCCAGTGAGACACTCTGGTCTATCCAGTGAGACACTCTGGTCTATCCAGTGAGACAGTATGGTCTATCCAGTGAGACACTCTGGTCCATCCAGTGAGACACTCTGGCCTATCCAGTGAGACAGCATGGTCTATAAACCAGTGAGACACTCTGGTCCATCCAGTGAGACACTCTGGCCTATCCAGTGAGACTCTCTGGTCTATTAACCAGTGAGAAGCTCTGGTCTATCCAGTGAGACACTCTGGTCTATCCAGTGAGACGCTCTGGTCTATCCAGTGAGACACTCTGGTCTATCCAGTGATATGCTCTGGTCTATCCAGTGAGACACTCTGGTCTGTCCAGTGAGGGTCGTTCTCCTGCTGACTCCATAGAGGCCTCATCTGGCTCCAGTCAGAGAGAGCAGTCTATGATAAAAGCTGCTGGAGAGAGATAATAGACCTGACACAGCGACAGTCAGCACAGGTAGTATAAAGGTGGGATATTCTCACCTGGGGGCAGCACTGGAGGGGCGGATCTGGATGCTGGCGTACTGAACACCCTCCTCACACTGGAGGAGTGGCTTTTGAACAGTGGAGGGTAGAAGTCTTTCCTGGTTGCGGGTGTTAGTGGTCTGAACAGAGGCGTAGAGGGGAACTTCACCGTCGTCTGTGTCCGTACCCTGTGTTCCGGTGTGACTCATTGCCATCCCTGAGACGTTGCCAAAAATGGGGCTTTTATTCCCCTGCAGGGTAAAGAAAAGAGGCAGGAGAAGGATGGGAAAGTTCCACAGAAAGGTCCTGTTCATTTCAGTGAGCTCCTCAGAGCTGGAGTGAGCTACTCGCCCCCATTAACGTCAAAACATCAATTTAACCTGATATAAAAAAATCAGCTCATGAATCAATGTTTTATTTTCAAATACATGCCATCAGCAGTTCAATATCGACTGAATCGGACATACAAATGTAATACACTTAATACGATTTCTTGTCTCTATCATGACCTGTTTTACAGTGGGTTTTCAGAAAATCTTGGATAGATTGCATATTGAAGTACGTCTTTCATTCCAAAGCATATATTTGCAATAACCAATGGCAATAAACCACCATCACAACAATAATCTGTGTGTATTTATTCATTGAAAACAGGTGAATACAACACATACAGTACAAGTCACTCTCCCTGGCTCTCTATGTAATGCACAGATTATTACATGCACATAAGCAGTATTGTACTGTGTAACGTTACTGTCACATACTGCAACCCCTTTTGAGAAAATGAAACTGTCCTTAACAGGGGAATACACATAATTAACCTCTTAGCGCATTGCCCCTAGTGGTGGGCACGCCCGCGTGCCTAGATTACTAAAGTCAAACATTCGGTGCTACTGCAACCAACGTGTGAGATGAAAACAGAAACGCGTTGTTTCAGTTTCATTAGTAGACGATACATGACAACTATGCCGAAAACGGAGTTTCGCAGCCCCACCATTGTCGCTCCGGTCGTTCATTTAACACGCACCCCCTCCCTGCAGTCTCATCTAAAAAACACCCCCCACCCTTGACATAATGGACAATATTGTCTATCCTGGCATTAATAAAAATATTCTTTCACCACTAAAAAATCGTATTCCGTCATAGCAGCAAGATAAACCCGACAATCGCACTAAGATATGCCTATACAGCAGTGAAAACGCTGCTCACTGAATAACGAAATAAACGAGAAAAAGTTTTAAAAAATGATACCATGTCATTCTACAGTCAATATCTGGGACTAAATATTGAATAAATATAAAACCTTACTGTTGGTTTTACGTGTAGAGATGTCCCTTTTGAGACTGCGTGGTCATATATTGTCTTGGACAATCCGTTTGGGAAATATAGGCGCATCTGTGACGCCTGGGTATCTTCCAAAATAGCTGTGCGTAACACCACACCTGTTGTTTACGGCGTCGTCGTCCTTTTTAGTACAGTCTGACTTGATTTACAATTCATTTATTCGGTAGGCGAGAGTATAAGCTTTCTAACGATGTATAACATGTCTAATTCTGCTTTTGGAATAGCGTTTTATAGGGCAGCGTAACAGAAAATATTCTTACCATAGCATTCACTTACGCAATCACTCTGTTAGCAGACAAATACGATGCACCTAACGAAACGTGTTCAAGGATATTTCGTAATTTCTTGGAAAATACTATTATTATTGAGGACTTCTGAACATAGCTAAACCATATGTTTGCTGATAGACCTAGCTGACATCGTTTTCTGGAGCAAAACAGAAGCGAATAGAACAATATCATTGATACCGTCTCTGTCTCTATCTACTGAACATAGAGGAGATTTCATCATTGCTATGTAAGTATTACCGTTCAAAATATTTCGGTTATATACGTTATTTTTGAAATTGAGTATCTTTAAATAGGTTAGTGGTGTTATATAATGTAAATATTTTACACTGTAATGTAAGCGTTAGACGGAAGTGTAATAGTTTTTGTGAAGCATGCAACAGTGATGACGTCATAGCTGGAACATTGCCAAAACGTGGTGGACGGGTGAAAATTGTTTTCATGTTGTCTCATCCCCATACAAGAAAACATACGGGAGTACAGAGTATAGAAATACACACGAGTTAATTATTACACATTTAGGTACTGTACCGCATTGTGTGACAATGTTTTTGCATTATTTTTTTAATCTGATAGCAATGTTTCATCTTAAACCCTCATAAGGGGCTCATTTATATGCTTTATAATGGACAAAAATCATTTTATTCAATTTTGGAGAGATTTTGGATATGTTTCTGGACACCTAGCTATTTTAGACCACTGTACTGACTGAAAGCTTGTAATTCCCATTTGAAAATTATGCAACAGTGATTTTCTTGAGTCAAAACAGTTGATTTGTAGTGAAATACATGGATATGTTATGATTTACAGCAATGCATAATTTAGACATTTTGGATAGATTTGGAGATGCTGGGTACACTGCTTAGTTTTTGCTTCATACATCTATAGTAGTTCTACATATCCACCCTTAGATTTTATGAACTTGTGGTCAAGACGTTTTTGACCTAGCACATGTATAGTTTAACCTCCTGCATATATTCAATCTCGCAGTATTTCATTGCAAACTTAAAAAGTGCAAATTTATTTTGGATTTTTTGTCAAAACAATTGCATTTGTGGCACTTTATTTCTTCCAAAATTATGAATATAAACTAATCTGTGTTAGTATTGTAAATTGTACAAATGTCTTGCTTCATTTAAGCCATTTTTCAAGTCTCTGTGGTGTTCACGTCTGGAGTTATAAAGCTTTAAATAGGGTACCCCCTAAATGGGCAAGGATTGGCAAAATTTGGCTTGTTCCTTAAGAGGTTAACTCCTGAAATATTTCCATTAAGCATGTCAACACACATAGAAGATCATAACCTCATACTGCAAATCTGTACATAATCTAATAAACCTTCAAGGTCACATGGCACACACTGCTATGCTTTCTACTTATTTGTAAGAAAGGTTTATTTATTTATTTAAGATCCTCATTAGCAATACACAGGTGCTATATAAATAAATAAATCATGTCTCACGATTACTGTTATAAAACATTGTGAGTATTAATCAATCTTCTAAACTCTAATTATACTGTATTATGAGCAGATTATAATGCATTATAAGTATATAATGCATTATAGACAGGCATCATAGACAATTTCTGTTGCAATATTTATTATTATTTGATTAATCCATTATGCATTATCAAAATTATATTACATCCGTAGATAAATACATGTATGCACATATGCAGACTGATTTCATTAACTCACCTGCCTGTCCCCTTCTGTCTCATTTGTTGATTTTCTCCTCCTGATTATTCAGAAAAGAAAGAAAAATAAAAAGTAAATCTACCTTCAGACAAATCTTTAAACAGCCCCCTCTTGTATAAACAGCATTTTGCTTTTGTTTGAATGATGTGTATTGCTGAGGCAATAGTGCCCATATATGTGTATATTTTTTATTATTCAGATGTCATTTGGTTACAGGAAATGAGCCTGAGTTATAAGAGGTTTCTTCCTGCCCAGTAAATGTAGTTCTGCTTTATTCAAACCAACACTGGAGCTCATGGGCAAATTGATGCGCTTGACAAGACTTTGTTATGGTCTGTAACTGTCCACATGATTTATATTAAGAACAAGCTTTAAGGTGATTCTGTTACCTCATCATACAGGTTTGATAAACTAATTGGGACACTAAAACGCATCAGTCAGAGTTTATAAAATTGACATCACAATAAAACAAGATGTCTAATAATGCAGTGGTCTAAGCACTAATCAGACATTAGAGGGGGGAGTATGGCATCAGCATGATGTAACGTAGCTAATGCTTGACAAAAACATTCCACAAAAATGTGCACTCATTTTAAACTATGAGTCTAAATCAGACATACAGTAATTCACACTGGAGTGACTATAAACCGACTCATTTACAACCACGTACCTCAGGCACACAACACCCAGAAACACAAGAGCCAAAATGGCAGCCACTCCCACAGCTGCAGCCGCAATTCTTGACTGACCTCCTTAGCAAAGTAAGAGAGATGTAGCCCTGTCAGTTATGATATAGCAGTGTTCATTTCACAACATGCCTCACCAAGGTCCTTAAGGCGAAAGTTTATAAATGTTTAAATACACCCCTTATATGCTTACCTTTACTAGAGATTTCTGTACATTTGAATTTTACTGAATTCAATGCTGGCATCATGATACTTTTAGTTACACTGCTCATCATCATTATCTACCATGATACGATTCGGATTGTAGCACCAGTATCATGATCAGCATTGGTTTGTAGCCTATGGATCATAATCAGCGTCAGATAAAATATTGTATCAAATATGTTCTGGCCCTACCTTGCACTGTGACCAGTAGAGCAGAAGCTTTAGCTGAGAGAGCTGTGTCGGCTAGTACAGGAACCAGATATGGGCATGCATACCCTAATTCCCCCCAAAAATATAAACTATAATCTAAATGGGGGTGATGTACTGCATATTGTTTTGGAGGTGATGAAATCCATATATGATTATCCATTATGACCTTTACAAGTAAGTCATACTTTCTTGTCTAGATGAAGGCTGGTCCTAGTTATACATTATTTTCAGTGATATCATGACTAAAAAAATCAAACACGCAAGTAATCTATAACAGATTCTGAAACAGAAACAGTCACCTTTGTTCAAAAGAATAGAGATAGTATTGTAGATCACTTGTCACTCACCTTCTGTGTTGATTGACACAGCAGTAGAATTCTGACCTCCATGTTTATTCCGTGCCTCACAGTAGTACTGTCCTCTGTTCCAGGATCTAAACTCAGAAAAGTTCAAACTCTGTCCTGATCCTGCCTGCCAGACTTCAGCAGTGTCATTCTTCTTAACCCAGATGTAGTTCTGCACTGGGGGGTTGGCATCACTGCTGCAGGTCAGAGTCACTGAACTGCCCTCCACTATTTCACCAGAGGGGCTCACTGATACTGAAACGCTCTTCGGAGGATCTGAAAGAGAAAATAACAGGTCCTGCAGTTTTAAATAAAAGTCACACAGAGATGTTCTTGGGAGCATCTAAAATCATTAGAAAAATGTGTTGAATTCCACATAATTTCTCACTCACTGCGTTGCTTCTCGAAACACTAGCAGATACATTTATTTCAAAGTAATGTTTATAATGGAGCTGAAATCTCACAATGTGATGTGGAGGGGTGGTGTGGTTAGAGCGCCATCTGCAAGCGGAGTGGGAGCAGTACAGCTGGCTAACAACCACACCTGTTTGCAATTACAATTGATTGGTAATGGTGTATATGCTCTGCCTGCAGTGAGACCGGGGTGCTGGAATGAGAGACGCACGCGGGAGCGGCATGCCATCTAATCCCCGTCCTTATCGTGTGTGTTTGGTTTTGTTTTTGTTTCCGTGTTTTTGGTATCGAGCGCACAATAAAGCCTTGGTGCTTCTAACAACAACGGACTGTGTGGTTTGTGGGGAAAAGGACTGCAGAACCTGTTACAGTAAATATCCCAGTATATCATGCTTTGTTACAAAATGAACTGGATATACAGCAGCTTTTTATGGTAGTTGGAAAATGACACAGCAGAATCAAGTTTTCAAAAGTGACAGCAGTATTTAGATATGTCTTTTTAGCATCTTCATTAATAATGATAACTTCATTTTTTTAAAAGTTGAACCGCTACATGTGGTACCTTTTTTGCCGTGTGCATACTCAAAATCACTACATGCTTTACTTAAGACATGTTAATATGATCAGACTCATCACTGTATGATAATGTAATTATAACTGATTTCTCCTCCACTGGCCAGTGTGACTGCTTTACTCATTGTCTTACTGCTGTGAAGTTACCCAAAGACACTCAGGAGATACTGACACTCTGCTCTGTGTTTCTGAAGCTGAGATGCACTGATATACTCACATTGCACATCAAGATGTTTAGGAGGAGATGTGTTTGTCCCAATCACATTCTCTGCCTCACAGTAGTATTCTCCAGCATCTGAGGAGTTGACTTTATTAATGGTGTAACTCCGTTCTGATCCTCTCCATAAGAATGCAGATCCACCCTTCCTATACCAGGTGTATTTCTGCACTGGTGGGTTGGTATCACTGCTGCAGGTCAGAGTCACTGAACTGCCCTCCACTATTTCACCAGAGGGGCTCACTGATACTGAGGCGCTCTTCGGAGGATCTGAAAGAGAAAATAACAGGTCCTGCAGTTTTAAACAAAAGTCACACTGAGGTGTTCTTGGGAACATCTAAAATCATTAGAAAAATGTGTTAAATTCCATATAATTTCTCACTCACTGTGTTGCGTCTCAAAACACTACCAGAGACATTTATTTCAAAGTAATGTTTATAATGGAGCTGAAATCTCACAATGTGATGTGGAGAGGTGCTGTGGTTAGGGCGCCATCTGCAGGCAGAGTGGGAGCAGTATAGCTGGCTAACAACCAGGCCTGTTTGCAGTTACAATTGATTGGTAATGGTTTATATGCTCTGCCTGCAGTGAGACCGGGGTGCTGGAATGAGAGACGCACGCAGGAGCGGCATGCCATCTAATCCCCGTCCTTATCGTGTGTGTTTTGTTTTGTTGTGTTTTGGTTTCCGTGTTTTTGGTATAGAGCGCACAATAAAGCCTTGGTGCCTCTAACAACGACGGATTGTGTGGTTTGTGGGGAAAAGGACTGCAGAACCTGTTACAGTAAATATCCCAGTATATCATGCTTTGTTACAAAATGAGCTGGATATACTGTAGCTTTTTATGGTAGTTGGAAAATGACACAACAGAATCAAGTTATCAAAAGTGACAGCAGTATTTAGATGTCTTTTTAGCATCTTCATTAATAATGATAACTTCATTTTTAAAAAGTTGAACAGCTGCATGTGGTACCTTTTTTGCCCTTTGCAAACTCAAAATGACTACCCAAAGACACTCAAGAGATACTGACTCTCTGCTCTGTGTGTCTGAAGCTGAGATGCACTGATATACTCACACTGCACATTAAGACGTTTAGGAGGAGATTTTGTTTCCCAAATCCTATTCTGTGCCTCACAATAGTATTCTCCTGCATCCCCGGATTTGATGTTATTAATGGTATAACTCTGTTGTGAACCTCTCCATGAAGAATCAGCTATATTATTTTTATACCAGGTGTATTTCTGCACTTGTGGGTTGGCATCACTGCTGCTGCAGGTCAGAGTCACTGAACTGCCCTCCACTATTTCACCAGAGGAGCTCACTGATACTGAGACGCGCTTCGGAGGATCTGAAAGAGAAAATAACAGGTCCTGCAGTTTTAAATAAAAGTCACACTGAGGTATTCTTGGGAGCAGCTAAAATCATTAGAAAGATGTTCTCAATTCTTTATAATTTCTCATTCGTGTTGCATCTCAAAACACTAGCAGAGACATTTATTTCAAAGTAATGTTTATAATGGAGCTGAAATCTCACAATGTGATGTGGAGGAGTGGTGTGGTTAGGTCACCATCTGCAGGTGGAGTCGGAGCAGTATAGCTGGCTAACAACCACGCCTGTTTGCAGTTACAATTGATTGGTAATAGTTTATATGCTCTGCCTGCAGTGAGACCGGGATGCTGGAATGAGAGACACACGCGGGAGTGGCATGCCATCTAATCCCCGTCCTTATCGTGTGTGTTTTGTTTTGTTTTGTTTCCGTGTTTTTGGTATCGAGCGCACAATAAAGCCTTGGTGCCTCTAACAACGACGGATTGTGTGGTTTGTGGGGAAAAGGACTGCAGAACCTGTTACAGTAAATATCCCAGTATATCATGCTTTGTTACAAAATGAACTGGATATACAGCAGCTTTTTATGGTAGTTGGAAAATGACACAGCAGAATCAAGTTTTCAAAAGTGACAGCAGTATTTAGATATGTCTTTTTAGCATCTTCATTAATAATGATAACTTCATTTTTTTAAAAGTTGAACAGCAGCATGTGGTACCTTTTTTGCCCTTTGCAAATTCTAAATGACTACATGATTTACCTAAGACATGTCAGTATGATCTTGCTCATCACTGCATGATAATGTAATTATATCTGATTTCTCCTCCACTGGCCAGTGTGACCGCTTTACTCAGTGTCTTACTGCTGTGAAGTTACCCAAAGACACTCAGGAGATACTGATTCTCTGTGTGTCTGAAGCTGAGATGCACTGAAATACTCACATTGCACATCAAGACGTATAAGAGGAGATGTGTTTCTCCCAATCACATTCTGTGCCTCACAGAAGTATTCTTCTGCATCCTGCAGTGTGATGCTTTTAATGGTGTAACTGGATCCTCTCCATGAGAGTTCAGCTCTTTTCTTATACCAGGTGTATTTCTGCACTGGGGGGTTGGCATTGCTGCTGCAGGTCAGAGTCACTGAACTGCCCTCCACTATTTCACCAGAAGAGCGCACTGATACTGAGACTCTCTTCGGACGATCTGAAAGAGAAAATAACAGGTATTGCAGTTTTAAATAAAAGTCACACAGTGGTGTTCTTGGGAGCATCTAAAATCAATAGAACAATGTGTTAAATTCCATAATTTCTCACTCACTGTGTTCCATCTCAAAACACTAGCAGAGACATTTATTTCAAAGTAATGTTTATAATGGAGGTGAAATCTCACAATGTGATGTGTTGGGGTGGTGTGGGTAGGTCGCCATCTGCAGGCGGAGTGGGAGCAGTATAGCTGGCTAACAACCACGCCTGTTTGTAGTTACATTTGATTGGTAATGGTGTATATGCTCTGCCTGCAGTGAGACCGGGGTGCTGGAATGAGAGACGCACGCGGGAGCGGCATGCCATCTAATCCCCGTCCTTATCGTGTGTGTTTTGTTTTGTTTTGTTTTTGTTTCCGTGATTTTGGTATCGAGCGCACAATAAAGCCTTGGTGCCTCTAACAACGATGGATTGTGTGGTTTTTGGGGAAAAGGACTGCAGAACCTGTTACAGTAAATATCCCAGTATATCATGGTTTGCTACAAAATGAACTGGATATACTGTAGCGGTTTATGGTAGTTGGAAAATGACACAGCAGAATCAAGTTTTCAAAAGTGACAGAAGTATTTAGATATGTCTTTTTATCATCTTCATTAATAATGATAACTTCATTTTTTAAAGTTGAACTGCAGCATGTGGTACCTTTTTTGCCCTTTGCAAACTCAAAATGACTACACGATTTACCTAAGACATGTCAGTATGATCAGGCTCATCACTGCATGATAATGTAATTATAACTGATTTCTCCTCCACTGGCCAGTGTGACTGCTTTACTCAGTGTCTTACTATTGCAATGTTTCCCAAAGACACTCAGGAGATACTGACTCTCTGCTCTGTGTGTCTGAAGCTGAGATGCACTGAAATACTTACACTGCACATCAAGACGTATAGGACGAGATGTTTTTGTCCCAATCCCATTCCCTGCCTCACAGTAGTAATCTCCAGCTTCCCAGGAGTTGATTTTATTAATGATGTAACTCCCTTTTGATCCTCCCAATGAGGATACAGCTCTATCATTCTTATACCACTTGAATATCTGCACTGGTGGGTTGGCATCGCTGCTGCAGGTCAGAGTCACTGAACTGCCCTCCACTATTTCACCAGAGGGGCTCACTGATACTGAGACGCTCTTCGGAGGATCTGAAAGAGAAAATAACAGGTCCTGCAGTTTAAAAAAAAAAATTACCCTGAGGTATTCTTGGGAGCATCTAAAATCATTAGAAAAATGTGGTCAATTCCATATAATTTCTAATTCTCTGTGTTGCATCTCAAAACACTAGCAGAGACATTTATTTCAAAGTAATGTTTATAATGGAGCTGAAATCTCACAGTGTGATGTGGAAGTGTGGTGTGGTTAGGTCCCCATCTGCAGGCAGAGTGGGAGCAGTACAGCTGGCTAACAACCACGCCTGTTTGCAGTTACAATTGATTGGTAATAGTTTATATGCTCTGCCTGCAGTGAGACCGGGGTGCTGGAATGAGAGAGGCACGCGGGAGCGGCATGCCATCTAATCCCCGTCCTTATCGTGCGTGTTTTGTTTTGCTTTGTTTTTGTTTCCGTGTTTTTGGTATGGAGCGCACAATAAAGCCTTGGTGCCTCTAACAATGATGGATTGTGTGGTTTGTGGGGAAAAGGACTGCAGAACCTGTTACAGTAAATATCCCAGTATATCATGCTTTGTTACAAAATGAACTGGATGTACTGCAGCTTTTTAAGGTGGTTGACAAATGACACAGCAGAATCAAGTTTTCAAAAGTGACAGCAGTATTTAGATATGTCTTTTTAGCATCTTCATTAATAATGATAACTTCATTTTTTAAAGTTGAACAGCTGCATGTGGTACCTATTTTGCCCTTTGCAAACTCAAAATGACTTCACGTTTTAATTAAGACATGTCAGTATGATCAGACTCATCACTGTATGATAATGTAATTATATCTGATTTGTCCTCCACTGGCCAGTGTGACTGCTTTACTCAGTGTCTTACTTTTGCAAAGTTTCCTAAAGATACTCAGGAGATACTGATTCTCTGCTCTGAGTGTTTGAAGCTGAGATGCACTGATATACTCACACTGCACATCAAGACGTATAGGAGGAGATGTTTTTGTCCCAATCCCATTCCCTGCCTCACAGTAGTATTCTCCAGCATCCTGCAGTGTGATGTCTTTAATGGTGTAACTGTCCTCTGGTCCTCCTGTCTCTGAGGATACAGCTCTATTATTCGTATACCAGGTGTATCTCTGCACTGGTGGGTTGGCATCACTGCTGCAGGTCAGAGTCACTGAACTGCCCTCCGCTATTTCACCAGAGGGGCGCACTGATAATAAGATGCTCTTAGGAGGATCTGAAAGAGAAAATAACAGGTATTGCAGTTTTATATAGATCTCACACTTACCTCAGTTAAAGTATGTTTCCTTTTCCTCAATGTTTCCAATAAGTCATTTTGTTTGACTGCTATGATAGAAATGCCATCTTTCTTTCAATTTTTAGAATTTACTTAGTCCGATATCGTTTCTAATCATAATAATTTCCATTTCCTAATCATTATCTGCAGGTTGCTCTTCTGCCCTGTTCTCATGTCTTTTAAAGGTACATTAAAGTACAACTGCATCACCGCTTTTTCAAAATGAGTAACAAATGAGGCTCAGTAAAGTTAAATGTATGAGTTTGTCCTCAAATACTCACAGAGAGTCACTGCTGGGGACGGGAGATTCTCATGGCCTCTTACTGCACAGGAGTAGCTGCCTGCATCTCCACTGCTGGCTGTGAACTGAAGGTATTCATTTTGTTGATATTTCTTGTGGGTGTTTTGTAGAGATTGTCCATTCTTGTACCAGA
The DNA here is from genome assembly GCF_013347855.1 of Anguilla anguilla. Lineage (NCBI taxonomy): Eukaryota > Metazoa > Chordata > Actinopteri > Anguilliformes > Anguillidae > Anguilla > Anguilla anguilla. The sequence goes on along the minus strand of NC_049201.1, from coordinate 83,389,213 downwards.
TGAATGTTTGGCTGCCAGTCAGGTCAGTGCAGGTGATTTCACAGATTAGTGTCACCCACTCTCCCTCACTCACTGTGCTTGATTTAATTTCAACCTTTACACCTGAGTGAGAAGAAGAAATACAATAACACAATATACTGAGTTATTCAACAAAATTGGTATAATATACATTCAATAGAGGTGATACTTTGATATTATACATTCATAAAAACATCATCATAACAACAGTGACAAAGCATTAGCAATAAGATCATGATTTTCACAATAAATTTACTATTTTATTATAACATGCTTTGACCTTTGATCTCCCCGCTCATCATCACTCAAGATCAATCATAAATTGTGTCTCACCATGGTGTGCTGTTTTTCTGTTGTGATTTAAAACAAATCCTTTCCTGTTTCCTGTTCTTAAACAGAGAATATTTTATTCTGCTGGAGTAGGATTGACCATAAATACAGACATGCATTCAGTACCGGCCCGAGGGTTTCAGGGGCCCTAAGAGCAATCCTGTCGACCCAGGGTGCAGGGTGCGGGGGGGGTGGGGGGGAGGCAGCCCTTTTTAATCTGTTGTCCGGGGGGGTCAACAGATTAAAATTGTATTTCATAACAACTCACATTACGTTGTTATGAAATATTTGGTTGTCATTCCGTTTTAAATTACTAACGCTGGTTTTGCGATAGGGGATGAATACCGCATGGGGGCCCCCTGGTGGCCACGGGGGCCCTAAGCAGCCGCTTAGTTCGCTTATGCCTCGGGCCGGCCCTGCATGCATTATTTCCCAGTAAAACAGAAGGTGGGCAGACACTCACATTTCACATTGACTGCAGGGGAAGTGACTCCTCCTGTAGGGCTGTAAGTCATTCCCCGTTCCATCTGGCTCAGCACACCTGAAAAACACACACACACACACACACACACACACACACACACACACACACACGCACACAAGCACACACACAAATACACACACACACACACACACACACAAATTGAAAACACAGATGTGTTGGCAACATGACAGATAAGGGATTCAATTAACAAAACTTTAAAACTACTGTACCTAATTTATATAGTACATCACTAATTGTACATGTGGAGCCCTTGATATGTTCTGGAGGCAGGGTGATATCTGTGGTTGGTTTTGTTGATATAATTTCGGACCTTCCAATAATATATATATATATATATATATATATATATAGTTGTTTTTTCAGTGATATAAGAATTTGCAGGTTCAAACGAATTAACTGCATAATCTTTTGTCCCTTTGTTAGCTATTTTAATACTTACTGACATCAGTAGATGGCAGTAGCCGCCAATAAATGTGAGATTCGCAGGTGCAGGAAGTCTTGCTTAGTAGCTAGCTTTGTTAAAAAGTAGCATTATGTCAAGCAAGTTAAGAGCGAGTGTCTGGGTACACTCTCGGCTGAAAACTGTTATGTTTTGCTAACAGTGAAAATGAACTGCTTTTATCAAAATATGTGGCACCAAAATACTTTTTTGCCATTCCAAGAATGCAACATGCACAGTCAACAGCTCTGATCATTTCGTAAAGCCACAGATATTTATATCATGCCTCTGTCTCAGTTTTAAAGCTGAGTGTGAAGAGGAACTTCTTATAAGTTCTCTCTTTTGCCCCTCTCTCTTCAGTTGAGAAATGTTGCACTACTTTAAACTAATGTACTATGTAGAATATCATTTTATAGAAATTATATACATTCCTGAAAGCAATTTAAATGTATTCACTTTTGCTGCTGATTGAGATAATGAAGGGAGACTAATAAATAGGAACACATGTGGATAAATGCTGTGTATGTTGAAGACTGAAACATCAGAACTACATTTGGAAGAAAAAAAAAACACAAACAATTTACCTGACACAGAGAGGAAGATTACCAACAAGGCATTGAAGAGCATGGCTGCATCAAATTGATAATATTCATCCAAATACACATATACAGGTCTTGATTATTATTTACACTGTAAAAATGAATGGCAGAAACAAACACTGTCAGAGTATTCTATTTATTCACATAAATACTACACAAGACTAACAAATATTACTGAAGACTAATAAATACTACACAAGCGCACACAGTGAGTTTGTGCTGCTAATGTCCCTAAATACTCCGTTTTTTATGAAGAGCTCACACAGTCCAGACAGCAAGGACTGTTGTTGACAATTGACAATTGATATTTGTATGGAAGAAACAGCAATCATTTCTAGTCTGAAAATACATTTTATTTTTTGATTTATCCCAGTTCAATCTTCTTGCACCACAAAATATTGTGACATAGTTTTGATTAAATTAAATGATATGATAATGCACTTACCAGGAGAGAGTTCTGATCTGGCCTCAGTGCTTTGCTAATGAGCCATTAGTATAAAACAGCCTTGCAGACAGAGCAGTGTGGCTGAATATGATCGGATATAAAATGCTTCACACTAAATATAAAAGTAGAATGTGTTACAGATCTGACTCACTTCCTGAAGGTGATACTCATTTTTAGATTTTATCGGATACAAACATTTGAATAAAATATACAGTCGTTTTCTTTGTGTCTGGGCTGGACCAGTAGTGCCTTTTCAAAAAGACTGGGTAATTCTCTTTTCTTTGCCCCCACTGTATTATTGAAATTTAGATGTCAATAATTATGTTCATTTTTGCATATTACGCTTATAAAATAAACATAACTACTGTGTTTACAAAAATGATTCCGGATTACAACACAAACTGATGCTAAGATCTGAGGCTTTGCCTATTCCAATACATCCATTAATCCATCCATTATCTATACCCGCTTATCCTGAGCTTGAGCTGGTGCTGGAGCCTATGCAAGCATGCATTGGGCGAGAGGCAGGAATACACTCTGGACAGGCTGCCAATCTATCGCAGGGAACACACACCATTCACTCACACATTCATACCTACGGGCAATTTAGAGTCTCCAATTGGCCTATTTGCATGTTTTTGGACCGTGGGAAGCAACCGGAGTACCCGGAGGTACATGCAAACTCCAGGCAGAAAGGCCCCAAGCCGAGATTCGAACCCAGTGCCTTCTTGCTGTGAGGCGACAGTGCTACCCACTGCACCACCATGCCACCCCTATTCCAATACATGTACAGTAGAGGTTAATATAAAAGTGACTGTAAAAGGTGTGATAGGCATCAGGCACAGGTAAACACCCATACATTCAGGAGCCCTATACAAAATCCATTACCTAAACCATTATTTAATTCAGTTTAGTAAAAGATCTTCCAAGAAATTCATCTGAAATGTACATACAGGACTCATCAATTTTAATAATTGCCCCATCTACAGGTAGATCGAATGTATTTACCTATCCCTCCTAGGTAAATTTTACTGCCACAAACAGCATGCTTTATCATTGCTACCATATGTAGCTCAGTCGTGTTTATGTTTCATGCATCGGATTTTTGACATGAAGCTGGAACATCAACAAAACGCTGCTGATGCTTGGCCTATAACCCTCTTATTAACATAAAGATTGCACACACTGTACTTTCACAGAAGATGAAAGGAGTGGACAGGCGTAGTTTTCGTATCTTTGTGTATGGCAGCAGTGCAGTATGGTGGTTTGGGGGTCCAGAGTGTGACTCTGACCACAGACAGTTAAAGCGCTGCTCACTTCCTGCAGCCTATTGTATTCTTTATTTTAATTCACATCTCAGTTCATACGGTCCTTCATGCACATAATTAGTTGCATTTCAATTCTGATATTTCATAAAGATGAGTTTTACAACATAAAACCTATTGTATAATATTATTATAGCATATTTCAAAGAGATTAATTTGATCCCCACGTGAACTAAATGGAATGCAGGCAAAACATGATGGCCATATGAAGAAAATAATGATAATATGTTTCAGAACAGAGGTTCGAGGTTCACAGTGCTTTACAATGCTCAAATAAACCTTAATACATTGATACACAAAATGAAACAATGTATGTAAAGAAAACAAATATAAATATGCATTCTTTCAAATATCTAAAACCAGACAGAAACTTAAATATGTGATCAATACAACAAGGCAATGTAAAATTAAGTACTAAAACACTGTTTTAAAAACATCTAGGACCTTACCTTTAAAAATGACTTGAGTTTGGAGATTATATAATGCACAGAATATAATACAATATGAGACTGTAATATCTTCAGACAGGGGTCTTGAGGACTATACAAAGGAGAAGCACACACACACATTATTTCTATAATAAAATTTAGTTTCACAAAAGTTGAAATGATGGCAAAATCTATTCTTCAGGAATAGAGCACACCAGTAAATGCAGTTCATTAACAGTTCTGCCCATGTCATGAAGCCAAAGAAATCTACTCATCTCTGTTGCAGTGCTGAGCATGAACAGGAACTTCAGATCAATCCTATGCTCTACATTTCACAATCCTGTGCTCTACATTTAATAGCAGATGTGTGGTAAAAACAAATGTAAAAAGATTCTGCTCAGCCTAGAATACCTAAACCAAATTCAAATTAAAATTCAAAATAACTTTATTTATCCATTAGGAACATCATTTGTGCAAAAGTGTCAACAAACACAGATTATGCAACATACACGTATGGATTAAAACAGATGTCCGCCTATAGGGCATCTAAACAACGTATGTGATCTTGTATGTAAGATTTAGATTCCCATTTCCTGTAACATATGTCTTTAATTTTTTGCTTTCCCTGTCTAATGAGTTAAACAGGTTATGTGAAATCATAGTAATTCTAAATAGATTTTCGCTTCTGATAGATATTGTAACCCCTGTAAACTGGCATTAATAAGCAGAACTGAAGTAGCTAAATTGTTTACCTGAGGCAGAGAGAAGGGCTTACAAAAATACTGTTGAGGTTGTTTGGGGCATGGCTGCATCGGCCTGAACATCGGCCTACCTCAGGACGCCTAGCACCTCCCCCTCTTCGCACCTGCACTTCCAGAACACGTCTCCTGTCTGTTCTGGCCCCACGATGGTGGAATGACCTCCCTGTGGAGGTCAGAACAGCTGAGACTGTGACCCATTTCAAACGACGACTGAAGACCCACCTCTTCAGGCTGCACCTCTCCCCATCCCTCCCTTCCCCCCTGTAAATGACTAAACTTAGGGTTGTAACTAGGCAGCTGTTTCATAGGTGACTTAGTTGATGCGCCTGTCTTAACGACTACTTGTATTTTTATTTTTATTTTTCCATAGATTGCGTTGTTGCCGTTCTCGTTGTTAGTGTTAATCAGTTTAACCATCAGGGTCCAAGTTGAACAATGCGGTTGTTCCCTGTACTTGGACCGGTACTTCTCTCTAGGGGTTTCGTCATACTTGTTCCTGGTTATGGTTATACACTTTGTTGTACGTCGCTCTGGATAAGAGCGTCTGCCAAATGCCTGTAATGTAATGTAATGTAATGTAATGAACATACATATAAAAAACATAACTTATATTATTGCCTTTTGTTTTTTAAGCCATAACCAAAATTCCACAAAATGAATCACTGATATTCAGCGTTTAACAGATAACATGTAAAGTAATAAAATAAAGAGTTACTTTCAGAAAACAATGATCTTTCTTTTGTTTTTATTTTTTTATTATTATGATTTCTTTTTACATTATTTTAATTTTAAGAAAGCTAATTTACTGTTTTAACGAATGCTGTGCATATTTACCCCACTGGTCACATAGCCACCTTTCAGCAGTGAGAGAGACTGATCTCCATTAGGATCACTAGATTAGCACAGAATAAAGCACTCGCTGTAATCCGTAGATCAGAGAACAACAACACTGTACTTAATTTTTTTTTACTGTTTGCAACAAATGCAACAAATTGAAGCGTGCAAAAATCAAAGATTTCTTCTCTCATCTTCTATCAAGGCACTCTATTGAATCATAACATTATTTTACATCTCAATGATAAAATGTGTTAACAGCCATTAAGAATAAAACAGGGCTAAATCATACACTTACGCTGGTAGAGGAGGTGTGATCTTAACGGTTTTCAAACTGTCTGAAACGGCCCTGCTGACAGGCTCATATTTCTGAGCATGCCAGACTGACTGTGATGAATGCAAAGCTTTAAGAATAATTGTTTCTATTTGTAAATATTATTACATTTTACTTTAACCAGGAGAGTCTCGTTGAGATTCAAAATCTCTTTTTCAAGAGTGTCCTGGCCAAGACAGACAGCAGCTCATGCAGGTTTAACATGGTTGGAGAATGACAATATAAAATCAAATTACAGACAACATAGATTATTTTACAAGAATGTAGCTTCACTGTGTAATTTGACATATTGGTACACAATAATGCATATAAAAACATAAAAGAGCTACATGAGCATCACAGCTGTGTAAAATATGTTAACAGTAGCTTAAAAGCCAGAAAAAAGAGGGAACCATGTTCCAATGCAAATGACAATATTTTGCTGCTGTAGCTTAGCCTATAACCCCCAGATCAACAAATGGATTGCACTTACTTTTGCAGAAGATGTAAAAAGCGGACAGGTGTAGTTATCTTTGTGAAAGTATCACATCTGTGGGGCCCCAAAGCGGGGACTGTGAGGTGCCCCTGCTTGGCTCTTTTGTGCAGAGCGGGCGCGGCTGTGGGTGAAGCTGCCTAATTTCAAGGCAAGAGCCACCCTGACCACAGACAGTTAAAGCGCTGCTCACTTCCTTCAGCCTGTTCTATTCTTTATTTTATTTCACACCTCAGTTCAGTGTCCTGAGGAGAAGGGCTGTTTCTGTGGTTGATGTTCATGTGACCTTCTAGAACTTTGGTTTGGCTTTGCCTGTTATACGGTCCTTCATGCACATAATTAGTTGCATTTCAATGCTTATACTTCATCAAGATGATTTTTACTACATACAGCCGATTGGATTATTGTATCTTTCACATTTCACAGAAATGAAATAGATGCCCACACATGAATAAAATGGAATTCATATGGAGGTTCAAGGTTCACAGTGCTTTACAATGCTCAAATAAATCATAATATATTGATAGACATAATAAAACAATGTATGTAAAGAAAACAAATACAAAGATGCATTATTTCAAATAGCTAAACAGACAGAAAGTAAAAATGGGGTGAATACCATTAATAAGGCAATGTAAAATGTAAAGCTAAAACACTGTTTTAAAAGATTTTGGACCTTGCCTTTAGAAGTGACTTGAGTTTGGAGACTGTAATCTACATTAACCTGCATTATAATCTTCCCATTCAATGTGAGAGAGTACATGTGCATGTACATGAGTTATGAGCGTGTGTGTAACAGGGTTATATAAACGTGTAACGGTGTCACAGGAGCATGTATGCAGCAGGGTTACATGAACATGCATGTTGCAGCAGGGTTACATGAACATGCATGTTGCAGCAGGGCTACATGAACATGCATGTTGCAGCAGGGTTACATGAACATGCATGTTGCAGCAGGGCTACATGAACATGCATGTTGCAGCAGGGTTACATGAACATGCATGTTGCAGCAGGGTTACATGAACATGCATGTTGCAGCAGGGCTACAGGAACATGCATGTTGCAGCAGGGCTACATGAACATGCATGTTGCAGCAGGGCTACAGTACTCTGGGAAAAATCCTCCACCAACAGCCCTTTATAAATTGGATAAGCTAGCAGAAATAGACAGCAGTTCTGTAAAGTTAAACACAAAAAGAGACTCTTTCACCCTGATCTCCATCATTTCTCATTCTCTGCAGATTCTCTCCTCTGTGTGTTTTAATCCCACCCTGAGGCCTCGTCAGCTCTCTGAAGCGCAGAGTTTGTGTCGCTGGCTGCGTTTGTCACTCTCTGAAGGCTCTGCTCTGCGGTGAGACACAGGAAGAGACTCAGTTACACATAAGTGCGCCTCCAGTTGCACTGTTAAAAGGGAACCAGAGTGGCCACACAGTCCCTTGCATTCCCTATGCACTCTGTTGTCCCCGAGAACGGATTCCTCTGTCGACTTAGTGGATTATATATCTCAGAATCACTTGAAGAATTTACATTACAGAAGTATATTTTTCACATGTTAAAAAATCATACTAAATAATATCCACAGATACAATTTCAACATATTGAGAGTTAAGTGGGGAATATTCCTCAATAGTTTTAACCAATAAAAATATGGAGGAAGACTGAAAATGACTGCATCACACAGTGATGAACTGGATGAACTGTAACTTGCCTGGTGTGTATCTGTGCTTTGTGTCTTCTGCTCAGCACAGACCTGCTGACTTTGTAGTTTCATAAAAATACAGCCTGTACACAGAACTGCCCTTTGCTTTTCTGAACGGCTGGTACGGTTATAATGGTGAAAATATCCAGGCGGGAACTTGTTACTTACAGTACGAGAGCGTCTGCTCCTCCCTCTCTCTCTGTTGGTGCTGTTCTTCCTGCTGAAAAGGGGGAGGGGAGGGGGGGGTGAGTAACAGACCTTCAGGAGCTGTGGATCAGCCATTCCAGATGACATTCTGTCATAACATTCCCACCTGCTCCTCGGAATTCAACAGCAAATTAGTAAAAATACTGCATATCTCTCTGATATCTAATGGTGAATTTCTATAATCATGTCTTCTCAGTGATGATTGATACCCAGATGCTTTTGCATTGCAAACATTTACCTTGTGCACACCATGACAGTAAAGAGTGCAAAAGCCACTGTGATTCCAACAACCCTCCATACAAGCGCTGTCTTATCTTCTGCTGTAAATAAACAGACATAGCATTTCAATTTACATTTATATAGCCGAGGATTATATAATCAAGAGTCGTGTAAAATAAGTGCATGCATCCATGTAGGAAGGTCAATGCAACACAGAAAATCAACTCAATCTCCATTAAAAAAAGTTATGTGAGTAGACCAGCAAAACAATAATAAATAACAGATATGAGCGTACATACCATAATTCCCCAAAATATATGAACTATCTTCAAAATTGTGTAGATGTACTTAAGGTGGTATAAATCAAAAAGATGCAAATAACCTGAATTACATATGAAATACAAACATGCAGATACACATGTCAACTTCAAACAAGTGTGCACAGAGTCACTGAGATGTCTTCCCATTGGGAAGGGATGAACAAGTAACCAGAGACCTGACAAATGTTTGAATTTTAATTTATTTTTATTTAACCATTATTTAACCAGGAAACCCCCCATTGAGATTGAAATCTCTTTTGCAAGGGGGACCTGCCCAACAAGACTTACACCTAACAAAATGTACAAACATCAAATGTGGAACGAGACAGAGGTGTAACAATAATTAAAAGTAGAGAAGAGGTCAAAAGAGGTTAAAAGCAGGAGCATACTGCGGTCACAGAGTCATGAATTGCGAGTTTAAAGTCCAGAATTGAAATTAATTTATCAAGCGGGACCTCTGACAAAGCTTCTGCATCTGTTGAAGCTTTGGCTTGTCCATTTTAGTGGGATCTTAAATTTTAACAGTATGCTTGACTGTTCCATACTGGAACTGAGTTTACGTGGTCTGAAAATGAAAAGAGCCTCTTACTGGTTGTGGGGTGGGGGATGAGGGGTTCAGGCAGGTTACTATTGCCTTCCCTGGACTCCGCACCAACCAAAACTGACCTTCATCCCTATTCATAGAGTATTTCAGAGTAAGAGAGCTGATCTCAGATCATGTTTCCTCTCTTCATATCCAAGCTATATCCATAATTGCCTTAAGGCAAAACTAATTATAGATCAGACCTATTCTCTGAGACGGTTTATGAACTGTAGAGTTGTGCTTGGAGGTTCTGGGCAAGTGAGTCATGTTTTCTAATCTGGATGATGGTTCCTGTGGTCCGGGCCATACAGTGTAGTGAGTGATACTATGACTCAGATACTATGACTCCAGGGGTGAGAAAGTAAAGCCCTGCCATGTGTTTCTTCTGCCCATGAACTCATCCAGCTGATTTCACTAATTAGTTATTGCTTCTGGCTGAAGAGTTGTGCTAATGAGCAAATCCTGGTGATTGGGACAAAATATTTGGGGACGACTTTTACTTTTTCTCTGCTCTGACTACCACAATAAGATTAAATATGCAAGCGATCAATAACAGATCCTAAAACAGGAACAATCACCCTTGATCAAAACAATGACATATTTCTCCTCATCATGTGTCACTCACTGTGTCTATTGATTGACATACCAGCAGAGGTCTGATCTCCATGTGTGTTCAGTGCCACGCAGTAGTACTGTCCAAAGATCCAAGATGTAAAGTTGGAAAAGCTCACAATCCTTTCTGATCCTGTCTGCAAGTCTGCAGGTCAAGGAAATAAAACATATTTTCTAAGTGTTTATTTTATCTCCATGTGCAATACATTTATATATCTTTAAATAAATTAACATGATCATTTTCCTTCTCACCCCTCATCATTTTATCTGTTAAAATGTTAGTATCATACATGCATAGTTTATGGGAATTGCGATTTATTTTTAATAAATATTTTAATAAAATGAATCTCTCCCTAATTTTCTATAATTTGTATGACAATTTGCCACCTGCGTGTGCATAAAGAAGACTGCAGTAAAGGTACTGGTGCTATGCAGTGCACCTGCCTGTGAGCCTGTACCTATGGTCCAAACTGACTCTCAGTCACAGTCAAAGACTCAGACCTGTCACTGCAGTGCCCAGACAGTGCTGAAGGTGAGCACTGTAACCAATCGAGCCACTTTGGAGCCCGTTGTGAGATGTTATTTACTGCATGTCATGGTCTACGGTTCCATTATGACCATTTCCCACAATGCCCTGTGGCTTTAAAGACCTTCCAAAAGAAGGCTACTCTAGGGGACTTGTTACCAGGCCACTACATAGACAGAAAAATGCACGCATTCATATACCGTATGTGACTTTGCATAGAAAGTGTGTGCTAGAAGCACAGCGTTAAAATTAGTACACATTGTATGTTTGCTATAACGTGTACATATGGCAGGCACGCTGTCTGCGAACCAGCCAATGGCATTCCAGCTATTCAAGTGACAGTGTCGAGAAACTAATAACTTACAAGACGACTGCTTGACATAATCGTGAGATCAATTTACTCAGAACTGGAAAATAAATTCTGGCCGTACCTTGTATTAGGACCAGTAGAGCAGAAGCATTCTGAGCTCCAAGTCTGTTCTGTGCCTCACAGTAGTACTGTCCTCTGTTCCAGGATCCAAAGTTAGAAAAGTTCAAACTCTGTCCAGATCCAGCCTGCCAGGCTCCAGTGTCATTCTTCCTAAACCAGGTGTAGTTCTGCACTGGTGGGTTGGCATCACTGCTGCAGGTCAGAGTCACTGAACTGCCCTCCTTTATTTCACCAGAGGGACTCATTGATACTGACACGCTCATCGGACGATCTGAAAGAGAAAATAGCAGGTCCTGCAGTTTTAAATTAAAGTCACACTGAGGTATTCTTGGGAGCATCTAAAATCATTAGAAAAATGTGTTGAATTCCATATAATTTCTCACTCACTGTGTTGCATCTCAAAACACTAGCAGAGACATTTATTTCAAAGTAATGTTTATAATGGAGCTGAAATCTCACAATGTGATGTGGAGGGGTGGTGTGGTTAGGGCGCCATCTGCAGGTGGAGTGGGAGCAGTATAACTGGCTAACAACCACGCCTGTTTGCAGTTACAATTGATTGGTAATAGTTTATGTGCTCTGCCTGCAGTGAGACCGGGGTGCTGGAATGAGAGACGCACGCGGGAGCCGCATACCATCTAATACCCGTCCTTATCCTGTATGTTTTGTTTTTTGTTTTGTTTCCGTGCTTTTGGTATCGAGCGCACAATAAAGCCTTGGTGCCTCTATGACGGATTGTGTGCTTTGTGTGGAAAAGGACTGCAGAACCTGTTACAATAAATATCCCAGTATATCATGCTTTGTTACAAAATGAACTGGATATACTGTAGCTTTTTATGGTAGTTGGAAAATGACACAGCAGAATCAAGTTTTCAAAAGTGACAGAAGTATTTAGATATGTCTTTTTAGCATCTTCATTAATAATGATAACTTCATTTTTTAAAGTTGACCAGCAGCATGTGGTATTTTTTTTGCCCTTTGCAAACTCAAGATGACTACACGATTTACCTAAGACACGTCAGTATGATCAGACTCATCACTGTATGGTAATGTAATTATACCTGATTTCTCCTCCACTGGCCAGTGTGACTGCTTTACTCAGTGTCTTACTGCTGTGAAGTTACCCAAAGACACTCAGGAAATACTGATTCTCTGCTCTGTGTGTCTGAAGCTGAGATGCACTGATATACTCACATTGCACATCAAGACGTTTAGGAGGAGATGTTTTTGTCCCAATCCCATTCCCTGCCTGACAGGTGTATTCTCCTTCATCCTGCAGTGTGATGCTTTTAATGGTGTACCTGTCCACTGGTCCTCCTGTCTCTGAGGATACAGGTTTATTATTCTTATACCAGGTGTAGCTCTGCACTGGTGGGTTGGCATCACTGCTGCAGGTCAGAGTCACTGAACTGCCCTCCACTATTTTACCAGCTGATACTGAGACGCTCTTCGGAGGATCTGAAAGAGAAAATAACAGGTTTTGCAGTTTTAAATAAAAGTCACACTGAGGTGTTCTTGGGAACATCTAAAATCATTTGAAAAATGTGTTAAATTCCATATAATTTCTCAGTCATTGTGTGGCGTCTCAAAAAACACTAGTAGAGACATTTATTTCAAAGTAATGTTTATAATGGAGCTGAAATCTCACAACGTGATGTGGAGGGGTGGTGTGGTTAGGTCGCCATCTGCAGGCAGAGTGGGAGCAGTACAGCTGGCTAACAACCACGCCTGTTTGCAGTTACAATTGATTGGTAATAGTTTATATGCTCTGCCTGCAGTGAGACCGGGGTGTTGGAATGAGAGACGCACGCGGGAGCGGCATGCCATCTAATCCCCGTCCAAATCGTGTGTGTTGTGTTTTGTTTTTGTTTCCGTGTTTTTGGTATCGAGCGCACAATAAAGCCTTGGTGCCTCTAACAACGACGGATTTTGTGGTTTGTGGGGAAAAGGACTGCAGAACCTGTTACAGTAAATATCCCAGTATATCATGCTTAGTTAAAAAATGAACTGGATATACTGTAGCTTTTTATGGTAGTTGGAAAATGACCCAGCAGAATCAAGTTTTCAAAAGTGACAGAAGTATTTAGATATGTCGTTTTAGCATCTTCATTAATAATGATAATTTCATTTTTTAAAGTTGAACAGCTGCATGTGGTACTTATTTTGCCCTTTGCAAAGTCAAAATGACTACACGTTTTACCTAAGACATGTCAGTATGATCAAACTCATCACTGTAGGATAATGTAATTATATTTGATTTCTCCTCCACTGGTCAGTGTGACTGCTTTACTCAGTGTCTTACTGCTGTGAAGTTACCCAAAGACACTCAGGAGATACTGACTCTCTGCTCTGTGTGTCTGAAGCTGAGATGCACTGATATACTCACACTGCACATCAAGACGTATAGGAGGAGATCTGTTTGTCCCAATCCCATTCCCTGCCTCACAGTAGTATTCTCCTGCATCCTGCAGTGTGATGCTTTTAATGGAATAACTCCGGTCTGATCCTCCCCATGAGGATACAGCTCTATTATTCTTATACCAGGTGTATCTCTGCACTGGTGGGTTGGCATCACTGCTGCAGGTCAGAGTCACTGATTTGCCCTCCACTATTTCACCAGGGGGCACTGATACTGAGGTGTTCTTTGGAGGATCTGAAAGAGAAAATAACAGGTCCTGCAGTTTTATATAGATCTCACACTTACTTCAGTTAAAGTATGTTTCCTTTTCCTCAATGTTTCCAATATGTCATTTTGTTTGACTGCTATTATTGCAATGCCATCTTTCTTTCAATTTTAAGAATGAACTTAATCCGATATCGTTTCTAAACATAATAACTTCCATTTCCTAATCATTATCTGCAGGTTGCTCTTCTGCCCAGTTCTCATGTCTTTTAAAGGTATATTAAAGTACAACTGCATCACCGCTTTTTCAAAATGAGTAACAAATGAGGCTCAGTAAAGTTAAATGTATGAGTTTGTCTTCAAATACTCACAGAGAGTCACTGCTGGGGACGGGAGATTCTCATGGCCATTTACTGCACAGGAGTAGCTGCCTGCATCTCCAATACTGGCTATGAACTGAAGGTCATGATTTTGATATTTCTGGGTGGTGTGAGACAGATATTGTCCATTCTTGTACCAGATGAATGTTTGGCTGCCAGTCAGGTCAGTGCAGGTGATTTTACAGGCTAATGTCACCCTCACTCCCTCACTCACTGTGTTAGATTTCATTTCAACCGTTACACCTGAATGAGAAGAAGAAATACAATAACACAATATACTGAGTTATTCAACATAATTCCACATTGTACAGCACCCACAATAAATGTATGAATGCATATTACTCTAAATGGTCCAACTTTTCATTTCAATTAAAGATTGAAGTCAACTGAGACCCCAAAATCTCAATCTGTCTAATAATGGAATGCTTGTTCTCTCAGAAGAATCTCTTGGTTCTTGTGCATAAATTAATGTAAAATACACAAACTAGACCTCAAACACTCACATCTCACACTGAGAGTCACGGCAGGGGAAACAAGACGCTGATCGTCGTTTACAGCACAGGAGTATCTGCCAGTATCTTCACTTTTGGCAGTGAACTTTATATTGGCCTGGGAGAACCTGTAGTAGTCAGTCAGATGCTGCTCATTCTTGTACCAGAAGAAGCTGTTGCCCAGCCAAGTGCAGGTTGCTCTACAGGTCAGTTCCACTGTCTCTCCCCCTGACACTGTGTCAGAATTTATTTCCACCTTCACACCTGGGTGAAGGAACAAAATGCAGAAAGAAAAACATCCAGTTATTCAACCAACTTCTCACCCTCTTCTGCTTCTCCCTCAGAACCAGGTAAACTGTACTTATTGGTATAATATAAATTCAATAGAGGTGATACATTGATATTATACATTCATAAAGATATCATCATAACAACAGTGACAAAGCATTAGCAATATGATCATGATCATTTTCACAATCAATTTACAATTTTTTAATATGCTTTGACCTTTGATCTCCCTGCTCATGATCAACCCTAAATTGTGTCTCACCATGGTGTGCTGTTTTTCTGTTGTGAATTAAAACAAATCCTTTCCTGTTTCCTGTTCTTAAACAGATAATATTTTATTCTGCTGGAGTAGGATTGACCATAAATACAGACATGCATTCAGTACCGGCCCGAGGGTTTCGGGGGCCCTAAGAGCAATCCTGTCGACCCGGGGTGGGGGGGGGGGGTGCCCCTTTTTAATCTGTTGCCTGGGGGGGTGGGGGGGTGGGGGGCGTGGCTGCTTTGTAATATCCGTCTTACATTACGTTGTTATGAAATATTCGGTTGTCATTCCGTTTTAAATTACTAACGCTGGTTTTGCGATAGGGGATGAATACCGCATGGGGGCCCCCTGGTGGCCACGGGGGCCCTATGCAGCCGCTTAGTTCGCTTATGCCTCGGGCCGGCCCTGCATGCATTATTTCCCAGTAAAACAGAAGGTGGGCAGACACTCACATTTCACATTGACTGCAGGGGAAGTGACTCCTCCTGTAGCACAGGAGTAGAGATCTGTATCATCAGTGCTGGCTACATTGATGGATTTTTTATTTTTATTGGACACAACTTTTCCATTCTTGTTCCAGGTAAAGGTAGGGCTGCCACTCAAAGTGCAGGTGCTGCTACAGGTCAGTGTTACACTCTGTGCCTCATTCTCTGTCACTTTCACCTGAAGACCTGCACACAAGAATCAACATGATAAAAAAGACCATTCTGTTTCTATTAGAAAATGATTAGGAGTTAAAAAAAAAATTAAAATTTTTTTTTTTTTTTAAGTTGTGTAAGTCGCTCTGGATAAGAGCGTCTGCTAAATGCCTGTAATGTAATGTAATGTAATGAGTATTGCCAGTTCATAGTATATAAAGCAAGTTTAGAATTACCTGTAACTGTCAATGAGACTCCAGGCTGACCAGTATATTTTCCATCTTGCCTGTTAGTCAGGAACCTGAAGCGATATATTGCAGAATCGCTTTCTCTCAGCTGGTTTATTCTGAAAGTGCAGTCACTGTTCTTATCCCCCAGATACTCCACACGGTGAGAGTACTCTGAGTCCTGGGACAGGTCCTCAGGCCCCTGTGGCTCATTCCAGTGAATAAACCAGAATGTTTGCCGCACTGTGTAATCTGTGGGATGTGAGTAAGAGCACTTCATGTCTACTGAAGACCCATTTAAGGCACAGATTCTCTCAGGGGTGTAAGTCACTCCCCATCCCTCCTGGCACAGAACACCTGAAAAATACAAACACACACACACATGCAAACACACACACACGCACACACACACACACATGCATACACACACACAAATTTAAGACACACATGTGTTGACAACATTACAGATAAGGGATTAACAAAACTTTAAAACTACTGCACCTAACTTATATAGCACATCAATAATTGTACATGTGGAGCCCTTGATATGTTCTGGAGGCGGGGTGATATCTGTGGTTGGTTTTGTTGATATAATTTCGGACCTTCTCATAATATATATATATATATATATATATATATATATATATACACACACATATATATATATAGTTGTTTTCTCAGTGATATAAGAATTTGCAGGTTCAAATGAATTAACTGCATAATCTTTTGTCCCTCTGATGGCTATTTTAATACTAACTGACATCAGTAGATGGCAGTAGCCGCCAATAAATGTGAGATTCGCAGGTACAGGAAGTCTTGCTTAGTAGCTAGCTTTGTTAAAAAGTAGCATTATGCCAAGCAAGTTAAGAGCGAGTGTCTGCATACACTGTCAGCTGAAAATTGTTATGCTTTGCTAACAGTGAAAATGAACTGCTTTTATCAAAATATGTGGCACCAAAATACTTTTTCGCCATTCTAAGAATGCAACATGCACAGTCAACAGCTCCGATCATTTTTTAAAGCAACAGATATTTATATCATGCCTTTGTCTCAGTTTTAAAGCTGAGTGTGAAGAGGAACTTCTTATAAGTTCTCTCTTTTGCCCTTCTCTCTTCAGAAGAGAAATGTTGCACTACTCTAAACTAATGTACTGTAGAATATAATTTTATAGAAATTATATACATTTCTTAAAGCAATTTAAATGTATTCGATTTTGCTGCTGATTGAGATAATGAAGAGAGACTAATAAATAGGAACACATGCTGATAAATACTTTATATGTTGAAGACTGAAACATCAGAACTACATTTGGAAAAAAAAACACAAACAATTTACCTGACACAGAGAGGACGATTACCAACAAGGTATTGAAGAGCATGGCTGCATCCGATTGATAATATTCATCCAAATGCACATATACAGGTCTTGATTATTATTTACACTGTAAAAATGAATGGCAGAAACATACACTGTCAGAGTATTCTATTTATTCACATAAATACTACACAAGACTAACAAATATTACAGAAGACTAATAAATACTACACAAGCGCACACAGTGAGTTAAGGTGCTGCTAATGTCCATATATGTTCAGGCTTTGATGAAGAGCTCACACAGATGCAAGACAGCAGAGACTCAGACAGCCTTTTACTTGATGAATATTATTTGTATGGAAGAAATAGCGATAATATCTACCCAGATAATACATTTTATTTTCATATTTGATTCCAGTTTTTTCTTCTTTCACTCCAAAATACTGTGAGATAATTTTGACTAAATGAAATAATATGATAATGCACTTACCAGGAGAGAATTCTGGTCTAGCCTCTGGTGCATTGCTAATAAGCCATTAGTATTAAACAGCCTTACAGACAGAGCAGTGTGCCTGAATATGATCGGAAATAAAATGCTTCACACTAAATATAAAAGTAGAATGTGTTATAGATCTGACTCACTTCCTGAAGTTGATACTCGTTTTAGATTTTATCGGATACAAACGTTTGAATAAAATATACAGAGTCGTTCTCTTTGTGTCTGGACTGGACCAGTAGTGCCTTTTCAAAAAGACTGGGTAATTCTCATTTCACTGTGTTATTGAAATTCAGATGTCAATATTTATGTTCATTATTGCATATTACATTTGTAAAATAAACATTACTACTACGTTTACAAAAATGATTCCGGATTACAACACAAACCGTTACAAATATCTGAGGCTTTGCCTATACCAATACATCCATTAATCCACCCATTATCTATACCTGCTTATCCTGAGCTGGAGCTGGTGCTGGAGCCTATCCAAGCATGCATTGGGCGAGAGGCAGGAATACACTCTGGTCAGGCTGCCAATCTATCGCAGGGAACACACACCATTCACTCACACATTCAAATCTATGGGCAATTTAGAGTCTCCAATTGGCCTATTTGCATGTTTTTGGACCGTGGGGGGCAACCGGAGTACCCGGAGGTACATGCAAACTCCAGACAGAAAGGCCCCAAGCCGAGATTCGAACCCAATGCCTTCTTGCTGGGAGGCGACAGTGCTACCCATTGCACCACCCCTATTCCAATACATGTACAGTAGAGGTTAAAATAAAAGTGACTGTAAAAGGTGTGATAGGCATCAGGCACAGATAAACATTCATACATTCAGGAGCCTTATACAAAACCCATTGCTTAAACCAGATTATTTAATTCAGTTTAGTAAAAGATTTTCCAATAAATTGATCTGAAATGTGCATACAGGACTCATCTATTTTAATAATTTCCCCAACTACAGGTAGATTGAATGTATTGCATCCATCTATCCCTCCTAGGTAATTTTTACTGCCACAAACAGCATGCTTTACCATTGCTACCATACATAGCTCAGTCGTGTTTATGTTTCATGCATAGGATTTTTGACATGAGGCCGAAACATCAACAAAACGCTGCTGTTGCTTAGCCTATAACCCCCAGATCAACATATAGATTGCACTTACTTTCGCAGAAGATAAAAGTAGCGGACAGGTGTAGTTATCTTTGTGAAAGCATCACAGCTCTGGGGCCTCAAAGCGGGTACTGTGAGGTGCCCCTGCTTGGCTCTTTTGTGCAGAGGAGTAGCGGGCACGGCTGTGCGTGAAGCTGCTTAATTTCGGACTAGTGCCACCCTGACCACAGACAGTGGAGGAAGTTAAAATGCCGCTCACTTCCTGCAGCCTGTTCTATTCTTTATTTCATTTCACATCTCTGTTCAGTTCTGGTGCTGCAGCACTGTTTCTGTGGTTGATTTTCATGTGACCTTTTAGAACTTTGGTTTTGCTTTGCCTGTTATACGGTCCTTCATGCACATAATTAGTTGCAATTTCAATGCTATATGATATTTCATAAAGATGACTTTTACTACATACAACCTCTTGTATGGTATTGTGTTAGTTATTGTGTCTTCCACATTTCACAGAGATGAACTAGATCCTCACATGTGAACAAAATGGAACTTATTTATTTGTTTATTTGTTTTTATTTTCTTTCTTGGGGGGGGGTGGGGGTGGGGTGAGGGGGATATGCAGGCAAATGATAATATTTTTCAGAATAGAGGTTTGAGGTTCACAGTGCTTTACAATGCTCAAATAAACCATAATACAGTAATACACAAAATAAAACAATGTATGTAAAGAAAACAAATAAAAAGATGCATTATTTCAAATAGCTAAACAGACAGAATCAGTAAATTTGGGCTCAATACAACAAGGCAATGTAAAATGTGAAACTAAAACACTGTTGTAAAGGATTTTGGACCTTGCCTTTAAAAGTGACTTGAGTTTGGAGAATATAATCTACATTAATCTGCATTATAATCTTCCTATTCAATGTGAGAGAGTACATGCGCATGTACATGAGTTATGAGCGTGTGTGTAACAGAGTTATATAAACGTGTAACGGTGTTACAGGAGCATGTATGCAGCAGGGTTACATGAACATGCATGTTGCAGCAGGGTTACAGTACTTTGGGAATAATCCTCCACCAACAGCTCTTTATAAATTGGATAAACTAGCAGAAACAGACAGCAGTTCTGTAAAGTTAAAGACAAAAAGAGACTCTTTCACCCTGATCTCCACCATTTCTCATTCTCTGCAGATTCTCTCCTCTGTGTGTTTTAATCCCACACTGAGGCCTCGTCAGCTCTCTGAAGCGCAGAGTTTGTGTCGCTGGCTGCGTTTGTCACTCTCTGAAGGCTCTGCTCTGAGGTGAGACACAGGAAGAGACTCAGTCACACATAAGTGCGCCTCCAGTTGCACTGTTAAAAGGGAACCAGAGTGGCCACACAACCCCTTGCATTCCCTATCCACTCTGTAGTCCCCGAGAACGGATTCCTCTGTTGACTTAGTGGATTATATATCTCAGAATCACTTGAAGAATTTACACTACAGAAGTATATTTTTCACATTTCAAAAAATCACACTAAATAATTTCCATAGATACATGTTCAACACATTGAGAGTTAAGTGGGTAATATTCCTCAATAGGTTAAACCAATAAAAATAAGGAGGAAGACTGAAAATGACTGCATCACACAGTGATGAACTGGATGAACTGTAACTTTCCTGGTGTGTATCTGTGCTTTGTGTCTTCTGCCCAGCACAGACCCACTGACTTTGTAGTTTCATAAAAATACAGCATGTACACAGAACTGTCCTTTGCTTTTCTGAACGGCTGGTACGGTTATAATGGTGAGAATATCCAGGTGGGAACTTGTTACTTACAGTACGAGAGCGTCTGCTCCTCCCTCTCTCTCTGTTGGTGCTCTTCTTCCTGCTGAAAAGGGGGAGGTGGGGGGGGGGTGAGTAACAGACCTTCAGGAGCTGTGGATCAGCCACCTCAGACGACATTCTGTCATAACATTCCCACCTGCTCCTCTGAATTCAACGGCAAATTAGTAAAAATACTGCATATCTCTCTGACATCTAATGGTGAATATCTATAATCATGTCTTCTCAGTGATGATTGGTACCCAGATGCGTTTGCATTGCAAACATTTACCTTGTGCACACCATGACAGTAAAGAGTGCAAAAGCCACAGAGATTCCAACAACTGTCCATACGAGCACTGTCTTATCTCCTGCTATAAATAAACAGATATAGCATTTCAATTTACATTGAATTCCCTATTTTCTTGTTTTAGTTTACATTGTTTAGATTTAGGTATAGCGGCTGTGGGATGTATTCTTTTATTTTACTGTTAGTATTCCTGTATATTGGTCATCTGGGTCAGGTATCTATGGCTATCTGAGTATGCAGTACTCACAATGCACAGCAGAGGGCAGTAGCGGAGCTGCTTGGGAAGGAAATGGGATGACTCCGTGCACAGATTTCAGTGTTTGCCAAAGCAGTGAAAGTGAAACATGCTACTACGAAGTGATCATTCTTTTGTGCATTGTATTGGATATTGCAGGTGAGATAATGGTTTATAAGTGATGCAGCGCCACTGTATTAGGAGGGAAATGTGTATAATGTGTTTTGAGGAACTAGAGTGTTTTGACTAAGTTAGCTAACGTGGCGCATGTGGAGTGGGGCCTAGCAATATGATTAGCCATAGCAGAGATGTAGCTAGCTACTTCGCGGGAATATCGTTCGCCTACCTGATGTCAGTGATGGATGTATGGGATATGACCAGTGTAAATGGGTTATTGAGATTATTATTATTATTTTATTTAACAGGAAGCGTCAAAACTCCGACCACAAACGTTAACCTGAATCGCAGACAATCCGTGGCGTTAGCTCCCGACCGAGTACTAGCCCTTATAACGTATACAGTAAATGGTACTAACGTTAGCTAGTAGGTTATGTGTTGCAGGGCTACGGCAATAGCAGCTGCCAAAGTTTTAATTGTTTCTTCTGTTTGCGATGAAGGGGGCAAATTATCAAGCGAGGTATCCAAGTAGTTACGTTATAACTAGTTGGTCAAGTTTAAATCACATTAGCGCTATTATCACTGGTTTCTAACAGCCAGTTAACCAACTTTCTGCATGACCATCGTGTATTCAAAATGACCAAACTGTCAGCTTTTCATTACTCCTGCAAGCAAGCTAGCTAACAGTTGCTTGTGAAGTTAACTGGTGCTGTAGAACATAAACAGCTTGCAGATAGTTTATTGAAGTTCTTCTTCTTTGGTGTTTATTGGCGGTTGGTATTCCAGCGTATAGGTGCATTACCGCCACCAACTGGACTGGAGGGTGGAACAAGAGGTGTAAATAAGAAGTTAGTAATGTTAATGTGATGATAATATAATAACTGTGTTATTATTTTGGTGCACAGAGTTGAGTGTTTGCCAAAGCAGTGAAAGTGAAACATGCTACTACGAAGTGATCATTCTTTTGTGCATTGTATTGGATATTGCAGAGTTTTGATAAAGAACCCTCAACAACATGCGTGCTTGAAGAGTCATCTTAATGAGTGTGCAACATATAGCAGAGACTTTAATCCAGAGTTGTGTAAAATAAGTGCATGCATAAAGGTAGGAAGGTCAATGCAACACTCAGAAAATCAATCTGCATCACCGCTTTTCAAAATTAGTAACAAAGGACACTCAGTAAAGTTAAATGCATGAGTTTGTCCTCAAATACTCACAAAGAGTCACTGCTGGGGATGGGAGATTCTCTTACTGCACAGGAGTAGCTGCCTGCATCTCCACTGCTGGCTTTGAACTGAAGGTAGTTATGATTTTCATATTTCTGGGCGGTGTAAAACGGAGATTGTCCATTCTTGTACCAGATGAATGTTTGGCTGCCAGTCAGGCCAGTGCAGGTGATTTTACAAGTTTGTGTCACCCACTCTCCCTCTCTCCTTATGTCAGACTTCATTTCAACCTTTACACCTGAGTGAGAAGAAGAAATACAATAACACAATATACTGAGTTATTCAACAAAATTCCACATTGTACAGCACCCACAATAAATGTATGAATGCATATTACTGTAAATGGTCCAGCATTTAATTTCAATTAAAGATTGAAGTCAACTGAGACCCCAAAATCTCAATCTGTCTGATAATGGAATGCTTGTGCTCTGGATTGGCTGGCATAACGTGGTGAAAACATGCAGTCATTCCCCACTCTTTTAAAAATTATTTGGTGGCTGATAATGGGTGATACCGCCAACTACAGGGCATTGTATTATCTCATAAAAAACACATTTTCAGTGTACAAAAATGCCAAGTTACTCACACATACAAAGCACTGTCTATAAGTCATTAATTCAAACTGGCTAAATCTAGGCCTGCCATTAAAAGTATTGATATCAAAATGATGCCAAGTTACTGTACTACAAACTATATAGGATATCTTGCCTCACTGAAATTAAAGAAGCGGTATTCCAAAGCAATGCTGCGCAATGTTTTCTTAAAGAAGGCACAAGAAAATTCAGACATGCCTGCGTCTTTTATCATCTGGCAATGTAGCACCTTACGCCTTTGCACTATACAGAGATGTACGATGTTGTGCTTGGACAGCATGGTTGGACAGGCCAATCCGCTTCTTGGGCGGGCCGAATGCTACACTGTATTACTACAATGGAAATGTAGGTATAGAGCCTAGCCAAACAGATATCAGAGGTTTTTGGATAAGGCATTATAATCTGACTGCATGTTCTTCCCATTTTCAGCTTTAACAGACAGGCTGCAACATTTAGAATTATATGCATTGGCTATTTTCACTGAAGATGCTGCCCATCCAAGCCATTCTAAATGACAGTACAGAATTACTCACACAGCACTTTGAGATTTATATCCTGCAGTGTGATGGTTTTAATGGTGTAACTGTGCTCTGGAACTACTGCCTCTGAGGATACAGCTCTATTATTCTTATACCAGGTGTATCTCTGCACTGGTGAGTTGGCATCACTGCTGCAGGTCAGAGTCACTGAACTGCCCTCCACTATTTCACCAGAGGGGCTCACTGATACTGAGATGTTTTTAGGAGCATCTGAAAGAGAAAAGGTCCTGCAGTTTTACTGTGCAGTTCAAAGTAAATGCAAGTTCATTGTGAATTAAATAAAATAAAATAATATTTGAATAAAAATTCACACATGAAACATTCTCATATATCTGTAAGGATAGAATGGACAATTACAAATGTGTATTATAATGACATTTTGTTTGACAGTTATTATTCAAATGCAATCTTTCCAATGAGGGCATTTTAGGATTACCTTGATCCGACATTGTTTGTAAACACAATAATTTCCATTTCCTAATCACTATCTGCAGGTTGCTCTTCTTCCCTGTTCTCATGTCTTTTAAAGGTAAATTAATGTTCAACTGCATCGTCGCTTTTTCAAAATGAGTTACGTTGTTATGAAATATTTGGTTGTCATTCCGTTTTAAATTACTACCGCTGGTTTTGCGATAGGGGATGAATATCGCATGGGGGCCCCCTGGTGGCCACGGGGGCCCTAAGCAGCCGCTTAGTTCGCTTATGCCTCGGGCCGGCCCTGCATGCATTATTTCCCAATAAAACAGAAGATGGGCAGACACTCACATTTCACATTGACTGCAGGGGAAGTCACTCCTCCTGTAGCACAGGAGTAGAGATCTGTATCATCAGTGCTGGCTACATTGAGGGAGTATTTACACTCATAGGGCACAACTTTTCCATTCTTGTACCAGGTAAAGGTTGGGCTGCCACTCAAAGTGCAGGTGCTGCTACAGGTCAGTGTTACACTCTGTGCCTCATTCTCTGTCACTTTCACCTGAAGACCTGCACACAAGAATCAACATGATAAAAAGACCATTCTGTTTCTATTAGAAAATAATTAGGAGTACTGCCAGTTAATAGTATAAAAAGAAAGTTTAGAATTACCTGTAACTGTCAACGAGACTCCAGAATGACCAGTATATTTTCCACCATAACGGTCGGTCAGGAACTTGAAGCGATATATTGCTGAATCACTTTCTCTCAGCTAGTTTATTCTGAAAGTGCAGTCACTGTTCTTATTCCCCAGGTACTCCACACGGTCAGAGTACTCTGGGTCATTGGACAGGTCTTTACCCTGTTTACTGTTCCAGTTGTAACCTGTTAGAAAAAATAGCAACGCTTTAAAAGGGTCCTGTAGCTTTAAGGAAGCGAGGCTCCCTACCTAACGGATTAGGAGGACTTGTTTTGCATCCCTCATTAGTTTTATTGGCTGTAACAGGTAGTAATGTTTTAAGATTATTCTGGAAAATAGTTAGCCCCGCCCACTCCCAAGGACTTGGTTGAGACTGCACAGCAAGAGGGGAGAACGGGAGAGAGAAAAAGACAATAAGAAGTAGAAAGTCATAATCATTAATTTAAGCAGTAAACTTAAAGAGCAGCTCCTTAAATGACCCAGGGACCAAATATTTTCCAGATCGCACACTTCAATTTCTTTCCTTGGGATCTTGGTGAGTTTAAATATTAAATTTTACCAAAGTATCGTAACTGTAGAAGCAACACGTGTGCTGTTAACTCCGTGTTCCTTGAAAATAGCGTTAGCCACACGTGGCATTTAATATTTTTCAGTTTGCACACTTCCGTTTCTTCCTTTGGGATCTCGGTGAGTTTATATTTTAAATTTAGCTAAAGTATCGCCATTGTAGCAGCCACACGTGTGTTATTAACTCCGCGTTTCCGTAGAAAATAGCATTAGCCACACGTGGTATGTATAGCTATTGAGTTTCTCTCACATAAAGTTGAATGTTGCTATTTGAAAGCGTGAATGGCACTGTTATAGTAGTTCTATCATACGTGTATGAATGTGCCATGTAATATGTATATGGATGTGCCATGTAATAACCTTGTGCTGGAGTTAGCTAATGCAGTACTGTTAGAAACCATGCACTAGCACTTAGCAAGTGCACTACAGTGGTGTATATCATGTAGCCATATCTTCCATTGTGCATGACAATGCAAGAGGGTTAGTTCACATGCATTTAAATGATTTTACAATCAACTAATGATTTACTTGATTGTTAAAGGTTTATTGCCATGTGGGCGATATAGCTCAGGAGGTAAGACCGATTGTCTGGCAGTCGGAGGGTTGCCGGTTCAAACCCCGCCCTGGGCATGTCGAAGTGTCCTTGAGCAAGACACCTAACCCCTAACCTCTAACTGCTCTGGCGAATGAGAGGCATCAATTGTAAAGCGCTTTGGATAAAAGCGCTATATAAATGCAGTCCATTTACCATGTGTTTATATTGAGTTCATGGTTTAAAAATGATTTGCTATAGTTACATGGAAAATACCTTGATCATAATTCATGATAAATGGTTAAAGAGTGATAGAATATTTGATAAAAGGAAACTGTACAGTTGAGCATTTATAAAGAGTACTATTTGGTTTATTGGTAACACTTTTACACTTTTGAGGTTACAATGATGCCTTAAAGAAAAGAACTAAGATTGAGAAAAGTATGCAGTTGTTATAATAGCCTGTTATCATACAGGCTGGGTTTTCTGGATACCCTGGAAGAAACCTGTGAACCTAGGATTCTCTCCCTGACGAGGGAGATGGCGAGCCGACCAACTTGGTTCATCTTCATCCACTTGAGGAAGGACCCCCTGATACCCCTTGTTTCTCCCAGCCCCACTCTGGTGTGGTAGGATTGTGATTGAGAAATTAAATAATTTTATTTGATACTTTATATTTTTTAAATAGGGTGCACCCAACCAACAAAACTGACTTGAAACTAACTAAATTGAACTAAACCAGACTGAACAGAAGACATTCAGAACTTAATGGACAGTGAATACAGTTACAGCACTCAGGACATTGATATGAAGACAAATGAATGTTGTTGAATGTGATAAGTAAATGCTGGCTTTACATGTTGTCATTACACTTTCTTTAATACAGTTCTAACCATTTTGCACTTACTTTCTGGCTCCGGTTGTTCATTGTGTCCATCTCATCATTCATAACCTCTCCTTACGAACCTAGCTTTAACCCGAAAATATTTACCTACTGCTAACTGACCTTTAGGTGGGTTACACAGTCATAAATAACCCAGAATGTTTTCTGCACTGTGTGGGATGTGGGATATGAGTAAGTGCAGCTCATGTCTACTGAAGACCCCTTTAAGGCACAGATTCTCTCAGGGTTGTAAGTCACTCCCCATCCCCTCTGGCTCAGAACACCTGAAAAACACACGCACACATGCAGACACACATACACGCACGTACACACACACACACACACACACACACACACAAATTCACTTCTCAGAAATCCTTTAAAACACAGATGTGTTGGCAACATGACAGCTAAGGGATACAATTAACAAAACTTTAAAACAGGTGCACCTAACTTCTCCAAAACTATGGAACATCAATTATTGCACTTGTATTTCAATACTAACTGATGTCAGTAGATGGCAGTAGCCTCCAATCAATGTGAGATTCGCAGGTACAGGAAGTTTTGCTTAGTAGCTAGCTTTTCTAGAATGCAGTAGCAAACCAAGCAAGTTAAGAGCAAGTGTCTGTGTCATTCTAAGAATGCAACATGCACAATCAACAGCTCTGATCATTTAGTAAAGCCACAGATATTTATATCATGCCTCTGTCTCAGTTTTAAAGCTGAGTGTGAAGAGGAACTTCATCTTATCAGTTCTCTCTTTTTTCCCTCTCTTTTCAGATGAGAAACTTTGCACTACTCTAAACTAATGTACTGTAGAACATTATTTTATATATATTATATAAATTCCTTAATGCAATTTAAATGCATTCACTTTTGTTGCTTCTGATTGTGTTAATGAAGGGAGACTAATAAATAGGAACACATGCTGATAAATGCTATATAGGTAGAGTGAAACATCAGAACTACGTTTGGAAAAAAACAAATCATTTACCTGACACCGAGAGGATGATTACCAACAAGGTATTGAAGAGCATGGCTGCATCAGACTGAAAATATTAATACAAACACATATACAGGTCTTGATTATTATTTACACTGTGAAAATGAACAGCAGAAACAAAGACTGTCAGAGTATTCTGTTAATTAGCAGAAACAGTTAATACACAAGCACACACAGTGAGTTAATGTGCTGCTAATGCCTAAAAATGCTTTGGGTTTTATGAAGATCTCACAACAATTCCAGAAAGCAGAGACTCAAACAGCCTTTTACTTGATGAATGATATTTGTATAGAAGGGGCTGTTTTCTTTAGTTTTCACCTTCTTTACACTCTCAGTTCTTTTTATGAGACAGCTTTATTATACTCCTTTTTTCTGTTCGGTTTTGCCCTTATTGCTGAGTAGTTTTTTGATAGTATTTAACGGCAGGACTTACCGCCCAGAGGAGTATATTATTCTGTTCTGTCTAGTTAGAATACTCCTTGTCCTTTAGTTCTTATCACCCTTTCATGGGTAGACTACTTAGTCCGATATACCTTGGATATTCTCCCTTAGGAGTATTTAATTTTCTGTTTGTTTACTTGTCCCCTTCCTCTAGTCTTCCGAAACCTTGTGGTTACTCCACCCTGTGTGGATAACTTTCAGATTCCCATTCAGTCGCGTCTGGTTCTCCGAACCCCCCCCCCCCCCCCCCCCGCCCCCATCCCCCCCATCCCTCCCATCACATCTGTGGGATGTTTTTTTAAAGTACCTGTTTAGTGCTTTTCCTGCACATGTTCTATTCCATCAGCAGAACCCAGGGGGTAATGCCTACAGTACAAAATTCTTCAAGCATAGGTTTATTTTGTTTGTTTCATTGAATGATTGTTTAAAAAATTCAAGGTATGCTCTGAATTCTAACGTTTGGTAGTACAAAAATAAACACTAAGAATGTGAAAAACAAATTCACGTTATGTGAATTTATACTCTAGATGGTATCAGCTCAGTAATAAGCACAATATAATCACAAAATGTGCACAAGAATGTCTAATAGTAAATGTTATACAAGTATTAATAAAAATAATAATAATCTTTGAATTACATATAAAGCCCATTTCTCCAGTACATTTGGCCAACAAATACATTCAGCAATGATAATGGCTTTCAGGCACCAACATCTTGATAATACTTTGTGTACAATATGAAGACATGAGCTGTTATGCATGTAAATGTTGATAGAATGCCAAAGGAATGATCCATTCTGAGTACATCTTTGCAGACCCAATACCACAGTCATCTTGGTCATGTGACAAAGGCACAGTCATGTGACCTGAGTTCATGAGGAGAGTTTGCACATTGGAGGTATAGGGGATGAAGTAACTGAAAGAGTCCTAGAGTCTCGTCTTCAATGTGAGGACTAGAGCAGATTGTTCCCTTATCCATCTCCCTTATGAAGGATAATACCTCTCCTTATTCAGACCTGAGTCACCTGCATGTCCGCCTTTAAATCTTATATTCACTGGTTTTAGTAAATACTCTTAAATGAATCATCCAATGAAGGAAATGTTTGATTCATGCCTTGCAAATGAAGTTTCTGCTTGAGGATTGTTTTCCTGACATAGTATTTGCTGTTTAGAAGGGAAGCACAAACACTGAACATGATCTCACATTCAGAAGTCCAGATGCATACTGCATAAGCAGTATTGGTCTGCAGCTTGTGACAAAAGAGATCTGGATGCCTTGTTTTCATGTTTCCTGATATCGAACTGTGCTGTAGAGAACACCGTCTTCCTGTACTGATGGTGCACTTGACCTGCATGGATAAAACAGCACATGAAGACTCTATCAAAGTCAAAGACATTCTCATTTAAGTCAATCCTACCTGAGCCTTTATCACATTTAGGCACAACATGCTACATTAAGCACAAGCTACAGAAAGTTCCGCTACCAAAGGATTTTCTGGAATTTTGCTTCAGGCAAACATTACATCACTGTGATGTCATAGACTGAGGTCACACTACAGGCAAGTGAAAAGGTGAGGAAATAAAGGGGAAAAGCAGAGCAAGTCAAATGATGAGTCTAGATCAGCCTGTCCTCATATGACCGTTTTCTTCTATTGACCTGGTGGACAAGTTTCCAGCAAAGAAACAGCAAGAGATGACAGCATTTTAAAATATCTGAACTGGGCTTTGGGCAGCATCAAGCTCACAACCGAAATATAAATGTGACTCAAACCAAAATACAGTCTAACATAAGAAGAAGCTCCCAAGCCCCAGGGACATATCCTGTTTGCCAAAGAAGCCAGAGCCTTGATTTGCACAGTGAAGATAAAAGTCAATTCCTACAGTGCTATTCATTCAGAAAAATGTTTTTTTTTTATCTTATCCAAAAAGGGCCAGAGTGGTTGCAGGTATCTTTTCTTGCCCAGGCGTAAAGACACCTGATTCTACTCATCAAGGTCTTGATTGAAGACCATGTTGAGTTAATTAGTTGAATCAGGTGTTGTAGTGCTGGGCTAAACCAAAAACCTGCATGGAATGGACACTCACCTGACCCCAATCAGAGAGAGAAGTCTATAATAAAAGCTGCTGGAGAGAGATAATAGACCTGACAGAGCGACAGTCAGCACAGGTAGTATAAAGGTGGGATATTCTCACCTGGGGGCAGCACTGGAGGGGCGGAACTGGATGCTGGCGTACTGAACAATGAAGTACAGAACCTACTCCTGATTGCGGGTGTTAGCGGGCAACACAGAGAGGTAGAGGGGAACTTCACCGTCATCTCTGTTCGTACCCTGTGTTCCAGTGTGACTCATTGCCATCCCTGAGACGTTGCCATAAATGGGGCTTTTATTCCCCTGCAGGGTAAAGAAAAGAGGCAGGAGAAGGATGGGAAAGTTCCACAGAAAGGTCCTGTTCATTTCAGTGAGCTCCTCAGAGCTGGAGTGATCTACTCACCCCCATTAACTCCAAAACATCAATTTAACCTGATATAAAAAAATCAGCTAATGAATCAATGTTTTATATTCAAATACATGCCATCAGCAGAACCAGACGTTTCAGATGTAATACACTTAATACAATTTATTTTGTCTCTAACATGACCAATTTTACAGTGGGTTTTCTTAAAATCATGGAAAGATTTCACACTGAAATACTCATTCATATATTCATTTCAAAGTATATATTTTCAATAACCAATAGCAATAAACCTTCATCACAACAATAATCTCTTTGTATTTATTCACTGAAATCAGGTGAATACAACACATAAAGTACAAGTCACTCTCCCTGCCTCTGTATGTAATGAACAGATTATTATATGCACAAAAGCAGTATTGTACGGTGTAGCATGTTTCTGTCATATACTACAAACCCATTTGAGAAACCGAAACTGTCCTTTATAGGGGAATACACATATTTAACTCCTGAAATATTTCCATTAAGCATGTCTACACACTGAAAAATGACACAGAGATCATAACCACTGTACATAATCTAATAAACCTTCAAGGCCATTTGGCACACACTGCTCTGCTTTCTAATTATTTGTAATAAAGGTGCTATATAAATAAATAAATCATGTCTTATGATTACTGTTATAAAGCATTATGAGTGTTAAACAGTCTTCATAACTCTAATTATACTGTATTATGAGCAGACTATAAGGCATTATAAGTAGTATATAATGGATTATAGACAGGCATCATAGAAAGTGTTATTGAATTTCAGTTTTTACTTAAACAACGTATATAAATAAAATAATATTACATCCATAGATAAATACATATATGCATATATGTAGACTGATTTCATTGACTCACCTGCCTGTCCCCTTCTGTCTCATTTGTTGATTTTCTCCTCCTGATTATTCAGAAAAAAATAATAAAAATAAAAAGTAAATCTACCTTCAGACAAATATTTAAAGAACCCCCTCTTGTGCAAACAACAATTTGCATTTTTTTGAATGATGTGTATTGCTGAAGCAGTAGTGTCCATGTATGTGTGTATTTTTTATTATTCAGATGTCATTTGGTTACAGGAAATGAGCTTGAGTTATAAGAGGTTTCTTCCTGCCCAGTAAATGTAGTTCTGCTTTATTCAGACCAACACTGGAGCTCATGGGCAAATTGATGCGCTTGACAAGACTTTGTTATGGTCTGTAACTGTCCACATGATTCATATTAAGAACAAGCTTTAACGGGATTCTGTTACCCCATCATACAGGTTTGATAAACTAATTGGGACACTCAAACGCATCAGTCAGAGTTTATAAAATTGACATCTCAATAAAACAAAATGTCTAATAATGCAGTGGTCTAAGCACAAATCAGACATTAGAGGGGGGTATGGCATCAGCATGATGTAACGTAGCTAAAGCTTGACAAAAACATTCCACAAAAATGTGCACTCGTTTTAAACTATGAGTCTAAATCAGACATACAGTAATTCACACTGGAGTGACTACAAACCGACTCATTTACAACCACGTACCTCAGGCACACAACACCCAGAAACACAAGAGCCAAAATGGCAGCCACTCCCACAGCTGCAGCCGCGATCAGTGACTGACCTCCTAAGTCAGAGAGATGTAGCCCTGTCAGTTATGATATAGCAGTGTTCATTTCACAACATGCCTCACCAAGGTCCTTAAGGCGAAAGTTTATAAATGTTTAAATACACCCCTTATATGCCTACCTTTACTAGAAATTTCTGTACATTTGAATTTTACTGAATTCAATGCTGGCATCATGATACTTTTAGTTAAACTGCTCATCATCATTATCTACCATGATCCAATTCGGATTGTAGCACCAGTATCATGATCAGCATTGGTTTGTAGCCTCTGGATCATAATCAATATCGTATAAAATATCGTATAAAATATGTTCTGGTCCTACCTTGCACTGTGACCAGTAGAGCAGAAGCATTCTGAGCTCCAAGTCTGTTCTGTGCCTCACAGTAGTACTGTCCTCTGTTCCAGGATCTAAAGTTAGAAAAGTTCAAACTCTGTCCAAATCCTGCCTGCCAGTCTCCAGTGTCATTCTTCTTATACCAGGTGTAGTTCTGCACTGGTGGGTTGGCATCGCTGCTGCAGGTCAGAGTCACTGAACTGCCCTCCACTATTTCACCAGAGGGCCTCACTGATACTGAGGTGTTCTTGGGAGCATCTGAAATCAATAGAGAAATGTGTTAAATTCCATATAATTTCTCAATCTCTGTGATTTGCCTCAAATAGATTGAGAACCATTATTGCAAAGGAAAGTTTATAATGAAGCTGAAATATCACACTGCAAATGCTTTCTTTGTTTGCAAATGAGTAGAATTTACTGCATCGTTTTATAGGGGTTGGTGAATGGCCTTGAGACACAGGTTAGAAAAGCTTTCAATAATGACAGCAGTATTTAGATAAGAAATTTTATTTAGCATTATTTAGAAAGGTTAAAAATAGAAAAAGAAACACACAAACCTGTTTGCTTGGTATATTAAGAGTAACTATTATTTGGTATAAAACATCTACAGTACATATGGTATGTTTGTTTGCCCTGTGCAAACTCAGAATGACTACTCGTTTAACTTATGACATGTCCGTATCATCTGGCTTACTCATCATGTTAAATTAATCATATCTTCATAGGATTCTCCCTTCACTGGCCAGTGTGACTGCTTTACTCAGTGTCTTACGATTGCAAAGTTTCCTAAAGATACTCAGGAGATATTGACTCTCTTCTCTGTGTGTCTGAAGCTGAGATGCACTGATATACTCACACTGCACATCAAGGTGTTTAGGAGGAGATCTTTTTGTCCCAATCGCATTCTCTGCCTCACAGTAGTATTCTCCTGCATCCTGCAGTGTGATGTTTTTAATAATGTAACTCCGTTCTGTTCCTCTCCTCAAGAATACAGATCCAGTCTTCTTTAACCAGGTGTATCTCTGCACTGGTGGGTCGGCATCACTGCTGCAGGTCAGAGTCACTGACCTGCCCTCCACTATTTCACCAGAGGGACTCACTGATACTGAGGTGATTTTGGGAGAATCTGAAAAAGAAAATAACAGGTCCTGCAGTTTTATATAGATGTCACACTGAGGTTTTCTTGGGAGCATCTAAATTAATTAGAAAAATGTGTTAAATTCAATATAATTTCTCACTCACTGTGTTGCATATCAAAGCACTAGCAGGGACATTTATTTCAAAGTAAAGTATATAATGGAGCTGAAATCCCACAATGTGAATATCCCAGTATGTTGTGCTTTGTTTTAAAATGAACTGGATATACTGCAGCTTTTTAAAGGTTAGTTCGCAAATGACTCAGGACAGGCAAGTTTTCAAAAGTGACAGCAATATTTAGATATAATCATTTTTAGCATGGTCATTAATAATGATAGCTTCATTCTGTTAATGTTCAACCACTACATGTGACATTTTTTTCCCTGTGCAAATTCAAAATGACAACATGCTTTACTTAAGACATTTCAGTGTGATCAGGCTCATCATTCTCCTCCACTGGCCAGTGTGACTGCTTTACTCAGTGTCTTACTACTGTGCAGTTGCCCAAAGACGCTCAGGCGATACTGACTCTCTGCTCTGTGTGTTTAAAGCTGAGATGCACTGATATACTCACACTGCACATTAAGACGTTTAGGAGGAGAGATGTTTGTTCCAATCACATTCTCTGTCTGACAGGTGTATTCTCCTGCATCCTGCAGTGTGATGCTTTTAATGGTGTTACTGGATTCTCTCCACGAGGATTCAGCTCTGTTATTCTTATACCAGGCGTATCTCTGCACTGGTGGGTTGGCAGCGCTGCTGCAGGTCAGAGTCACTGAACTGCCCTCCACTATTTCACCAGAGGAGCTCACTGATACTGAGACGCTCTTCGGAGGATCTGAAAGAGATAATAACAGGTCCTGCAGTTTTATATAGATGTCACATTGAGGGGTGACATCTATATAAAAATACTGATATACTGATACTGAGATGCTCGTGGGACGATCTGAAAGAGAGAACAATAATTTGTAGTTTCATGTGAAATTTAAACCTGACTCAGGCAGACATAGTGTTTTCAAATCATTGCATCATAGCATGTTTTCAGGTATTGAAATCTTCATCCAGTGCTTTAGTGTCAGTACATTTACATGCAGCATAAAATAATCTGTACAATTTAGTGGAAAATTATGGCTGAAATATTTCAAATTTGTGAGATTTGAAGAATTTTGAAAATCACAAATATTGACGACCACACAAGTTTGCCTAGCACTCACATCTCACATTAAGAGCCACTGCAGGGGACCGAAGCTCATAGCCTTTCACAGCACAGGTGTAGCGGCCTCGGTCTTCACTGCTGGCTGTGAACTGGTGACTCTGATCAGTGAAGGACAGAGGAGATCCGTCCCTGTACCAGATGAAGGCTGGGCTGCCAGTCAGAGTGCAGGTGGTGCTACAGGTCAGTCTCACACTCTGTCCCTCTGTGACTGTGCCAGGATTCACCATCACCTGTAGATCTGCAAATAGCAAATTAGACCTGTAAAAAAACTTCCATTCATACTTGTGGGAAGAAAATCCTCTGAGTTTATAGCCTAAAATAATTACCTGTAACTGCTAATGTGACACCAGGTTCTCCAGTAGAATTTTCAACATCAGTCAGGTCAGTCAGGAACCTGAATCGGTATGTTCCTGAATCAGTTTCACTCAGTTGGTTTATTCTGAAAGTGCAGTCACTGTTCTGATTCCCCAGGTACTCCACACGGTCAGAGTACTCTGGGTCCTGGGACAGGTCCTCAGGCTCCTGTGGCTTGTTCCAGTGAATAAACCAGAAAGTTTTCTGCACTGTGTGAGATGTGGGATATGAGTAAGTGCAGCTCATGTCTACTGAAGACCCCGTTAAGGCACAGATTCTCTCAGGGGTGTAAGTCACTCCCCATCCCCTCTGGCTCAGAACACCTGAAAAATACAAACAAACACACATGCACACACACACACACACATGCAGACACACATACCCATACATACATACACACACACACACACACACGCGCACACACACACATGCGCACACATACACACAAACACATGTATACATACACATACATACACACACATGCGCACACATACACACATGCACACACACACACACACACACAAATTCACTTCTCAGAAATCCTTTAAAACACAGATGTGTTGGCAACATGACAGCTAAGGGATTCAATAAACAAAACTTTAAATAAACTGCACCTAACTTCTCCAAAACTATGGAACATCAATAATTGTACTTGTATTTCAATACTAACTGATGTCAGTATATGGCAGTAGCCTCTGATCAATGTGAGATTCGCAGGTACAGGAAGTCTTGCTTAGTAGCTAGCTTTGCTAGAATGTAGTAGCACTGAAATACTTGTGTCGTCATTCTAAGAATGCAACATGCACAATCAACAGATCTGATCATTTAGTACAGGCACAGAGATTTATATCATGCCTCTGTCTCAGTTTCAATGCTGAGTGTGAAGAGGAACTTCATCTTATCAGTTCTCTCTTTTTTCCCCTCTCTTCAGATGAGCGATGTTGCACTACTCTAAACTAATGTACTTTAGAAGATTATTTTATAGAAATTATATACATTCCTGGAAAAAAAAACACACAAACAATTTACCTGACACGGAGAGGACGATTACCAACAAGGTATTGAAGAGCATGGCTGCATCAGATTGAAAATATTTATCCAAATAAACATATACAGGTCTTGATTATTATTTACACTGTGAAAATGAACAGCACAAACAAAGACTGTCAGAGCATTCTATTAATTTGCAGAAATAACAGAATAACAATTACTACACAAGCACACACAGTGAGTTAATGTGCTGCTGATGCCTAATAATGCTTTGGGTTTCATGAAGAGCTCACACAGATTCCAGAAAGCAGAGATTCAAACAGCATTTTACTTGATGAATGTTATGTGTATGGAAAAAGCAGCAATCATTTCTAGTCAGAAAATACATTTTATTTTCATATTTGATTCCAGTTTAATCTTCGTGCACCACAAAATACTGTAACACAATTTAGACTAAATGAAATGATATGATAACACACTTACCAAGAGAGAATTCTGATTTGGCCTCAGTGGTTTGCTAATGAGCCATTAGTATAAAACAGCCTTACAGACAGAGCAGTGTGGCTGAATGTGACCGTGAAGAAAGTACTTCAAACTAAATATAAAACAATGTGTTACAGATCTGACTCACTTCCTGAAGGTCATACACATTTTAGATTTTATCGGATACAAACGTTTGAATAAAATATACGGAGTCTTTGCTTTGTGTATGGACTGGACCAGTAGTGCCTTTTCAAAAAGACTGGGTAATTCTCATTTCTTTGCCCCCACTGTATTATTGAAATTCAGATGTCAATATTTATGTTCATTTTGGCATATTATGCTTATAAAATAAACTTAACTACTATCTTCACAAAAATGATTCCGGATTACAACACAAACTGTTGCTAAGATCTGAGGCTTTGCCAATTCCAATACATCCATCAATCCATCCATTATCTATACCCTCTTATCCTAAGCTGGAGCTGGTGCTGGAGCCTATCCAAGCATGCTTTGGGCGAGAGGCAGGAATACATTCTGGACAGGTTGCCAATCTATCGCAGGGAACGCACACCATTCACTCTCACATTCATACCTATGGGCAATTTAGAGTCTCCAATTGGCCTATTTGTATGTTATTGGACCGTGGGAGGCAACCGGAGTACCCGGAGGTACACGCAAACTCCAGACAGAAAGGCCCCAACCCGAGATTCGAACCCAGTGCCTTCTTGCTGTGAGGCGACAGTGCTACCCACTGCACCACCGTGCCACCCCTATTCCAATACATGTACAGTAGAGGTTAATATAAAAGTGACTGTAAAAGGTGTGATAGGCATCAGGCACAGGTAATCACTGATACATTCAGGAGCCCTATACAAAATCCATTACCTAAACCAGATTATTTAATTCAGTTTAGTAAAAGATCGTCCAAGAAATTGATCTGAAATGTACATACAGGACTCATCGATTTTAATAATTGCCCCATCTACAGGTAGATTGAATGTATTGCATCCATCTATCCCTCCGTGGTAATTTTTACTGCCACAATCAGATTGCTTTACCATTCCTACCATACATTGCTCAGTCGTGTTTATGTTTCATGCATCGGATTTTTGACATGAAGACGAAACATCAACAAAACGTTGCTGTAGCTTAGCCTATAACCCTCGTATTAACATAAAGATTGCACACACTGTACTTTCACAGAAGATGAAAGGAGTGGACAGGCGTAGTTTTCGTATCTTTGTGTATGGCAGCAGTGCAGTATGGTGGTTTGGGGGTCCAGAGTGTGACTGGGAGCTCTGAGGTTGCAGTTTCCATCCCCACCTGGAGCACTGCTCTGGGGCCCCAAAGCGGGTACTGTGAGGTGCCCCTGCTTGGCTCTTTTGTGCAGAGGAGTAGCGGGCGCGGCTGTGGGTGAAGATGCCTAATTTCAGGCGAGAGCCACCCTGACCACAGACAGTTAAAGCGCTGCTCACTTCCTGCAGCCTGTTCTATTCTTTATTTAATTCCACATCTCAGTTCAGTTCTGCTGGTGCAGCACTGTTTCTGTGGTTGATGTTCATGCGACCTTTTAGAACTTTGTTTTGGCTTTGCCTGTTATACGGTCCATCATGCACATAATTAGTTACATTTCAATGCTTATACCTCATGAAGATGATTTTT
This sequence comes from Anguilla anguilla, assembly GCF_013347855.1. Lineage (NCBI taxonomy): Eukaryota > Metazoa > Chordata > Actinopteri > Anguilliformes > Anguillidae > Anguilla > Anguilla anguilla. The sequence continues at coordinate 83,350,641 of NC_049201.1, read as the reverse complement.
ACCACATACAGCCCACTGGATTATTGTATCTTTCACATTTCACAGAGATGAAATAGATGCCCACACATGAATAAAATGGAATTAATATAAAAATGATTTTATTTAATTTGTTTTTTTGGCGGGGGGGGGGGGGGGGGGGGGGGGGGGGGGGGGGGGGGGGGGGGGGGGGGGGGGGGGGGGGGGGGGGGGGGGGGGGGGGGTGGGGGGGTTGCAGGCAAAACATGATGGCCATATAAAGAAAATAATAATAATCTTTATCAAAACAGAGGTTCAAGGTTCACAGTGCTTTACAATGCTCAATTAAATCATAATATATTGATAGACATAATAAAACAATGTATGTAAAGAAAACAAATAAAAAGATGCATTATTTCAAATAGCTAAACAGACAGAAAGTAAAAATGGTGTCAATATGACAAGGCAATGTAAAATGTCAAACTAAAACACTGTTTTAAAGGATTTTGGACCTTGCCTTTAAAAGTGACTTGAGATTGGAGATTATAATCTACATTAATCTGCATTATATTCTTCCCATTTAATGTAACAGAGTACATGCGCATGTACATGAGTTATGAGCGTGTGTGTAACTAGGTTATATAAACGTGTAATGGTGTCACTGGAGCATGTATGCAGCAGGGTTACATGAACATGCATGTTGCAGCAGGGTTACATGAACATTAATGTTGCAGCAGGGTTACAGTACTTTGGGAAAAATCCTCCACCAACAGCTCTTCATAAGATGGATAAGATAGCAGAAACAAACAGCAGTTCTGTAAAGTTAAAGACAAAAAGAGACTCTTTCACCCTGATCTCCATCATTTCTCATTCTCTGCAGATTCTCTCCTCTGTGTGTTTTAATCCCACACTGAGGCCTCGTCAGCTCTCTGAAGCGCAGAGTTTGTGTCGCTGGCTGCGTTTGTCACTCTCTGAAGGCTGTGAGACACAGGAAGAGACTCAGTCACACATAAGTGCGCCTCCAGTTGCACTGTTAAAAGGGAACCAGAGTGGCCACACAGTGCTGTAAATAAACAGACATAGCATTTCAAATAAGTGCATGCATAAAGGTAGGAATGTCAATGCAACACTTAGAAAATCACTTAAATCACAGTTAAATATAAGTTAGGTGTGTAGACCAGCAAAATAACTAGATGCGGGCATGCATACGCTTATTCCTCAAAATATATAAACTACAATCAAAATGGTTGAGATGTACTGTAGGTGATATAAACCAAAAATAAGCAAATAGCGTGCATTGTATATGAAATACAAACATGAAAATATACAGTGTGTCAAATACAAGCAAGTGTGCACAGAGTCACGGAGATGTGTTCCCACTGGGAAGGGATGAACAAGTAACCAGAGACCTCTGACATAAGTTTGAATGAGTGCCTGTTGCATCAGTTGAAGCTTTGGTTCGTCCATTTTAGTGTGATCTTAAATTTTAAAAGTATGCTTTACTGTTCCATACTGGAACTGAGTTTACTTGGTCTGGAAATGAAAAGAGCCTCTTACTGGTTCAGGGGGTTCAGGCAGGTGCCTATAGTCTTTCCTGAACTCCACCAGAACCGAAACGGACCTTCATCCCTATTCCTAGAGTATCTCAGAGTAAGAGAGCTGATCTCAGATCATGTTTACTCTCTTGATATCCAAGCTTTATCCATAATGGCCTAAAGGCAAAACTGATCCTAGATCAGACCGATTCTCTGAGATGGTTTATGAACCATAGAGTTGTGCTTGGAGGTTCTGGGCAAGTGAGTCATACTTTCTAATCTGGATGATGGCTGCTGTGGTCCAGGCCATACAGTGTAGTGAGTGATACTATGACTCAGATACTATGACTCCAGGGGTGATAAAGTAAAGCCCTGCCATGTTTCTTCTGCCCATGAACTCATCCAGCTGATTTCACTAATCAGTTCTTCCTCCTGGCTGAAGAATTGTGCTGATGAGCAAATCCAGGTGATTGGAACAGAATCCTGGGGACAACTTTTACTTTCTGAACCTAGATTTTCCTCCTCTGCTCTGATTACCACAATATGATCAAATATGCAAGCGATCTGTAACAAATAATGAAACAGGAACAATCACCCTTCTTCAAAACGATAGAGGTGTTGACATCGGTAGACCTGACATCGGTAGATAACAGTAACCACCAATAATTGTGAGATTCATGAGCACAGAAAGTCTTGCTTAGTAGCAAGCTTTGCTGCACAGTAGCATTAAGCCAATCAAGAGCGAGTATCTGAGGTATACTGTCAGCTGAAAACTGTTATGTTTTGCTTGCCGTGAAAACAAACTGCTTTCATTAAAATATGTGGCACCAGAATATTCTGGTTCTGAGACAGCTCTGATCATTTAGTAAAACCACAGATATTTATATCATGCCTCTGTCTCAGTCTTAAAGCTGAGTGTGAAGAGGAACTTCTTATAAGTTCACTCTTTTTCCCCCTCTCTCTTCAGATGAGAAACGTTGCACTACTCTAAGCTAATGTACTGTAGAACATTATTTTATGGAAATGATATACACTCCTTTCTGCTTTCTAAAGCAATTTAAATTTATTCACTTTTACTTCTGATTGAGTTAATGGAGAGAGTTAATTGGAGCCAAATCTCTAATGAGTTATTATAAATATGTAAATGGTGCCCCCTAGTGGCTACCTGAATAATGATGTTGGGCTGCGTTGCCAATAATTAGAGCAGGTGTGCATTTGAACTGAGAAGACGCTGCGGACATACAGTGTTCTACGGCTATACAAGGCTTCGCATTGCTCTACCTACACACTGTCTTTGAATTTGATGCATTGAAAGAAATACTGGCCTAAATAATTTGATTGTGTTTTACTTTTGATTTAGGCTATTTTCGATTTGAGGAACAACATTATTTGCCTTTGATACGTTTCTTTATTTTGATGCATGCATCGTAGCCTTTTGTTTGAGTGTTCATTGAAGGCCATTGCACTACACACCGCATGCACACTCATACATACAAACAAACAACCTGCTTCGCGGAAATTCCGAAATAAACTATCAAGACCATAGCAAACGTGAGTACAAGGCAAAAAAAAGTGTTTTGTGAAGTGAAGCACGTAGAGCTGTCCCAAAGGCGTCTTACATGGCTTACATTGAATTTGCAAAACAGAAAGCCATTACAAAGGGAGACCAATAAACAGAAACACATGCTGATAAATACTGTATATGTAGACTGAAACATCAGAACTACATTTTGGAAAAATCCCAAACAATTTACCTGGCACAGAGAGGTCGATTACCAACAAGGATTTGAAGAGCATGGCTGCATCAGATTGAAAATACTCATCAGAATACACATATACAGGTCTTGATTATTATTTACACTGTAAAAATGAATGGCAGAAACAAAGATTGTCAGAGTATTCGATTTATTAGCATAAATACCAGACTAACAAATACTACACAAGCTCACACAGTGAGCTAATGTGCTGCTAATGTCCCTAAATGCTCAGGCTTTAATGAAGAGCTCACACAGTCCAGACAGCAGAGACTCAAACAGGCTGTGACTGGATGAATGTTATTTGTATGGAAAAAATAGCGATCATTTATACATTTTATTTTTGTATTTGATTCCAGTTTAATCTTCATTCACTACAAAATGCTGTAACACAATATAGACTAAATTAAGTAATATGATAATACATTTACCGGGAGAGAGTTCTGATCTGGCCTCAGTGGTTTACTAATGAGTCATTAGTATAAAACAGCCTTACTGATAGAGCAGTGTGGCTGAATATGACCGTGAAGAAAGTTCTTCACGCTAAATATAAAAGTAGAATGTGATTAACTGGCTGGTGCAGATCTGACTCACTTCCCCTTTTTCAAGTCTTGCACATTTTAAAAGTTAACTGATAAAAATGGCAGAACAAACGCAGTCATTAGCTTTGCGTCTGGTCAGGACTAACAGTACATTTTTAAAAGGCTGGGTAACTCCACTCTCTTATTGAGATTCAGATACCAATATGAATATCAATGACAACAGCTGTTCTTAATCCCAATCAATTGCATTTATGTTTATTTTGGATATTATAAAATAAACATAACAATTCTGCTTACAGGCATAATTCCTGATACATTTTGACATATGCAATAATGAAGTCAAACTTTGCATTTGTAAATATTCCTGAATCCACACGCTCTATAAGACAGACATGCTGACGTGCACACTTCAATGCACACGCATGCACACGCATGCACACGCATGTAAACAACATGGCGTAAGGCCGTGGGTGAGTGCTTCGTCGTTGCCGTGTTTCTGTAGCGTGAGCAAATACTCGGAAACAGCCAGCCAGCACAGGGATTCCTCCTTTGCCTTGTTTATTCCTTGGAAATGTGTGGACGGGCTATCACTACTATAACTTACAATACAGCACTGCTTATCGATCACTCTTAAAACTCTCTGGAAAGCTGGCTACCTTCCCTCCAACAAAAATACCTGAACAACACTCCCCTGCCTTTTTCTGTGCGCCCCCCCCCCCCCCCCCGCCACTTTGCACCACCCTCTCTCTACACTAACAGAGGCCTTCCCAGTCCACAAACCATTTAAATGGGTACAGCAGTTCAATCTCACATCTCATATAAGCACATGTATGAATTCACTTGAGAGCTTTATTCCATTCACTGATGTGCAATTAATACAGGCATTGTTTCTGTTTTTTTTTTTTTTTTTTTAATTTCAGCATCTCTGTCTGTTCCCAAATGAACTTTGTCTTTATCTGAGACCTTGTAAAACAATAACAAATAAAAATATGCATCCAGCTGCATGTGCATGACTGAATTAAAACATCTGTGACTGCATTGGCAATGTGAACTAAAGCTACAAGCAGGAAGCTATCTGCTAATACGTACATTGTTGCTAAGGTCTGAGGCTTGTCCTATTCCAATACATGTACAGTATAAACAGTCTGTAAAAGCAGAAGAGCTTAATATTAATGAGTCTGCAAAAGGTGTGATAGGCATCAGGCATAGGTAAACACTCTTAGGTTAAGGAGCCCCATACAAAAAACCATTAGCTAAACCAGATTACTTAATTCAGCTTCGCAAAAGATCTTGGGGTAAATCGATCTGAAATGCTCAGACAGGACTCATGTACTGTAATAGTGCCATCTACAGGAAGAAAAGGTGCACTGCATTCATTTCTCCTCCTGAGGTTCATTTCACTGCCACAAACAGAATGTTTAACCTAATTGAATCTGGGTGTTATAGTTTTTTTTTTTTTTTTCTTTCTTTTTTTTTTAACAGTTTATAAAAGATATATTTTCTATTTATTTCACTTAACTCAATGTGGTGCAGGTCTCACTCCGTACTAAAACATAAATGACAGTACTGATGACATCATTTGCTAAATTTTTCCACTGGGTTCCTTACCCATCCTGTGTCTGCTATATATATATATATATATATATATATATATATATATATAAGCCTTGTTTTCATATGGAAATCCAGCAGGCCCTGTGGGATGTTTTTTTAAAGTACCTGTTTAGTGCTTTTCCTGCACATGTTCTATTCCATCAGCAGAACCCAGGGGGTAACACCTACAGTACACGGTTTACTTACAAAATTGTTCAAGTATAGGTTTATTTTGTTTGTTTCATTAAATGATTGTTTAAAAAAATTCAAGGTATGCTCTGAATTCTAACATTTAGCAATACAAAAAACACTAAGAATGTGAATAACACATTCACCTTATGTGAATTTATATTCTAGATGGGATCAGTTCAGTAATAAGCACAATATAATCACAAAACGTGCACAAGAATGTCATAGTAATGTAAATGTTATAAAAGTATTAATAAAAAAATTTAAAAAATTGAATTATATATAAAGCTCAATTCTCCAGTATATTTGGCCAACGAATACATTCAGCAATGACAATGGCTTTCAGTCACCAACATCATGATAATACTTTGTGTACACAATGAAGACATGAGCTGATATGCATGTAAATGTTGATAGAATGCCAAAGGAATGATCCATTCTGAGTACATCTTTGCAGAATCCAGTAACCACAGTCATCCTGGTCATGTGACAAAGGCACAGTTATGTGACCTGAGTTCATGAGGAGAGTTTATGTTCACTGGTTTTAATAAATACTCTTAAATGTATCATCCAGTGAAGGAAATGTTTGGTTCATACTGCTTGAGGATTACTTTGCAGACAATTTGCTGTTTAAAGTTCAAGAAAAAACACAGGAAATGCTCACACATTAAAATAAATGTCCAAATTTACATTGAATAACCAGCATTGGTCCACAGTTTATGAAGCAAGATATCTTCCTGGTTTATTTTCACATGTCCAGTTTTCGAAGTGTGCTGTAGAGAACACAGTCTTCCTTTACGGATGGTGCAGGTGACCTGCATGGAGAAAACAGCGCATTTAGACTTTATTAAAATCACAGAGATTCTCATTCTCATTTCAGTCAATCCTGCCTGAGCCTTTATCACATTTAGACACACCTTGCAACATGAAGCACAAGCAGAAGCTTTAGCTACAGAACAGTTATCTGGAATTTTGGAAAACATTACATCACTGTTAGGCTGAGGTCACACAGCAGGGAGATGAAAAGAGAAGAAAGTTGACAAGCAGAACAAACCAAATGATGAATCTAGATCAGCGGAACATCCAGTCCTCGTGTTACCACGTTCTTCTTTTGACCAGGCAGAGAAGTTCTTAGCAAAGCAGCAGCGAGAGATTACAACATTTTAAAATACTTGAACTGGGCTTTGGGGCAGCAACAAACAAGCAACCAAAATATAGAAATAGTGTGCATCAAGGCAACACCCGGTCCTACTAACACATACATATATAAACTGTTACAGATGTACTGAGAAGTACTGGAATCTCAGAAATGCTCATTTGCATTTTTGTCTGAAATGCTCATTTGTATTTTGTTTCCAGGGTTTGTTTTGTACATGCTTACATGACCAAGTGTTATGGATGCACGTTTTTTGGCTATCATTAATTTCTAATATTGTACACGCTGATGTAAATGTAACACATCTACTATGAGAATCTTAATACTTCTTTATGTTTTTTTTTCCAATATAAATCACAGCACACCCATCTCAGCTCTCCCCAGTGAGACACTCTGGTCTATCCAGTGAGACGCTCTGGTCTATCCAGTGAGACACTCTGGTCTATCCAGTGAGACACTCTGGTCTATCCAGTGAGACACTCTGGTCTATCCAGTGAGACACTCTGGTCTATCCAGTGAGACACTCTGGTCAATCCAGCGAGGCACCCTGGTCTATCCAGTGAGACGCTCTGTTCTATCCAGTGAGACACTCTGATCTATCCAGTGAGACACCCTGGTCAATCCAGTGAGACACTCTGGTCTATCCAGTGAGACACTCTGGTCTATCCAGTGAGGGTCGTTCTCCTGCTGACTCCATAGAGGCCTCGTCTGGCTCCAGTCAGAGAGAGCAGTCTATGATAAAAGCTGCTGGAGAGAGATAATAGACCTGACACAGCGACAGTCAGCACAGGTAGTATAAAGGTGGGATATTCTCACCTGGGGGCAGCACTGGAGGGGCGGAACTGGATGCTGGCGTACTGAACACCCTCCTCACACTGGGGGAGTGGCTTTTGAACAGTGGAGTACAGAACCTGCTCCTGGTTGCGAGTGTTAGCGGGCTGAACAGAGGCGTAGAGGGGAACTTCACCGTCGTCTCTGTCCATATCCTGTGTTCCAGTGTGACTCATTGCCATCCCTGAGACGTTGCCAAAAATGGGGCTTTTATTCCCCTGCAGGGTAAAGAAAAGAGGCAGGAGAAGGTTGGGAAAGTTCCACAGAAAGTACCTGTTCATTTCAGTGAGCTCCTCAGAGCTGGAGTGAGCTACTCGCCCCCATTAACGACAAAACATGCATTTAACCTGATATAAAAAAATCAGCTAATGAATCAATGTTTTATTTTCAAATACATGCCATCAGCAGTTCAATATCGACTGAACCAGACATACAAACGTAATAGACTTAATACGATTTCTTGTCGCTAACATGACCTGTTTTACAGTGGGTTTTCATAAAATCTTGGATAGATTGCATATTGAAGTACTTCTTTCATTCCAAAGCATATATTTGCAATAACCAATAGCAATAAACCACCATCACAACAATAATCTGTGTGTATTTATTCATTGGAAACTGGTGAATACAACACATACAGTACAAGTCACTCTCCCTGGCTCTCTATGTAATGCACAGATTATTACATGCACATAAGCAGTATTGTACTGTGTAACGTTACTGTCACATACTGCAACCCCTTTTGAGAAAATGAAACTGTCCTTAACAGGGGAATACACATAATTAACTCCTGAAATATTTCCGTTAAGCATGTGAACACACATAGAAGATCATAACCTCATACTGTAAATCTGTACATAATCTAATAAACCTTCAAGGTCACATGGCACACACTGCTATGCTTTCTACTTATTTGTAAGAAAGGTTTATTTATTTATTTAGGATCCCTATTAGCAATACACTGGTGCTATATAAATAAATAAATCATGTCTCATGATTACTGTTATAAAGCATTATGAGTATTAATCAATCTTCATAACTCTATACTGTATTATGAGCAGATTATAATGCATTATAAGTATATCATGCATTATAGACAGGCATCATAGACAATGTTAACCAAATTTCTGTTTTTGCTTAAAGAATGCATTATGCATTATCAAAATTATATTACGTCCGTAGATAAATACATGTATGCATATGTGTAGACTGATTTAATTAACTCACCGGCCTGTCCCCTTCTGTCTCTTTTGTTGATTTTCTCCTCCTGATTATTCAGAAAAGAAAGAAAAATAAAAAGTAAATCTACCTTCAGACAAGTCTTTAAACAGCCCCCTCTTGTATAAACAGAATTTTGCTTTTGTTTGAATGATGTGTATTTCTGAGGCAATAGTGCCAATGTATGTGTATATTTTTTATTATTCAGATGTAATTTGGTTACAGCAAATGAGCTATAAGAGTATATGAGTTATAAGAGGTTTCTTCCTGCCCAGTAAATGTAGTTCTGCTTTATTCAAACCAACACATGGGCAAATTGATGCGCTTGACTTTGTTATGGTCTGTAACTGTCCACATGATTCATATTAAGAACAAGCTTTAAGGGGATTCTGTTACCCCATCATACAGGTTTGATAAACTAATTGGGACACTAAAACGCATCAGTCAGAGTTTATAAAATTGACATCGCAATAAAACAAGATGTCTAATAATGCAGTGGTCTAAGCACTAATCAGACATTAGAGGGGGGAGTATGGCATCAGCATGATGTAACGTAGCTAATGCTTGACAAAAACATTCCACAAAAATGTGCACTCATTTTAAACTATGAGTCTAAATCAGACATACAGTAATTCACACTGGAGTGACTACAAACCGACTCATTTACAACCACGTACCTCAGGCACACAACACCCAGAAACGCAAGAGCCAAAATGGCAGCCACTCCCACAGCTGCACCCGCAATCAGTGACTGACCTCCTAAGCAAAGTCAGAGAGATGTAGCCCTGTCAGTTATGATATAGCAGTGTTCATTTCATCACATGCCTCACCAAGGTCCTTTAGGCGAAAGTTCATAAATGTTTAAATACACCCCTTATATGAAATTTCAGTACATTTGAATTTTACTGAATTCAATGCTGGCATCATGATACTTTTAGTTAAACTGCTCATCATCATTATCTACCATGATCCAATTCGGATTGTAGCACCAGTATCATGATCAGCATTGCATTGTAGCCTCTGGATCATAATCAGTATCACATAAAATATTGTATGAAATATGTTCTGGTCCTACCTTGCACTGTGACCTGTAGAGCAGTAGCATTCTGAGCTCCAAGTCTGTTCTGTGCCTCACAGTAGTACTGTCCTCTGTTCCAGGATCTAAAGTTAGAAAAGTTCAAACTCTGTCCAGATCCTGCCTGCCAGACTCCAGTGTCATTCTTCTTAAACCAGGTGTAGCTCTGCACTGGTGGGTTGGCATCACTGCTGCAGGTCAGAGTCACTGAACTGCCCTCCACTATTTCACCAGAGGGGCTCGCTGATACTGAGACGTTCTTCGGAGGATCTGACATAGAAAATAACAGGTCCTGCAGTTTTAAAGAAAAGTCACACTGAGGTATTCTTGGGAACATCTAAAATCATTAGAAAAATGTGTTAAATTCCATATAATTTCTTACTCACTGTGTTGCGTCTCAAAACACTAGTAGAGACATTTATTTCAAAGTAATGTTTATAATGGAGCTGAAATCTCACAATGTGATGTGGAGGAGTGGTGTGGTTAGGGCGCCATCTGCAGGCAGAGTGGGAGCAGTATAGCTGGCTAACAACCACACCTGTTTGCAATTACAATTGATTGGTAATGGTTTATATGCACTGCCTGCAGTGAGACCGGGGTGCTGGAATGAGAAATGCATGTGGGAGCGGCATGCCATCTAATCCCCGTCCTTATCGTCTGTGTTATGTTTTGGTTTTGTTTCCGTGTTTTTGGTATCGAGCGCACAATAAAGCCTTGGTGCCTCTAACAATGACGGATTGTGTGGTTTGTGGGGATAAGGACTGCAGAACCTGTCACAGTAAATATCCCAGTATATCATGCTTTGTTACAAAATGAACTGGATATACTGTAGCTTTTTAAGGTAGTTGGTAAATGACACAATAGAATCACGTTTTCAAAAGTGACAGCAGTATTTAGATATGTCTTTTTGGCATGTTCATTAATAATGATAACTTCATTTTTTAAAGCTGAACAGCAGCATGTGGTACCTATTTTGCCCTTTGCAAGCTCACAATGACCACACGTTTTACTTGTCAGTATGATCCGACTCATCACTGTATGATAATGTAATTATAACTGATTTCTTCTCCACTGGCCAGTGTGACTGCTTTACTCAGAGTCTTACTGCTGTGAAGTTGCCCAAAGACACTCAGGAGATACTGACTCTCTGCTCTGTGTGTATGAAGCTGAGATGCACTGATATACTCACACTGCACATCAAGATGTTTAAGAGGAGAGATGTTTGTCCAAATCACATTCTCTGCCACACAGGTGTATTCTCCTGCATCCTGCAGTGTGACGCTTTTAATGGTGTAACTGTCCACTGGTCCTCCTGTCTCTGAGGAGACAGCTCTATTATTCTTATACCAGGTGTATCTGTGCACTGGTGGGTTGGCATCACTGCTGCAGGTCAGAGTCACTGAACTGCCCTCCACTATTTCACCAGAGGGGCTCACTGATACTAAGGTGTTCTTAGGAGGATCTGAAAGAGAAAATAACACGTCCTGCAGTTTTATATAAATGTCACACTTACTCAGCTCAGTTATAGGAAACCCACAGTGGGTTCACAACCTCAGTTCTTCCAGCATTTCAGGCTTAACGTACAGAAATGAAGAGCCACAAATATGGCACATCACTAGATTTACATATACAATGTACAGTATAGATTTAATAAGGTATATACTATACTGTGACTACACTACTACATTACTCTATTATATATACGTTATTATATGGGTTTATTATATGGGTTGGCATCGCTGTCAGAGTCACTGAAATGCCCTCCAATATTTCACCAGAGGGGCTCACTGATACTGAGATGCTCGTGGGACGATCTGAAAGAGGGAACAATAATTTGTAGTTTCATGTGAAATTTAAACCTGACTCAGGCAGACATAGTGTTTTCAAATCAATGCATCATAGCATGTTTTCAGGTATTGAAATTTCATCCAGTGCTTTAGTGTCAGTACATTTACATGCAGCATAAAATAATCTGTACAATTTAGTGGAAAATTATGGCTGAAATCTTTCAAATTTGTGAGATTTGAAGAATTTTGAAAATCAGAAATATTGACAGCCACACAAGTTTGCCTAGCACTCACATCTCACATTTAGAGCCACTGCAGGGGACCGAAGCTCATAGTCTTTCACAGCACAGGTGTAGCTGCCTCGGTCTTCACTGCTGGCTGTGAACTGGTGACTCTGATCAGTGAAGGACAGAGGAGATCCATCCCTGTACCAGATGAAGGCTGGTCTGCCAGTCAGAGTGCAGGTGCTGCTACAGGTCAGTCTCACACTCTGTCCCTCTGTCACTGTGTCAGGATACACCATCACCTGTAGATCTGCAAATAGCAAATTAAACCTGTACAAAAGCTTCCATTCATACTTGTGGGAAGAAAATCCTCTGAGTTTATAGCCTAAAATAATTACCTGTAACTGCTAATGTGACCCCAGGTTCTCCAGTATATTTATCACGGTCGGTCAGGAACCTGAATCGGTATGTTTTTGAATCAGTTTCACTCAGTTGGTTTATTCTAAAAGTGCAGTCACTGTTCTGATTCCCCAGGTACTCCACACGGTCAGAGTACTCTGAGTCCTTGGACAGGTCTTCAAGGGCCCATATCCTGCGCCAGTCATAAATAAACCAGAATGTTCTCTGCACTGTGTAATCTGTGGGATATGAGTAAGTGCAGCGCATGACTACTGAAGACCCCTTTAAGGCACAGATTCTCTCAGGGGTGTAAGTCACTCCCCATCCCCTCTGGCTCAGAACACCTGATAAATACAAACAAACACACACACACACACATGCAAACACACGTACACGTACATACACACACACACACACGCACACACACACATGCGCGCACATACACACAAACACATGTTTACATACACATACATACACACACACATGCGCACACATACACAAATGCACATACACACACACACACACAAATTCACGCACGCACACACACAAATTCACGCACACACACACAAATACACTGCTCAGAAATCCTTTAAAACACAGATGTGTTGGCAACATGACAGCTAAGGGATTCAATAAAGAAAACTTTAAATAAACTCCACCTAACTACTAACTAACTACAAAACTATGGAACATCAATAATTGTACTTGTATTTCAATACTAACTGATGTCAGGAGATGGCAGTAGCCTCTGATCGATGTGACATTCGCAGGTACAGGAAGTCTTGCTTAGTAGCTAGCTTTGCTAGAATGTAGTAGCACAGAAATACTTGTGTCGTCATTCTAAGAATGCAACATGCACAATCAACAGATCTGATCATTTAGTACAGGCACAGAGATTTATATCATGCCTCTGTCTCAGTTTCAATGCTGAGTGTGAAGAGGAACTTCATCTTATCAGTTCTCTCTTTTTTCCCCTCTCTTCAGATGAGCGATGTTGCACTACTCTAAACTAATGTACTGTAGAACATTATTTTATAGAAATTATATACATTCCTGGAAAAAAAACACACAAACAATTTACCTGACACGGAGAGGACGATTACCAACAAGGTACTGAAGAGCATGGTTGCATCAGATTGAAAATATTTATCCAAATAAACATATACAGGTCTCGATTATTATTTACACTGTGAAAATGAACAACACAAACAAAGACTGTCAGAGTATTCTATTAATTTGCAGAAATACCAGAATAACAATTACTACACAAGCCCACGCAGTGAGGTAGTGTGCTGCTGATGCCTAATAATGCTTTGGGTTTCATGAAGAGCTCAGACAGTTTCCAGAAAGCAGAGATTCAAACAGCATTTTACTTGATGAATGTTATTTGTATGGAAGAAGCAGCAATCATTTCTAGTCAGAAAATGCGTTTTATTTTCATATTTGATTCCAGTTTATTCTTCGTGTACCACAAAATACTGTAACACAATTTAGACTAAATGAAATGATATGATAACACACTTACCAAGAGAGAATTCTGATTTGGCCTCAGTGGTTTGCTAATGAGCCATTAGTATAAAACAGCCTTACAGACAGAGCAGTGTGACTGAATGTGACCGTGAAGAAAGTACTTCAAACTAAATATAAAACAATGTGTTACAGATCTGACTCACTTCCTGAAGGTCATACACGTTTTAGATTTTATCGGATACAAACGTTTGAATAAAATATACGGAGTCTTTGCTTTGTGTCTGGACTGGACCAGTAGTGCCTTTTCAAAAAGACTGGGTAATTCTCATTTCTTTGCCCCCACTGTATTATTGAAATTCAGATGTCAATATTTATGTTCATTTTGGCATATTATGCTTATAAAATAAACATAACTACTATCTTCACAAAAATGATTCCTGATTACAACACAAACTGTTGCTAAGATCTGAGGCTTTGCCAATTCCAATACATCCATCAATCCATCCATTATCTATACCCTCTTATCCTAAGCTGGAGCTGGTGCTGGAGCCTATCCAAGCATGCTTTGGGCGAGAGGCAGGAATACACTCTGGACAGGTTGCCAATCTATCGCAGGGAACACACACCATTCACTCTCACATTCATACCTATGGGCAATTTAGAGTCTCCAATTGGCCTATTTGTATGTTATTGGACCGTGGGAGGCAACCGGAGTACCCGGAGGTACATGCAAACTCCAGACAGAAAGGCCCCAACCCGAGATTCGAACCCAGTGCCTTCTTGCTGTGAGGCGACAGTGCTACCCACTGCACCACCGTGCCACCCCTATTCCAATACATGTACAGTAGAGGTTAATATAAAAGTGACTGTAAAAGGTGTGATAGGCATCAGGCACAGGTAATCACTGATACATTCAGGAGCCCTATACAAAATCCATTACCTAAACCAGATTATTTAATTCCATTTAGTAAAAGATCGTCCAAGAAATTGATCTGAAATGTACATACAGGACTCATCGATTTTAATAATTGCTCTATCTACAGGTAGATTGAATGTATTGCATCCATCTATCCCTCCTAGGTCAATTTTACTGCCACAAACAGCATGCTTTATCATTGCTACCATATGTAGCTCAGTCGTGTTTATGTTTCATGCATCGGATTTTTGACATGAAGCCGAAACATCAACAAACCGCTGCTGTAGCTTAGCCTATAACCCGCTTATTAACATAAAGATTGCACGCACTGTACTTTCACAGATGAAAGGAGTGGACAGGCGTAGTTTTCGTATCTTTGTGTATGGCAGCAGTGCAGTATGGTGGTTTGGGGGTCCAGAGTGTGACTCTGGGAGCTCTGAGGTTGCAGTTTCCATCCCCACCTGGAGCACTGCTCTGGGGCCCCAAAGCGGGTACTGTGAGGTGCCCCTGCTTGGCTCTTTTGTGCAGAGGAGTAGCGGGCGCGGCTGTGGGTGAAGCTGCCTAATTTCAGGCGAGCCACCCTGACCACAGACAGTTAAAGCGCTGCTCACTTCCTGCAGCCTGTTCTATTCTTTATTTCATTCCACATCTCAGTTCAGTTCTGCTGGTGCAGCGCTGTTTCTGTGATTGATGTTCATGCAACCTTTTGCAGGCAAAACATGATGGCCATATAAAGAAAATAATAATAATCTTTATCAAAACAGAGGTTCAAGGTTCACAGTGCTTTACAATGCTCAATTAAATCATAATATATTGATAGACATAATAAAACAATGTATGTAAAGAAAACAAATAAAAAGATGCATTATTTCAAATAGCTAAACAGACAGAAAGTAAAAATGGTGTCAATATGACAAGGCAATGTAAAATGTCAAACTAAAACACTGTTTTAAAGGATTTTGCACCTTGCCTTTAAATTTCATGTAACAGAGTACATGCGCATGTACATGAGTTATGAGCGTGTGTGTAACTAGGCTATATAAACGTGTAATGGTGTCACTGGAGCATGTATGCAGCAGGGTTACAGTACTTTGGGAAAAATCCTCCACCAACAGCTCTTCATAAGATGGATAAAATAGCAGAAACATACAGCAGTTCTGTAAAGTTAAAGACAAAAAGCGACTCTTTCACCCTGATCTCCACCATTTCTCATTCTCTGCAGATTCTCTCATCTGTGTGTTTTAATCCCACACTGAGGCCTCGTCAGCTCTCTGAAGCACAGAGTTTGTGTCGCTGGCTGCGTTTGTCACTCTCTGAAGGCTGTGAGACACAGGAAGAGACTCAGTCACACATAAGTGCGCCTCCAGTTGCACTGTTAAAAGGGAACCAGAGTGGCCACACAGTGCTGTAAATAAACAGACATAGCTTTTCAAATAAGTGCATGCATAAAGGTAGGAATGTCAATGCAACACTTAGAAAATCACTTAAAGGAGTACCATGGTGGTTGAACGTGACACTTCCCAGTTGTCTTCAGGCAACAACAAAACAAATGTGCATAATTTTTTTATTCTTCAGTCATTTCAATGTACTTTAAAATTTATTTTTCGAAGCCTAAATTTCCCACTATAAAAATTCACCCGAACCGTCTGGGCGTGGTAATGAGAACCGTCAGTTAGCTATGATTGACAGACCGTGCCCCGTTACCATAGCTACCCCCATGATACGCTCTCTTTGGGAGACTGAATTTTCACAAGCTAGCTAGCTTAGTAGTATATCAAGTATCGATAGATAGCTAAGGTAAGGACGTTGACTTATATCCAATTATAATTTTTGCTATCTAGCTAGCCAAGTTAAGATAAAAGCACAACTATAACGTCCTCATAAAAGCAAACTAGCAAGCTAACGTTATCGATAACATTGCCTTATGAAAGCAAACATCCTAGCTAGCTAACGTTAGCTAGCTAGCTAAATGAATATAACCAGAAATAATCTAAAGGCACTCTAATATAAGTGAACCTAACGTTAGTCAAATATTTGCATTGTCTGAACAGCAGGACGGTGTGTCCTGTCAGATTTCTTTACGGGGCGTGGAAATGGGAGTGGTTACTGTATTCGTGAAGTAGCAAAATGACAACTTTCTCAACCGGTTGAAAATAGGACGATGAATTTAAAACGCATATTTCTCAAAAAATACAGAACGGACATATTTAATATTTTGCTCATTGTGTTTCTTCAATGCCTCTTGTGCAAATAGCACATAAAACCGAGAAAGTGTGTTAATCACCATGGTACTCCTTTAAATCACAGTTAAATATAAGTTAGGTGTGTAGACCAGCAAAATAACTAGATACGGGCATGCATACGCTTATTCCCCAAAATATATAAACTACAATCAAAATGGTTGCGATGTACTGTAGGTGATATAAACCAAAAATAAGCAAATAGCGTGCATTGTATATGAAATACAAACATGAAAATATACAGTGTGTCAAATACAAGCAAGTGTGCACAGAGTCACTGAGATGTGTTCCCATTGGGAAGGGATGAACAAGTAACCAGAGACCTCTGACATAAGTTTGAATGAGTGCCTGTTGCATCAGTTGAAGCTTTGGTTCGTCCATTTTAGTGTGATCTTAAATTTTAAAAGTATGCTTTACTGTTCCATACTGGAACTGAGTTTACTTGGTCTGGAAATGAAAAGAGCCTCTTACTGGTTCAGGGGGTTCAGGCAGGTGCCTATAGTCTTTCCTGAACTCCACCCCAACCGAAACTGACCTTCATCCCTATTCCTAGAGTATCTCAGAGTAAGAGAGCTGATCTCAGATCATGTTTCCTCTCTTGATATCCAAGCTTTATCCATAATGGCCTAAAGGCAAAACTGATCCTAGATCAGACCGATTCTCTGAGATGGTTTATGAACCATAGAGTTGTGCTTGGAGGTTCTGGGCAAGTGAGTCATACTTTCTAATCTGGATGATGGCTGCTGTGGTCCAGGTCATACATTGTAGTGAGTGATACTATGACTCAGATACTATGACTCCAGGGGTGAGAAAGTAAAGCCCTGCCATGTTTCTTCTGCCCATGAACTCATCCAGCTGATTTCACTAATCAGTTCTTCCTCCTGGCTGAAGAATTGTGCTGATGAGCAAATCCAGGTGATTGGAACAGAATCCTGTGGACAACTTTTACTTTCTGAACCTGGATTTTCCACCTCTGCTCTGATTACCACAATATGATCAAATATGCAAGCGATCTGTAACAAATAACCCTTCTTCAAAACGATAGAGGTGTTGACATCGGTAGACCTGACATCGGTAGATAACAGTAACCACCAATAAATGTGAGATTCATGAGCACAGAAAGTCTTGCTTAGTAGCAAGCTTTGCTGCACAGTAGCATTAAGCCAATCAAGAGTGAGTATCTGAGGTATACTGTCAGCTGAAAACTGTTATGTTTTTCTTGCAGTGAAATCAAACTGCTTTCATTAAAATACGTGGCACCAGAATATTCTGGTTCTGAGACAGCTCTGATCATTTAGTAAAACCACAGATATTTATATCATGCCTCTGTCTCAGTCTTAAAGCTAAGTGTGAAGAGGAACTTCTTATAAGTTCACTCTTTTTCCCCCTCTCTCTTCAGATGAGAAATGTTGCACTACTCTAAGCAAATGTACTGTAGAACATTATTTTATGGAAATGATATACACTCCTTTCTCCTTTCTAAAGCAATTTAAATGTATTCATTTTTACTTCTGATTGAATTAATGGAGAGAGTTAATTGGAGCCAAATCTCTAATGAGTTATTGTAAATATGTTTTTGTATGATTAGGTGTGATTCCAGTGCTAGTTTGTACTTGGTAGGATTCTTGCTTGCTGAACAAGCTTACTCTACAGGGTTGGAGTCCTGATCGATGTGGTCACTTCTGGCACTACGATCCTTACTTCACTCTAGTGTTTCTTTTGCGCCTCTACATCATGAAACCTATGCACTTGTTGTACGTCGCTCTGGATAAGAGCGTCTGCTAAATGCCTATAATGTAATGTAATGTAATGTAATGTAATATGTAAATGGTGCCCCCGAGTGTTCATTGAAGGCCATTGCACTACACACCGCATGCACACTCATACATACAAACAAACAACCTGCTTCGCAGAAATTCCAAAATCAACTATCAAGACCATAGCAAACGTGAGTACAAGGCAAAAAAGGGGTTTTGTGAAGTGAAGCACGTAGAGCTGTCCCAAAGGCGTCTTTCATGGCTTAAATTGAATTTGCAAAACAGAAAGCCATTACAAAGGGAGACTAATAAACAGAAACACATGCTGATAAATACTGTATATGTAGACTGAAACATCAGAACTACATTTTGTAAAAATCCCAAACAATTTACCTGGCACAGAGAGGTCGATTACCAACAAGGATTTGAAGAGCATGGCTGCATCAGATTGAAAATACTCATCAGAATACACATATACAGGTCTTGATTATTATTTACACTGTAAAAATGAATGGCAGAAACAAAGATTGTCAGAGTATTCGATTTATTAGCATAAATACCAGACTAACAAATACTACACAAGCTCACACAGTGAGCTAATGTGCTGCTAATGTCCCTAAATGCTCAGGCTTTAATGAAGAGCTCACACAGTCCAGACAGCAGAGACTCGCACAGGCTGTCACTTGATGAATGTTATTTGTATGGAAGAAATAGCGATCATTTATACATTTTATTTTTGTATTTGATTCCAGTTTAATCTTCATTCACTACAAAATGCTGTAACACAATATAGACTAAATGAAATAATATGATAATACATTTACCGGGAGAGAGTTCTGATCTGGCCTCAGTGGTTTACTAATGAGCCATTAGTATAAAACAGCCTTACTGACAGAGCAGTGTGGCTGAATATGACCGTGAAGAAAGTTCTTCACGCTAAATATAAAAGTAGAATGTGATTGACTGGCTGGTGCAGATCTGACTCACTTCCCCTTTTTCAAGTCTTGCACATTTTAAAAGTTAACTGATAAAAATGGCAGAACAACCGCAGTCATTAGCTTTGCGTCTGGTCAGGACTAACAGTACATTTTTAAAAGGCTGGGTAACTCCATTCTCTTATTGAGATTCAGATTCCAATATGAATATCAATGACAACAGCTGCTCTTAATCCCAATCAATTGCAATTATGTTTATTTTGGATATTATAAAATAAACATAACAATTCTGCTTACAGGCATAATTCCTGATGCATTTGGACATATGCAATAATGAAGTCAAACTTTGCATTTGTAAATATTCCTGAATCCACACGCTCTATAAGAGAGACATGCTGACGTGCACACTTCAATGCACACGCATGCACATGCATGCACACGCATGCACACGCATGTAAACAACATGGCGTAAGGCCGTGGGTGAGTGCTTCGTCGTTGCCGTGTTTCTGTAGCGTGAGCAAATACTCGGAAACAGCCAGCCAGCACAGGGATTCTGCCTTTGACTTGTTTATTCCTTGGAAATGTGCGGACGGGCTATCACTACTATAACTTACAATACAGCACTGCTTATCGATCACTCTTAAAACTCTCTGGAAAGCTGGCTACCTTCCCTCCAACAAAAATACCTGAAGAACACTCCCCTGTCTCTGTGCCTTTTTCTGTGCCCCCCCCCCCCCCCCCCCCCCCCCATTTGCACCACTCCCTCTCTCTACACTTACAGAGGCCTTCCCAGTCCACAAACCATTTAAATGGGTACAGCAGTTCAATCACATATCTCACATAAGCACATGTATGAATTCACTTGAGACCTTTATTCCATTCACTGATGTGCAATTAATACAGACAATGTTTCTGTTTTTTTAAAAAATGTTTTTTAAATTTCAGCATCTCTGTCTGTTCCCAGATGAATTTTGTCTTTATTTCAGATCTTGTAAAACAATAACAAATAAAAACATGCATCCAGCTGCATGTGCATGACTGAATTAAAACATCTGTGACTGAATTGGCAATGTGAACTAAAGCTACTAGCAGGAAGCTATCTGCTAATGCACACATTGTTGCTAAGGTCTGAGGCTTGTCCTATTCCAATACATGTACAGTATAAACAGTCTGTAAAAGCAGAAGAGCTTAATATTAATTAGTCTGCAAAAGGTGTGATAGGCATCAGGCACAGGTAAACACTCTTAGGTTCAGGAGCCCCATACAAAAAACCATTACCTAAACCAGATTACTTAATTCAGCTTCGCAAAAGATCTTGGGGGAAATCGATCTGAAATGCTTGGACAGGACTCATGTACTGCAGTAATAGTGCCATCTACAGGCAGAAAAGGTTCACTGCATTCATCTCTCCTCCTGAGGTTAATTTCACTGCCACAAACAGAATCTACTTGAATCTGGGTGTTATAGTTTTTTTTTTTTTTTTTCCTATTTTTTTTTTTTAACAGTTTATAAAAGATATATTTTCTATTTATTTCATTTAACTCAATGTGGTGCAGGTCTCACCCTGTACTAAAACATAAATGACAGTACTGATGACATCATTTGCTAAATTTTTCCACTGGGTTCCTTACCCATCCTGTGTCTGCTATATATATATATATATATATATATATAAGCCTTGTTTTCATTTGGAAATCCAGCAGGCCCTGTGGGATGTTTTTTTAAAGTACCTGTTTAGTGCCTTACCTGCACATGTTCTATTCCATCAGCAGAACCCAGGGGGTAACACCTACAGTACACGGTTTACTTACAAAATTCTTCAAGCATAGGTTTATTTTGTTTGTTTCATTGAATGATTGTTTAAACAAATTCAAGGTATACTCTGAATTCTAACGTTTAGCAATACAAAAAATAAACACTAAGAATGTGAAAAACAAATTCACCTCATGTGAATTTATACTCTAGATGGGATCGGTTCAGTAATAAGCATAATATAATCACAAAACGTGCACAGGAATGTCATAATAATGTAAATGTTATACAAGTATTAATAAAAAATTTTAAAAAATTGAATTATATATAAAGCTCAATTCTCTAGTATATTTGGCCAACGAATACATTCAGCAATGATAATGGTTTTCAGTCACCAACATCTTGATAATACTTTGTGTACAATATGAAGACATGAGCTGTTATGCATGTAAATGTTGATAGAATGCCAAAGGAATGATCCATTCTGAGTATATCTTTGCAGACCCAATAACCACAGTCATCCTGGTCATGTGACAAAGGCACAGTCATGTGACCTGAGTTCATGAGGAGAGTTTATGTTCACTAGTTTTAATAAATACTCTTAAATGTATTATCCAGTGAAGGAAATGTTTGGTTCATACCGCTTGAGGATTACTTTGCAGACAATTTGCTGTTTAAAGTTCAAGGAAAAACACAGGAAATGCTCACACATTAAAAGAAATGTCCAAATTTACATTGAATAACCAGCATTGGTCCACAGTTTATGAAGCAAGATATCTTGCTGGTTTATTTTCACATGTCCAGTTTTCGAAGTGTGCTGTAGAGAACACAGTCTTCCTTTACGGATGGGGCTGGTGGCCTGCATGGAGAAAACAGCGCATTTAGTCTCTATTAAAGTCACAGACATTCTCATTCTCATTTAAGTCAATCCTGCCTGAGCCTTTATCACATTTAGACACACCTTGCAACATGAAGCACAAGCAGAAGCTTTAGCCACAGAATAGTTATCTGGAATTTTGGAAAACATTACATCACTGTGATGTCATAGGCTGAGGTCACAAGGCAGGGAGATGAAAAGAGAAGAAAGTTGACAAGCAGAACAAACCAAATGATGAATCTAGATCAGCGGAACATCCAGTCCTCGTGTTACCACGTTGTTCTTTTGACCAGGCAGAGAAGTTCTTAGCAAAGCAGCAGCGAGAGATTGCAACATTTTAAAATACGTGAACTCGGCTTTGGGGCTGCAACAAACAAACAACCAAAATATAGAAATAGTGTGCATCAAGGCAACACCCGGTCCTACGAACACATAAATATATAAACTGTACAAATGTACTGAGAAGTACTGGAATCTCAGAAATGCTCATTTGCATTTTTCTCAGAAATACTCATTTGTATTTTGTTTCCAGGGTTTGGTTTGTACATGCTTACATGACCAAGTGTTATGGATGCACGTTTTTTGGCTATCATTAATTTCTAATATTGTACACGCTGACATAAATGTCACACATCTACTATGGTTAGAATCTAAATACTTCTTTTTATTTTTTTTCCCAATATAAATCACAGCACACCCATCTCAGCTCTCCCCAGTGATTCACTCTGGTCTATCCAGTGAGACACTCTGGTCTATCCAGTGAGACCCTCTGGTCTATCCAGTGACACTCTGTTCTATCCAGTGAGACTCTCTTGTCTATTATCCAGTGAGAAGCTCTGGTCTATCCAGTGAGACACTCTGGTCTATCCAGTGAGACACTCTGGTCTATCCAGTGAGACAGTATGTTCAATCCAGTGAGACACTCTGGCCTATCCAGTGAGACACTCTGGTCTATCCAGTGATACGCTCTGGTCTATCCAGTGAGACACTCTGGTCTATCCAGTGATACGCTCTGGTCTATCCAGTGAGACACTCTGGTCTGTCCAGTGAGACACTCTGGTCTGTCCAGTGAGACACTCTGGTCTATCCAGTGAGACACTCTGGTCTGTCCAGTGAGGGTCGTTCTCCTGCTGACTCCATAGAGGCCTCGTCTGGCTCCAGTCAGAGAGATCAGTCTATGATAAAAGCTGCTGGAGAGAGATAATAGACCTGACACAGCGACAGTCAGCACAGGTAGTATAAAGGTGGGATATTCTCACCTGGGGGCAGCACTGGAGGGGCGGAACTGGATGCTGGCGTACTGAACACCCTCCTCACACTGGGGGAGTGACTTTTGATCAGTGGAGTGTAGAAGTCTTTCCTGATTGCGGGTGTTAGCGGGCTGAACAGAGGCGTAGAGGGGAACTTCACCGTCGTCTCTGTCCGTACCCTGTGTTCCAGTGTGACTCATTGCCATCCCTGAGACGTTGCCAAATATGGGGCTTTTATTCCCCTGCAGGGTAAAGAAAATAGGCAGGAGAAGGATGGGAAAGTTCCACAGAAAGTCCTGTTTATTTCAGTGAGCTCCTCAGAGCTGGAGTGAGCTACTCACCCCCATTAACGACAAAACATGCATTTAACCTGATATAAAAAAATCAGCTAATGAATCAATGTTTTATTTTCAAATACATGCCATCAGCAGTTCAATATCGACTGAACCAGACATACAAGCGTAATACACTTAATACGATTTCTTGTCTCTAACATGACCTGTTTTACTATGGGTTTTCATAAAATCTTGGATAGATTGCATATTGAAGTACTTCTTTCATTCCAAAGCATATATTTGCAATAACAAATATCAATAAACCACCATCACAACAATAATCTGTGTGTATTTATTCACTGGAAACAGGTGAATACAACACATACAGTAAAAGTCACTCTCCCTGGCTCTCTATGTAATGCACAGATTATTACATGCGCATAAGCAGTATTGTACTGTGTAACGTTACTGTCACATACTGCAACCCCTTTTGAGAAAATGAAACTGTCCTTAACAGGGGAATACACATAATTAACTCCTGAAATATTTCCATTAAGCATGTCAACACATATAAGATCATAACCTCATACTGTAAATCTGTACATAATCTAATAAACCTTCAAGGTCACATGGCACACACTGCTATGCTTTCTACTAATTTGTAAGAAAGGTTTATTTATTTATTTAGGACCCCCATTAGCAATACACAGGTGCTATATAAATAAATGAATCACGTCTCATGATTACTGTTATAAAGCATTATGAGTATTAATCAATCTTCATAACTAATTATACTGTATTATGAGCAGATTATAATGCATTATAAGTATATTATGCATTATAGACAGGCATCATAGACAATTTCCGTTGAATTATTTATTATTATTTGATTAATGCATTATGCATTATAAAAATTATATTACATTCGTAGATAAATACATGTATGCATATATGTAGACTGATTTCATTAACTCACCTGCCTGTCCCCTTCTGTCTCATTTGTTGACTTTCTCCTCCTGATTATTCAGAAAAGAAAGAAAAATAAAAAGTAAATCTACCTTCAGACAAATCTTTAAACAGCCCCCTCTTGTATAAACAGCATTTTGCTTTTGTTTGAATGATGTGTATTGCTGAGGCAATAGTGCCCATGTATGTGTATATTTTTTATTATTCAGATGTCATTTGGTTACAGGAAATTAGCCTGAGTTATAAGAGGTTTCTTCCTGCCCAGTAAATGTAGTTCTGCTTTATTCAAACCAACACTGGAGCTCATGGGAAAATTGATGCGCTTGACAAGACTTTGCTATGGTCTGTAACTGTCCACATGATTCATATTAAGACCAAGCTTTAAGGGGATTCTGTTACCCCATCATACAGGTTTGATAACCTAATTGGGACACTAAAATGCATCAGTCAGGGTTTATAAAATTGAAATCTCAATAAAACAAAATGTCTAATAATGCAGTGGTCTAAGCACTAATCAGACATTAGAGGGGGGAGTATGGTATCAGCATGACATAACGTAGCTAATGCTTGACAAAAACATTCCATAAAAATGTACACTCATTTTAAACTATGAGTCTAAATCAGACATGCAGTAATTCACACTGGAGTGACTACAAACCGACTAATTTACAACCACGTACCTCACGCACACAACACCCAGAAACACAAGAGCCAAAATGGCAGCCACTCCCACAGCTGCAGCCGCGATCAGTGACTGACCTCCTAAGAAAAGTCAGAGAAATGTAGCCCTGTCAGTTATGATATAGCAGTGTTCATTTCACAACATGCCTCAACAAGGTCCTTAAGGCGAAAGTTTGCAAATGTTTAAAAATACCCCTTACATGCCTACCTTTACTAGAAATATCTGTACATTTGAATTTTACTGAATTCAATGCTGGCATCATGATACTTTTAGTTACACTGCTCATCATCATTATCTACCATGATCCGGTTCGGATTGTGGCACCAATGTTATGATCAGCATTGCTTTGTAGCCTCTGGATCATAATCAGCGTCAGATAAAATATTGTATCAAATATGTTCTGGTCCTACCTTGCACTGTGACCAGTAGAGCAGAAGCATTCTGAGCTCCAAGTCTGTTCTGTGCCTCACAGTAGTACTGTCCTCTGTTCCAGGATCTAAAGTTAGAAAAGTTCAAACTCTGTCCTGATCCTGCCTGCCAGACTCCAGTGTCATTCTTCTTAACCCAGGTGTAGTTCTGCACTGGTGGGTTGGCATCACTGCTGCAGGTCAGAGTTACTGAACTGCCCTCCACTATTTCACCAGAGGGCCTCACTGATACTGAGGTGTTCTTGGGAGCATCTAAAATCATCAGAAAAATGTGTTAAATTCCATATAATTTCTCACGGTCTGTGTTGCGTCTCTAAATACTAGCAGAGACATTTATTTCAAAGTAATGTTTATAATGGAGCTGAAATCTCACAATGTGATGTGGAGGAGTGTTGTGGTTAGGGCGCCATCTGCAGGCAGTGTGGGAGCAGTATAGCTGGCTAACAACCACGCCTGTTTGCAGTTACAGTTGATTGGTAATAGTTTATATGCTCTGCCTGCAGTGAGACCGGGGTGCTGGAATGAGAGACGCACGCGGGAGCGGCATGCCATCTAATCCCCGTCCTCATCGTCTGTGTTTTGTTTTGTTTTGTTTTTGTTTCCGTGTTTTTGGTATCGAGCGCACAACAAAGCCTTGGTGCCTCTAACAATGACGGATTGTGTGGTTTGTTGGGAAAAGGACTCCAGAACCTGTTACAGTAAATATCCCAGTATATCAAGCTTTGTTACAAAATGAACTGGATATACTGTAGCTTTTTAAGGTAGTTGGAAAATGACACAGGCCAAACAAGATTTCAAAAGGAACAGTAGTATTTTGATATGTCTTTTTAGCATGTTCATTAATAATGATAACTTCATTTTTTAAAAGTTGAACAGCTGCATGTGGTACCTTTTTGCGCTTTGCAAAGTCAAAATGACTACACGTTTTAGTTAAGAGATGTCAGTATGATCAGGCTCATCATTGTATGATAACATAATTATGACTAATTTTCCCTCCACTGGCCAGTGTGCTTGCTTTACTCAGTGTCTCACTGCTGTGAAGTTACCCAAAGACACTCAGGAGATACTGACTCTCTGCTCTGTGTGCATGAAGCTGAGATGGACTGATATACTCACACTTCACATAAAAATGTTTAGGAGGAGATCTTTCTGTCCCAATTGTATTCCATGTCTGACAGGTGTATTCTCCTGCATCCTGCAGTGTGATGCTTTTAATGGTGTAATTGGATCCTCCCCATGGGGACACAGCTCTATTATTCTTATACCAGGTGTAGTTCTGCACTGGGGGGTTGGCATCGCTGCTGCAGGTCAGAGTCACTGAAATGCCCTCCACTATTTCACCAGAGAGGCTCACTGATACTGAGATGCTCTTCGGAGGATCTGAAAGAGAAAATAACAGGTCCTGCAGTTTTAAAGAAAAGTCACACTGAGGTGTTCTTGGGAGCATCTAAAATCATTAGAAAAATGTGTCAAATTCCATATAATTTCTCACTCACTGTGTTGTGTCTCAAAAAAAAGCAGAGACATTTATTTCAAAGTAATGTTTATAATGGAGCTGAAATCTCACAATGTTACGTGGAGGGGTGGTGTGGATAGGGCGCCATCTGCAGGCGGAGTGGGAGCAGTATAGCGGGCTAACAACCACGCCTGTTTGCAATTACAATTGATTGGTAATAGTTTATATGCTCTGCCTGCAGTGAGACCGGGGTGCTGGAATGAGAGACGCACGCGAGAGCGACATGCCATCTAATCCCTGTCCTTATCGTCTGTGTTTTGTTTTGTTTTGATTTTTTTTTTTTGTTTTGTTTTGGTTGTGTTTCCGTGTTTTTGGTATCGAGCGCACAATAAAGCCTTGGTGCCTCTAACAACGACGGACTGTGTGGTTTGTGGGGAAAAGGACTGCAGAACCTATTACAGTAAATACCCCAGTATATCATGCTTTGTTACAAAATGAACTGGATATACTGTAGCTTTTTAAGGTAGTTGGAAAGTGACACAGCAGAGGTACCTTTTTTGCCCTTTGCAAACTCAAAATGACCACACATTTTATCTAAGACATATCAGTATGATCAGACTCATCACTGTATACTAATGTAATTATATCTGATTTCTCCTCCACTGGCCAGTGTGACTGCTTTACTCAGTGTCTTACTGCTGTGAAGTTTCCCAAAGACACTCAGGAGATACTGACTCTCTGCTCTGTGTGTCTGAAGCTGAGATGCACTGATATACTCACACTTCACATCAAGACGTTTCTGAGCAGATTTTTTTGTCCCAATCCCATTCCCTGCCTCACAGTAGTATTCTCCTGCATCCTGCAGTGTTATGTTTTTAATGGTGTAACTGTCCTCTGGTCCTCCTGTCTCTGAGGTTACAGTTCTATTGTTCTTATACCAGGCGTAACTGTGCACTGGTGGGTTGGCATCGCTGCTGCAGGTCAGAGTCACTGAACTGCCCTCCACTATTTCACCAGAGCTCACTAATACTGAGGTGCTCTTAGGAGGATCTGAAAGAGAAAAAAACAGGTCCTGCAGTTTTATATAGATCTCACACTTACCTCAGTTAAAGTATGTTTCCTTTTCCTCAATGTTTCCAAATGTCATTTTGTTTGACTGCTATTACTGCAATGCCATCTTTCTTTCCATTTTTAGAATTAACTTAATCCGATATTGTTTCTAAACATAATAACTTCCATTTCCTAATCATTATCTGCAGGTTGCTCTTCTGTCCTGTTCTCATGTCTTTTATCGGTACATTAAAGTATGCATCACCGCTTTTTCAAAATGAGTAACAAACGAGACTCAGTAAAGTTAAATGTTTGAGTTTGTCTTCAAATACTCACATCTCACACCGAGAGTCACAGCTGGGGACAGGAGATTCTTATGGCCTCTTACTGCACAGGAGTAGCTGCCTGCATCTTCACTGCTGGCTGTGAACTTAAGGTAGACATTTTGTTGATATTTCTTGGGGGTGTTTGGTAGAGATTGTCCATTCTTGTACCAGATGAATGTTTGGCTGCCAGTCAGGTGAGTGCAGGTGATGTTACAGGTTAGTGTCACCCACTCTAGCTCACTCACTGTGCTTGATTTAATTTCAACTTTTACACCTGAGTGAGAAGAAGAAATTCAATAACACAATACACTGAGTTATTCAACAAAATTGGTATAATATACATTCAATAGAGGTGATACTTTGAAATTATACATTCATAAAGACATCATCATAACAACAGTGACAAAGCATCAGCAATATGATCATGATTTTCACAATAAATTTACAATTTTAAAATAATATGCTTTGACCTTTGATCTCCCCGCTCATCATCACTCAAGATCAACCATAAATTGTGCCTCACCATGGTGTGCTGTTTCTCTGTTGTGATTTAAAACAAATCCTTTCCTGTTTCCTGTTCTTAAACAGAATATTTTATTCCGCTGGAGTAGGATTGACCATAAATACAGACATGCATTCAGTACCGGCCCGAGGGTTTCGGGGCCCCTAAGAGCAGTCCTGTCGACCCGGGGTGGGGCGGTGGGGGGGTGGGGGGCGTGGCTGCTTTGTAAAATCCATCTTACATTATGTTGTTATGAAATATTGGGTTGTCATTCCATTTCAAATTACTACAGCTGGTTTTGCGATAGGGGATGAATACCGCATGGGGGCCCCCTGGTGGCCACGGGGGCCCTAAGCAGCCACTTAGTTCGCTTATGCCTCGGGCCGGCCCTGCATGCATTATTTCCCAGTAAAACAGAAGATGGGCAGACACTCACATTTCACATTGGCTGCAGGGGAAGTGACTCCTCCTGTAGCACAGGAGTAGAGATCTCTATCATCAGTGCTGGCTAAATAGAGGGAGTATTTATTTTGATTGGACACAACTTTTCCATTCTTGTACCAGGTAAAGGTTGGGCTGCCACTCAAAGTGCAGGTGCTGCTGCAGGTCAGTGTTACACTCTGTGCCTCATTCTCTGTCACTTTCACCTGAAGACCTGCACACAAGAATTTCTTCTATTAGAAAATGATTAGGAGTATTGCCAGTTCATAGTATATAAAGCAAGTTTAAGATTACCTGTAACTGTCAATGAGACTCCAGGCTGACCAGCATATTTTATATCATAATGGTCAGTCAGGAACCAGAAGCGATATATTGCTGAATCGCTTTCTCTCAGTTGCTTTATTCTGAAAGTGCAGTCACTGAGCTTATTCCCCAGGTACTCCACACGGTCAGAGTACTCTGGGTCCTGGGACAGGTCCTCAGGATCCTGTCGACTTTTCCAGTGAATGAACCAGAATGTTTTCTGCACTGTGTGATGTGAGGGATATGAGTAAGTGCAGCTCATGTCTACTGAAGACCCCTTTAAGGCACAGATTCTCTCAGTGGTGTAACTCCACCGGCTCAGAACACCTGAAAAACACACACACACACAAACACACACACTCACACACATTTAAAACACAGATGTGTTGGCAACATGACAGATAAGGGATTCAATTAACAAAACTTTGAAACTACTGCACCTAACTTATATAGTACATCAAAAATTGTGCCCTGGATATGTTCTGGAGGCATGGTGATACCTGTGGTTGGTTTTGTTGATATTTTTCAGACCTTCCCATTATTATATATATATATATATATATATATATATATATTTCTTTTGTTTTTTGTTTTTTTTTTCAGTGATATAAGAATTTGCAGATTCAAACAAATTAACTGCATAATCTTTTGTCCCTCTGTTAGCTATTTCAATACTAACTGACATCAGTAGATGGCAGTAGCCGTCAATAAATGTGAGATTGACAGACACAGGAAGTCTTGCTTAGTAGCTAGCTTTGTAGCATTATGCCAAGCAAGTTAAGAGCAAGTGTTTGCGTATACTCTCGGCTGAAAACTGTTATGTTTTGCTAACAGTGAAAATGAACTGCTTTTATCAAAATATGTGGCACCAAAATACTTTTTCACCATTCTAAGAATGCAACATGCACAGTCAACAGCTCCGATCATTTTGTAAAGCCACAGATATTTATATCACGCCTCTGTCTCAGTTTTAAAGCTGAGTGTGAAGAGAAAATTCTTAAAAGTTCACTCTTTGTTCCCTCTCTCTTCAGATGAGAAACGTTGCACTATTCTAAACTAATGTAATGTAGAACATTATTTTATAGAAATTATATACATATCTAAAAGCGATATTAATGTATTCACTTTGGCTTCTGATTGAGATAATGAAGGGAGATTAATAAATAGGAACACATGCTGATAAATGCTGTATATGCAGACTGAAACATCAGAACTAAATTTGGAAAAAAACACAAACAATTTACCTGACACGGAGAGGACAATTACCAACAAGGTATTGAAGAGCATGGCTGCATCAGATTGAAAATATTTATCCAAATACACATATACAGGTCTTGATTATTATTTACACTGTGAAAATGAATGGCAGAAACAAAGACTGTCAGAGTATTCTATTAATTTGCAGAAATACCAGAATAACAATTACTACACAAGCACACACAGTGAGTTAATGTGCTGCTAATGCCTAAAAATGCTTTGGGTTTTATGAAGAGCTCACAAAGAATCCAGAAAGCAGAGACTCACAGCCTTTTACTTGAAGAATGATATTTGTATGGAAGAAGCAGCAATCGTTTATAGTCCAAAAATGCATTTTATTTTATATTTGATTCCAGTTTAATCTTCTTGCACCACAAAATATTGTGACAAAGTTTTGACTAAATTAAATATGATAATACACTTAACAGGAGAGAGTTATGATCTGGCCTCAGTGCTTTGCTAATGAGCCATTAGTATAAAACAGCCTTACAGACAGAGCAGAATATGATCGCGAATACAATGCTTCACACTAAATATAAAAGTAGAATGTGTAACAGATCTGACTCACTTCCTGAAGGTGATACATGTTTTAGATTTTATCAGATAAAATCGTCTGAAGAAAATAAAAACAGTCGTTTGCTTTGTGTCTGGACTGGACCAGTAGTGCCTTTTCAAAAAGATTGGGTAAATCTCATTTCTTTGCCGCCACTGTATTGAAATTCAGATGTCAATAATTATGTTCATTTTTGCATATTACGCTTATAAAATAAACATAACTACTATGTTTACAAAAATTATTCTGGATTACAACACAAACTGTTGCTAAGATCTGAGGCTTTGGCTATTCCAATACATCCATCAATCCAACCATTATCTATACCCGATTATCCTGAGCTGGAGCTGGTGCTGGAGCCTATCCAAGCATGCATTGGGCGAGAGGCAGGAATAAACTCTGGTCAGGCTGCTAATCTATCGCAAGGAACACCCAACATTCACTCACACATTCAAACCTACGGGCAATTTAGAGTCTCCAATTGGCCTATTTGCATGTTTTTGGACCGTAGGAGGCAACCGGAGTACCCGGAGGGACATGCAAACTCCAGACAGAAAGGCCCCAAGCCGAGATTCGAACCCAGTGCCTTCTTGCTGTGAGGCGACAGTGCTACCCACTGCACCACCATGCCACCCCTACTCCAATACATGTACAGTAGAGGTTAATATAAAAGTGACTGTAAAAGGTGTGATAGGCATCAGGCACAGATAAACACTCATACATTCAGGAGCCCTATACAAAATCCATTACCTAAACCAGATTATTTAATTCAGTTTAGTAAAAGATCTTCCAAGAAATTGATCTGAAATGTACATACAGGACTTCCCTATTTTAGTAACTGCCCCATCTACAAGTAAATTGGCAGTTACTAAAGTTACTATAAGTGAAAGTATTGCATCCATCTATCCCACCTAGGTAAATTTGACTGGCACAAACAGCATGCTTTACCATTGCTACCATACATAGCTCAGTCATGTTTATGTTTCATGCATCGGATTTTTGACATGAAGCCAAAACATCAACAAAACACTGCTGTAGCTTAGCCTACAACCCGCTTATTAACATAAAGATTGCACACACTGAAGTTTCACAGAAGATGAAAGGAGTGGACAGGCGTAGTTTTCGTATCTTTGTGTATCGCAGCAGTGCAGTATGGTGGTTTGGGGGTCCAGAGTGTGGCTCTGGGAGCTCTGAGGTTGCAGTTTCCATCCCCACCTGGAGCACTGGCCTGGGGCGCCAAAGCGGGTACTGTGAGGTGCCCCTGCTAGGCTCTTTTGTGCAGAGCGGGCGCGGCTATGGGTGAAGATGCCTAATTTCAGACGAGAGCCACCCTGACCACAGACAGTTAAAGCGCTGCTCACTTCCTGCAGCCTGTTCTATTCTTTATTTTATTCCACACCTCAGTTCAGTGTCCGGTGGTGCAGCGCTGTTTCTGTGGTTAATGTGCATGAGACCTTTTAGAACTTTGGTTTTGCTTTGCCTGTTATACGGTCCTTCATGCACATAATTAGTTGCATTTCAATTCTGATATTTCATAAAGATGACTTTTACTACATACGACCTATTGTATAGTATTATTATAGTATCTTTCAAAGAGATGAACTTGATCCCCACATGTGAACTTAATGGAATGCAGGCAAAACATGATGGCCATATGAAGAAAATAATGATAATATTTTTCAGAACAAAGGTTTGAGGTTCACGGTGCTTTACAATGCTCAAATAATCCATAATACATTGATACACATAATAAGACAATGTATGTAAAGAAAACAAATTAAAATATGCATTCTTTCAAATATCTAAAACCAGACAGAAACTTAAATTTGGGCTCAATACAACAAGGCAATGTAAAATTAAGTACTAAAACTCTGTTTTAGAAAAATCTAGGACCTTTAAAAGTGACTTGAGTTTGCAGATCATAATCTGACTATAATTAAATATGAGCCTGTAATATTTCAGACAGACGTCAGGAGGACTATGTAAAGGAGACACACACAAACACACACACACACACACACACACATACTTTCAAGTATAAAATTTAGTTTCACAAAATTTAAATGATGGCAAAATTGATAATTTTCCTCAGGAATAGAGCACACCAGTAAATGCAGTTCATTTAGAATTCTGCCCATGTCACGAAGCCAAAGAAATCTACTCATCTCTGTTGCAGAGCTGAGCATGAACAGGAACTTCAGATCGATCCTATGCTCTACATTTCACAATCCTATGCTATACATTTCACAACCCTATGCTCTACATTTTACAGCAGATGTGTGGTAAAAACGAACGTAAAAAATATTCTGCTCAGCCTAGAATCTCTAAACCAAATTCAAATTCAAAAGAACTTTATCTGTTAGGAACATAATTTGTGTAAAAGTGTCAGTGCATGCTCAGCACATAACCGGACAAACGACAAACACAGATTAGACAACATACAAGTGTAGCTTAAAACAGTTTAAGATGTCCGCCAGTAAGGCATCTAAACAACTTATGTGATCTTGTATGTAAGATTTAGATTCCCATTTCGTGTAACATATGTCTTTAATTTTTATCCTTCCCAGTCTAATGAGTTAAACAGGTTACATCAAATCATAGTAATTCTAAATAGATTTTAGCTTCTGATAGATATTGTAACCTCTATAAACTGGCATTAATAAGCAAAACTGAAGTAACTAAATTGTTTACCTGAGGCAGAGAGAAGGGCTTACAAAAATACTGTTGAGGTTGTTTGGGGCATGGCTGCATCGGCCTGAACATACATATAAAAAACATAACTTATATTATTGCCTTTTGTTTTTTAATCATAACCAAAATTCCACAAAATAATCACTGATATTCAGCGTTTAACAGAAAACATGGAAAGTAATAAAAGAAAGAGTTACTTTCAGTATGCAATTATATATATATATATATATATATAAATATATATTCTTTTTTTTTTTTTTTTTTACATAATTTTAATTTTAAGAAAGATAATTTACTGTTTTAACAAATGCTGTGCATGTTTTCCCTGCTGGTCACATAGCCACCTTTCAGCAGTGAGAGAGACTGATCTCCATTAGGATCACTAGATTAGCACAGAATAAAGCACTCGCTGTAATCCGTAGATCAGAGAACAACAACACTGTACTTATATTTCTCCACTGTTTAAAAAAATGCAATAACTTTAAGCGTGCAAAAATCAAAGATGTCTTCTCTCAACTTCTATCAAGGCACTCAATTGTATCATATACATTATTTTACAACTCAATGAAAAAATGTGTTAACAGCCATTAAGAATAAAACAGGGCTGAATCGTGCACTTACGCTGGTAGAGGAGGTGTGATCTTAACGGTTTTCAAAGTGTCTGAAACGGCCCTGCTGACAGATTCATATTTCTGAACATGGCAGACTGACTGTGATGAATGCAAAGCTAATAATTGTTTCTGTTTGTAAATATTATTACATTTTACTTTAACCAGGAGAGTGTTGTTGAGATTCAAAATCTCTTTTTCAAGAGTGTCCTGGTCAAGACAGGCAGCAGCTCATGCAGCTTAATATGGTTGCAGAATGACAATATAAAATCAAATTATAGACAACAAAGATTATTTTACAAGAATGTAACTTCACTGTGTAACTTGACATATTGGTACACAATAATGAATATAAAAACATTAAAGAGATACATGAGCATCACAGCTGTGTAAAATATGTTAACGGTAGTTTAAAAGCCAGACAATAGAGGGAACCATGTTCAAATGCGAATGACAATATTTTGCTGCTGTAGCCTAGCCTATAACCCCCAGATCAACATAAAGATTTCACTTACTTTCGCAGAAGATGTAAGGAGCACACAGGTGTAGTTAACTTTGTGAAAGTGTCACAGCTCTGGGGCCCCAAATCCGGTACTGTGAGGTGCCCCTGCTTGGCTCTTTTGTGCAGAGGTGTAGAGGGTGTGGCTGTGGGTGAAGCTGCCTAATTTCAGACGAGAGCCACCCTGACCACAGACAGTTAATGCGCTGCTCACTTCCTGCAGCCTGTTCTATTCTTTATTTTATTTCACACCTCAGTTCAGTTCTGGTGCTGCAGCGCTGTTTCTGTGGTTGATGTTCATGTGACCTTTTAGAACTTTGGTTTGGCTTTGCCTGTTATACGGTCCTTCATACACATAATTAGTTACATTTCAATGCTTATACTTCATGAAGATGATTTTTACTACATACAGCCGATTGGATTATTGTATCTTTCACATTTCACAGAGATGAAATAGATGCCCAAACGTGATTAAAATGGAATTTACTAGAATATTATTTTATTTATTTATTTTATAATATTATTATTATTATTTTGTTTTTGGAGGGGGGGGGGGGGGGGGGGGGGGGGCGTGGCAGGCAAAACATGATGGCCATATAAAGAAAATAATGATAATCTTCAAAATATCAATATTAAAACAGAGGTTCAAGGTTCACAGTGCTTTACAATGCTCAA
Source organism: Anguilla anguilla (assembly GCF_013347855.1). Taxonomy (NCBI): domain Eukaryota; kingdom Metazoa; phylum Chordata; class Actinopteri; order Anguilliformes; family Anguillidae; genus Anguilla; species Anguilla anguilla. The sequence continues at coordinate 83,314,474 of NC_049201.1, read as the reverse complement.
ATAAATCATAATATATTAATACACATAATAAAACAATGCATGCAAATAAAACAAATAAAACAAATAAAAAGATGCATTATTTCAAATAGCTAAACAGACAGAAAATACAAATGGAGTCAATACAACAAGGCGATGTAAAATGTCAAACTAAAACACTGTTTTAAAGTATTTTGGACCTTGCCTTTAAAAGTGACTTTGGAGAATATAATCTACATTAATCTGCATTATAATCTTCCCATTCAATGTGAGATAGTACATGCGCATGTACATGAGTTATGAGCGTGTGTGTAACAGAGTTATATAAACGTGTAACGGTGTCACAGGAGCATGTATGCAGCAGGGTTACATGAACATGCATCTTGCAGCAGGGTTACATGAACATGCATGTTGCAGCAGGGTTACATGAACATGCATGTTGCAGCAGGGTTACATGAACATGCATGTTGCAGCAAGGTTACAGTACTTTGGGAAAAATCCTCCACCAACAGCTCTTTATAAGATGGAGATTCTAGCAGAAACAGACAGCAGTTCTGTAAAGTTAAAGACAAAAAGCGACTCTTTCACCCTGATCACCATCATTTCTCATTCTCTGCAGATTCTCTCCTCTGTGTGTTTTAATCCCACACTGAGGCCTCGTCAGCTCTCTGAAGCACAGAGTTTGTGTCGCTGGCTTCGTTTGTCACTCTCTGAAGGCTCTGCTCTGCGGTGAGACACAGGAAGAGACTCAGTCACACATAAGTGCACCTCCAGTTGCACTTTTAAAATGAACCTGTGGCCACACAGTCCCTTGCATTCCCTATCCACTCTGTTGTCCCAGAGAACGGATTCCTCTGTTGACTTAGTGGATTATGTATCACAGAATCACTTGAAGATTTTACATTACAGAAGTATATTTTTCACATTTCAAAAAATCATACTAAATAATTTCCACAGATACATGTTCAACATATTGAGAGTTAAGTGCGGAATATTCCTCAATAGGTTAAACCAATAAAAATAAGGAGTAAGACTGAAATTGACTGCATCACACAGTGATGAACTGGATGAACTGTAACTTGCCTGGTGTGTATCTGTGCTTTGTGTCTTCTGCCCAGCACAGACCTACTGACTTTGTAGTTTCATAAAAATACAGCCTGTACACAGAACTGTCCTTTGCTTTTCTGAACGGTTGGTACGGTTATAATGGTGAGAATATCCAGGCGGGAACTTGTTACTTACAGTACGAGAGCATCTGCTTCTCCCTCTCTCTCTGTTGGTGGTCTTCTTCCTGATCACTCGGGGGAGGGGGGGGGGGGCGGGGGGGTGAGTAACAGACCTTCAGGAGCTGTGGATCAGCCATCCCAGATGACATTCTGTCATAACATTCCCACCTGCTCCTCGGAATTCAACAGCAAATTAGTAAAAATACTGCATATCTCTCTGATATCTAATGGTGAATTTCTATAATCATGTCTTCTCAGTGATGATTGATACCCAGATGCTTTTGCATTGCAAACATTTACCTTGTGCACACCATGACAGTAAAGAGTGCAAAAGCCACTGTGATTCCAACAACCCTCCATACAAGCGCTGTCTTATCTTCTGCTGTAAATAAACATACATAGCATTTTTATTTACATTTATATAGCAGAGTAAAATAAGTGCATGCATCCATGTAGGAAGGTCAATGCAACACAGAAAATCAACTCAATCTCCATTAAAAAAAGTTATGTGAGTAGACCAGCAAAACAATAATAAATAACAGATATGAGCGTACATACCATAATTCCCCAAAATATATGAACTATCTTCAAAATTGTGTAGATGTACTTAAGGTGGTATAAATCAAAAAGATGCAAATAACCTGAATTACATATGAAATACAAATATGCAGATACACATGTCAACTTCAAACAAGTATGCAGAGAGTCACTGAGATGTCTTCCCACTGGGAAGGGATGAACAAGTAGCCAGAGACCTGACAAATGTTTGAATTTTTTTATTTTTTTATTTAACCATTATTTAACCAGGAAACCCCCCATTGAGATTGAAATCTCTTTTGCAAGGGGGACCTGCCCAACAAGACTTACACCTAACAAAATGTACAAACATCAAATGTAGAACGAGACAGAGGTGTAACAATAATTAAAAGTAGAGAAGAGGTCAAAAGAGGTTAAAAGCAGGAGCATTGTACGGTCACAGAGTCATGAATTGCCAGAATTGAAATTAATTTATCAAGCGAGACCTCTGACAAGAGTTTGAATGTCCCTGGTGCATCTGTTGAAGCTTTGGCTTGTCCATTTTAGTGGGATCTTAAATTTTAACAGTATGCTTGACTGTTCCATACTGGAACTGAGTTCACTTGGTCTGAAAATGAAAAGAGCCTCTTACTGGTTGGGGGGTGGGGGGGTGTGGGGTTCAGGCAGGTTACTATTGCCTTCCCAGGACTCCGCACCAACCATAACTGACCTTCATCCCTATTCATAGAGTATTTCAGAGTAAAAGAGCTGATCTCAGATCATGTTTCCTCTCTTCATATCCAAGCTTTATCCATAATGGCCTAAAGGCAAAACTGATCCTAGATCAGACCTATTCTCTGAGACACTTTATGAACCATAGAGTTGTGCTTGGAGGTTCTGGGCAAGTGAGTCATGTTTTCTAATCTGGATGATGGTTCCTGTGGTCTAGGCCATACAGTGTAGTGAGTGATACTATGACTCAGATACTATGACTCCAGGGGTGAGAAAGTAAAGCCCTGCCATGTGTTTCTTCTGCCCATGAACTCATCCAGCTGATTTCACTGATTATTTCTTCCTCCTGGCTGAAGAATTGTGCTAATGAGCAAATCCTGGTGATTGGAACAAAATATTTGGGGACGACTTTTACTTTCTCTCTGCTCTGACTACCACAATAAGATTAAATATGCAAGCGATCAATAACAGATCCTAAAACAGGAACAATCACCCTTGTTCAACACAATGACATATTTCTCCTCATCATGTGTCACTCACTGTGTCTATTGATTGACATGCCAGCAGAGGTCTGATCTCCATGTGTGTTCAGTGCCACGCAGTAGTACTGTCCAAAGATCCAAGATGTAAAGTTGGAAAAGCTCACAATCCTTTCTGATCCTGTCTGCAAGTCTGCAGGTCAAGGAAATAAAACATATTTTCTAAGTGTTTATTTTATCTCCATGTGCAATACATTTATATATCTTTAAATAAATGAACATGATCATTTTCCTTCTCACCCCTCATCATTTCATCTGTTATAATGCTAGTATCATAAATGCGTAGTTTATGGGAATTGCGATTTATTTTTAATAAATATTTTAATAAAATTAATCTCTCCCTAATTTTCTATAATTTGTATGACAATTTGCCCCCTGCGTGTGCATAAAGAAGACTGCAGTAAAGGTAGTGATGCTATTGCAGTGCACCTGCCTGTGAGCCTGTACCTATGGTCCAAACTGACTCTCAGTCACAGTCAAAGACTCAGACCTGTCACTGCAGTGCCCAGACAGTGCTGAAGGTGAGCACTGTAACCAATCAAGCCACTTTGGAGCCGTTGTGAGATGTTATTTACTGCATGTCATCGTCTACGGTTCCATTATGACCATTTCCCACAATGCCTTGTGGCATTAAAGACCTTCCAAAAATAAGGCTACACTAGGGGACTTGCTACCAGGGCTCTACATAGACAGAAAAATGCATGCATTCACATACCGTATGTGACTCTGCATAGAAAGTGTATGCTAGAAGCACAACGTTAACATTAGTACACATTGCATGTTTGCTATAACGTGTACATATGGCAGGCACGCTGTCCACGAATCAGCCGATGGCATTCCTGCCATTCAAGTGACAGTGTCGAGAGACTAATAATTTACATGGCAACTCCTTGAAAAAATCGTGGAAAATAAATTGTGGCCATACCTTGTATTAGGACCAGTAAAGCAGAAGCATTCTGAGCTCCAAGTCTGTTCTGTGACTCACAGTAGTACTGTCCTATATTCCAGGATCCAAAGTTAGAAAAGATCAAACTCTGTCCAGATCCTGCCTGCCAGACTCCAGTCTCATTCTGCTTAAACCAGGTGTAGTTCTGCACTGGTGGGTTGGCATCACTGCTGCAGGTCAGAGTCACTGAACTGCCCTCCACTATTTCACCAGAGGGGCTCACTGATACTGAGGTGTTCTTGGGAGCATCTAAAATCAATAGAGAAATGTGGTAAATTCCATATAATTTCTCACTCACTGTGTTGCTTCTGAAAGCACTAGCAGAACATTTATTTCAAAGTATAGTTCATAATGGAGCTGAAATATCACACTGAATGCATCAGTGTGTTGTGTTTTGTTTCAAAATGAACTGGATATTCTGTATTTTTTTAGAGTTGTTGGTAAATCTCAACACCAAGACAAGTTTTAATAGTGACAGCAGTATTTAGATATAATCATTTTTAGCATGTTCATCAATAATGATAACTCATTCTGTTAATGTTCAACCACTACATGTGATATTCTTTTCTCTGTGCAAATTCAAAATGACAACATGCTTTACTTAAGACATTTCAGTGTGATCAGGCTCATCATTCTCCTCCACTGGCCAGTGTGTCTGCTTTACTCAGTGTCTTACTACTGTGCAGTTGCCCAAAGACACTCAGGAGATACTGACTCTCTGCTCTGTGTGTCTGAAGCTGAGATGCACTGATATACTCACACTGCACATCAAGACCTTTAGGAGGAGATCTGTTTGTCCCAATCCCATTCTCTGCCTGACAGGTATATTCTCCTGCATCCTGCTGTGTGATGTTTTTAATGGTGTAACTGTCCTCTGGTCCTCCTGTCTCTGAGGACACAGCTCTATTATTCTTATACCAGGTGTATCTCTGCACTGGTGGGTTGGCAGCGCTGCTGCAGGTCAGAGTCACTGAACTGCCCTCCACTATTTCACCAGAGGGGCTCACTGATACTGAGATGCTCTTAGGACGATCTGAAAGAGAAAATAACACGTCCTGCAGTTTTATATAGATGTCACACTTACTCAGCTCAGTTAAAGGAAACCCACAGTGGGTTCACAACCTCAGTTCTTCCAGCATTTCAGGCTTAACGTACAGAAATGAAGAGCCACAAATATGGCACATCACTACATAAGATATATCACGTACATAACATATATCACACTGTTTTACGTCATATTACTTAATGATATCACCCAGCAGTAAATCAAAGTGTATGTTCTACTCATTTTTAGATTAACAAACAGGCCACAGCTTTCAGACATATGAGCATAGGCTATTTTCACAGAAGATGCTGCCCATCCAAGCCATTCTAAATGACAGTGCAGTATTACTCACACAGCACTTTGAGATTTATATGAGGAGATCTGTTTGTCCCAATCACATTCTCTGCCTCACAATAGTATTCTCCTGCATCCGTGGATTTGATGTTATTAATGGTATAACTCCTTTTTGATGCTCTCAATGAGGATACAGCTCTATTATTCTTATACCAGGTGTATCTCTGCACTGGTGGGTTGGCATCACTGCAGTAAATGTATAATTCGTCCAGGTGCGTAGAACTGCTGAAATCCGTCCTGCTAGAGTTGGATAAGTATCTGCGTTCATTTGCTAATTACATACCGCGTTAGATTTTAAACCTTTCCCTGTGTGGTAACTGTTCTTTGTTTTTAGGTTGTGTTACTTTTCTTTGTTTTTAGGTTGTGTTAGGCTTCTATCTACCACTTTGATTCTTAGAATTGATAGATTGCGATTATTGCACTATTACAGACTGTGAACCTGTGTAATCAACGCGTTATTCGACTCAGGTTTTCAGTTGCTAATTAGGTACACTCGGAGCGACGATAGCGTCGCTCCCTCCTAGTTTATGAGCCACCTCCCCATTCCAGTCTGTGCTCTCCCCCTCAGAAGGCGCTTCCAGCAACGTGGCCCCCCTCGACAACGGAACCCCTCTAACCTCTGCTACCCCCCACTGACCCCCTGTGAGAACTTCACGGTCACAGGGGGGCTATGGAACTGCCAGTCTGCTACGCGCAAGGCAGACTTCATCTCCGCCTATGCCTCCCTCCTATCCCTGCAGTTCCTTGCCCTCACAGAGACCTGGATCACACCAGACAACTCTGCCACTCCTGCTGCCCGCTCATCCTCCTACTCCTTCTCCCACTTGGCCCACTTGGTACTGGTCTACTGATCTCCCCCACCTGGAAATTCTCTGTTCTCCCCCTCCCTGACCTGTCTATATCCACTTTTCAATTCCATCCTGTCTCTATCACCTACCCTGCTAACCTCTATATTATTGTTATTTATCGTCCCCCGGGGCTTCCTGGATGAGCTAGACACCCTGCTCAGCTCCTTCCCTGAGGACGGCACCCCGCTGATCCTCCTGGGAGATTTTAACATCCACCTAGAGGCCTCCCAGTCTGCTGCCTTCCTACCACTACTCCACTCCTTCGACCTCTCCCTACAACACTCTCCCCCAACCCACAAGGCAGGCAACCTCTGAGACCTGATCTTCCTGAGGACCTGCTCCAGCTCCAATCTTACGGTTACCCCCCTGCATACGCCTGACCATCACTTCATCTCCTTCTCCCTCCCCCTCTCTCCACATCCTCCCTCTCCTCCTCCCACCCCCACTGTCACTGTCCGCCGTAACCTCCGCTCCCTATCACCCTCTTCTCTTGCTCCCAGAGTGACTGCTTCCCTCTCCCCCTTCAATCATTTTCCAAGCTCCCCACTAACTCTGCATCCTCCACCCTAACTTCATCTCTCTCCTCAGCACTCGACTCCCTATGCCCCTTTGTCCCTAGGCCAGCACGTTCATCCCCTCCCAGTCCATGGATGTCTGTCATCCTACGCACCTCCAGGGCCAGCCTCCGCGCTGCTGAGAGGAAGTGGGCCAAGTGGGAGTTTTCTTCTGCTGTCACTGACACTAAGGCAAAATTCTACCCAACTAAAATTACTCCATTTCTAACCCTCATCAACTTTTCTCTATTTTCTCTTCTCTCCTCAGCGTGCCACCTCCTCCACCCCAGTCTTCCTTCACTGCAGATGACTTTGCAGCATTCTTTGACAAAAAGATTGCAGACATCCGCAGCTCCTTTTCCCCCTCCGCCCCCTCTGCGCCCTCCGCGCCCTCCGCCCCCTCCGCCCCCTCTGCGCCCCCCGCGCCCTCCGCCCCCTCTGCGCCTTCTGCGCCCACTGCCCCCTCCACGCCCTCTGCGCCCTCCGCCCACTGTTTCTCCACATTTTCTCTCCTCTCAGACTCTGAAGTTTCCCAGCCTCTACTCACCCACCGCCCTACCACCTGCGCCCTCGACCCTATCCCCTCATCTCTCCTCCAGGCAATCACACCAGACATCCTCCCTTTTGTCACCTCCCTCGTGAACTCCTCCCTATCTTCTGGATGTTTCCCCTCATCCTTCAAGAGGGCCCACATCACCCCGCTGCTGAAGAAACCCACACTAGATCCTTCAGTCATTCAGAACTACTGTCCGGTATCTCTCCTCCCTTTCCTATCCAAAACACTTGAACGTGCTGCATCTAACCAACTCTCTGCTTTCTTCTCTCAGAACAACCTGCTTGACCCTCACCAGTCTGGCTTCAGGCCTGGCCACTCGACCGAGACTGCACTCCTCTCTGTCAGTGAGTCACTCCATGCCGTACGAGCAGCCTCCCTCTCCTCTGTCCTGATTCTTCTAGACCTCTCCACTGCATTTGACACTGTGGAGCACTCTATCCTCCTGTCCTCCCTGGCAGCAACAGGGATCTGCGGCACAGTCCTTGACTGGATTGAGTCTTACCTCTCTGACCGTTCCTTCCAGGTTGCTTGGGCGGGTAAGGTATCACCACCCCGTCCCCTCACCACCGGAGTACCCCAGGGCTCAGTCCTCGGTCCCCTTCTCTTCTCCTTATACACCAGATCCCCTGGCCCTGTAATATCTGCCCATGGCTTGTCCTATCACTCCTATGCCAACGACACGCAACTCTTTCTCTCCTTCTCCCCATCGGACACACAGGTCCCTGCCCGCATCTCCGCTTGCCTGAGGGACATACAGAGCTGGATGGACAATCACCACCTGAAGCTCAACCCGGGAAAGACGGAGCTAATCTTTATTCCTGCTCTATTCTCTCCCCTCCTCGACTTTCATCACCCTGTGCCAAGAATCTCGGAGTGGTGATGGACAACAGGCTGTCCCTCTCCAAGAACATCGCAGCAGAAAGCCGAGCATGCAGATTTTTCCGGAGAATCCGCCCCTTTCTCACCACCTACTCAACCCAGCTCCTGGTCCAAGCAATGGTTCTATCCCGCCCGGACTACTGCAACTCTCTTCTGGCTGGACCACCAGACCCCTGCAACTCATTCAGAATGCTGCGGCTCGTCTGGTCTTCAACCTCCCCAGACACTCCCACGTCACTCCCCTGCTCACTGCCCTCGACTGGCTGCCTGTTATAGCTGGCATCAAATTTAAAACATTGGTCCTAGCATACCAGGCAGTCAAGGGATCAGCCCCAGCATACCTCCACAAGATATTCAAATCCTACATGCCAGCCAGATCCCTCCGTTCTGCTACCTCAGGACGCCTGGCACCTCCCCCTCTTCGCACCTGCACTTCCAGAACACGTCTCCTGTCTGTTCTGGCCCCACGATGGTGGAATGACCTCCTCGTGGAGGTCAGAACAGCTGAGACACTGACCCATTTCAAACGACGACTGAAGACTCACCTCTTCAGGCTGCACCTGTCCCCATCCCTCCCTACCCCCCTATAAATGACTGTAAGCTTAGGGTTGTAACTAGGCAGCTGTTTTCGTAGGTGACTTAGGTGCATTAACTGTCTTAACTACTGCTTGTATTTTTTTCCATAGACTGCGTTGTTGCCGTTCTCGTTGTGTTAGTGTTAATCAGTTTAACCTTCAGGGTCCAAGTTGAACTATGCAGTTGTTCCCTGCACTTGGACCGGTACTTCTCTCTAGGGGTTTTGTCATACTTGTTCCTGGTTATGGTTATACACTTTGTTGTACGTCGCTCTGGATAAGAGCGTCTGTCAAATGCCTGTAATGTAATGTAATGTAATGCTGCATGTCAGAGTCACTGAATGGCCCTCCACTATTTCACCAGAGGGGCTCACTGATACTGAGATGCTCTTGGGACGATCTGAAAGCGGGAACAATGATTTGTAGTTGCATGTGAAATTCAGGCTCAGACTCAGGCAGACATAGTGTTTTCAAATCATTGCATCATAGCATGTGTTCAGGTATTGAAATTTCATCCAGTGCTTTAGTGTCAGTACATTTACATGCAACATAGAGTAATCTGTACAATTTAGTGGGAAATTATGGCTGAAATCTTTCAAATTTGTGAGATTTGAAGAATTTTGAAAATCACAAATATTGACGACCACACAAGTTTGCCTAGCACTCACAAATCACATTAAGAGCCACTGCAGGGGAATGAAGCTCATAGCCTTTCACAGCACAGGAGTATCTGCCTGCATCTTCACTGCTGGCTCTGAACTGGTGACTCTGATCAGTGAAGGACAGAGGAGATCCGTCCCTGTACCAGATGAAGGCTGGGCTGCCAGTCAGAGTGCAGGTGGTCCAGCAGGTCAGTATCACACTCTGTCCCTCTGCAACTGTGCCAGGGTTCACCATCACCTGTAGACCTGCAAATAGCAAATTAAACCTGTAAAAAAGCTTCCATTCATACTTGTGGGAAGAGAATCCTCTGAGTTTATAGCATAAAATAATTACCAGTGACTTCCAAAACGACACCAGGTTCTCCAGTATATGGATCAAGGTCAGTGAGGAACCTGAATCGGTATGTTCCTGAATCAGTTTAACTCAGTTGGTTTATTCTAAAAGTGAAGTCACTGTTCTGATTCCCCAGGTACTCCACACGGTGAGAGTACTCTGGGTCCTGGGACAGGTCCTCAGGCTCCTGTGGCTTGTTCCAGTGAATAAACCAGAATGTTTTCTGCACTGTGTGAGATGTGGGATATGAGTAAGTGCAGCTCATGTCTACTGAAGACCCCTTTAAGGCACAGATTCTCTCAGGGGTGTAAGTCACTCCCCATCCCCTCTGGCTCAGAACACCTGAAAAATACAAACAAACACACACGCACACACACACACACATGCACACACACATGCGCACACATACACACGAACACATGTATACATACACATACATACACACACACATGCGAACACATACACTGTGTATTACTACACAAGCCCACACAGTGAGGTAATGTGCTGCTGATGTCTAATAATGCTTTGGGTTTCATGAAGAGCTCACACAGATTCCAGAAAGCAGAGACTCAAACAGCATTTTACTTGATGAATGATATTTGTATGGAAGAAGCAGCAATCATTTCTAGTCAGAAAATGCATTTTATTTAATATTTGATTACAGTTTAATCTTCGTGCACCACAAAATACTGTAACACAATTTAGACTAAATGAAATGATATGATAACACACTTACCAAGAGAGAATTCTGATTTGGCCTCAGTGGTTTGCTAATGAGCCATTAGTATAAAACAGCCTTACAGACAGAGCAGTGTGGCTGAATGTGACCGTGAAGAAAGTACTTCAAACTAAATATAAAACAATGTGTTACAGATCTGACTCACTTCCTGAAGGTCATGCACGTTTTAGATTTTATCGGATACAAACGTTTGAATAAAATATACGGAGTCTTTGCTTTGTGTCTGGACTGGACCAGTAGTGCCTTTTCAAAAAGAATGGGTAATTCTCATTTCTTTGCCCCCACTGTATTATTGAAATTCAGATGTCAATATTTATGATCATTTTGGCATATTATGCTTATAAAATAAACATAACTACTATTGTCACAAAAATGATTCCGGATTACAACACAAACTGTTGCTAAGATCTGAGGCTTTGCCAATTCCAATACATCCATCAATCCATCCATTATCTATACCCTCTTATCCTAAGCTGGAGCTGGTGCTGGAGCCTATCCAAGCATGCTTTGGGCGAGAGGCAGGAATACACTCTGGACGTGTTGCCAATCTATCACAGGGAACACACAACATTCACTCTCACATTCATACCTATGGGCAATTTAGAGTCTCCAATTGGCCTATTTGTATGTTATTGGACCGTGGGAGGCAACCGGAGTACCCGGAGGTACATGCAAACTCCAGACAGAAAGGCCCCAACCCGAGATTCGAACCCAGTGCCTTCTTGCTGTGAGGCGACAGTGCTATCCACTGCACCACCATACCACCCCTATTCCAATACATGTACAGTAGAGGTTAATATAAAAGTGACTGTAAAAAGTGTGATAGGCATCAGGCACAGGTAATCACTGATACATTCAGGAACCCTATACAAAATCCATTACCTAAACCAGATTATTTAATTCAGTTTAGTAAAAGATCTTCCAAGAAATTGATCTGAAATGTACATACAGGACTCATCGATTTTAATAATTGCTCTATCTACAGGTAGATATGTATTGCAGATATATGAATGTATTGCATCCATCTATCCCTCCTGGGTAAATTTTACTGCCACAATCAGCTTGCTTTACCATTGCTACCATACGTAGCTCAGTCGTGTTTATGTTTCATGCATCGGTTTTTTGACATGAAGACGAAACATCAACAAACCGCTGCTGTAGCTTAGCCTATAACCCTCGTATTAACATAAAGATTGCACACACTGTACTTACACAGAAGATAAAAGGAGCGGACAGGCGTAGTTTTCGTATCTTTGTGTATGGCAGCAGTGCAGTATGGTGGTTTGGGGGTCCAGAGTGTGGCTCTGGGAGCTCTGAGGTTGCAGTTTCCATCCCCACCTGGAGCACTGCTCTGGGGCCCCAAAGCGGGTACTGTGAGGTGCCCCTGCTTGGCTCTTTTGTGCAGAGGAGTAGCGGGCGCGGCTGTGGGTGAAGATGCCTAATTTCAGACGAGTGCCACCCTGACCACAGACAGTGGAGGAAGTTAAAATGCCGCTCACTTCGTGCAGCCTGTTCTATTCTTTATTTTATTCCACATCTCAGTTCAGTTCTGCTGGTGCAGCACTGTTTCTGTGGTTGATGTTCATGCGACCTTTTAGAACTTTGGTTTGGCTTTGCCTGTTATACGGTCCATCATGCACATAATTAGTTGCAATTTCAATGCTTATATTTCATAAAGATGATTTTTACCACGTACAGCCGACTGGATTATTGTATCTTTCACATTTCACAGAGATGAAATAGATGCCCACACATGAATAAAATGGAATTAATATAAAAATTATTTTATTTAATTTGTTTTTTTGGCAGGGGGGGGGGGGGGGGGGGGGGGGTTTGCAGGCAAAACATGATGGCCATATAAAGAAAATAATAATAATCTTTATCAAAACAGAGGTTCAAGGTTCACAGTGCTTTACAATGCTCAATTAAATCATGATATATTGATAGACATAATAAAACAATGTATGTAAAGAAAACAAATAAAAAGATGCATTATTTCAAATAGCTAAACAGACAGAAAGTAAAAATGGTGTCAATATGACAAGGCAATGTAAAATGTCAAACTAAAACACTGTTTTAAAGGATTTTGGACCTTGCCTTTAAAAGTGACTTGGGATTGGAGATTACAATCTGCATTAATCTGCTTTATAATCTTCCCATTCAATGTGAGAGAATACATGTGCATGTACATGAGTTATGAGCGTGTGTGTAACAGAGTTATATAAACGTGTAACGGTGTCACAGGAGCATGCATGCAGCAGGGTTACATGAACATGCATGTTGCAGCATGGTTACAGTACTTTGGGAAAAATCCTCCACCAACAGCTCTTTATAAGATGGATAAGCTAGCAGAAACAGACAGCAGTTCTGTAAAGTTAAAGACAAAAAGAGACTCTTTCACCCTGATCTCCATCATTTCTCATCCTCTGCAGATTCTCTGCTCTGTGTGTTTTAATCCCACACTGAGGCCTCGTCAGCTCTCTGAAGCACAGAGTTTGTGTCGCTGGCTGCGTTTGTCACTCTCTGAAGGCTGTGAGACACAGGAAGAGACTCAGTCACACATAAGTGCGCCTCCAGTTGCACTGTTAAAAGGGAACCAGAGTGGCCACACAGTGCTGTAAATAAACAGACATAGCATTTCAAATAAGTGCATGCATAAAGGTAGGAATGTCAATGCAACACTTAGAAAATCACTTAAATCACAGTTAAATATAAGTTAGGTGTGTAGACCAGCAAAATAACTAGATACGGGCATGCATACGCTTATTCCCCAAAATATATAAACTACAATCAAAATGGTTGAGATGTACTGTAGGTGATATAAACCAAAAATAAGCAAATAGCGTGCATTGTATATGAAATACAAACATGAAAATATACAGTGTGTCAAATACAAGCAAGTGTGCACAGAGTCACTGAGATGTGTTTCCATTGGGAAGGGATGAACAAGTAACCAGAGACCTCTGACATAAGTTTGAATGAGTGCCTGTTGCATCAGTTGAAGCTTTGGTTCGTCCATTTTAGTGTGATCTTAAATTTTAAAAGTATGCTTTACTGTTCCATACTGGAACTAAGTTTACTTGGTCTGGAAATGAAAAGAGCCTCTTACTGGTTCAGGGGGTTCAGGCAGGTGTCTATAGTCTTTCCTGAACTCCATCCCAACCGAAACTGACCTTCATCCCTATTCCTAGAGTATTTCAGAGTAAGAGAGCTGATCTCAGATCATGTTTCCTCTCTTGATATCCAAGCTTCATCCATAATGGCCTAAAGGCAAAACTGATCCTAGATCAGACCGATTCTCTGAGATGGTTTATGAACCATAGAGTTGTGCTTGGAGGTTCTGGGCAAGTGAGTCATACTTTCTAATCTTGATGATGGCTGCAGTGGTCCAGGCCATACATTGTAGTGAGTGATACTATGACTCAGATACTATGACTCCAGGGGTGAGAAAGTAAAGCCCTGCCATGTTTCTTCTGCCCATGAACTCATCCAGCTGATTTCACTAATCAGTTCTTCCTCCTGGCTGAAGAATTGTGCTGATGAGCAAATCCAGGTGATTGGAGCAGAATCCTGGGGACAACTTTTACTTTCTGAACCTGGATTTTCCACCTCTGCTCTGATTACCACAATATGATCAAATATGCAAGCGATCTGTAACAAATAATGAAACATGAACAATCACCCTTCTTCAAATAGATAGAGGTGTTGACATCGGTAGACCTGACATCGGTAGATAACAGTAACCACCAATAAATGTGAGATTCATGAGCACAGAAAGTCTTGCTTAGTAGCAAGCTTTGCTGCACAGTAGCATTAAGCCAATCAAGAGCGAGTATCTGAGGTATACTGTCAGCTGAAAACTGTTATGTTTTGCTTGCAGTGAAAACAAACTGCTTTCATTAAAATATGTGGCACCAGAATATTCTGGTTCTGAGACAGCTCTGATCATTTAGTAAAACCACAGATATTTATATCATGCCTCTGTCTCAGTCTTAAAGCTGAGTGTGAAGAGGAACTTCTTATAAGTTCACTTTTTTTCCCCCTCTCTCTTCAGATGAGAAACGGTGCACTACTCTAAGCTAATGTACTGTAGAACATTATTTTATGGAAATGATATACACTCCTTTCTCCTTTCTAAAGCAATTTAAATGTATTCACTTTTACTTCTGATTGAGTTAATGGAGAGAGTTAATTGGAGCCAAATCTCTAATGAGTTATTGTAAATATGTAAATGGTGCCCCCTAGTGGCTACCTGAATAATGATGTTGGGCTGCGTTGCCAATAATTAGAGCAGGTGTGCATTTGAACTGAGAAGATGCTGCGGACATACAGTGTTCTACGGCTATACAAGGCTTCGCATTGCTCTACCTACACACTGTCTTTGAATTTAATGCATTGAAAGAAATACTGGCCTAAATAATTAGATTGTGTTTTACTTTTGATTTAGGCTATTTTCGATTTGAGGAACAACGCTATTTGCCTTTGATACGTTTCTTTATTTTGATGCATGCATCGTAGCCTTTTGTTTGAGTGTTCATTGAGGGCCATTGCACTACACACCGCATGCACACTCATACATACAAACAAACAACGTGCTTCGTGGAAATTCCGAAATCAACTATCAAGACCATAGCAAACGTGAGTACAAGGCAAAAAAAAGTGTTTTGTGAAGTGAAGCACGTAGAGCTGTCCCAAAGGCGTCTTACATGGCTTACATTGAATTTGCAAAACAGAAAGCCATTACAAAGGGAGACCAATAAACAGAAACACATGCTGATAAATACTGTATATGTAGACTGAAACATCAGAACTACATTTTGGAAAAATCCCAAACAATTTACCTGGCACAGAGAGGTCGATTACCAACAAGGATTTGAAGAACATGGCTGCATCAGATTGAAAATACTCATCAGAATACACATATACAGGTCTTGATTATTATTTACACTGTAAAAATGAATGGCAGAAACAAAGATTGTCAGAGTATTCGATTTATTAGCATAAATACCAGACTAACAAATACTACACAAGCTCACACAGTGAGCTAATGTGCTGCTAATGTCCCTAAATGCTCAGGCTTTAATGAAGAGCTCACACAGTCCAGACAGCAGAGACTCAAACAGGCTGTGACTGGATGAATGTTATTTGTATGGAAAAAATAGCGATCATTTATACATTTTATTTTTGTATTTGATTCCAGTTTAATCTTCATTCACTAAAAATGCTGTAACACATTATAGACTAAATTAAGTAATATGATAATACATTTACCGGGAGAGAGTTCTGATCTGGCCTCAGTGGTTTACTAATGAGCCATTAGTATAAAACAGCCTTACTGATAGAGCAGTGTGCTGAATATGACCGTGAAGAAAGTTCTTCACGCTAAATATAAAAGTAGAATGTGATTAACTGGCTGGTGCAGATCTGACTCACTTCCCCTTTTTCAAGTCTTGCACATTTTAAAAGTTAACAGAGAAAAATGGCAGAACAAACGCAGTCATTAGCTTTGCGTCTGGTCAGGACTAACAGTACATTTTTAAAAGGCTGGGTAACTCCACTCTCTTATTGAGATTCAGATACCAATATGAATATCAATGACAACAGCTGTTCTTAATCCCAATCAATTGCATTTATGTTTATTTTGGATATTATAAAATAAACATAACAATTCTGCTTACAGGCATAATTCCTGATACATTTTGACATATGCAATAATAAAGTCAAACTTTGCATTTGTAAATATTCCTGAATCCACACGCTCTATAAGACAGACATGCTGACGTGCACACTTCAATGCACACGCATGCACACGCATGCACACGCATGTAAACAACATGGCGTAAGGCCATGTCATTGCCGTGTTTCTGTAGCGTGAGCAAATACTCGGAAACAGCCAGCCAGCACAGGGATTCCTCCTTTGCCTTGTTTATTCCTTGGAAATGTGTGGACGGGCTATCACTACTATAACTTACAATACAGCACTGCTTATCGATCACTCTTAAAACTCTCTGGAAAGCTGGCTACCTTCCCTCCAACAAAAATACCTGAACAACACTCCCCTGCCTTTTTCTGTGCGCCCCCCCCCCCCCCCCCCCCGCCACTTTGCACCACCCTCTCTCTACACTAACAGAGGCCTTCCCAGTCCACAAACCATTTAAATGGGTACAGCAGTTCAATCTCACATCTCACATAAGCACATGTATGAATTCACTTGAGAGCTTTATTCCATTCACTGATGTGCAATTAATACAGGCATTGTTTCTGTTTTTTTTTTTTTTTAAATTTCAGCATCTCTGTCTGTTCCCAAATGAACTTTGTCTTTATCTGAGACTTTGTAAAACAATAACAAATAAAAATATGCATCCAGCTGCATGTGCATGACTGAATTAAAACATCTGTGACTGCATTGGCAATGTGAACTAAAGCTACAAGCAGGAAGCTATCTGCTAATACGTACATTGTTGCTAAGGTCTGAGGCTTGTCCTATTCCAATACATGTACAGTATAAACAGTCTGTAAAAGCAGAAGAGCTTAATATTAATGAGTCTGCAAAAGGTGTGATAGGCATCAGGCACAGGTAAACACTCTTAGGTTCAGGAGCCCCATACAAAAAACCATTAGCTAAACCAGATTACTTAATTCAGCTTCGCAAAAGATCTTGGGGTAAATCGATCTGAAATGCTCAGACAGGACTCATGTACTGTAATAGTGCCATCTACAGGAAGAAAAGGTGCACTGCATTCATTTCTCCTCCTGAGGTTCATTTCACTGCCACAAACAGAATGTTTAACCTAATTGAATCTGGGTGTTATAGTTTTTTTTTTTTTCTTTCTTTTTTTTTTAACAGTTTATAAAAGATATATTTTCTATTTATTTCACTTAACTCAATGTGGTGCAGGTCTCACTCCGTACTAAAACATAAATGACAGTACTGATGACATCATTTGCTAAATTTTTCCACTGGGTTCCTTACCCATCCTGTGTCTGCTATATATATATATATATATATATATATATATATATAAGCCTTGTTTTCATATGGAAATCCAGCAGGCCCTGTGGGATGTTTTTTAAAGTACCTGTTTAGTGCTTTTCCTGCACATGTTCTATTCCATCAGCAGAACCCAGGGGGTAACACCTACAGTACACGGTTTACTTACAAAATTGTTCAAGTATAGGTTTATTTTGTTTGTTTCATTAAATGATTGTTTAAAAAAATTCAAGGTATGCTCTGAATTCTAACATTTAGCAATACAAAAAACACTAAGAATGTGAATAACACATTCACC
Source organism: Anguilla anguilla (assembly GCF_013347855.1). NCBI lineage: Eukaryota > Metazoa > Chordata > Actinopteri > Anguilliformes > Anguillidae > Anguilla > Anguilla anguilla. Next base: position 83,296,704 of record NC_049201.1, on the reverse strand, counting down.
TTATGTGAATTTATATTCTAGATGGGATCAGTTCAGTAATAAGCACAATATAATCACAAAACGTGCACAAGAATGTCATAGTAATGTAAATGTTATAAAAGTATTAATAAAAAAATTTAAAAAATTGAATTATATATAAAGCTCAATTCTCCAGTATATTTGGCCAACGAATACATTCAGCAATGACAATGGCTTTCAGTCACCAACATCATGATAATACTTTGTGTACACAATGAAGACATGAGCTGATATGCATGTAAATGTTGATAGAATGCCAAAGGAATGATCCATTCTGAGTACATCTTTGGAGAATCCAGTAACCACAGTCATCCTGGTCATGTGACAAAGGCACAATTATGTGACCTGAGTTCATGAGGAGAGTTTATGTTCACTGGTTTTAATAAATACTCTTAAATGTATCATCCAGTGAAGGAAATGTTTGGTTCATACTGCTTGAGGATTACTTTGCAGACAATTTGCTGTTTAAAGTTCAAGAAAAAACACAGGAAATGCTCACACATTAAAATAAATGTCCAAATTTACACTGAATAACCAGCATTGGCCCACAGTTTATGAAGAAAGATATCTTCCTGGTTTATTTTCACATGTCCAGTTTTCGAACCGTGCTGTACGGATGGGGCTGGTGGTCTGCATGGAGAAAACAGCGCATTTAGACTTTATTAAAATCACAGAGATTCTCATTCTCATTTCAGTCAATCCTGCCTGAGCCTTTATCACATTTAGACACACCTTGCAACATGAAGCACAAGCAGAAGCTTTAGCTACAGAACAGTTATCTGGAATTTTGGAAAACATTACATCACTGTTAGGCTGAGGTCACACAGCAGGGAGATGAAAAGAGAAGAAAGTTGACAAGCAGAACAAACCAAATGATGAATCTAGATCAGCGGAACATCCAGTCCTCGTGTTACCACGTTCTTCTTTTGACCAGGCAGAGAAGTTCTTAGCAAAGCAGCAGCGAGAGATTACAACATTTTAAAATACTTGAACTGGGCTTTGGGGCTGCAACAAACAAGCAACCAAAATATAGAAATAGTGTGCATCAAGGCAACACCCGGTCCTACTAACACATACATATATAAACTGTTACAGATGTACTGAGAAGTACTGGAATCTCAGAAATGCTCATTTGCATTTTTGTCTGAAATGCTCATTTGTATTTTGTTTCCAGGGTTTGTTTTGTACATGCTTACATGTCCAAGTGTTATGGATGCACGTTTTTTGGCTATCATTAATTTCTAATATTGTACATGCTGATGTAAATGTAGCACATCTACTACGGTTAGAATCTAAATAATTCTTTATGTTTTTTTCCAATATAAATCACAGCACAACCATCTCAGCTCTCCCCAGTGAGACACTCTGGTCTATCCAGTGAGACACTCTGGTCTATCCAGTGAGACACTCTGGTCTGTCCAGTGAGACACTCTGGTCTATCCAGTGAGACACTCTGGTCTGTCCAGTGAGACACTCTGGTCTGTCCAGTGAGGGTCGTTCTCCTGCTGACTCCATAGAGGCCTCGTCTGGCTCCAGTCAGAGAGAGCAGTCTATGATAAAAGCTGCTGGAGAGAGATAATAGACCTGACACAGCGACAGTCAGCACAGGTAGTATAAAGGTGGGATATTCTCACCTGGGGGCAGCACTGGAGGGGCGGAACTGGATGCTGGCGTACTGAACACCCTCCTCACACTGGGGGAGCGGCTTTTGATCAGTGGAGTGTAGAAGTCTTTCTTGGTTGTGGGTGTTAGCGGGCTGAACAGAGGCGTAGAGGGGAACTTCACTGTCGTCTCTGTCCGTACCCTGTGTTCCAGTGTGACTCATTGCCATCCCTGAGACGTTGCCAAAAATGGGACTTTTATTCACCTGCAGGGTAAAGAAAAGAGGCAGGAGAAGGTTGGGAAAGATCCGCAGAAAGTACCTGTTCATTTCAGTGAGCTCCTCAAAGCTGGACTGAGCTACTCACCCCCATTAATGACAAAACATGCATTTAACCTGATATAAAAAAATCAGCTAATGAATCAATGTTTCATTTTCAAATAAATGGCATCAGCAGTTAAATATCAACTGAACCAGACATACAAATGTAATACACTTAATACGATTTATTTTGTCTCTAACATGATCACTTTTACAGTGGGTTTTCTTAAAATCTTGGAAAGATTTCACACTGAAATACTCATTTCATTTCAAAGCATATGTTTTCAATAACCAATATCAATAAACCTTCATCACAACAATAATCTCTGTGTATTTATTCACTGAAATCAGGTGAATACAACACATAAAGTGCAAGTCACTCTCCCTGCCTCTGTATGTAATAAACAGATTATTACATGCACATAAGCAGAATTGTACGGTGTAGCATGTTACTGTCACATACTACAAACCCATTTGAGATAATGGAACTGTCCGTAACAGGGGAATACACATAATTAACTCTGGAAATATTTTCATTAAGCATGTCAACACACTGAAATATGACACGGAGAAGATCATACTTCTGTACATAATCTAATAAACCTTCAAAGCCATATGGCACACACTGCTATGCTTTCTACCTATTTGTAAGAAAGGTGCTATATAAATAAATAAATCATGTCTTATGATTACTTTTATGAAGCATGAGTGTTAAACAGTCTTCATAACTCTAATTATACTGTATTATGAGCAGACTATAAGGCATTATAAGTTGTATATAATGCATTATAGACACGCATCATAGAAAGTGTTATTGAATTTCAGTTTTTGCTTAAACAATGTATATAAATAAAATTATATTATACCCATAGATAAATACATGTATGCATATATGCAGACTGATTTCATTGACTCACCTGCCTGTCCCCTTCTGTCTCATTTGTTGATTTTCTCTTCCTGATTATTCAGAAAGAAAATAATGAAAATAAAAAGCAAATCTACTTTCAGACAAATCTTTAAAGAGCCCCCTGTTGTGCAAACAACAATTTGCATTTGTTTGAATGATGTGTATTGCTGAGGCAATAGTGCCCATGTATGTGTATATTTTTTATTATTCAGATGTCATTAGGTCACAGGAAATGAGCCTGAGCTATGAGAGGCTTCTTCCTGCCCAGTAAATGTAGTTCTGCTTTATTCAGACCAACACTGGAGCTCAAGGGCAAATTGATGCGTTTGTCAAGACTTCATCATGGCCTGTAACTGTCCACATGATTCATATTAAGAACAAGCTTATCATAAAGGTTTGTAAAACTTATTGAGACACTAAAATGCATCAGTCAGGGTTCATGAAAAGTTCACATCGAAATAAAACAAAATGACTAATAATGCAGTGGTCTAAGCACTACTCAGACATTAGAGGGGGGATATGGCATCAGCATGATGTAACGCAGTTAGTGCACAGCAACAACATTTTACAGAGATGTGCGTTTGTTTTAAACAGTGAGTCTAATCAGAAATGATTTACAATTGAGTGACTACAAGCCGACTCATTTACAACCACGTACCTCACGCACACAACACCCAGAATCACAAGAGCCAAAATGGCAGCCACTCCCACAGCTGCAGCCGCGATCAGTGACTGACCTCCTAAGCAAAGTCAGAGAAATGGACCCGTGTCAGTTATGCTATAGTAGTGTTCATTTCACAACAAGCCTCACCAATGTCTGTAAGGTGAAAGTTTATAAATGCATTAATATATATACCAATCTGTGCTTATCTTTACTAGAACGTATTGTACATCTGAATTTTAAACAACATGGGCATGGTAACACTTTTGTGACACTGCTCTATCATCTATTGTGATCCATTTCAGATCGTAGCCTCTGTATCATGATCAGCATTGCTTTGTAGCCTCTGGATCATAATCAGTATCACATAAAATGGTTTTTCCTATCATTGTTATGCAGATGACACACAACTCTTCTTTTCTTTCCCCCCCTCGGCCACACTGGTCAATGATAAGATCTCTTCCTGCCTGGCTGACATCTCCACCTGGATGGCCAGCCACTATCTGAAGCTCAACCTCAACAAAACTGAGCTGCTCTTCTTCCCGTACAAGACCTCCTTGCTTCGTGAACTCTCAATCACGGTTGATGGCACCACAGTGACTACCTCTCACTCTGCCAAGAGCTTGGGGGTGGTCCTGGATGACCAACTGGACCTCAAGGAGCACATCAAGGCAACATCAAGGTCCTGCAGATTCCTCCTATACAACATCAGGAGGATTCGACCATACCTGACGACACACTCCACCCAGCTGCTCGTCCAGGCTACGGTGACCTCTCGCCTTGATTACTGCAACTCTCTCCTTGCAAACCTGCCAGCTTGTGCCATACAGCCACTACAGATGATTCAGAATGCTGCTGCCCGGCTCATCTACAACCTCCCCAAATTCTCCCACGTCACTCCTCTGCTGCGATCACTTCACTGGCTACCGGTCGCTGCCAGGATCCGATTCAAAGCCCTGACCCTTGCCTACACTGCCGCCAACAAGACAGCCCCCATCTACTTGCAGGACATGACTCAATTCTATGTGCCTGCTCGACCACTCCGCTCTGCAGCAGCAGGGCGTCTTGTAACCCCTCCCACCCGCCCAAAGGGATCACAGAGCTTCTCCACCCTAGCTCCCCAGTGGTGGAACAAACTCTCCGTCCCTCTCCGAACCTCCCCCTCACTATCCATCTTCCGCCGTGGCCTGAAGACTCATCTCTTCAGACTATACCTGGAATAACCACCACCATGCTGTGTATATATATATATATATAAAATAAAAAAAAACCTTTTTCCTGTCACTTGTTACATATTGCCCCATCCCTGCACTTCTTGGTAAATTGTATTTGTCCTAATACTCTAGCTTAATCTTCTGCCTAGTTTGGCTTTGCAGATGTTAGACCAGGACAGTGTTCATTGTTCTCGGCTAGAAGGGTACAAAATAAGTAACTGTACCTTACTGAACCCGTGTTCAGCAGTTGTCTACGATCATGAAAATGCACTTCTTGTACGTCGCTTTGGATAAAAGCGTCTGCCAAATGAATGTAATGTAATGTAATGTAAAATATTATATCAAATATGTTCTGGTCCTACCTTGCACTGTGACCTGTAGAGCAGTAGCATTCTGAGCTCCAAGACTGTTCTGTGCCTCACAGTAGTACTGTCCACTGTTCCAGGATCTAAAGTTAGAAAAGTTCAAACTCTGTCCAGATCCTGCCTGCCAGACTCCAGTGTCATTCTTCTTAAACCAGGTGTATTTCTGCACTGGTGGGTTGGCATCACTGCTGCAGGTCAGAGTCACTGAACTGCCCTCCACTATTTCACCAGAGGGGCTCACTGATACTGAGGTGCATTTACATGCAGCATGGCATAATCTGTACAATTTAATTGAAAATGAAGACTGAGAACTTTCAAAACTGTGAGATTTGAAAAATTTTGAAAATAACAAATAAGGTGAAACACACAAGTTTGGCCCCTTGTACTCACATCTCACATTAAGAGCCACTGCAGGGGAATGAAGCTCATAGCCTTTTACAGCACAGGAGTATCTGCCTGCATCTTCACTGCTGGCTCTGAACTGGTGACTCTGATCAGTGAAGGACAGAGGAGATCCGTCCCTGTACCAGATGAAGGCTGGGCTGCCAGTCAGAGTGCAGGTGGTCCAGCAGGTCAGTATCACACTCTGTCCCTCTGCAACTGTGCCAGGGTTCACCATCACCTGTAGACCTGCAAATAGCAAATTAAACCTGTAAAAAAGCTTCCATTCATACTTGTGGGAAGAGAATCCTCTGAGTTTATAGCATAAAAAAATTACCAGTGACTTCCAAAACGACACCAGGTTCTCCAGTATATGGATCAAGGTCAGTGAGGAACCGGAATCGGTATGTTCCTGAATCAGTTTAACTCAGTTGGTTTATTCTAAAAGTGCAGTCACTGTTCTGATTCCCCAGGTACTCCACACGGTGAGAGTACTCTGGGTCCTGGGACAGGTCCTCAGGCTCCTGTGGCTTGTTCCAGTGAATAAACCAGAATGTTTTCTGCACTCTGTGAGATGTGGGATGTGAGTAAGTGCAGCTCATGTCTATTGAAGACTCCTTTAAGGCACAGATTCTCTCAGGGGTGTAAGTCACTCCCCATCCCTCCTCGCTCAGAGCACCTGAAAAATACAAACACACCCACACACACACACACATGCAGACACACATACAGGCACATAAACACACACACACGCGCACACATACACACAAACACATCTATACATACACATACATACATACACACATGCGCACACATACGCAAATGCACACACACACACACACGCGCGCGCACACACACACAAATTCACGCACGCACACACACAAATACACTGCTCAGAAATCCTTTAAAACACAGATGTGTTGGCAACATGACAGATAAGAGATTCAATTAAAAAAACTTTAAAACAACTGCACCTAATTTCTCCAAAACTATGGAACATCAATAATTGTACTTGTATTTCAATACTAACTGATGTCAGTAGATGGCAGTAGCCGCCGATCAATGTGAGATTCGCAGGTACAGGAAGTCTTGCTTAGTAGCTAGCTTTGCTAGAATGCAGTAGCAAACAAAGTTATGAGTGAGTGTCTTCGTATACCGTCGGCTGAAAACTGTTATGTTTTGCTTGCAGTGAAAACAAACTGCTTTCATTAAAACGTGGCACCGGAATACTTGTGTCTGTGTCATTCTAAGAATGCAACATGCACAATCAACAGCTCCAATCATTTAGTACAGCCACAGATATTTATATCATGCCTCTGTCTCAGTTTCAAAGCTCAGTGTGAAGAGAAACTTCATCTAAAAGGATCTCTCTTTTTTCCCGACTCTTCAGATGAGCGATGTTGCACTACTCTAAAATAATGTACTGTAGAACATTATATTATATAAATTACATATATTCTTTAATGCAATTTAAATGCATTCACTTTTGTTGCTTCTGATTGAGTTAATGAAGGGAGACTAATAAATAGGAAAACATGCTGATAAATACTTTATATGTAGACTGAAACATCAGAACAACTTTTGGAAAAAAAGACACAAACATTTTACCTGACACGGAGAGGATGATTACCAACAAGGTATTGAAGAGCATGGCTGCATCAGATTGAAAATATTTATCCAAATACACATATACAGGTCTTGATTATTATTTACACTGTGAAAATGAACAGCACAAACAACGATTGTCAGAGTATTCTATTAATTAGCAGAAATACCAGAATATCAATTACTACACAGGCACACACAGTGAGTTAATGTGCTGCTAATGCCTAAAAATGATTTGGGTTTCATGAAGATCTCACAAAGATCCCAGAAAGCAGAGACGCAAACAACCTTTTACTTGATGAATGATATTTGTATGGAAGAAGCAGCAATCATTTCTAGTCAGAAAATGCATTTTATTTTATATTTGATTCCAGTTTAATCTTCTTGCACCACAAAATATTGTGACATAGTTTTGACTAAATTAAATAATATGATTATACACTTACCAGGAGAGAATTCTGATCTGGCCTCAGTTGTTTGCTAATGTGCCATTAGTATTAAACAGCCTTGCAGACAGAGCAGTGTGGCTGAATATGATTGTAAATAAAATGCTTCACACTAAATATAAAAGTAGAATGTGTTAGAGATCTGACTCACTTCCTGAAGGTGATACATGTTTTAGATTTTATCAGATAAAATTGTCTGAAGAAAATAAACAGTCGTTTGCTTTGTGTCTGGACTGGACCAGTAGTGCCTTTTCAAAAAGACTGGGTAATTTTCATTTCTTTGCCCCCACTGTATTGAAATTCAGGTGTCAATAATTATATTCATTTTTGCATATTACACTTATAAAATAAACATAACTACTATGTTTACAAAAATGATTCCAGATTACAACACAAACTGTTGCTAAGATCTGAGGCTTTGGCTATTCCAATACATCCATCAATCCATCCATTATCTATACCCGCTTATCCTGAGCAGGAGGTGGTGCTGGAGCCTATCCAAGCATGCATTGGGCGAGAGGCAGGAATACACTCTGGACAGGCTGCCAATCTATCGCAGGGCACACACACCATTCACTCACACATTCATACCTCTGGGCAATTTAGAGTCTCCAATTGGCCTATTTGCATGTTTTTGGACCGTGGGAGGCAACCGGAGTACCCGGAGGTACATGCAAACTCCAGACAGAAAGGCCCCAAACCGAGATTCAAACCCAGTGCCTTCTTGCTGTGAGGCGACAGTGCTACCCACTGCACCACCGTCCCACCCCTATTCCAATGCATGTACAGTAGAGGTTAATATAAAAGTGACTGTAAAAGGTGTGATAGGCATCAGGCACAGGTAAACACTCATACATTCAGGAGCCCTATACAAAATCCATTACCTAAACCAGATTATTTAATTCAGTTTAGCAAAAGATCTTCCAGGAATTTGATCTGAAATGTACATACAAGACTCATCTATTTTTATTATAGCCCCATCTACAGATATTAATATTAAATGTATTGAATCCATCTATCCCTCCTAGGTTAATTTTACTGCCACAAACAGCATGCTTTACCATTGCCGTTCGTAGCTCAGTCGTGTTCATGTTTCATGCACCGGATTTTTGACATGAAATCGGAACATCAACAAAACGCTACTGCAGCTTAGCCTATAACCCCCTGATCAACATAAAGATTGCACTTACTTTCGCAGAAGATAAAAGCAGCGGACAGGTGTACTTTGTATAAGTATCACAACTCTGGTGCCTCAAAGCGGGTACTGTGAGGTGCCCCTGCTTGGCTCTTTTGTGCAGAGGTGTAGCGGGCGCGGCTGTGGGTAAAGATGCCTAATTTCAGATAAGTGCCACCCTGACCACAGACAGTGCAGGAAGTTAAAATGCTGCTCACTTCCTGCAGCCTGTACTATTCTTTATTTTATTCCACATCTCAGTTCAGTGTACGGTGCTGCAGCACTGTTTCTGTGGTTGATGTTCATGCAACCTTTTAGAACCTTGGTTTTGCTTTGCCTGTTATACGGTCCTTCATGCACATAATTAGTTGCAATTTCAATGCTGATATTTCATAAATATGACTTTTACTACATACAACCTCTTGTACGGTATTGTGTTAGTTATTGTATCTTCCACATTTCACAGAGATTAACTAGATCCTCACATGTGAACAAAATGGAACTTATTTAATTTTTTATTTATTTGTTTTTATTTTATTTTTTGGGGGTGGGGGTGGGGCGAGGGGGATATGCAGGCAAAACATAATGGCCATATGAAGAAAATAATGATAAAATTTTTCAGAACAGAGGTTTGAGGTTCACAGTGCTTTACAATGCTCAAATAAATCATAATACAGTAATACACAAAATAAAACAATGTATGTAAAGAAAACAAATAAAAAGATGCATTATTTCAAATAGCTAAACAGACAGAAACAGTAAATGTGGGCTCAATACAACAAGGCAATGTAAAATGTGAAACTAAAACACTGTTGTAAAGGATTTTGGACCTTGCCTTTAAAAGTGACTTAAGTTTGGAGATTATATTCTGCATTCATCTGCATTATAATCTTCTCATTCAATGTGAGAGAATACATGTGCATGTACATGAGTTATGAGCGTGTGTGTAACAGAGTTATATAAACGTGTAATGGTGTCACAGGAGCATGTATGCAGCAGGGTTACATGAACATGCATGTTGCAGCAGGGTTACATGAACATGCATGTTGCAGCAGGGTTACAGTACTTTGGGAAAAATCCTCCACCAACAGCTCTTTATAAAATGGAGAATCTAGCAGAAACAGACAGCAGTTCTCTAAAGTTAAAGACAAAAAGAGACTCTTTCACCCTGATCTCCATCATTTCTCATTCTCTGCAGATTCTCTCCTCTGTGTGTTTTAATCCCACACTGAGGCCTCGTCAGCTCTCTGAAGCGCAGAGTTTGTGTCGCTGGCTGCGTTTGTCACTCTCTGAAGGCTCTGCTCTGCGGTGAGACACAGGAAGAGACTCAGTCACACATAAGCGCACCTCCAGTTGCACTTTTAAAATGAACCTGTGGCCACACAGTCCCTTGCATTCCCTATCCACTCTGTTGTCCCAAAAAACAGATTCCTGTGTTGACTTAGTGGATTATATATCACAGAATCACTTGAAGATTTTACATTACAGAAGTATATTTTTCACATGTTAAAAATCATACTAAATAATATCCACAGATACAAGTACAACATATTGAGAGTTAAGTGGGGAATATTCCTCACTAGTTTTAACCAATAAAAATAAGGAGGAAGACTGAAATTGACTGCATCACACAGTGATGAACTGGATGAACTGTAACTTGCCTGGTGTGTATCTGTGCTTTGTGTCTTCTGCTCAGCACAGACCTGCTGACTTTGTAGTTTCATAAAAATACAGCCTGTACACAGAACTGTCCTTTGCTTTTCTGAACGGCTGGTACGGTTATAATGGTGAGAATATCCAGGCGGGAACTTGTTACTTACAGTACGAGAGCGTCTGCTCCTCCCCCTCTCTCTGTTGGTGCTCTTCTTCCTGCTGAAAAGGGGGAAGGGGATGGGGGGGTGAGTACAGACCTTCAGGAGCTGTGGATCAGCCATCCCAGATGATATTTTGCCAAAACATTCCTACCTGCTCCTCTGAATTCAACAGCAAATTAGTAAAAATACTGCATACCTCTCTGATAGCTAATGGTGAATTTCTATAATCTTGTCTTGTGATGATTGATACCCAGATGCTTTTGCATTGCAAACATTTAACTTGTGCACACCATGATAGCAAAGAGTGCAAAAGGCACTGTGATTCCAACAACCCTCCATACAAGCGCTGTCCTATCTCCTGCTGTAAATAAACAGAGATAGAATTTCAGTTTACATTCATATTGCAGATACTACATTCCAGAGTCATGAAAAATAAGTGCATGCATAAATGTAGGAAGGTCAATGCAACACTCAGAAAATCAATTAAATCACAGTTAAACATGAGTTACGTGTGTGCTTTGGCAGGGGATGAATCCCACATGGGGGCCCCCTGGTGGCCACGGGGGCCCTAAGCAGCCGCTTAGTTCGCTTATGCCTCGGGCCGGCCCTGCATGCATTATTTCCCAGTAAAACAGAAGATGGGCAGACACTCACATTTCACATTGACTGCAGGAGAAGTGACTCCTCCTGTAGCACAGGAGTAGAGATCTGTATCATCAGTGATGGCTAAACTGAGGGAGTATTTATACTCATAGAGCACAACTTCTCCATTCTTGTACCAGGTAAAGGTTGGGCTGCCACTCACAGTGCAGGTGCTGCTACAGGTCAGTGTTCCTCATTCTCTGTCACTTTCACCTGAAGACCTGCATACAAGAATCAACATGATAAAAAAAAACATTCTGTTTCTATTAGAAAATGATTAGGTGTTAATAGTATATAAAGCAAGTTTAGAATTGCCTGTAACTGTCAATGAGACTCCAGGATGACCAGTATATTTTCCACCATAACAGTCAGTCAGGAACCTGAAGCGGTATGTTTCTGAATCAGTTTCTCTCAGTTGGTTTATTCTGAAAGTGCAGTCATTGTTCTTATTCCCCAGGTACTCCACACGGTCAGAGTACTCTGAGTCCTTGGACAGGTCCTCAGGCCCCTGTGGCTTGTTCCAGTGAATGAACCAGAATGTTTTCTGCACTGTGTGAGATGTGGGATATGAGTAAGTGCAGCTCATGTCTACTGAAGACCCCTTTAAGGCACAGATTCTCTCAGGGGTGTAAGTCACTCCCCATCCCCTCTGGCTCAGAACACCTGAAAAATACAAAAATACACACACACACACACACACACACACACACGCAGACACACGTACACGCACATACACATACACACACGGGCGTGCACACACACACACACACACGCACACACACATGCACACACACACACGGGCGTGCACACACACACATGCACAAACATACACACGAACACATGTATATATTCACATACATACACACACACATGCGCACACATACGCAAATGCACGCACACACACACACACACACACAAATTCACTCACGCACACACACAAACACACTGCTCAGAAATCTTTTAAAACACAGATGTTTTGACAACATGACAGATAAGGGATTCAATTAACAAAACTTTAAAACAACTGCACCTAACTTCTCCAAAACTATGGAACATCAATAATTGTACTTGTATTTCAATACTAACTGATGTCAGTAGATGGCAGTAGCCACCAATCAATGTGAGATTCGCCAGCAAAGTGTGAAGAGGAACTTCATCTTATAAGTTCTCTCTTTTTTCCCCTCTCTTCAGATGAGCGATGTTGCACTACTCTAAACTAATGTTCTGTAGAACATTATTTTATATGAATTATATACATTCTTTAATGCAATTTAAATGCATTCACTTTTGTTGCTTCTGATTGAGCTAATGAAGGGAGACTAATAAATAGGAACACATCCTGATAAATACTGTATATGCAGACTGAAACATCAGAACAACATTTAGAAAAAAACACACAAACAATTTACCTGACACAGAGAGGACGATTACCAACAAGGTATTGAAGAGCATGGCTGCATCAGATTGAAAATATTTATCCAAATACACATATACAGCTCTTCAATACAGGCTTCAGGCCTGGCCACTCGACTGAGACTGCACTCCTCTCGGTCAGTGAGTCACTTCATGCCGCACGAGCAGCCTCCCTCTCCTCTGTCCTGATTCTTCTAGACCTCTCCGCTGCATTTGACACGGTGGACCACTCTACCCTCCTGTCCTCCCTGGCAGCAACAGGGATCCGCGGCACAGTCCTTGACTGGATTGAGTCCTACCTCTCTGACCGCTCCTTCCAGGTTGCCTGGGCGGGTAAGGTATCACCACCCCGTCCCCTCACCCCCGGAGTTCCCCAGGGCTCAGTCCTTGGTCCCCTTCTCTTCTCCATGTACACCAGATCCCTTGGCCCTGTAATATCTGCCCATGGCTTGTCCTATCATTCCTATGCTGACGACACGCAACTCTTTCTCTCCTTCTCCCCATCGGACACACAGGTCCCTGCCCGCATCTCCGCTTGCCTGAGGGACATACAGAGCTGGATGGACAATCACCACCTGAAGCTCAACCCAGGAAAGACGGAGCTAATCTTTATTCCTGCTCTATCCTCTCCCCTCCTCGACTTTTCCATTTCCTTAGGGGACACCGTAGTGACATCATCACCCTGCGCCAAGAATCTCGGAGTGATGATGGACAACAGGCTGTCCCTCTCCAACAACATTGCAGCAGTAACCCGGGCATGCAGATTTTTCCTATACAACATCCGCAGAATCCGCCCCTTTCTCACCACCTACTCAACCCAGCTCCTGGTCCAAGCAATGGTTCTATCCCGCCTGGACTACTGCAACTCTCTTCTGGCTGGACTACCGGCATCTGCCACCAGACCCCTGCAGCTCATTCAGAATGCTGCGGCTCGTCTGGTCTTCAACCTCCCCAGACACTCCCACGTAACTCCCCTGCTCACTACCCTCCACTGGCTGCCTGTTATAGCTCGCATCAAATTCAAAACATTGGTCCTAGCATACCAGGCAGTCAAGGGATCAGCCCCAGCATACCTTCACAAGGTATTCAAACCCTACATGCCAGCCAGATCCCTCCGTTCTGCTACCTCAGGACGCCTAGCACCTCCCCCTCTTCGCACCTGCACTTCCAGAACACGTCTCCTGTCTGTTCTGGCCCCACGATGGTGGAATGACCTCCCTGTGGAGGTCAGAACAGCTGAGACTGTAAACAATTTCAAACGACAACTGAAGACCCACCTCTTCAGGCTGCACCTCTCTCCATCCCTCCCTTCCCCCCTGTAAATGACTAAACTTAGGGTTGTAACTAGGCAGCTGTTTCATAGGTTACTTAGTTGATGCGCCTGTCTTAACGACTACTTGTATTTTTATTTATTTTTATTTTTCCATAGATTGCGTTGTTCCCGTTCTCGTTGTTAGTGTTAATCAGTTTAACCATCAGGGCCCAAGTTGAACTATGCGGTTGTTCCCTGTACTTGGACCGGTACTTCTCTCTAGGGGTTTCGTCATACTTGTTCCTGGTTATGGTTATACACTTTGTTGTACATCGCTCTGGATAAGAGCGTCTGCCAAATGCCTGTAATGTAATGTAATGTAATTTACACTGTGAAAATGAACAGCAGAAACAAAGACTGTCAGAGTATTCTGTTAATTTGCAGAAATACCAGAATAACAATTACTACACAAGCACACACAGTGAGTTAATTTGCTGCTAATGCCTAAAACTGCTTTGGGGTTTATGAAGAGCTCACAAAGATTCCAGAAAGCAGAGACTCAAACAGCCTTTTACTTGATGAATTCTGATCTGGCCTCAGTGCTTTGCTAATGAGCCATTAGTATAAAATAGCCTTTCAGACAGAGCAGTGTGTCTGAATATGATTGCAAATTAAATGCTTCACATTAAATATAAAAGTAGAATGTCAGATCTGTCTCACTTCCTGAAGGTCATACACATTTTCGATTTTATCGGATACAAGCGTTTGAATGAAATATACAGAGTCCTTTGCTTTGTGTCTGGACTGGACCAGTAGTGCCTTTTCAAAAAGACTGGGTAATTCTCATTTCTTTGCCCCCACTGTATTATTGAAATTCAGATGTCAACAATTATGTTCATTTTTGCATATTACACTTATAAAATAAACATAACTACCATGTTTACAAAAAATGATTCTGGATTACAACACAAAGTGATGTTAAGATCTGAGGCTTTGCCTATTACAATACATCCATCAATTCATCCATTATCTACACCCGCTTATCCAGAGCTGGAGCTGGTGCTGGAGCCTATCCAAGCATGCATTGGGCGAGAGGCAGGAACACATCCACAGGTCTCTCAGTTTGGGTGTCAGCCCCCTCTGTTCCCGGAACTGGAGAGGGACATCGGGGTGCCGTCCGCCGGGTTCCTTGTCCGGCGGTGTCGGGCCACTTGGAGAAAAGTCCGCGCGTCGCTCCTACGCTCCTCTGCTAGTCAGAAAAGACTTGCTGACGGGCGTCGCCGTCCTGCGCCTCCCTATCGGGTGTGTCAACGGGCGTGGCTGTCCACTCAGGATCTCCCCCTACGGGTAGAGTCTCATGAGCTCGCTCCTCGCTGCGTGGGGCCCTTTGAGATCGTCCGTAAGATCGACCCTGTCACTGGTCGCCTGCAGCTCCCTCGCTCCATGAGGATCCGCCCCGCGTTTCATGTCTCCCGTCTGAAGCCGGTTCTCGTGAGCGCGTTGGCTCCGGCGGACCACCCGCCGCCCCCGCCTCGGCTCATTGATGGGGAGCCTGTGTTTGCAGGGCGTCTCATTCTGGCTGAGAGACGAGTGGGCAGAGGGGTTCAGTTCCTCATTGACTGGGAGGGCTATGGCCCTGAGGAGCGCTGTTGGGTCCCCTCTAGGGACATTTTGGACCCTGAGCTTATTCGGGATTTTCGCAGGCGTGGTTCTGAGGGACCGTCTGGGGCCGCTCCTTAGAGGGGGGGGGTCCTGTCATGGTTCTGGGTGGTAGTGGCTATCCTTGGCCACTGGAGGGCATCCTTGTTACTTCTTTCCCCTAATCGAGCTAATTGGGATCACCTGCTGTAGTTCCTATTTTATCTCTTGCTGGCCTGCAGTCAGTGCTTTTGTGTCAACTTTGGTTACACGTAAGCCAGTATTCTGTGAGTGTGTTTGTAACATTTCAGTGCTGTAACCGTCTTTCTTCCTATTTTGGAAGAGATCTGTGTTGTACTGAAGGCTGAGACTAAAGGGATTATAGTAAATAATCCCTTTAGTCTCAGCCTTCAGTACAACACAGATCTCTTGGCGTCTTACTTGGTGTTGCAATTTGGGTGTTTTTCTATCAATCCTCATTTTGAGGGCTGTTTTCTTTAGTTTTCACCTTCTTTACACTCTCAGTTCTTTTACGAGACTACTTAGTCCGATATACCTGGGATATTCTCCCTTAGGAGTATTTAATTTTCTGTTTGTTTTCTTTGTCCCCTTCCTCTAGTCTTTCAAAACCTTGTGGTTACTCCACCCTGTGTGGATAGCTTTCAGATTCCCATTCAGTCGCGTCTGGTTCACCCCCCCCCCCCCCATCACACCTGTGGGATGTTTTTTTAAAGTACCTGTTTAGTGCTTTTCCTGCACATGTTCTATTCCATCAGCAGAACCCAGGGGGTAACACCTACAGTACACGGTTTATATACAAAATTGTTCAAGCATAGATTTATTTTATTTGTTTCATTGAATGATTGTTTAAAAAATTCAAGGTATGCTCTGAATTCTAATGTTTGGTCGTACAAAAATAAACACTAAGAATGTGAAAAACAAATTCACGTTATGTGAATTTATACTCTAGATGGTATCAGCTCAGTAATAAGCACAATATAACCATAAAATGTGCACAAGAATGTCTGTAATAGTAAATGTTATACAAGTATTAATAAAAAAATAATAATTTTTGAATTACATATAAAGCCAAATTCTGCAGTATATTTGGCCAACAAATACATTCAGCAATGATAATGGCTTTCAGTCACCAACATCATGATAATACTTTGTGTACAATATGAAGACATGAGCTGTTATGCATGTAAATGTTGATAAAATGCCAAAGGAATGATCCATTCTGAGTACATATTTGCAGACCCAATAGCCACAGTCATCCTGGTCATGTGACAAAGGCACAGTCATATGACCTGAGTTCATGAGGAGAGTTTATGTTCACTAGTTTTAATAAATACTCTTAAATGTATCATCCAGTGAAGGAAATGTTTGGTTCATACCGCTTGAGGATTACTTTGCAGACAATCTGCTGTTTAAAGTTCAAGAAAAAACTCAGAAAATGCTCACACATTCAAAAAAATGTCCAAATTTACACTGAATAACCAGCATTGGTCCACAGTTTATGAAGCAAAATATCTGCCTGGTTTATTTTCACATGTCCAGTTTTCGAAGTGTGCTGTAGAGAACACAGTCTTCCTTTACGGATGGTGCTGGTGACCTGCATGGAGAAAACAGCGCATTTAGACTCCATTAAAGTCACAGACATTCTCATTCTCATTTAAGTCAATCCTGCCTGAGCTTTTATCACATTTAGACATACCTTGCAACATGAAGCACAAGCAGAAGGTTTAGCTACAGAACAGTTATCTGGAATTTTGGAAAACATTACATCACTGTGATGTCACACAGCAAGGAGATGAAAAGAGAAGAAAGTTGACAAGCAGAACAAACCAAATGATGAATCTAGATCAGCAGAACATCCAGTCCTCATATTACCACGTTCTTCTTTTGACCAGGCAGAGAACTTCTTAACAAAGCAGCGGCGAGAGATTACAAAATATGAAAATACCTGGCCTTTGGGACTGCAACAAATAACCAAAATATAGAAATAGTGTGCATCAAGGCAACACCCGGTCATTCAAACATGAACTGTTACAGATGTACTGATAAGTACTGGAATCTCATAAATGCTCATTTGTATTTTGTTTCCAGGGTTTGTTTTGTACATACTTACATGACCCAGTGTTATTGATGCACGTCAACACCATAACAATGTGTTTTAGCTATCATTAATTTCTAATATTGGACACGCTGACATAAATGTAACACATCTACTATGAGAATCTAAATACTTCTTTATTTTTATTTTTTCCAATATAAATCACAGCACACCCATCTCAGCTCTCCCCAGTGAGACACTCTGGACTCCCCAGTGAGACACTCTG
Source organism: Anguilla anguilla (assembly GCF_013347855.1). Classification (NCBI taxonomy): domain Eukaryota; kingdom Metazoa; phylum Chordata; class Actinopteri; order Anguilliformes; family Anguillidae; genus Anguilla; species Anguilla anguilla. The sequence goes on along the minus strand of NC_049201.1, from coordinate 83,278,911 downwards.
GTCAATCCAGTGAGACACTCTGGTCTATACAGAGAAACTCTCTGGTCTGTCCAGTGAGGGTCGTTCTCCTGCTGAGTCCATAGAGGCCTCGTCTGGCTCCAGTCAGAGAGAGCAGCCTGTGATAAAAGCTTCTGGAGAGAGATAATAGACCTGACACAGCGACAGTCAGCACAGGTAGTATAAAGGTGGGATATTCTCACCTGGGGGCAGCACTGGAGGGGGGGATCTGGATGCTGGCGTACTGAACACCCTCCTCACACTGGGGGAGTGGCTTTTGATCAGTGGAGGGTAGAAGCTCTTCCTGGTTGCGGGTGTTAGTGGGCTGAACAGAGGCGTAGAGGGGAACTTTGCCATCCCTGAGACGTTGCCATAAATGGGGCTTTTATTCCCCTGCAGGGTAAAGAAAAGAGGCAGGAGAAGGATGGGAAAGTTCCACAGAAAGGTCCTGTTCATTTCAGTGAGCTCCTCAGAGCTGGAGTGAGCTACTCGCCCCCATTAACGACAAAACATGCATTTAACCTGATATAAAAAAATCAGCTAATGAATCAGTGTTTCATTTTCAAATACATGCCATCAGCAGTTCAATATCGACTGAACCAGACATACAAACTTAATACACTTAATACGATTTCTTGTCTCTATCATGACCTGTTTTACAGTGGGTTTTCATAAAATCTTGGATAGATTGCATATTGAAGTACTTTTTTCATTCCAAAGCATATGTTTGCAATAACCAATAGCAATAAACCACCATCACAACAATAATCTGTGTGTATTTATTCACTGGAAACTGGTGAATACAACACATACAGTACAAGTCACTCTCCCTGGCTCTCTATGTAATGCACAGATTATTACATGCGCATAAGCAGTATTGTACTGTGTAACGTTACTGTCACAAACTGCAACCCCTTTTGAGAAAATGAAACTGTCCTTAACAGGGGAATACACATAAAAAACTCCTGAAATATTTCCATTAAGCATGTCAACACACATAGAAGATCATAACCTCATACTGTAAATCTGTACATAATCTAATAAACCTTCAAGGTCACATGGCACACACTGCTATGCTTTCTACTAATTTGTAAGAAAGGTTTATTTATTTAGGATCCTCATTAGCAATACACAGGTGCTATATAAATAAATAAATCATGTCTCACGATTACTGTTATAAAGCATTGTGAGTATTAATCAATCTTCATAACTCTAATTATACTGTATTATGAGCAAATTTTAATGTATTATAAGTATATAATGCATTATAGACAGGCATCATAGACAGTGTTAACCAAATTTCCGTTTTTGCTTAAAGAATGCATTATGCATTATCAAAATTATATTACATCCGTAGATAAATACATGTATGCACATATGCAGACTGATTTAATTAACTCACCTGCCTGTCCCCTTCTGTCTCATTTGTTGATTTTCTCCTCCTGATTATTCAGAAAAGAAAGACAAATAAAAAGTAAATCTACCTTCAGACAAATCTTTAAACAGCCCCCTCTTGTATAAACAGCATTTTGCTTTTGTTTGAATGATGTGTATTGTTGAGGCAATAGTGCCCATGTATGTGTATATTTTTATTATTCAGATGTCATTTGGTTACAGGAAATGAGCCTGAGTTATAAGAGGTTTCTTCCTTCCCAGTAAATGTAGTTCTGCTTTATTCAAATCAACACTGGATCTCATGGGCAAATTCATGCTCTTGACAAGACTTTGTTATGGTCTGTAACTGTCCACATTATTCATATTAAGAACAAGCTTTAAGGGGATTCTGTTACCCCATCATACAGGTTTGATAAACTAATTGGGACACTAAAACACATAACTCAGAGTTTATAAAATTGGCATCTCAATAAAACAAAATGTCTAATAATGCAGTGGTCTAAGCACTAATCAGACATTAGAGGGGGGAGTATGGCATCAGCATCATGTAACGTAGCTAAAGCTTGACAAGAACATTCCACAAAAATGTACACTTGTTTTAAACTATGAGTCTAAATCAGACATACAGTAATTCACACTGGAGTGACTACAAACCGACTCATTTACAATCACGTACCTCACGCACACAACACCCAGAAACACAAGAGCCAAAATGGCAGCCACTCCCACAGCTGCAGCCGCGATCAGTGACTGACCTTTTAAGCAAAGTCAGAGAGATGTAGCCCTGTCAGTTATGACAGTCCCAATACTTTGTGTTCTTGGGAGCATCTGAAATCAATAGAAAAATGTTTTACATTTTTTATTTTATTTATTTATTTATTTTAAAGTTTATAATGGAGCTGAAATCTCACACTGTGTGTCATTTCCCCCTGTGTCATGAACTGGATATACTGTAGCTTTTTTAGGGTTCTAGTAAACGTCACCAGATAGACACGTTTCAATAGTGACAGCAGTATTCAGATATAATCATTTTTAGCATGTTCATTAATAATGATAACTTAATTTTGTTAAAGTTCAACTGCTACATGTGATACTTTTTTTTCCCTGTGCAAATGCAAAATGACTACAGGCTTGACAGATGTAAGACATGTCAGTATGATCAGGCTCATCATTCTCCTCCACTGGCCAGTGTGACTGCTTTACTCAGTGTCTTACTGCTGTGTAGTTGTCAAAAGACACTCAGGAGATACTGACTCTCTGCTCTGTGTGTCTGAAGCTGAGATGCACTGATATACTCACACTGTACATCAAGACGTATAGGAGGAGATCTGTTTGTCCCAATCCCATTCCCTGCCTGACAGGTGTATTCTCCTGCATCCTGCAGTGTGATGCTTTTAATGGTATAACTGTCCTCTGGTCCTCCTGTCTCTGAGGATACAGCTCTATTATTTTTATACCAGGTGTATCTCTGCACTGGTGGGTTGGCATCACTGCTGCAGGTCAGAGTCACTGAACTGCCCTCCACTATTTCACCAGAGGGACTCACTGATACTGAGATGCTCTTCGGAGGATCTGAAAGAGAAAATAACACGTCCTGCAGTTTTATATAGGTGTCACACTTACTCAACTCAGTTAAAGGAAACCCACAGTGGGTTCACAACCTCAGTTCTTCCAGCATTTCATGCTTAACGTACAGAAATGAAGAGCCACAAATATGGCACATCACTAGATTTACATGTACAATGTACAGTATAGATTTAATAAGGTATATACTATACTGTGACTACACTACTACATTACTCTATAATATATACTTTATTATATGGGTTTATTATATGGGTTGGCATCGCTGTCAGAGTCACTGAATGGCCCTCCACTATTTCACCAGAGGGGCTCACTGATACTGAGATGCTCTTAGGACGATCTGAAAGAGGGAACAATAATTTGTAGTCTCATGTAAAATTTAAACCTGACTCAGGCAGACATAGTGTTTTCAAATCAATGCATCATAGCATGTGTTCAGGTATTGAAATTTCATCCAGTGCTTTAGTGTCAGTACATTTACATGCAGCATAAAATAATCTGTACAATTTAGTGGAAAATTATGGCTGAAATCTTTCAAATTTGTGAGATTTGAAGAATTTTGAAAATCACAAATATTGACGACCACACAAGTTTGCCTAGCACTCACATATCACATCAAGAGCCACTGCAGGGGACCGAAGCTCATAGCCTTTCACAGCACAGGTGTAGCTGCCTGCATCTTCACTGCTGGCTGTGAACTGGTGTGCCTGACTGGTGAAGGGCAGAGGAGATCCGTCCCTGTACCAGATGAAGGCTGGTCTGCCAGTCAGAGTGCAGGTGGTGCTACAGGTCAGTCTCACACTCTGTCCCTCTGTGACTGTACCAGGATTTACTATCACCTGTAGACCTACAAATAGCAAATTAAACCTGTAAAAAAGCTTCCATTCATACTTGTGGGAAGAGAATCCTCTGAGTTTATAGCCTAAAATAATTACCTGTAACTGCCAATATGACACCAGGTTCTCCAGTATATTTTCCACCATCACAGTTAGTCAGGAACCTGAATCGATATATTGCTGAATCACTTTCTCTCAGCTGGTTTATTCTAAAAGTGCAGTCACTGTTATTATTCCCCAGGTACTCCACACGGTGAGAGTACTCTGGGTCCTGGGACAGGTCCTCAATCTCCTGTGGCTTGTTCCAGTGAATAAACCAGAATGTTTTCTGCACTGTGTGAGATGTGGGATATGAGTAAGTGCAGCTCATGTCTACTGAAGACCCCTTTAAGGCACAGATTCTCTCAGGGGTGTAAGTCACTCCCCATCCCCTCTGGCTTAGAACACCTGAAAATCACACACACACACACACACACATACTGCTCAGTGCTTTTACACACAGATGTATTGGTAAAATTACAGATTTGGGATTCAATTGTCAAAACGACAGCACCTAAGATTTTCTCCAAAAACATAGGACATCAAAAATGGTACACAATCAACAGCTCTGATCATTTAGTAGAACCAGAGATTCACTGCATGGCCAAAAGTTTGTGGACACATGAACATCACACCCATATGTGCGTCTTGAACATCTTATTCCAAAACCATGGGCAGTAATATGCAGTTAGACCCCCCCCCCCCCCTTTGCTGCTATAACCACTTCCACTCTTCTGGGTAGGCTTTCCACAAGATGTTGGAACATGGCTGCGAGGATTCACTTCCATTCTGCCACAAGACCAGTTGTGAGGTTGGGCAGTAATTTTGAGCGATAAAGCCTGGTTTGCAGTTGGCATTCCAAATCATCCCTAAGGTGTTCAATGGGGCTGATGTCAGGGCTCTGTGCAGGCCAGTCAAGTTCTTCAACAACAAACTCGGAAAACCATTTCTTTAAGGATCTCACTTTGTGCACGGGGGCATTTTCATACTGAAAAAGGAAAGCGCCTTCCAAAAACTGTTATTACAAAGTTGGAAGCTCACAATTCTTTTGTATGCTCGAATGCCATTGTATGCTGTAGCATTAACATTTCCCTTCTCTGGACCTAAGGGGCCTAGCCCAAAACACCAAAAACTACCCCAGAACATTATTCCTCCTCCATTAAACTTTACAGTCGGCACTATGCATTTCAGCAGGTAGCGTTCTCCTGGCATTCGCTAAATCCTGATTTGTCTGTCAGACTGCCAGATTGTGAATGAAGCCTGAATCATCACTCCAGAGAATGCGTTTCCACTGCTACAGAGTTCAATGGTGCTGTGCTTCACATCACTTCAGCCTAAGCTTGGCATTGCACATGGTGATCTTAGGCCTGTGTACAGCTACCTGGCCATGGAAACCCATTGCTTGATGCTCCCAACCAACAGTTCTTGTGCTGACGTTGCTTCCAGAGGCAATCTAGAACTCTGTAGTGAGTGTTGCAACCGAGGACAGACGATTTTTATGTGCTACGTGCTTCAGAACTCTGTGATTCCATTCTGAGACCTTTCGTGGACTATCGCTTTGCTGCTGAAACGTTGTTGCTCCTGTACGTTTCCACTTCACAATAACAGCACTTATAGTTTTAAAGCTGGGTGTGAAGAGGAGCTTCATATTATGAGTTCTCTTTTATCCCTCTCTCATGAGATGAAAAAGAGGAACTGCAATGCTCAAAGTGAATGGCATTTCTACCGTGAGAATGGCAGCAAAAAATAGTGTGAAGCACACAAGTTTGGCCCCATCTACTCACATATCACATATGCAGGGGAACGGAGATGCTCGTAGCCTTTTACAGCACAGGAGTATTTGCCTGCATCTTCACTGCTGGCTGTGAACTGGTGACTCTGATCAGTGAAGGACAGAGGAGATCCGTCCCTGTACCAGATGAAGGCTGGGCTGCCAGTCAGAGTGCAGGTGGTGCTACAGGTCAGTCTCACACTCTGTCCCTCTGTGACTGTGCCAGGATTCACCATCACCTGTAGATCTGCAAATAGCAAATTAAACCTGTAAAAAAGCATCTCACCCTTCCTCACTCTTCCAGTTGTACTTGTAGGAGGATAATATTCAGAGTTTATAGCCTAAAATGATTACCTGTAACTTCCAATGTGAATCCAAGTTGGCTGGTATACTGTCTATTAACATGGTCAGTCAGGAACCTGAAGCGGTATGTTCCTGCATCAGTTTCTCTCAGCTGGTTTATTCTAAAGGTGCAGTCACTGTTCTTATTCCCCAGGTACTCAACACGGTGAGAGTACTCTGGGTCCTTGGACAGGTCTTCACCCTCCTGTTTACTATTCCAGTCATAAATAACCCAGAATGTTTTCTGCACTGTGTGAGATGTGGGATATGAGTAAGTGCAGCTCATGTTTACTGAAGACCCCTTTAAGGCACAGATTCTCTCAGGGGTGTAAGTGACTCTCCGACTCCACTGGCTCAGAACACCTGAAAAATACACACAGAGACACACACGCATGCACACACACACACACACACACAAGCACATACACACACACACACACATGCAGACACACACATACACACACACGCACACGCACACGCACACACGCACACACACATTTAAAACACAGATGTGTTGGCAGCATGACAGATAAGGTATTCAATTTACAAAACTTTAAAACTACTGCACCAAACTTATACAGTACATCAATAATTGTACATGTGAAGCCCTGGATATGTTCTGGAGGTAGGGTGATGTCTGTGGTTGGTTTTGTTGATATTATTTTGGACCTTCCCACAATATGTTGTTTTTTTCAGTGATATAACAATTTGCAGACTAAAACAAATTAACTGCATAATCATTTGTCCCTCTGTCAGCTATTTCAATACTAACTGACGTCAGTAGATGGCAGTAGCCGCCAATAAATGTGAGATTAGCAGGTACAGGAAGTCTTGCTTAGTAGCAAGCTGTGCTAGAAAGCAGCATTATGCTTGCAGTGAAAATGAACTGCTTTTATCAAAATATGTGGCACCAAAATACTTTTTCGCCATTCCAAGAATGCAACATGCACAGTCAACAGCTCCGATCATTTTATAAAGGCACAGATATTTATATCATGCCTCTGTCTCAGTTTTAAAGCTGGGTGTGAAGAGAAACTTCTTATAAGTTCTCTCTTTTGCCCCTCTCTCTTCAGATGAGAAACATTGCACTACTCTAAGCTAATGTACTGTAGAACATTATTTTATAGAAATGACATACATTCCTTAAAGCAATTTAAATGTATTCACTTTTGCTGCTGATTGAGATAATGAAGGGAGACTAATAAATAGGAACACATGCTGATAAATACTATATATGCAGACTGAAACATCAGAACTACATTTGGGAAAAAAACACAAACAATTTACCTGACACGGAGAGGACGATTACCAACAAGGTATTGAAGAGCATGGCTGCATCAGATTGAAAATATTTATCCAAATACACATATACAGCTCTTGATTATTATTTACACTGTGAAAATGAACAGTAGAAATAGAGACTCTCAGAGTATTCTATTTATTAGCAAAAATACCAGACTAACAAATACTACACAAGCGCACACAGTGAGCTTGTGCTGCTAATTTCCCTAAATACTTTTTATGAAGAGCTCACACAGTCCAGACAGCAAAGACTCAGACAGGATGCTACTTGATGGCTGATATTTGTATGGAAGAAACAGCAATCATTTCTAGCCAAAAAATAATAATTTTATTTTATATTTAATTCCAGTTTAATCTTCTTTCACTACAAAATATTGTGACATAGTTTTGACTAAATGAAATAATATGATAATGCACTTACCAGGAGAGAGTTCTGATCTGGCCTCGGTGGTTTTCTAATGAGCCATTAGTATTAAACAGCTTTACTGATAGAGCAGTGTGGCTGAATGTGACTGTGAAGAAAGTTCTTCACACTAAATATAAAAGTAGAATGTGCTGTTGCAGATCTGACTCACTTCCCCTTTTTATCCTAAAAGTCATACACATTTGAGATTTTATCAGATAAAAACAACTGAAGAAAATAAACACAGTCGTTTGCTTTGTGTCTGGACTGGACCAGTAGTGCCTTTTCCAAAAGACTGGGTAATTCTCATTTCTCACCCCCCACTGTGTTATTCAAATTTAGATTTTAATATCAATTTCAATGTGAACGGCTGCTCTTCATCAGAATCATTTGTAATTATGTTTATGTGTTTATGTTTATGGCATCATGCACAGGTAAACACTCATACATTCAGGAGCCCTATACAAAATCCATTACCTAAACCAGATTATTTAATTCCGTTTAGTGAAAGATCTTCCAAGAAATTGATCTGAAATGTACATAGAGGACTCATCTACTTTAGTAATAGCCCCATCTACACGCAGATGGAATGTATTGCATCCATCTATCCCCCCCGAGGTAAATTTTACTGCCACAAACAGCTTGCTTTACCATTGCTACCACACGTAGCTCAGTCGTGTTTATGTTTCATGCACCGGATTTTTGACATGAAGCTGGAACATCAACAAAACGCTTCGGTGGACGGCTGAACGTTGTTTTAAAACCCAGTGTCAACTTTTAGTTTTTTGTTAGGCTTAAAAAGAAAGGCATCAATTAAGATTACTAGACATTTACACAAAGAAACAGACTCAATCTCGCTGCCCTGGAGGGCAATAATAAATGTAGGGTTAGGTGATTTTTGTCTTCATTTAAAACAAGTTTCAGATTGTGAAGGGTGCATTGTACAGTTTTAAAAGCAAGTTGTAGGTGGCAAAGAGCCTGATTCGCAGTAGGAACAGAGTAATATATAACAGCATCATCAGCATAAAGATGAAGGTTTGCCTGCTGCTGTAGAGCTGTCTCCCTTCCCTTCTCTCTTTAGCTTCATCCATATCGCTGGATAAAATGTCTCATAAAATGCACACTTCCGTTTTAGGCTGGACAACAGTAAATAACCCTGAGGTGTGAAAAAAGTCAGTGTCATCCACATTCTGGGAGGTTTTTACTAGAATGTATCTAGACTGTGTAGCTTGTGGTCTGGTTTACTGTAGGCTATATAAACATTTACACAGACAATTCAAGTTTCCGTTTTTGAAATTCACTGTCTTCCCCTTTACCCTTTTCGTCATATGACTTATTGGTAAACAATAATGAGTATAAAAATATAATAGAGCCACATGAGTCAGGAGTGGGTGCGGGAATGGACCCAAACGCAGAGTAAAACAGAAAGTCCAAAACTGGGGAAAACAAAGACTTTAATGAACTAACACAGGGAGCAAAGGGACTCGCAGGGCGAAACTTACAAACAACAAAATCTTCAAAAAATTTACAAAAAACAAAAGACAAAAAACCCAAAAACGAGGGAAAACAGGGCAGGCAGGGCACAGGCAGACAAGCAACAGGGAAACAGGAATCAGGCCGGAACAGGTAGCAGACAGGCAGGTAGCAAACAGGTTACAAATCAGACAAAGCAAAAGGTTCCAGCGCCTGAGTCGGGGAGAGGGAGACTTAAATAGAAAGACGGAGACGAGACACAGGAGGGCACGATGAACAATCAAGCCACAGAGAGGGAGGGGAACACGAGACAAAACGCAACTAATAATTAGATAACGAGAAACAATAAACCAATCAACTGAACACAAAACAGAGGTACCGCCATCTGGCGGCCCAACAGGGCACAACAAGGGGGAAGACAACAGAAGACAACAGAACCCTGACAACATGAGCAGCACAGCTGTGTAAAATGTTTTAACTGTCGTTTAAAAGCCAGAACGAAAGACGGAACCATGTTTCAATGTAAATGACAATATTCAGCTTCTGTTGCTTAGCCTATAAGCGCCATATTAACATAAAGACTGCACACACTGTACTTTCACAGAAGATGAAAGGAGTGGACAGATGTTCGTATCTCATCAAGAGCGAGTATCTGAGGTATACTGTCAGCTAAAAACTGTTATGTTTTGCTTGCAGTGAAAACAAACTGCTTTCATTCAAATATGTGGCACCAGAATACTTGTGTCGTCATTCTGAGACAGCTCTGATCATTTAGTAAAACCACAGATATTTATATCATGCCTCTTTCTCAGTTTTAAAGCTGAAGAGGAACTTCTTATAAGTTCACTCTTTTCCCCCCTCTCTCTTCAGATGAGAAACGTTGCACTACTCTAAGCTAATGTACTGTAGAACATTATTTTATGGAAATTACATACACTCCTTTCTCCTTTCTAAAGCAATTTAAATGTATTCACTTTTGCTTCTGATTGAGTTAATGAAGGGTGTTGGAGCCAAATCTCTTATGAGTTATTGTAAATATTTAAATGGTGCCCCCTAGTGGCTACCTGAATAATGATGTTGTGCTGCGATGCCAATAATTAGAGCATGTGTGCATTTGAGCTGAGAAGACGTTGCGGACATACAGTGTTCTACGGCTATACAAGGCTTCGCATTGCTCTACCTACACACTGCCTTTGAATTTAATATACTGAAAGAAATACTAGCCTAAATTATTTGATTGTGTTTTATTTTTGATTTAGGCTATTTTCAATTTGAGGAACAACGTTATTTGCCTTTGATAGGTTTCTTTATTTTGATGCATGCATCGTAGCCTTTTGTTTGAGTGTTCATTGAAGGCCATTGCACTACACACCGCATGCACACTCATACATACAAAATAAACAACCTGCTTCGTGGAAATTCTGAAATCAACTAAGAAGACCATAGCAAACGTGAGTACAAGGCAAAAAACGTTGTTTTGGGAAGTGAAGCACGTAGAGCTGTCCCGAAGGCGTCTTACATGGCTTAATTTGAACTTGCAAAACAGAAAGCCATTACAAAGGGAGACTAATAAACAGAAACACATGCTGATAAATACTGTATATGTAGACTGAAACATCAGAACTACATTTTGGAAGAAAAAAAAACAATTTACTTGGCACAGAGAGGTCGATTACCAACACGGTTTTGAAGAGCATGGCTGCATCAGATTGAAAATACTTATCAGAATACACATATACAGGTCTTGATAATTATTTACACTGTAAAAATGAATGGCAGAAACAAAGATTGTCAGAGGATTCTATTTATTAGCATAAATACCAGACTAACAAATACTACACAAGCTCACACAGTGAGTTAATGTGCTGCTAATGTCCCTAAATGCTCAGGCTTTAATGAAGAGCTCACACAGTCCAGACAGCAGAGACTCGTACAGGCTGTCACTTGATGAATGTTATTTGCATGGAAGAAATAGCAATAATTTATACATTTTATTTTTGTATTTGATTCCAGTTTAATCTTCTTTCACTACAAAATACTGTAACACATTTTAGACTAAATGAAATAATATGATAATACACTTACCGGGAGAGTTCTGATCTGGCCTGATCTGGTTTGCTAATGAGCCATTAGTATAAAACAGCCTTACTGATAGAGCAGTGTGGCTGAAGTTCTTCACGCTAAATATAAAAGTAGAATTTGATTAACTGGCTGGTGCAGATCTGACTCACTTCCCGTTTTTCAAGTCTTGCACATTTTAAAAGTTAACTGATAAAAATGGCAGAACAACCGCAGTCATTAGCTTTGCGTCTGGTCAGGACTAACAGTACATTTTTAAAAGGCTGGGTAACTCCATTCTCTTATTGAGATTCAGATTCCAATATGAATATCAATGACAACAGCTGCTCTTAATCCCAATCAATTGCAATTATGTTTATTTTGGATATTATAAAATAAACATAACAATTCTGCTTACAGGCATAATTCCTGATCCATTTTGACATATGCAATAATGAAGTCAAACTTTACATTTGTAAATATTCATGAATCCACTCGCTCTATAAGACAGACATGCTGACGTACACACTTCAGTGCACACGCATGCACACGCATGCACACGCATGCACACGCATGCAAACGCATGCAAACAACATGGCGTAAGGCCGTGGGTGAGTGCTTCGTCGTTGCCGTGTTTCTGTAGCGTGAGCAAATACTCGGAAACAGCCAGCCAGCACAGGGATTCTGCCTTTGCCTTGTTTAATCCTTGGAAATGTGCGGACGGGCTATCACTACTATAACTTACAATACAGCACTGCTTATCGATCACTCTTAAAACTCTCTGGAAAGCTGGCTACCTTCCCTCCAACAAAAATACCTGAAGAACACTCCCCTGTCTCTGTGCCTTTTTCTGGGCCCCCCCCCCCCCCCCCCACACTTTGGACCACTCCCTCTCTCTACACTTACAGAGGCCTTCCCAGTCCACAAACCATTTAAATTGGTGCAGCAGTTCAATCACACATCTCACATAAGCACATGTATGAATTCACTTGAGACCTTTATTCCATTCACTGATGTGCAATTAATACAGACAATGTTTCTGTTTTTTTTTTAAATGTTTTTTAAATTTCAGCATCTCTGTCTGTTCCCAGATGAATTTTGTCTTTATTTCAGATCTTGTAAAACAATAACAAATAAAAATATGCATCCAGCTGCATGTGCATGACTGAATTAAAACATCTGTGACTGAATTGGCAATGTGAACTAAAGCTACTAGCAGGAAGCTATCTGCTAATGCACACATTGTTGCTAAGGTCTGAGGCTTGTCCTATTCCAATACATGTACAGTATAAACAGCCTGTAAAAGCAGAAGAGCTTAATATTAATGAGTCTGCAAAAGGTGTGATAGGCATCAGACATAGGTAAACACTCTTAGGTTCAGGAGCCCCATACAAAAAACCATTACCTAAACCAGATTACTTAATTCAGCTTCGCAAAAGATCTTGGGGGAAATCGATCTGAATCGCTCAGACAGGACTCATGTACTACAGTAATAGTGCCATCTACAGGCAGAAAAGGTGCACTGCATTCATCGCTCCTCCTGAGGGTAATTTCACTGCCACAAACAGCATGTCTAACCTACAAGAATCTGGGTGCTTTAGTTTTTTTTTTTTTTTAACAGTTTATAAAAGATATATTTTCTATTTATTTCATTTAACTCAATGTGGTGCAGGTCTCACTCCGTACTAAAACATAAATGACAGTACTGATGACATCTTTTGCTAAATTTTTCCACTGGGTTCCTTACCCATCCTGTGTCTGCTATATATACATATAACACCTACAGTACATGGTTTACTTACAAAATTGTTCAAGCATAGGTTAATTTTGTTTGTTTCATTAAATGATTGTTAAAAAAATTCAAGGTATGCTCTGAATTCTAACGTTTAGCAATACAAAAAATAAACACTAAGAATGTGAAAAACAAATTCACCTCATGTGAATTTATACTCTAGATGGGATCAGTTCAGTAATAAGCATAATATAATCACAAAATGTGCACAAGAATGTCATAGTAAAGTAAATGTTATACAAGTATTAAAAAAAATAAAAAAATTGAATTATATATAGAGCTCAATTCTCCAGTATACTTGGCCAACGAATACATTCAGCAATGATAATGGCTTTCAGTCACCAACATCTTGATAATACTTTGTGTACAATATGAAGACATGAGCTGTTATGCATGTAAATTTTGATAGAATGCCAAAGGAATGATCCATTCTGGGTACATCTTTGCAGACCCAATAACCACAGTCATCCTGGTCATATGACAAAGGCACAGTCATGTGACCTGAGTTCATGAGGAGAGTTTAAGTTCACTGGTTTTAATAAATACTCTAAAATGTATCATCCAGTGAAGGAAATGTTTGGTTCATACCGCTTGAGGATTACTTTGCAGACAATTTGCTGTTTAAAGTTCAAGATAAAACACAGGAAATGCTCACACATTAAAAGAAATGTCCAAATTTACATTGAATAACCAGCATTGGTCCACAGTTTATGAAGCAAGATATCTTCCTGGTTTATTTTCACTTGTCCAGTTTTCGAAGTGTGCTGTAGAGAACACAGTCTTCCTTTACGGATGGGGCTGGTGACCTGCATGGAGAAAACAGTGCATTTAGACTCTATTAAAGTCATAGACATTCCCATTCTCATTTAAGTCAATCCTGCCTGAGCCTTTATCACATTTAGACACACCTTGCAACATGAAGCACAAGCAGAAGCTTTAGCTACAGAACAGTTATCTGGAATTTTGGAAAACATTACATCAGTGTGATGTCATAGGCTGAGGTCACACAGCAGGGAGATGAAAAGAGAAGAAAGTTGACAAGCTGAACAAACCAAATGATGAATCTAGATCAGTGGAACATCCAGTCCTCGTATTACCACGTTCTTCTTTTGACCAGGCAGAGAAGTTCTTAGCAAAGCAGCAGCGAGGGATTGCAACATTTTAAAATACTTGAACTGGGCTTTGGGACTGCAACAAACAAGCAACCAAAATATAGAAATAGTGTGCATCAAGCCAACACCTGGTCCTACAAACACATCAATATATGAACTGTTACAGATGTACTGAGAAGTACTGGAATCTCAGAAATGCTCAATTGCATTTTCCTCTGAAATGCTCATTTGTATTTTGTTTCGAGGGTTTGTTTTGTACATGCTTACATGTCCAAGTGTTATGGATGTACGTTTTTTGGCTATCATTAACTTCTAATATTGTACACGCTGACATAAATGTAACACATCTACTATGAGAATCAAAATACTTCTTTATGTTTTTTTCCCAATATAAATCACAGCACACCCATCTCAGCTCTCCCCAGTGAGACACTCTGGTCAATCCAGTGAGACTCTCTGGTCTATTAACCAGTGAGAAGCTCTGGTCTATCCAGTGAGACACTCTGGTTTATCCAGTGAGACAGTATGGTCTATCCAGTGAGACACTCTGGTCTATCCAGTGAGATAGTATGGTCTATAAACCAGTGAGACACTCTGGTCTATCCAGTGAGACACTCTGGCCTGTCCAGTGAGACACTCTGGCCTGTCCAGTGAGACACTCTGGTCTATCCAGTGAGACACTCTGGTCTATCCAGTGAGACACTCTGGCCTGTCCAGTGAGACACTCTGGTCTATCCAGTGAGACACTCTGGTCTATCCAGTGAGACACTCTGGTCTATCCAGTGAGACAGTATGGTCTATCCAGTGAGACACTCTGGTCTATCCAGTGAGATAGTATGGTCTATAAACCAGTGAGACACTCTGGTCTATCCAGTGAGACACTCTGGCCTGTCCAGTGAGACACTCTGGCCTGTCCAGTGAGACACTCTGGTCTATCCAGTGAGACACTCTGGTCTATCCAGTGAGACACTCTGGTCTATCCAGTGAGACACTCTGGCCTGTCCAGTGAGACACTCTGGTCTATCCAGTGAGACACTCTGGTCTATCCAGTGAGACGCTCTGGTCTATCCAGTGAGGGTCGTTCTCCTGCTGACTCCATAGAGGCCTCGTCTGGCTCCAGTCAGAGAGAGCAGTCTATGATAAAAGCTGCTGGAGAGAGATAATAGACCTGACACAGCGACAGTCAGCACAGGTAATATAAAGGTGGGATATTCTCACCTGGGGGCAGCACTGGAGGGGCGGATCTGGATGCTGGCGTACTGAACACCCTCCTCACACTGGGGGAGTGGCTTTTGAACAGTGGAGGGTAGAAGCTCTTCCTGGTTGCGGGTGTTAGCGGGCTGAACAGAGGCATAGAGGGGAACTTCACTGTCGTCTCTGTCCGTACCCTGTGTTCCAGTGTGACTCATTGCCATCCCTGAGACGTTGCCACAAATGGGGCTTTTATTTCCCTGCAGGGTAAAGAAAAGAGGCAGGAGAAGGATTGGAAAGTTCCACAGAAAGTCCTGTTCATTTCAGTGAGCTCCTCAGAGTGGAGTGAGCTACTCACCCCCATTAACTCCAAAACATGCATTTAACCTGATATAAAAAAACAGCTAATGAATCATTGTTTTCTTTTCAAATTCATGCCATCAGCAGTTAAATATCGACTGAACCAGACATACAAATGTAATACACTTAATACAATTTATTTTCTCTCTATAATGACCAATTTTACAGTGGGTTTTCTTAACATCTTGGAACGATTTCACACTGAAATACTCTATTCATTTCAAAGCATATATTTTCAATAACCAATAGCAGTAAACCTTCATCACTACAATAATCTCTGTGTATTTATTCACTGAAACCAGGTGAATACAACACATACAGTACAAGTCACTCTCCCTGCCTCTGTATGTAATGAACAGATAATTACAAGCACATAAGCAGTATTGTACTGTGTAGCATGTTACTGTCACATACTACAAACCCATTTGAGAAACTGATACTGTCCTTTACAGGGGAATACACATAATGAACTCCTGAAATATTTCCATTAAGCATGTCAACACACTGAAAAATGACACAGAGATCATAACCACTGTACATAATCTAATAAACCTTCAAGGCCATTTGGCACACATTACTTTTTTTTCTAATTATTTGTAAGAAAGGTGCTATATAAATAAATAAATCATGTCTTATGATTACTGTTATAAAGCATTATGAGTGTTAAACAGTCTTCATAACTCTAATTATACTGTATTATGAGCAGGCTATAAGGCATTATAAGTAGTATATAATGGATTATAGACAGGCATCATAGAAAGTGTTATTGAATTTCAGTTTTTGCTTAAACAATGTATATAAATAAAAGTATATTACATCCATAGATAAATACATGTATACACATATGCAGACTGATTTCATTAACTCACCTGCCTGCCCCCTTCTGTCTCATTTCTTAATTTTCTCCTCCTGATTATTCAGAAAAAAATAATAAAAATAAAAAGTAAATCTACCTTCAGACAAATATTTAAAGAACCCCCTCTTGTGCAAACAACAATTTGCATTTGTTTGAATGATGTGTATTGTTGAGGCAATAGTGCCCATGTATGAGTATATTTTTTATTATTCAGATGTCATTTGGTCACAGGAAGTGAGCCTGAGTTATGAGAGGCTTCTTCCTGCCCAGTAAATGTAGTTCTGCTTTATTCAAACCAACACTGACTGCAGCTCAAGGGCAAATTGATGTGTTTGTCAAGACTTCATCATGGCCTGCAGCTGTCCACATGATTCATATTAGGAACAAGCTTTAATGGGATTTTGTTACCCCATAATATAGGTCTGATATTAAAATTATTGGGACACTAAAACTCATCAGTCATAGTGTATGAAAATCGACATCGCAATAAAATAAAATGACTAATAATGTAATGCTCTAAGCACTAATCAGACATTAGAGGGGGGGATATGGCATCAGCATGATGTAATGTAGTTAGTGCATGACAACAAGATTCTACAGAAATGTACACTTGTTCTAAACTGTGAGTCTAAATCAGACACAATTCACACTTCACAAACCGACCCATTTTCAGCCACGTACCTCACGCACACAACACCCAGAAACACAAGAGCCAAAATGGCAGGCACTCCCACAGCTGCAGCCGCGATCAGTGACTGATCTCCTAAGCAAAGTCAGAGAGATGTACCCATGTCAGATATGATATAGCAGTGTTCATTTGACAGCCGCACCAATGGCTGTAAGGTGAAAGTTTATGAATGAAAAAATATACCCATCTGTGCTTATCTTTACTAGAACTTATTGTACATCTGAATTTTAAGCAACATAGGCATGGTGAAATTTTTTGTGACACTGCACTATCATCTATTGTGATCCATTTCAGATCGTACCCTCTGTATCATGATCAGCATTGCTTTGTAGCTTAAGGATCATAATCAGTATCACGTAAAATATTGTATCAAATATGTTCTGGTCCTACCTTGCACTGTGACCTGTAGAGCAGACTGCACATCAAGATGTTTAAGAGGAGATCTGTTTGTCCCAATCCCATTCCCTGCCTCACAGTAGTATTCTCCTGCATCCTGCAGTGTGATGTTTTTAATGGTGTAACTGTCCACTGGTCGTCCTGTCTCTGAGGAGACAGTTCTATTATTCTGATACCAGGTATATCTCTTCACTGGTGGGTTGGCATCGCTGCTGCAGATCAGAGTCACTGAACTGCCCTCCACTATTTTACCAGAGGGACTCCCTGATACTGATACGCTCTTCGGAGGATCTGAAAGAGAAATTAACAGGTCCTGCAGTTTTAATAAAAATTCACACTGAGGTATTCTTGGGAACATCTAAAATCATTAGAAAAATGTGCTCAATTCCATATAATTTCTCACTCACTGTGTTGCATCTCAAAACACTAGCAGAGACATTTATTTCAAAGTAATGTTTATAATGGAGCTGAAATCTCACAATGTGATGTGGAGCAGTGGTGTGGTTAGGGCGCCATCTGCAGGCGGAGTGGGAGCAGTATAGCTGGCATACAACCACGCCTGTTTGCAATTACAATTGATTGGTAATAGATTATATGCTCTGCCTGCAGTGAGACCGGGGTGCTGGAATGAGAGACGCACGCGGGAGCGGCATGCCATCTAATCCCCGTCCTCATCGTGTGTGTTTTGTTTTGTTTTTGTTTTGTTTTTGTTTCCGTGTTTTTGGTATCGAGCGCACAATAAAGCCTTGGTGCCTCTAACAATGACGGATTGTGTGCTTTGTGGGGAAAAGGACTGCAGAACCTGTTACAGTAAATATCCCAGAATATCATGCTTTGTTACAATATGAACTGGATATACTGTAGCTTTTTAAGGTAGTTTGGAAAATGACACAGCAGAATCAAGTTTTAAAAAGTGACAGCAGTATTTAGATATGTCTTTTTAGCATCTTCATTAATAATGATGACTTCATTTTTTTTTTTTAAGTTGAACAGCTGCATGTGGTTCCTTTTTTTGCTCTTTGCAAACTCAAAATGACTACACGTTTTACCTAAGACATGTCAGTATGATCAGGCTCTTCACTGAATGATAATGTAATTATAACTGATTTCTCCTCCACTGGTCAGTGTGACTGCTTTACTCAGTGTCTTACTGCTGTGAAGTTGCCCAAAGACACTCAGGAGATACTGACTCTCTGCTCTGTGTCTGAAGCTGAGATGCACTGATATACTCACACTGCACATCAAGATGTTTAGTAGGAGATCTTTTTGTCCCAATCGCATTCTCTGCCTCACAGTAGTATTCTCCTGCATCCTGCAGTATGATGCTTTTAATGGTGTAACTCTGTTCTGATCCTCTCCTCGAGAATACAAATCCAGTCTTCTTATACCAGGCATATTTCTGCTCTGCTGGGTTGGCATCGCTGCTGCTGCAGGTCAGAGTCACTGATCTGCCCTCCACTATTTTACCAGAGGGACTCCCTGATACTGATACGCTCTTCGGAGGATCTGAAAGAGAAATTAACAGGTCCTGCAGTTTTAATTAAAATTCACACTGAGGTATTCTTGGGAACATCTAAAATCATTAGAAAAATGTGCTCAATTCCATATAATTTCTCACTCACTGTGTTGCATCTCAAAACACTAGCAGAGACATTTATTTCAAAGTAATGTTTATAATGGAGCTGAAATCTCACAATGTGATGTGGAGCAGTGGTGTGGTTAGGGCGCCATCTGCAGGCGGAGTGGGAGCAGTATAGCTGGCATACAACCACGCCTGTTTGCAATTACAATTGATTGGTAATAGTTTATATGCTCTGCCTGCAGTGAGACCGGGGTGCTGGAATGAGAGACGCACGCGGGAGCGGCATGCCATCTAATCCCCGTCCTCATCGTGTGTGTTTTGTTTTGTTTTTGTTTTGTTTTTGTTTCCGTGTTTTTGGTATCGAGCGCACAATAAAGCCTTGGTGCCTCTAACAATGACGGATTGTGTGCTTTGTGGGGAAAAGGACTGCAGAACCTGTTACAGTAAATATCCCAGTATATCATGCTTTGTTACAATATGAACTGGATATACTGTAGCTTTTTAAGGTAGTTTGGAAAATGACACAGCAGAATCAAGTTTTCAAAAGTGACAGCAGTATTTAGATATGTCTTTTTAGCATCTTCATTAATAATGATGACTTCATTTTTTTTTTTTAAGTTGAACAGCTGCATGTGGTTCCTTTTTTTGCTCTTTGCAAACTCAAAATGACTACACGATTTACCTAAGACATGTCAGTATGATCAGGCTCTTCACTGAATGATAATGTAATTATAACTGATTTCTCCTCCACTGGTCAGTGTGACTGCTTTACTCAGTGTCTTACTGCTGTGAAGTTGCCCAAAGACACTCAGGAGATACTGACTCTCTGCTCTGTGTCTGAAGCTGAGATGCACTGATATACTCACACTGCACATCAAGATGTTTAGTAGGAGATCTTTTTGTCCCAATCGCATTCTCTGCCTCACAGTAGTATTCTCCTGCATCCTGCAGTATGATGCTTTTAATGGTGTAACTCTGTTCTGATCCTCTCCTCGAGAATACAAATCCAGTCTTCTTATACCAGGCATATTTCTGCTCTGCTGGGTTGGCATCGCTGCTGCTGCAGGTCAGAGTCACTGATCTGCCCTCCACTATTTTACCAGAGGGACTCCCTGATACTGATACGCTCTTCGGAGGATCTGAAAGAGAAATTAACAGGTCCTGCAGTTTTAATTAAAATTCACACTGAGGTATTCTTGGGAACATCTAAAATCATTAGAAAAATGTGCTCAATTCCATATAATTTCTCACTCACTGTGTTGCATCTCAAAACACTAGCAGAGACATTTATTTCAAAGTAATGTTTATAATGGAGCTGAAATCTCACAATGTGATGTGGAGCAGTGGTGTGGTTAGGGCGCCATCTGCAGGCGGAGTGGGAGCAGTATAGCTGGCATACAACCACGCCTGTTTGCAATTACAATTGATTGGTAATAGTTTATATGCTCTGCCTGCAGTGAGACCGGGGTGCTGGAATGAGAGACGCACGCGGGAGCGGCATGCCATCTAATCCCCGTCCTCATCGTGTGTGTTTTGTTTTGTTTTTGTTTTGTTTTTGTTTCCGTGTTTTTGGTATCGAGCGCACAATAAAGCCTTGGTGCCTCTAACAATGACGGATTGTGTGCTTTGTGGGGAAAAGGACTGCAGAACCTGTTACAGTAAATATCCCAGAATATCATGCTTTGTTACAATATGAACTGGATATACTGTAGCTTTTTAAGGTAGTTTGGAAAATGACACAGCAGAATCAAGTTTTAAAAAGTGACAGCAGTATTTAGATATGTCTTTTTAGCATCTTCATTAATAATGATGACTTCATTTTTTTTTTTAAGTTGAACAGCTGCATGTGGTTCCTTTTTTTGCTCTTTGCAAACTCAAAATGACTACACGTTTTACCTAAGACATGTCAGTATGATCAGGCTCTTCACTGAATGATAATGTAATTATAACTGATTTCTCCTCCACTGGTCAGTGTGACTGCTTTACTCAGTGTCTTACTGCTGTGAAGTTGCCCAAAGACACTCAGGAGATACTGACTCTCTGCTCTGTGTCTGAAGCTGAGATGCACTGATATACTCACACTGCACATCAAGATGTTTAGTAGGAGATCTTTTTGTCCCAATCGCATTCTCTGCCTCACAGTAGTATTCTCCTGCATCCTGCAGTATGATGCTTTTAATGGTGTAACTCTGTTCTGATCCTCTCCTCGAGAATACAAATCCAGTCTTCTTATACCAGGCATATTTCTGCTCTGCTGGGTTGGCATCGCTGCTGCTGCAGGTCAGAGTCACTGATCTGCCCTCCACTATTTTACCAGAGGGACTCCCTGATACTGATACGCTCTTCGGAGGATCTGAAAGAGAAATTAACAGGTCCTGCAGTTTTAATTAAAATTCACACTGAGGTATTCTTGGGAACATCTAAAATCATTAGAAAAATGTGCTCAATTCCATATAATTTCTCACTCACTGTGTTGCATCTCAAAACACTAGCAGAGACATTTATTTCAAAGTAATGTTTATAATGGAGCTGAAATCTCACAATGTGATGTGGAGCAGTGGTGTGGTTAGGGCGCCATCTGCAGGCGGAGTGGGAGCAGTATAGCTGGCATACAACCACGCCTGTTTGCAATTACAATTGATTGGTAATAGATTATATGCTCTGCCTGCAGTGAGACCGGGGTGCTGGAATGAGAGACGCACGCGGGAGCGGCATGCCATCTAATCCCCGTCCTCATCGTGTGTGTTTTGTTTTGTTTTTGTTTTGTTTTTGTTTCCGTGTTTTTGGTATCGAGCG
This sequence comes from Anguilla anguilla, assembly GCF_013347855.1. Classification (NCBI taxonomy): domain Eukaryota; kingdom Metazoa; phylum Chordata; class Actinopteri; order Anguilliformes; family Anguillidae; genus Anguilla; species Anguilla anguilla. Next base: position 83,256,938 of record NC_049201.1, on the reverse strand, counting down.
CACAATAAAGCCTTGGTGCCTCTAACAATGACGGATTGTGTGCTTTGTGGGGAAAAGGACTGCAGAACCTGTTACAGTAAATATCCCAGAATATCATGCTTTGTTACAATATGAACTGGATATACTGTAGCTTTTTAAGGTAGTTTGGAAAATGACACAGCAGAATCAAGTTTTAAAAAGTGACAGCAGTATTTAGATATGTCTTTTTAGCATCTTCATTAATAATGATGACTTCATTTTTTTTTTTTAAGTTGAACAGCTGCATGTGGTTCCTTTTTTTGCTCTTTGCAAACTCAAAATGACTACACGTTTTACCTAAGACATGTCAGTATGATCAGGCTCTTCACTGAATGATAATGTAATTATAACTAATTTCTCCTCCACTGGTCAGTGTGACTGCTTTACTCAGTGTCTTACTGCTGTGAAGTTGCCCAAAGACACTCAGGAGATACTGACTCTCTGCTCTGTGTCTGAAGCTGAGATGCACTGATATACTCACACTGCACATCAAGATGTTTAGTAGGAGATCTTTTTGTCCCAATCGCATTCTCTGCCTCACAGTAGTATTCTCCTGCATCCTGCAGTATGATGCTTTTAATGGTGTAACTCTGTTCTGATCCTCTCCTCGAGAATACAAATCCAGTCTTCTTATACCAGGCATATTTCTGCTCTGCTGGGTTGGCAACGCTGCTGCTGCAGGTCAGAGTCACTGATCTGCCCTCCACTATTTTACCAGAGGGACTCCCTGATACTGAGACGCTCTTCGGAGGATCTGAAATAGAAATTAACAGGTCCTGCAGTTTTAATTAAAATTCACACAGAGATATTCTTGGGAGCATCTAAAATCATTAGAAAAATGTGTTCAGTTCCCTATAATTTCTCTCTCGCTGTGTTGCATCTCAAAACACTAGCAGAGACATTTATTTCAAAGTAATGTTTATAATGGAGCTGAAATCTCACAATGTGATGTGGAGGAGTGGTGTGGTTAGGGCGCCATCTGCAGGCGGAGTGGGAGCAGTATAGCTGGCTATCAACCATGCCTGTTTGCAATTACAATTGATTGCTAATTGTTTATATGCTCTGCCTGCAGTGAGACTGGGGTGCTGGAATGAGAGACGCACGCGGGACAGGCATGCCATCTAATCCCTGTCCTTATCGTGTGTGTGTGTTTTCTTTTGTTTTTGTTTTGTTTTTGTTTCCGTGTTTTTGGTATCGAGCGCACAATAAAGCCTTGGTGCCTCTAACAATGACGGATTGTGTGCTTTGTGGGGAAAAGGACTGCAGAACCTGTTACAGTAAATATCCCAGTATATCATGCTTTGTTACAATATGAACTGGATATACTGTAGCTTTTTAAGGTAGTTTGGAAAATGACACAGCAGAATCAAGTTTTCAAAAGTGACAGCAGTATTTAGATATGTCTTTTTAGCATCTTCATTAATAATGATGACTTCATTTTTTTTTTTTAAGTTGAACAGCTGCATGTGGTTCCTTTTTTTGCTCTTTGCAAACTCAAAATGACTACACGATTTACCTAAGACATGTCAGTATGATCAGGCTCTTCACTGAATGATAATGTAATTATAACTGATTTCTCCTCCACTGGTCAGTGTGACTGCTTTACTCAGTGTCTTACTGCTGTGAAGTTGCCCAAAGACACTCAGGAGATACTGACTCTCTGCTCTGTGTCTGAAGCTGAGATGCACTGATATACTCACACTGCACATCAAGATGTTTAGTAGGAGATCTTTTTGTCCCAATCGCATTCTCTGCCTCACAGTAGTATTCTCCTGCATCCTGCAGTATGATGCTTTTAATGGTGTAACTCTGTTCTGATCCTCTCCTCGAGAATACAAATCCAGTCTTCTTATACCAGGCATATTTCTGCTCTGCTGGGTTGGCATCGCTGCTGCTGCAGGTCAGAGTCACTGATCTGCCCTCCACTATTTTACCAGAGGGACTCCCTGATACTGATACGCTCTTCGGAGGATCTGAAAGAGAAATTAACAGGTCCTGCAGTTTTAATTAAAATTCACACTGAGGTATTCTTGGGAACATCTAAAATCATTAGAAAAATGTGCTCAATTCCATATAATTTCTCACTCGTTGTGTTGCGCCTCAAAACACTAGCAGAGACATTTATTTCAAAGTAATGTTTATAATGGAGCTGAAATCTCACAACGTGATGTGGAGGGGTGGTGTGGTTAGGTCGCCATCTGCAGGCAGAGTGGGAGCAGTACAGCTGGCTAACAACCACGCCTGTTTGCAGTTACAATTGATTGGTAATAGTTTATATGCTCTGCCTGCAGTGAGACCGGGGTGTTGGAATGAGAGATGCACGCGGGAGCGGCATGCCATCTAATCCCCGTCCTTATCGCTTGTGTTTTGTTTTTGTTTCCGTGTTTTTGGTATCGAGCGCACAATAAAGCCTTGGTGCCTCTAACAACGACGGATTTTGTGGTTTGTGTGGAAAAGTACTGCAGAACCTGTTACAGTAAATATCCCAGTATATCATGCTTTGTTAAAAAATGAACTGGATATACTGTAGCTTTTTATGGTAGTTGGAAAATGACCCAGCAGAATCAAGTTTTCAAAAGTGACAGAAGTATTTAGATATGTCGTTTTAGCATCTATATTAATAATGATAATTTCATTTTTTAAAGTTGAACAGCTGCATGTGGTACTTATTTTGCCCTTTGCAAAGTCAAAATGACTACACGTTTTACCTAAGACATGTCAGTATGATCAGGCTTATCATTGTATGATAATGTAATTAAACCTGATTTCTCCTCCACTGGCCAGTGTGACTGCTTTCCTCAGTGTCTTACTGTTGTGAAGTTACCCAAAGACACTCAGGAGATACTGACTCTCTGCTCTGTGTGTCTGAAGCTGAGATGCACTGATATACTCACACTTCACATCAAGGTGGTTAGTAGGAGATGTTTTTGTCCCAATCCCATTCCCTACCACACAGTTGTATTCTCCTGCATCCTGCTGTGTGATGCTTTTAAAGGTGTAACTGGATCCTCCCCATGAGAGTTCAGCTCTATTCTTATACCAGGTGTATCTCTGCACTGGTGGGTTGGCATCGCTGCTGCAGGTCAGAGTCACTGAACTGCCCTCCACTATTTCACCAGAGGGGCTCACTGATACTGAGACGATCTTCGGAGGATCTGAAAGAGAAAATAACAGGTCCTGCAGTTTTATATAGATGTCACACTGAGGGGTGACATCTATATAAATATACTGATATATTTATACTGAGATGCTCTTGGGAGAATCTGAAGGAGGGAACAATGGTTTGTAGTTTCATGTGAAATTTAAACCTGACTCAATCATACTGTATGTAGTGTTTTCCCATCATTGCATTATGGCATGCTTTCAGGTATTGAAGTTTCATGCAACGCTATAATGACAGAACATTTACATGCAGCATAGTATAATCTTTACAATTTAGCTGAAAAATATAATTGAAAAATTTCAATACTGTGAGATTTGAAGAAGTTTGGCCTCTGGTACTCACATCTCACATTAAGAGCCACTGCAGGGGACTGAAGCTCATAGCCTTTTACAGCACAGGAGTAGCGGCTTCGGTCTTCCCTGCTGGCTGTGAACTGGTGACTCTGACCAGTGAAGGGCAGAGGAGATCCGTCCCTGTACCAGATGAAGGCTGGGCTGCCAGTCAGAGTGCAGGTGGTGCTACAGGTCAGTCTCACACTCTGTCCCTCTGTGACTGTGTCAGGATACACCATCACCTGTAGATCTGCAAATAGCAAATTAAACCTGTAAAAAAGCTTCCAGTCATACTTGTGGGTAGATAATCCTCTGAGTTTATAGCATAGAATAATTACCAGTGACTTCCAAAGCGACACCAGGTTCTCCAGTATATTCATCACAGGCGGTCAGGACCCTGAATCGGTATGTTTTTGAATCAGTTTCACTCAGTTGGTTTATTCTAAAAGTGCAGTCATTGTTCTGATTCCCCAGGTACTCCACACGGTGAGAGTACTCTGGGTCCTTGGACAGGTCCTCAGGCTCCTGTGGCTTGTTCCAGTGAATAAACCAGAATGTTTTCTGCACTGTGCAATTAATGGGATTTGAGTAAGTGCAGCTCATGTTTACTGAAGACCTCTTTAAGGCACAGATTCTCTCAGGGGTGTAAGTCACTCCCCAACTCCACTGGCTCAGAACACCTGAAAAATACAAACACACAAAAGCACACACACACACACACACACACACGCAGACACACACACACTCACATACACACACACACACGAGCGCGCACACACACATGTGCACACATACACACAAACACATGTATACATACACATACATACACACACACATGCGCACACATACGCAAATGCGCGCACACAAACATACACACACACTCACACACACACACACACAAATTCACGCACGCACACACACAAACACACTGCTCAGAAATCCTTTAAAACACAGATGTGTTGGCAACATGACAGATAAGGGATTCAATTAACAAAACTTTAAAACAATTGCACCTAACTTCTCCAAAACTATTGAACATCAATAATTGTACTTGTATTTCAATACTAATAGATAGTCAGTAGATGGCAGTAGCCCTGATCAGTGTGAGTTTCAGAGGTACAGGAAGTTTTGCTTAGTAGCTAGCTTTGCTAGAATGTAGTAGCAAACCAAGCAAGTTATGAGCGAGTGTCTGCATATACCGTCGGCTGAAAACTGTTATGTTTTGCTTGCAGTGAAAACAAACTGCTTTCATTAAAACGTGGCACCGGAATACTTGTGTCATCATTCTAAGAATGCAACATGCACAATAAACAGCTCCGATCATCTAGTACAGCCACAGATATTTATATCATGCCTCTGTCTCAGTTTCAACGCTGAGTGTGAAGAGGAACTTCATCTTAAAGGTTCTCTCTTTTTCCCCTCTCTTCAGATGAGCTTGTTGCACTACTCTAAACTAATGTACTGTAGAACATTAATTTACATAAAGTATATTCATTCTTTAATGCAATTTAAATGCATTCACTTTTGTTGGTTCTGATTGAGTTAATGAAGGGAGAATAATAAATATGAACACATGCTGATAAATACTATATATGTAGACTGAAACATCAGAACAACATTTGGAAAAAAAAAAACACAAACAATTTACCTGACACGGAGAGGACGATTACCAACAAGGTATTGAAGAGCATGGCTGCATCAGATTGAAAATATTTATCCAAATACACATATATAGGTCTTGATTATCATTTACACTGTGAAAATGAACAGCACAAACAAAGACTGTCAGAGTATTCTACTAATTTGCAGAAATACCAGAATAACAATTATTACACAAGCACACACAGTGAGTTAATGTGCTGCTAATGCCTAAAAATGCTTTGGGTTTTATGAAGAGCTCACAAAGATTCCAGAAAGCAGAGACTCAAACCGCCTTTTACTTGATGAATGATATTTGTATCGAAGGGGCTGCAATCATTTATAGCCCCATAAAATGCATTTTATTTAATATTTCATTAAAGTTAAATCTTTTTGCACCACCAAATATTGTGACGTAGTTTTGACTAAATGAAATGATATGATAATACACTTAGCAGGAGAGAGTTCTGATCTGGCCTCAGTGGTTTGTTAATGAGCCATTAGTATAAAACAGCCTTACAGACAGAGCAGTGTGGCTGAATATGATCGCAAATGAAATGCTTCACACTAAATATAAAAGTGGAATGTGTTAGAAATCTGATTCACTTCCTGAAGATCATACACATTTAAAATTTTATTAGATACAATAAGACTTTGAATAAACAAGAGTTTGAATAAAATATACAGAAACGTTTGCTTTGTGTCTTGACTGGACCAGTAGTGCCCTTTTCACAAAGACTGGGTAATTCTCATTTCTTTGTCCCCACTGTATTATTGAAATTCAGATGTTAATAATTATGTTCATTTTTGCCCAGTATGCTTATAAAATAAACATAACTACTATGTTTTTATCAAAAATGATTCCGGATTACAACACAAACTGTTGCTAAGATCTGAGGCCCACTTATCCTGAGCTGGAGCTGGTGCTGGAGCCTATCAAGCATGCATTGGGTGAGAAGCAGGAATACACTGGACATGCTGCCAATCAATCGCAGGGAACACACACCATTCAATCACACATTCATACCTATGGGCAATTTAGAGTCTCCAATTGGCCTATTTGCATGTTTTTGGACAGTGGGAGGCAACCGGAGTACCCGGAGGTACAAACTACAGACACAAAGGCCCCAAACTGAGATTCGAACCCAATGCCTTCTTGCTGTGAGGCGACAGTGCTACCCACTGCACCACCATGCCACCCCTATTCCAATACATGTACAGTAGAGGTTAAAATAAAAGTGACTGTAAAAGGTGTGATAGGCATCAGCCACAGATATACACCCATACATTCAGGAGCCCTATACAAAATCCATTACCTAAACCATTATTTTATTCAGTTTAGTAAAAGATCTTCCAAGAAATTCATCTGAAATGTACATACAGGACTCATCGATTTTAATAATTGCCCCATCTACAGGTAGATTGAATGTATTGCATCCATCTATCCCTCCTAGGTAATTTTTACTGCCACAAACAGCTTGCTTTATCATTGCTTCCATACGTAGCTCAGTCGTGTTTAAGTTTCATGCATCAGATTTTTGACATGAAGCTGGAACATCAACAAAACGCTGCTGATGCTTGGCCTATAACCCTCTTATTAACATAAAGATTGCACACACTGTACTTTCACAGAAGATGAAAGGAGTGGACAGTGGTTTGGGGACCAGAGTGTGATTCTGACCACAGACAGTTAATGCGCTGCTCACTTCCTGCAGCCTGTTCTATTCTTTATTTTATTTCACACCTCAGTTCAGTTGGGGTGGAGCAGCGCTGTTTCTGTGGTTGATGTTCATGTGACCTTTTAGAACTTTGCTTTTTCTTTGCCTGTTATACGGTCCTTCATACACATAATTAGTTGCGTTTCATTGCTGATATTTCATAAAGATGACTTTTACTACATACGACCGATTGTATAGTATTATTATAGAATCTTTCAAAGAGATGAACTTGATCCCCACGTGAAATAAATGGAATGCAGGCAAAACATGATGGCCATATGAAGAAAATAATGATAATATTTTTCAGAACAGAGGTTCGAGGATCACAGTGTTTTACAATGCTCAAATAAACCTTAATACATTGATACACAAAATGAAACAATGTATGTAAAGGAAACAAATATTAATATGCATTCTTTCAAATATCTAAAACCAGACAGAAACTTAAATATGTGATCAATACAACAAGGCAATGTAAAATTAAGTACTAAAACACTGTTTTAAAAACATCTAGGACCTTACCTTTAAAAGTGACTTGAGTTTGGAGATTATAATCTGCGCAGACTATAATAAAATATGAGACTGTAATATCTTCAGACATGGGCCTGGAGGACTATGCAAAGGAGACACGCACACACACACACACACACATTATTTCAAGAATAAAATTTAGTCTCACAAAAGTTTAAATGATGGCAAAATCTATCATTTTCTTCAGGAATAGAGCACACCAGTAAATGCAGTTCATTTACAGTTCTGCCCATGTCATGAAGCCAAAGAAATCTACTCATCTCTGTTGCAGAGCTGTGAATAAACAGGAACTTCAGATAATTTCTATGCTCTACATTTCAAAAACAAATGAAAAAAGATTCTGATCATCCTAGAATCCCTAAACCAAATTCAAATTAAAATTCAAAATAACTTTATTTATCCGTTAGGAACATCATTTGTGTAAAAGCGTCAGTGCATGCTCAGCATATAACCGGACAAACGACAAACACAGATTATGCAACATACAAATGTAGCTTAAAACAGTTTAAGATGTCTGCCAAATGGGCATCTAAACAACTCATGTGATCTTGTGTATAAGATTTAGGTTCCCATTTCCTGTAACATATGTCTTTAATTTTTGCTTTCCCTGTCTAATGAGTTAAACAGGTTAAATCAAATCATAGTAATTCTAAATAGATTTTAGCTTCTGAAAGATATTGTAACCTCTGTAAACTGGCATTAATAAGCAGAACTGAAGTAACTAAATTGTTTACCTGAGGCAGAGAGAAGGGCTTACAAAAATACTGTTGAGGTTGTTTAGAGCATGGCTGCATCGGCCTGAACATATATATAAAAAAACATAACTTATATTATTGCCTTTTGTTTTTTAAGCCATAACCAAAATTCCACAAAATAAATCACTGATATTAAGCATTTAACAGATAGCATGGAAAGTAATAAAATAAAGAGTAACTTTCAGAAAACAATGATCTTTTTTTTGTTTTTATTATTTTATTATTATTATTTCTTTTTACATTATTTTAATTTTTAAAAAGCTAATTTACTGTTTTAACTAAAGCTCTGCATGTTTTTCCCACTGGTCACATAGCCACCTTTCAGCAGTGAGAGAGACTGATCTCCATTAGGATCACTAGATTAGCACAGAATAAAGCACTCGCTGTAATCTGTAGATCAGAGAACAACAACACTGTACTTAAATTTCTCCACTGTTTAAAAAAATGCAATAAATGTAAGCGTGCAAAAATCAAAGATTTTTTTTTTCTTCTCTCAACTTCTATCAAGGCACTCTTTTGAATCATATACATTATTTTACAACTCAATGAATCAATGTGTTAACAGCCATTAAGAAAAAAACAGGGCTAAATCATCCACTTACGCTGGTAGAGGAGGTGTGATCTTGACGGTTTTCAAATTGTCTGAAACGGCCCTGCTGACAGGCTCATATTTCTGAACATGGCAGACTGACTGTGATGAATGCAAAGATTTAATAATAATTGTTTCTATTTGTAAATATTATTTCATTTTACTTTAACCAGGAGAGTCTCATTCAGATTCAAAATCTCTTTTTCAAGATTGTCCTGGCCAAGACAGGCATTAGCTCATGCAGTTTAGCATTGTTGAAGAATGACAATATAAAATCAAATTATGGACAACAAAGATTATATTACAAGAATGCAACTTCACTGTGTAATTTGACATATTGGTACACAATAATGAATATAACACATTAAAGAGCTGCATGAGCATCACAGCTGTGTAAAATATGTTAACAGTAGTTTAAAAGCCAGAAAAAAGAGGGAACCATGATCCAATGCGAATGACAATATTTTGCTGCAGTAGCCTAGCCTATAACCCCCAGATCAACATAAAGATTTCACTTACTTTTGCAGAAGATAAAAGGAGCGGACAGGTGCAGTTATCTTTGTGAAAGTATCACGGCTCTGGTGCCTCAAAGCGGGTACTGTGAGGTGCCCCTGCTTGGCTCTTTTGTGCAGAGGAGTAGCGGGCGCGGCTGTGGGTGAAGCTGCCTAATTTCAGGCGAGCACCACCCTGACCAGAGACAGTTCAAGCGCTGCTCACTTCCTGCAGCCTGTTCTATTCTTTATTTTATTTCACATCTCAGTTCAGTGTCCTGAGGAGCAGCGCTGTTTCTGTGGTTGATGTTCATGTGACCTTTTAGAACTTTGGTTTGGCTTTGCCTGTTATACGGTCCTTCATGCACATAATTAGTTGCATTTCAATTCTGATATTTAATGAAGATGACTTTTACTACATACGACCTATTGTATAGTATTATTATAGTATCATTCACAGACATGAACTTGATCCCCACATGTGAACTAAATGGAATGCAGGCAAGACATGATGGCCATATGAAGAAAATAATGATAATATTTTTCAGAACAGAGGTTTGAGGTTCACAGTGCTGTACAATGCTCAAATAATCTGTAATACATTGATACACATAATAAAACAATGTATGTAAAGAAAACAAATTAAAATATGCATTCTTTCAAATATCTAAAACCAAACAGATACTTGAATTTGGGCTCAATACAACAAGGCGATGTAAAATGAAGTACTAAAACACTGTTTTAATAAAATCTAGGACCTTACTTTTAAAGTGACTTGAGTTTGGAGATTATAATCTGCGCAGACTATAATAAAATATGTGACTGTAATATCTTCAGACAGGGGTCTGGAGGACTATGCAAAGGAGATGCACACACACACACACACACACACACACACATTTTCAAGTATAAAATTTAGTTTCACAAAAGTTTAAATGATGGCAAAGCCTATTATTCTCCTCAGGAATAGAGCACACCAGTAAATGCAGTTCATTTACAGTTCTGCCCATGCCTTGAAGCCAAAGTAATTTACTCATCTCTGTTGCAGAGCTGAGCATAAACAGGAACTTAAGATAAATCATTTGTTCTATATTTCACAGCAGATGTGTGGTAAAAACAAATGTAAAAAGATTCTGCTCAGCCTAGAATCTCTAAACCAAATTCAAATTCAAAATAACTTTATCTGTTAGGAGCTTAATTTGTGTAAAAGCGTCAGTGCATACACAATACATAAACGGGCAAATGACAAACACAGATTAGACAACATACAAGTGTAGCTTAAAACAGTTTAAGATGTCCACCTATAGGGCATCTAAACAACGTATGTGATCTTGTATGTAAGATTTAGATTCTCATTTCCTGTAACACATGTCTTTAATTTTTTGCTTTCCCTGTCTAATGAGTTAAACGGGTTATATCAAATCATAGTAATTCTAAATAGATTTCAGCTTCCGATAGATAATGTAACCTCTGTAAACTGGCATTAATAAGCAGAACTGAAGTAGCTAAATTGTTTACCTGAGGCAGAGAGAAGGGCTTACAAAAATACTGTTGAGGTTGTTTCGGGCATGGCTGCATCGGCCTGAACATATATATAAAAAACATAACTTATATTATTGCCTTTTGTTTTTATAAGCCATAAACAGAATTCCACAAAAAATTCACTGATATTCAGTGTTTAACAGATAACATGGAAAGTAATAGAAGAAAGAGTTACTTTCAGTATGCAATGATATATGTATATATATATATATTTTTTTTTTTTTTTTTTTTTTTTTTACATAATTTTAATTTAAAGAAAGCTAATTTACTGTTTTAACGAATGCTGTGCATGTTTTCCCCACTGGTCACATAGCCACCTTTCAGCAGTGAGAGAGACTGATCTCCATTAGGATCACTAGATTAGCACAGAATAAAGCACTCGCTGTAATCCGTAGATCAGTGAACAACAACACTGTACTTAAATTTTTTTACTGTTTATAAAAATGCAACAAATTGAAGCGTGCAAAAATCAAAGATGTCTTCTCTCAACTACTATCAAGGCTCTCTATTGAATCATATACATTATTTTACAACTCGATGAATCAATGTGTTAACAGCCATTAAGAAAAAAACAGGGCTAAATCATCCACTTACGCTGGTAGAGGAGGTGTGATCTTAACGGTTTTCAAACTGTCTGAAACGGCCCTGCTGACAGGCTCATATTTCTGAACATGGCAGACTGACTGTGATGTATGCAAAGCTTGAAGAATAATTGTTTCTATTTGTAAATATTATTACATTTTTATTTAACCAAGAGATTATTGTTGAAATGAAAATTCTCTTTTTCAAGAGTGTCCTGGCTAAGACAGGTAGCAGCTCATGCAGTTTAGCATGGTTGCAGAATGGCAATATAAAATCAAATTATAGACAACAAAGATTATTTTACAAGAATGCAACTTTACTGTGTAATTTGATATATTGGTACACAATGATGAATATAAAAACATTAAAGAGCTACATGAGCATCACAGCTGTGTAAAATATGTTAACAGTAGCTTAAAAGCCAGAAAATAGAGGGAACCATGTTCCAATGCAAATGGCTACGTATTGCTGCAGTAGCCTAGCCTATGACCCCCAGATCAACATATAGATTGCACTTGCTTTCGCAGATTTCAAAGATAAAAGGAGCGGACAGTTGTATTTATCTTTGTGAAAGTATCACAGCTTTGGGGCCCCAAAGCGGGTACTGTGAGGTGCCCCTGCTTGGCTCTTTTGTGCAGAGGAGTAGCGGGCGCGGCTTTGGGTGAAGCTGCCTTCCAGACCTGAGCCACCCTGACCACAGACAGTTAATGTGCTGCTCACTTCCTTCAGCCTGTTCTATTCTTTATTTTATTTCACACCTCAGTTCAGTGTCTGGTGAAGCAGCGCTGTTTCTGTGGTTGATGTTCATGTGACCTTTTAGATCTTTGGTTTTGCTTTGCCTGTTATACGGTCCTTCATGCACATAATTAGTTACATTTCAATGCTTATACTTCATGAAGATGATTTTTACTACATACAGCCGATTGGATTATTGTATCTTTCACATTTCACAGAAATGAAATAGATGCCCACACATGAATAAAATGGAATTCATATGAATATTATTTAATTTGTTTATTTTATTTTATTTTATTTTATTTGGGGGGGCGGCGTTTGCAGGCAAAACATGATGGCCATGTAAAGAAAATAATGATAATCTTTATCAAAAAAGAGGTTCAAGGTTCACAGTGCTTTACAATGCTCAAATAAATCATAATATATTGATAGACATAATAAAACAATGTATGTAAAGAAAACAAACACAAAGATACATTATTTCAAATAGCTAAACAGACAGAAAGTAAAAATGGGGTCAATACAACGGCAATGTAAAATGTAAAGCTAAAACACTGTTTTAAAAGATGTTGGACCTTGCTTTTAAAAGTTACCAAGAGTTTGGAGATTACAATCTGCATTAATCTGCATTATAATCTTTCGATTCAACGTGAGAGAGTACATGCGCATGTACATGAGTTATGAGCGTGTGTGTAACAGAGTTATATAAACGTGTAACGGTGTCACAGGAGCATGTATGCAGCAGGGTTACATGAACATGCATGTTACAGCAGGGTTACAGGAACATGCATGTTGCAGCAGGGTTACATGAACATGCATGTTGCAGCAGGGTTACATGAACATGCATGTTGCAGCAGGGTTACAGTACTCTGGGAAAAATCCTCCACCAACAGCTTTATAAGATGGATAAACTAGCAGAAACAGACAGCAGTTCTGTAAAGTTAAAGACAAAAAGAGACTCTTTCACCCTGATCTCCATCATTTCTCATTCTCTGCAGATTCTCTCCTCTGTGTGTTTTAATCCCACACTGAGGCCTCGCCAGCTCTCTGAAGCACAGAGTTTGGGTCGCTGGCTGCGTTTGTCACTCTCTGAAGGCTCTGCTCTGAGGTGAGACACAGGAAGAGACTCAGTCACACATAAGTGCGCCTCCAGTTGCACTGTTAAAAGGGAGCCAGAGTGGCCACACAGCCCCTTGCATTCCCTATCCACTCTGTTGTCCCAAAAAACAGATTCCTCTGTTGACTTAGTGGATTATATATCACAGAATCACTTGAAGGTTTTACATTGAAGAAGTATAATTTTTTACATGTCAATTAAATCACAGTTAAATATGAGTTAGGTGTGTAGACCCCAAAATGTATAAACTACAATCAAAATGGTGGAGATGTACTCTATGAGGTATAAACCAAAAAGAAGCAAATAGCTTGCATTGTATATGAACTACAAACATGAAAATTTATGTCAAATACAAACATGTGTGCACAGAGTCACTGAGATGTGTTCCCATTGGGAAGGGATGAACAAGTTACCAGAGACCTCTAACATAAGTTTAATATGTCCCTGGTGCATCTGTTGAAGCTTTAGTTTGTCCATTTTAGTGGGATCTTAAATTTTAACAGTATGCTTAACTGTTCCATACGGGAACTGAGGTCACTTGGTCTGAAAATGAAAAGAGCCTCATACTGGTTGGGTGGGTTCAGGCAGGTGACTATAGCCTTCCCTGGACTCCAACCAAAACTGACCTTCATCCCTATTCATAGAGTAAGAGAACTGATCTCAGATCATGTTTCCTCTCTTCATGGTAAATGGTAAATGGACTGCATTTATATAGCGCTTTTATCCAAAGCGCTTTACAATTGATGCCTCTCATTCGCCAGAGCAGTTAGGGGTTAGGTGTCTTGCTCAAGGACACTTCGACATGCCCAGGGTGGGGTTTGAACCGGCAACCCTCCGATTGCCAGACAACCGGTCTTACCTCCAGAGCCATGTCGCCCCTTCTTCATATCCAAGCTTTATCCATAATGGCCTAAAGGCAAAACTGATCCTAGATCAGACCTATTCTCTGAGACGGTTTATGAACCATAGAGTTGTGCTTGGAGGTTCTGGGCAAGTGAGTCATGCTTTCTAATCTGGATGATGGTTCCTGTGATCCAGGCCATACACTGTAGTGAGTGATACTATGACTCAGATACTATGACTCCAGGGGTGAGAAAGTAAAGCCCTGCCATGTGTTTCTTCTGCCCATGAACTCATCCAGCTGATTTCACTAATTAGTTATTGCTCCTGGCTGAAGAGTTGTGCTAATGAGCAAATCCTGGTGATTGGAACAAAATATTTGGGGACGACTTTTACTTTCTCTCTGCTCTGACTACCACAATAAGATTGCATAGTTTATGGGATTATTCCTGTCATTCAAATGACATAGGCCTAGTCAGCAAATCCACAACTTAAAACATAGAGTAACAGCATCTCAGAATCTTGAGATCAATGAACACATCAATTAATAATAAATTCTGGTCCTACCTTGTACTGTGACCAGCAGAGCAGAAGCATTCTGAGCTCCAAGTCTGTTCTGTGCCTCACAGTCGTACTGTCCTCTGTTCCAGGATCCAAAGTTAGAAAAGTTAAAACTCTGTCCTGATCCTGCCTGCCAGGATCCATTGTCATTCTTCTTAAACCAGGTGTAGTTCTGCACTGGTGGGTTGGCATCACTGCTGCAGCTCAGAGTCACTGAACTGCCCTCCACTATTTCACCAGAGGGCCTCACTGATACTGAGGTGTTGTTGGGAGCATCTAAAATCAATAGAGAAATGTGTTCAATTCCATATAATTTCTCAATCTCTGTGATTTGTCTCAAATAGATTCAGAACCATTTATTGCAAAGGAAAGTTTATAATGAAGCTGAAATATCACACTGCAAATGCTTTCTTTGTTTGGAAATGAGTAGAATATACTGCATCCTTTTATGGGGATTGGTAAATGGCCTTGAGACACAGGTTAAAAAAGCTTTCAATAATGACAGCAGCATTTAGATAAGAAATTTTATTTAGCACTATTTAGAAAGCTTAAAATAGAAAAAGAAACACACAATCCTGTATGCATGGTTTATTAAGAGTAACTATTATTTGGTGTAAAACATCTACAGTACATACGGTATGTTTGCTTGGCCTGTGCAAACTCAGAATGACTACTCGTTTAACTTATGACATGTTCGTATCATCTGGCTTACTCATCATGTTAAATCAATTATATCTTTATTAGATTTTCCCTCCACTGGCCAGTGTGTCTGCTTTACTCTGTGTCTTACTGCTGTGAAGTTACCCAAAGACACTGAGGAGATCCTGACTCTCTGTTCTCTGTGTTTGATGCTGAGATGCACTGATATACTCACACTGCATATCAAGACGTTTAGGAGAGATGCTTGTCCCAATCCCATTCCCTGCCTAACAGGTATATTCTCCTGCATCCTGCAGTGTGATGTTTTTAATGGTGTAACTGTCCTCTAGTCCTCCTGTCTCTGAGGATACAGCTCTATTATTCTTATACCAGGCGTAGCTCTGCACTGGTGGGTTGGCATCACTGCTGCAGGTCAGAGTCACTGAACTGCCCTCCACTATTTCACCAGAGGGGCGCACTGATAATAAGATGCTCTTAGGAGGATCTGAAAGAGGAATTAACAGGTCCTGCAGATTTATATAGATCTCACACTTACCTCAGTTAAAGTATGTTTCCTTTTCCTAAATGTTTCCAATACATCATTTTGCTTGACTGCTATTATTGCAATGCCATCTTTCTTTCAATTTTTAGAATTAACGTAATCCGATATCGTTTCTAAACATAATAACTTCCATTTCCTAATCATTATCTGCAGGTTGCTCTTCTGCCCAGTTCTCATGTCTTTTATCGGTACATTAAAATACAACTGCATCATCGCTTTTTCAAAATGAGTAACAAATGAGACTCAGTAAAGTGAAATAAATGAGTTTGTCCTCAAATACTCACAGAGAGTCACTGCTGGGGACAGGAGATTATTATGAGCTCTTACTGCAGAGGAGTAGCTGCCTGCATCTCCACTGCTGGCTTTGAACTGAAGGTAGTTATGATTTTGATATTTCTGGGCGGTGTAAAACAGAGATTGTCCATTCTTGAGTTATTCAACAGAATTCCACATTGTACTGCACCGACAATAAATGTATGAATGCATATTACTGTAAATGGTCCAGTATTTCATTTCAATTAAAGATTGAAGTCAACTGAGACCCCAAAACCTCAATCTGTCTGATAATGGAATGCTTGTTCTCTTGGTTCTTGTGCATAAATGAATGTAAAATACACAAATGTGACCTCAAACACTCACATCTCACACTGAGAGTCACGGCGGGGGAAACAAGATGCTGATTGCCTCTTACAGCACAGGAGTGCCTGCCCGTATCGTCACGTCTGAATTTAAGGATTCTATAGGACTGGTAGAACCTGGAGTCTTCAGTCAGAAGCTGCACATTCTTGTACCAAATGAAGCTGTTGCTCTCAGTCAGGTGAGTGCAGGTTGCTCTACAGGTCAGTCTCTCCCCCTGACACTGTTCAGAATTTATATCCACCTTCAAACCTGAGTGGGTTAAAAAAGAAAACAGAATGTAACTCAACACACTTCTATTCTACATTAGAAAATCCAGCAAGGTGATAAAAATGATTTTTTTAATGGACATAATGTGCACTAATAATATCAATAACACAAGGAAACATGAGCAGAAAGTTGATGGTCACTAGGAGGATTAGGGCCATGCATTGCTTGTGCCAAAATGCTTTTTTTGTTATTTTTGCACAGTGGTGGTAAGTAACTAATTACATGTACTTTGTTACTGTACTTATGTAGGATATTGGAAACATTGTACTTTTGCTGAGTATGAACAATATTGGCAACTTTCACTTTCTGCTACACTACATCGATAAAGAAATTATGTACTTTTTACTCAAATGCATTTCCATTGACAACTGCCGTTACTTGTTACATTTCGTACAGTTGGTCGTCACCGAATTTTCTCTGCATTGGCTGGCATAACGTGGTGAAAACATGCAGTCATTTCCCACTCTTTTAAAAAATATCTGGTGGCTGATAAAGGGTGATACCGCCATCTACAGGGCATTGTATTATCTCATAAAAAACACATTTTCAGTGTACATGAATGCTAAGTTACTCACACATACAAAGCACTGTCTAAAAGTCATGCATTCAAACTGGCTAAATCTAGGCGATTAAAAGTATTGATATCAAAATGACGCCAGGTTACTGTACTACAAACTATATATCTTTCCTCACCGAAATTAAAGAAGCTGTATTCCAAAGCAATGCTACCCAATGTTTTCTTAACAAAGAAGGCACATGACAATTCAGACATGCCTGCCCCTTTTTTAAACTGGCAATGTAGCACCTTACGCCTTTGCACTATACAGAGATGTAAGATGTTGTGCTTGGACATCATGGTTGGACAGACGAATCCTCTTCCTGGGCTTTGTAAAATCTGTCTTACATTACATTGTTATGAAGTATTCGGTTGTCATTCCATTTTAAATTACTACCGCTGGTTTTGCGATAGGGGATGAATACCGCATGGGAGCCCCCTGGTGGCCACGGGGGCCCTAAGCAGCCGCTTAGTTCGCTTATGCCTCGGGCCGGCCCTGCATGCATTATTTCCCAGTAAAACAGAAGGTGGGCAGACACTCACATTTCACATTGACTGCAGGGGAAGTGACTCCTCCTGTAGCACAGGAGTACAGATCTGTATCATCAGTGCTGGCTACATTGAGGGAGTATTTATACTCATAGGGCACAACTTTTTCATTCTTGTACCAGGTAAAGGTTGCGGTGCCTCTCAAAGTGCAGGTGCTGCTACAGGTCAGTGTTACACTCTGTGCCTCAATCTCTGTCACTTTCACCTGAAGACCTGCACACAAGAATCAACATGATAAATAGACCATTCTGTTTCTATTAGAAAATGATTAGGAGTATTGCCAGTTCACAGTATATAAAGCAAGTTTAGAATTACCTGTAACTGTCAATGAGACTCCAGGATGACCGGTATATTTTCCACCATAACGGTCGGTCAGGAACTTGAAGCGATATATTGCTGTATGAATGTTCTCTGCACTGTGTGAGATGTGGGATATGAGTAAGTGCAGCTCATGTCTACTGAAGACCCCTTTAAGGCACAGATTCTCTCAGGGGTGTAAGTCACTCCCCATCCCCTCTGGCTCAGAACACCTGAAAAATACACACACACACACGCGCACGGGCGCACACACACATACACACACACGCACATCCACACACACATACACACGCAGACACACACATGCACATGTATACATATACACACACACACGCACACACATACACACAAACACAAGTATACATACACACACACACACACATGCGCACACATATGCAAATGCACGCACACACACACACACACAAATTCACGCATGCAAACACTCACACACACAAACACACTGCTCAGAAATCCTTTAAAACACAGATGTGTTGGCAACATGACAGCTAAGGGATACAATTAACAAAACTTTAAAACAAGTGCACCTAACTTCTCCAAAACTATGGAACATCAATAATTGTACTTGTATTTCAATACTAACTTATGTCAGTAGATGGCAGTAGCCTCCGATCAATGTGAGATTCGCAGGTACAGGAAGTCTTGCTTAGTAGCTAGCTTTGCTAGAATGTAGTAGCAAACCAAGCTAGTTATGAGCGAGTGTCTGCGTATACCGTTGGCTGAAAACTGTTATGTTTTGCTTACAGTGAAAACAAACTGGTTTTAATTTAAACGTGCCACAGATATTTATATCATGCCTCTGTCTCAGTTTCAATGCTGAGTATGAAGAGGAACTTCATCTTATCAGTTTTATCTTATATCCCCTCTCTTCTCAGATGAGCGATGTTGCACTACTCTAAACTAATGTACTGTAGAACATTATTTTATATTAATTATATACATTCTTTAATGTATTTTAACTGCATTCACTTTTGTTGCTTCTGATTGAGTTTATGAAGGGAGACTAATGAATAGTAACACATGCTGATAAATACTGTATATGTAGACTGAAACATCAGAACAACATTTGGAAAAAAAACATACAAACAATTTACCTGACGCAGAGAGAACGATTACCAACAAGGTATTGAAGAGCATGGCTGCATCAGATTGAAAATATTTATCCAAATACACATATACAGGTCTTGATTATTATTTACACTGTGAAAATGAACAGTAGAAATAGAGACTCTCAGAGTATTCTATTTATTAGCAAAAATACCAGACTAACAAATACTACACAAGAGCACACAGTGAGTTTGTGTTGCTAATGTCCCTAAATACTCCTTTTTTATGAAGAGCTCACACAGTCCAGACAGCAAAGACTCAGACAGGATGTTACTTGACAATTGATATTTGTATGGAAGAAACAACAATCATTTCTAGTCTGAAAATACATTTTATTTTTTGATTTATCCCAGTTCAATCTTCTTGCACCACAAAATATTGTGACGTAGTTTTGGCTAAATGAAATAATATGATAATGCACTTACCAGGAGAGAGTTCTGATTTGGCCTCAGTGCTTTGCTAATGAGCCATTAGTATTAAACAGCCTTACAGACAGAGCAGTGTGGCTGAATGTGACTGCAAAGGAAGTGCTTCACACTAAATATAAAAGTAGAATGTGCTGTTGCAGAACTGACTCACTTCCCCTTTTTTCCTAAAAGTCATGCACATTTGAGATTTTATCAGAAAAACGGTTGAAGAAAATGAACACAGTCGTTTGCTTTGTGTCTGGACTGGACCAGTAGTGCCTTTTAAAAAAGACTGGGTAATTCTCATTTCTCACGCCCCACTGTGTCATTGAAATTGAGATAAATGAAGATTTAAATATCAATATCAATGAGAACGGCTGTTCTTCATCAGAATCATTTGTAACTATGTTTATGTTTGCATATTACGCTTATAAAATAAACATAACAATTATGTTTACAAAAATGATTCCAGATATTAATCATTCTGACATAAATGGAGTAATGAAGGCAAACTTTGCATTTTTAAGTATTCCTGAATACACATGCCCTTGCAGACAGATATAATCACACACACACACACACACACACACACACACATAAATAAGCACATGTATCAATTTAGCAGAGACCTTTCTTCCATTCACAGATGTCAAAATAACAGTCATTGTTTCTGTTCAAAATATAGATATATGTCAGTACATCTGTGTCTAGCAAAATGACCATTATATTCATGAGATATAAAAAAGCAATAACGAATAAAAATCCAGCTTCCAGCTGCATGTGCATGACTGAACTGAAACATCTGTGACTGCATTGGCAAAGTGCACTAAAGCTACCAGCAGTAAGCTAGTTAGTTAACTAGTTATCTACTAGTTATCTGCTAACTGTTGCTAAGGCCTGAGGCTTGGCCTATTCCAGTACATGTACAGTATAACCAGTCTGTAAAATCAGCAGAGATTAATTTTAATGAGACTGTAAAAGGTGTGATAGGCATCAGGCACAGGTAAACACATATACTTCAGGAGCCCCATGCAAAATCCATTACCTAAACCAGATTATTTAATTCAGTTTAGTAAAAGATCTTGCAAGAAATTGATCTGAAACGCTCATACAGGACTCACATACTGCAGTAATAGTGCCATCTACAGGCAAACAAAATGCACTGCATTCATCTCTCCTCCTGAGGTTAATTTCACTGCCACAAACAGCAAGTGTGACCTACATGAATCTGGGTGTTACAGATTCTTTTTTTTTCTTTTCTTTTTTTTTCAGTTTTTTAAAGATATTTTATATACATATATATATATTATATATATATATATATATATATATATATATATATATATATATAAATTAGCCTTTTCTCATTTGGAAATCCTGCAGACCCTGTGAGATGTTTTTTTTTAAAGGTCAGAGGGTCAAAGGCCCATTTAGTGCTGTACCTGCACATGTTCTATTCCATCAACAGAACTCAGGGGGTAACACCTACAGTACATGGTCTACTCACAAAATTCTTCAAGCATATGTTTTTTTGTTTGTTTCATTGAATGATTGGTTAAAAAATTAATGGTACGCTCTAACGTTTCGTCATACAAAAACCGAAAAAAAAAAAAAAATGAACACTATGAATGTGAAGAACAAATTTAAATTATGTGAGTTTACACTCTACACGGGATCAGTTCAGTAATAAGCATAATATAATCACAAAATGTGCACAAGAATGTCTGTAATAGTAAATGTTATACAAGTATTAATAAAAATAATAATAATAATCTTTGAATTACATATAAAGCCCATTTCTCCAGTATATTTGGCCAACGAATACATTCAGCAATGATAATGGCTTTCAGGTACCAACATCATGATAATACTTTGTGTACAATATGAAGACATGAGCTGTTATGCATGTAAATGTTGATAGAATGCCAAAGGAATGATCCATTCTGGGTACATCTTTGCAGACTCCAATAACCACAGTCATCCTGGTCATGTGACAAAGGCACAGCATGTGACCTGAGTTCATGAGGAGAGTTTATGTTCACTGGTTTTAATAAATACTCTAAAATGTATCATCCAGTGAAGGAAATTTTTGGTTCATACCGCCTTACTTTGCAGACAATCTGTTGTTCAAGAAAAAACTCACACATTCAAAAGAAATGTTCAAATTTACACTGAATAACCAGCATTGGTCCACAGTTTATGAAGCAAGATATCTTCCTGGTTTATTTTCACATGTCCAGTTTTCGAAGTGTGCTGTAGAGAACACAGTCTTCCTTTACGGATGGGGCTGGTGACCTGCATGGAGAAAACAGCGCATTTGGACTCTATTAAAGTCACAGACATTCTCATTCTCATTTAAGCCAATCCTGCCTGAGCCTTTATCACATTTAGACACACCTTGCAACATGAAGCACAAGCAGAAGCTTTAGCCACAGAACAGTTATCTGGAATTTTGGAAAACATTACATCACTGTGATGTCACACAGCAAGGAGATTAAAAGAGAAGAAAGTTGACAAGCAGAACAAACCAAATGATGAATCTAGATCAGCGGAACATCCAGTCCTCGTGTTACCACATTCTTCTTTTTGACCAGGCAGAGAAGTTCTTAGCAAAGCAGCAGCGAGAGATTACAACATTTTAAAATACTTGAACTGGGCTTTGGGACTGCAACAAACAAATAACCAAAATATAGAATTAGTGTGCATCAAGCCAACACCCGGTCCTACAAACACATAAATAGGCCTATATAAACTGTTACAGATGTACTGAGAAGTACTGGAATCTCAGAAATGCTCATTTGTATTTTTGTTTCCAGGGTTTGTTTTGTACATGCTTACATGACCAAGTGTTATGGATGCACATTTTTTGGCTACCATTCATCTCTAATATTGTACACGCTGATGTAAATGTCACACATCTACTATGGTTAGAATCTAAATACTTCTTTGTGTTTTTGTTTCCAACATAAATCACAGCACAACCATCTCAGCTCTCCCCAGTGAGACACTCTGGTCTATTATCCAGTGAGAAACTCTGGTCTATCCAGAGAGACACTCTGGTCTATGCAGTGAGACACTCTGGTCAATCCAGTGAGACGCTCTGGTCTATCCAGTGAGACGCTCTGGTCTATCCAGTGAGACGCTCTGGTTGTGGGTGTTAGTGGGCTGAACAGAGGAGTAGAGGGGAACTTCACCGTCGTCTCTGTCCGTACCCTGTGTTCCAGTGTGACTCATTGCCATCTCTGAGAAGTTGCCATCAATGGGACTTTTATTCCCCTGCAGGGTAAAGAAAAGAGGCAGGAGAAGGTTGGGAAAGTTTCACAGAAAGGTCCTGTTCATTTCAGTGAGCTTTTCAGAGCTGGAGTGAGCTACTCGCCCCCATTAATGACAAAACATCAATTTAACCTGATATAAAAAAAATCAGCTAATGAATCAATGTTTTATTTTCAAATACATGCCATCAGCAGTTCAATATCGACTGAACCAGACATACAAACTTAATACACTTAATACGATTTCTTGTCTCTAACATGACCTGTTTTACAGTGGGTTTGCATAAAATTTTGGAAAGATTGCATTCTGAAGTACTTCTTTCATTCCAAAGCATATATTTGCAATAACCTGTAGCAATAAACCACCATCACAACAATAATCTGTGTGTATTTATTCACTGGAAACAGGTGAATACAACACATACAGTAAAAGTCACTCTCCCTGGCTCTCTATGCAATGCACAGATAATTACATGCGCATAAGCAGTATTGTACTGTGTAACGTTACTGTCACATACTGCAACCCCTTTTGAGAAAATGAAACTGTTCTTAACAGGGGAATACACATAATAAACTCCTGAAATATTTCCGTTAAGCATGTCAACACACATAGAAGATCATAACCTCATTCTGTAAATCTGTACATAATCTAATAAACCTTCAAGGTCACATGGCACACACTGCTATGCTTTCTACTTATTTGTAAGAAAGTTTTATTTATTTATTTAGGATCCCCATTAGCAATACACAGGTGCTATATAAATAAATAAATCATGTCTCATGATTACTGTTATAAAGCATTATGAGTATTAATCAATCTTCATAACTCTAATTATACTGTATTATGAGCATATTATAATGCATTATAAGTATATAATGCATTATAGACAGGCATCATAGACAGTGTTAACCAAATTTCCGTTTTTGCTTAAAGAATGCATTATGCATTATCAAAATTATATTACATCCGTAGATAAATACATGTATGCATATATGTAGACTGATTTCATTAACTCACCTGCCTGTCCCCTTCTGTCTCATTTGTTGATTTTCTCCTCCTGATTATTCAGAGAAGAAAGAAAAATAAAAAGTAAATCTACCTTCAGACAAATCTTTAAACAGCCCCCTCTTGTATAAACAGCATTTTGCTTTTGTTTGAATGATGTGTATTGCTGAGGCAATAGTGCCCATGTATGTGTATATTTTTTATTGTTCAGATGTCAATTGGTTACAGGAAATGAGCCTGAGTTATAAGAGGTTTCTTCCGGCCCAGTAAATGTAGTTCTGCTTTATTCAAATCAACACTGGATCTCATGGGCAAATTGATGCTCTTGACAAGACTTTGTTATGGTCTGTAACTGTCCACATGATTCATATTAAGAACAAGCTTTAAGGGGATTCTGTTACCCCATCATACAGGTTTGATATTAAACTTATTGGGACACTAAAACACATCAGTCAGAGTTTATAAAATTGACATCTCAATAAAACAAAATGTCCAATAATGCAGTGGTCTAAGCACTAATCAGACATTAGAGAGGGGATATGGCATCAGAATGATGTAACGTAGCTAAAGCTTGAAAAAAACATTCCACAAAAATGTACACTCGTTTTAAACTATGAGTCTAAATCAGACATACAGTAATTCACACTGGATTGACTACAAACCGACTCATTTACAACCACGTACCTCAGGCACACACCCAGAAACACAAGAGCCAAAATTTCAGCCACTCCCACAGCTGCAGCCACGATCAGTGACTGACCTCCTAAGCAAAGTCAGAGAGATGTAGCCCTGTCAGTTATGATATAGCAGTGTTCATTTCACAACATGCCTCACCAAGGTCCTTAAGGCAAAAGTTTATAAATATTTAAATATGTCAGGAGGTAGCCTGACGGCTGTGCCTGATTCACTGGGGGATTGGTTATTGGAGTCTGGGTGCACATTCAGATCGGGGCCTAAGCCGATTCGCCGGTCGCGGGAGTTGGGGGCGTGGCACAGCTGTTTTGTGTTTGGTCCTAACAGCCTTGCAGGGATAAGAAGGCAGGTGAGAGGGAGAACACGAGAGACGCCGGGGAGGGTGTTTGGTTCCTCGGAAGAGGATTTTTCCTTTTTTTTCTTTTCTTTAAGTTAGTTTAAGTTTGTTGGGTTGGGTTGGGTTTCCGTTTCTTTGGTTATTATTTCTGTTTCTCTTTGTTTGAGCTGTCTCCCGTCCTTGGTGGTGGGCTGGCGGTCCCGGACGCTGCACTGGTGCCACGAGGAGCGAGCTGCGCCCAGACCAAGCGGAAAACGTGGTGGGATCCGGGGAGGAGCGGCGCTGTGCAGAGCCGGACTGGTCCTGTGGCAAGGACACTGCGCTACGTCAGCCAGGACCAACGCCGCGAGGGGAGACTCTGGACAAGCCCTGACGAGGGCGGAGGAACAGTGAGTCTCCCACTCCGAGACTGTAAAGCGCGGACCAGGACCGGAGCCGGCGCCGACTCACTCTCCAGCTACAGGGCGCAGCAGGGACTGCGTGGTAACCAGTGGAACTTCAAGAACCTACAGCGGACGGCAGAGTGGGCCGGGGCGCCACCCAGCAGACTAGAGACTGACGTGGACAGTGGGAGACAGCAGACCTTTGGGGGTTTGATTTATTTTTTTTATTTTATTTTTTTTTTGGATGTAGAGTGGCCCAGCAGTGAGGTGTGGGCCAGCTACATCCTTTCTTTGATTTGGCTGATTGTTTGTGGTGTGCGTGTGGGAGTGAGAGGTGTGAGTGTGCGTGAGACCCCGCCTGTGTTAGTGGCTCCCCCCGTGAGACGGCAGGGTGAGGTCTCCCCCCTCCGGCAGCGGGGCTGAGGCGCAGGGGGGCCAGAGTGGGTACACTGTTTTTTTGCTGAGTGTGGGCACGTGTGAGGGGAACCCCAGCGGCATAAAAGTGTGTGGTGTGTGAGGGGTGTTGCTCTTACCTGCGTCGGGGGCTCCGTGGAAGGGAAGGGGAGGGCCAGAGTGGAAGTGTTAGAGGAAGCCGGGGGGAAGAAGGAAGGGCGGGGTTGGTGCGAGATTGTGGCGTGCTCTGTTTTATGAATTAATTGTTAAATAAAAGTTTCCCTTTTACCTGCCTTGTCCTGATCTCCTGGTGGTGGGTGGGTTCCTGGGAAAAAAAAACATTGTTAGGTGGCCGGAGGCAGCGTGGGGCTGCTCCTGACGCCCGACAAATTTGGCGTAATCGACAGGATCCACCCAGGTATACCACCAGGCTATGGACGCACAGGAGGCAGCTGCTGCCGTGCCCCCACGGGGCGGCTACGGTGGGGTCGCTATGCCCTGGTTTGTGTGTGCCCCATGGGTCCCCAGGTTCTCCGGTGATGAAGGCACAGCCAAGTATGGGGAGTGGCGGGCTCAGGTACAGGCTATGCTCCGGGCGCAGGGCCTCACGGAAATCCAACAGGCTGATTTCATTGTGGGGGCTCTGGATGGGCGCGCCCGGCGGGAGGTGCTGCTGGTGCCGGCTGAGCGGCGGAACACGGCGGCCCTGGTGTGGGCCCTGTTGGAGGAGATCTTTGGTCGCCCTGTCCCCCTGGCCGTGGCCCGCTCCCGCTTTTTCCAGTGCCACCAGGGCTCGGAGGAGTCCCTGGAGGTGTACCTCCTGCGGCTGCGGGAGCTTCATGCGAGGTGGCGGGCCCGGGAGCCTGGGGACGAAGGGGCGGATGATGTCATCATCCGAGATCAGTTCCTCCTGGGCCTACGGAGGGGCCCCGTGCAACAGGAGCTCCAGCGACAGGTGCGGCGCCGCCCGGCTTCCACCTTTTCCGAGGTGAGCCGGGAGGCCCGGGAGCTGGAGTTGGAACAGCGGGGGGACGAGGGGGCAGCATGTTTTGTTTCTCATTCTAATCCATCTAGGGCACTGGAGGTTCCAGCGCCGGTCATGGACGTGGAGCGGTGGAAGGAGGAGGTGCGGGCAGAGCTGCGGCAGGAGCTCCAGGACCAGATGACAACCCTGGGGAAGACCCTCCTTTCAGAGATCCAGCAGCAGCTGTCGCGGGCCCCATTCCCCCAGACGGTGGGCGAGGCGGCGCAGCAGGAGCGGGGTCCTGTGGGGGCCAGGCTTGGGCGGAGGTCGGGCCGGTTCCAATGGGACACTGCGGGTCAACCGGTCTGTGTGGAGTGTGGGCAGGCCGGCCATATGCAGCGAGACTGCCCCCAGCGGGCGCCGTTAAACTCCCGACCCCGTCCGCAGTAGGGCGTGCGGGCGGGGTGCAACAGCAGGGAGATAGTAATTGCCCGCCGTCTGCAGCAATGCTGGGGGTTTGCCCTGAGGTGATGGTAGAAGCTGGGGGGGTGAAAGTGCCGTGCACCCTGGATACGGGCTCGCAGGTCACCCTGTTTAGCGAGGGGTTTTTCCGGCGATGGTTTGGCGATCTACCGGTGCGGGACACCACTAACCTAGAGTGGCTAACCCTCCGGGCGGCCAACGGGTTAGATATCCCATTTGTGGGCTATGCCCTCATGGATTTTGTGGTCGGGGGCGTGAAGGTTCCGGGGAAGGGGGTGATCGTCGTTCGTGATCAATGCCTGGGGTCAAACAACGCAATCCTAGGCATGAACGTGATCGCCCACTGCTGGGAGGAAGTGGTTAGGGGTGTGCAGCCCGGCTCTCTGACCTTTTCTGCCTCTCACCAGGGTCGGGCACGCCGGGCGTGGGATCGAGCCTTCGCCGCCTGTCGCCGGGTACGGTCCCGGGCGATGGCCCCACTGGAGGGTGTGGTACGTTTGACCCGGGGGGCGGATACGGAGGTCCCAGCGTGCTCCGAGGTGGTGCAGTGGCTACCGGTGGAGGGGTGGGAGAAGGTGGATGGGGAGATTTGTTTAATAGAGGGGGTGGTGGATGGAGGTGAGTGGCAAGTGGGCCGGGCTGTGGTCCGCGTGCGGGGGGGGAAGATCCCCCTCCGCGTGATTAACGTACACCCCTACCCTCTCTCCCTACCCAGGCGGCGCCCCCTGGCCACAGTGTCCCGCATTACCCCCTCGCAGATACAGGGTGAGCGTGACCTGGTGCTGCGGACCCCCCGACCGGGGGAAGTAGAGGTGGATGTGCGAACCGCGCAGGCGCCCTTAGGGGTAGGGAGCCCTCTGCCTTCTCCAGAGTTGGAGGGCCTCACCCCAGAGCAGCAAAATCGGGCTCGGGGCCTGTTGGAACGGTGGGCGGGGGTGTTCGCAGCACATGAGGAGGACTTTGGCCGGACCGAGGTGGTGTACCACCAGATACCGACTGGGAATGCTCCCCCTTGTCGGGAGCGGTATCGCCCTCTTCCCCCAGGTCTGTACCCGGAGCTGCGGTCCTTGGTGCAGGGGATGCTGGAGAGCGGGGTGATCACAGAGTTCCAGTCCTTGGGCCGCGCCAGTGGTCCTGGTCCGGAAGAAGGACGGTGCCTGGCGGTTCTGCGTGGACTACCGTCGCCTGAATGCGACCACCCATAAGGACGCCTACCCGCTCCCCAGAATCGAGGAATCGCTCACGGGGATGAAACGGGCGGAGTGGTTCTCGACCCTGGATTTGGCAAGCGGGTATTGGCAGGTGGCGGTGGACCCGCGGGACCGCGAGAAAACCGCTTTTGCCACACCCCTCGGGCTCTTCCAGTTCGAGCGGATGCCGTTCGGCCTGTGCAATGCTCCTGCCACATTCCAGAGGTTGATGCAGAGGTGTCTGGGGGACCTGGTACATAATTCCCTTTTAATATATCTGGATGATATTGTGGTCTTTTCCCCAGACTTTGAAGATCATCTGCATCACCTGGAGGCAGTGTTCGAGCGGCTGGGCCGGTACGGGCTGAAGCTCCAGCCCCAGAAGTGTCGCTTCTTCCAGAGGGAGGTGCGGTACCTGGGGCATGTGGTGAGCTCGAGGGGGGTGGCTACGGACCCGGACAAAACGGCTGCGGTCCAGGACTGGCCAGCCCCCGAGACGGTGCGGCAAGTGAGATCATTCCTCGGGTTTGCTGGTTACTATCGGCGATTCATCCCCGCTTTCTCTAAGATCGCGGCCCCCCTGCACCGATTGTTGGAGGGGACCGCGGCTCGGGGTAAGAGCACGCGACGAGTGGAGTGGGGGGTGGAGTGTCAGCGCGCCTTCGAGGCGTTGAAGGCAGCCCTGCTCTCCGCGCCCGTGCTCGCTTATGCAGACTTTACCCTTCCCTTTCGTGTTTATACAGATGCGAGTGAGGAGGGGCTGGGGGCCATCCTGTCCCAGGTACAGGATGGAAGCGAGAGGGTGATCGCGTACGCCAGCCGGAGCCTGCACCCCGCAGAGAGGAATGACCAGAACTATAGTGCCTTCAAGCTGGAGCTGCTGGCCCTGAAGTGGGCTGTGACCGAAAAGTTTAAAGACTACCTTTGGGGCGTAAAGGTCACAGCCTACACCGACCACAACCCCCTGGTACATCTGGCCACGGCACGGCTGGGGGCGACGGAGCAGCGGTGGGTGGGTCAGCTGGCTAGCTTTGATCTGGTAATCAGGTATCGGCCGGGGGCCCGCAATGCCAATGCCGACGCGCTGTCCCGGCTGCCCCGGGGCCCAGGGGTGGGGGAGGTGGGTCAGGTGTCCGGCAGCCCAACGGTGGAGGACACATGGGACTGGTTGACGCTGCAGCAGGAAGATGACCATCTGCGGGCTCTGGCTGAGCGGGTACGACTGGGGGAGCCCCCTCGGCGAGAGGAGCGGAGGGTGGCTCCACCGGAAGAGCGTAGGTGGTGGAGAGATTGGGAGCGGCTACGGGTAGAAGGGGGGGTTCTGTGCCGCCGGGTGGAAGACCCCGTGGAGGATGGGCCACTGTGGCAGGTGCTGGTGCCCCGGAGGGTGGCACGTGGCGTTTGGCAGCGGTACCATCAGGCCTTTGGCCACGTGGGCGCCAATAAGGCGGAAGCTGTCCTGCGACGGCGGTTCTACTGGCCGGGGTTGGGGAGCGACGTCCGGCAGTGGACCGCTGAGTGCAGGCAGTGTGTGATGGCCAAGGCCGGGCCAGAAGCACGGGCCCCCCTGGTCCCCCTCTCCACCTCCTACCCGCTGGAGGTGGTGGCTATGGACCATCTTGCGCTGGGGCGTCCCGGTGATGAGTACCCGTACCTGCTGGTCCTCACCGATTTGTTTTCCAGGTACGGCTGGGCGGTACCAGTACGGGACCAGTCGGCCGGAACCGTGGTGAGGGCTTTGTGGGGATCAGTGGTGCAACACTGGGGGTGTCCCGAGCGGCTCCTCTCTGACCGAGGGGCGGCCTTTGAGTCCTCCCTGGTGGCGTCGTTCTGCGAGCTCTATGGGTGCACAAAGATCCGCACTACCCCCTACCACCCACAGGGCAATGGGGCCTGCGAGCGTTTCAACCAGACGCTGCTGTCTCTCCTGGGGTCTCTCCAGGAGGGGGAACAGGGCCGGTGGCCGGAGCACCTGCCCGCTCTGCTCCAGGGGTACAACAACACCGTACACAGCAGCACCGGCTTCGCCCCGCACTACGACCTGACCGGGCGCCATGCTCGGCTCCCGGTGGACCTGGCAATGAATGTGCCCCCCGCCCCAAGGAAATGGGACATGGAGGGGTGGGTGCGGGCACACCATCGTACCTTGTCCTGGACGTACCGCAAGGTACTGGAGTCAGTGCGGCGCCAGCAACAGCAGGACAAGACAAGGTACGATCGGCGGCTAAAGACCTTGCCGTTATTGCCGGGGGACCGGGTGCTGGTGCGGAACTTCCGGCGCCGGGAGCGAGGTAAGCTGGCCCCAAGGTGGTCTCCCCGTCCTTTTGTTGTTGTGCGCCAGCTGCAGCCAGGAGGACCGGTGTATGTGGTCCGGCCTGAGGGAGGTCAGGACGAGCGGACCCTACACCGGAACAACTTGCGTGCCTGTCCGGTGGGCGACGCCTGGAGGGAGCCCCCAGGTGAGGATGAGGCCGGCCGGGGGCCAGAACCAGGGCCACGAATATGGGCCTGGGGCTGGAACCCGGTGTGGGTCCCGGCCCGGGGTCCTGTGGTTGAGGCTGCTGCTCCTCCAGAGGAACCGCAGCAGGTGGTGGTGGCTGAACCCCCTGAGCGGCCGGAGGAGGTGCCTCCCCGTCGTTCCACCCGTGAGACGAGGGGGCAGCCTCCACGCCGGTATAGTGAATTTGTGCCGTAGATGTAGTCGGGACGACTACATATCTAGCGGGGGGGAATGTCAGGAGGTAGCCTGACGGCTGTGCCTGATTCACTGGGGGATTGGTTATTGGAGTCTGGGTGCACATTCAGATCGGGGCCTAAGCCGATTCGCCGGTCGCGGGAGTTGGGGGCGTGGCACAGCTGTTTTGTGTTTGGTCCTAACAGCCTTGCAGGGATAAGAAGGCAGGTGAGAGGGAGAACACGAGAGACGCCGGGGAGGGTGTTTGGTTCCTCGGAAGAGGATTTTTCCTTTTTTTCTTTTCTTTAAGTTAGTTTAAGTTTGTTGGGTTGGGTTTCCGTTTCTTTGGTTATTATTTCTGTTTCTCTTTGTTTGAGCTGTCTCCCGTCCTTGGTGGTGGGCTGGCGGTCCCGGACGCTGCACTGGTGCCACGAGGAGCGAGCTGCGCCCAGACCAAGCGGAAAACGTGGTGGGATCCGGGGAGGAGCGGCGCTGTGCAGAGCCGGACTGGTCCTGTGGCAAGGACACTGCGCTACGTCAGCCAGGACCAACGCCGCGAGGGGAGACTCTGGACAAGCCCTGACGAGGGCGGAGGAACAGTGAGTCTCCCACTCCGAGACTGTAAAGCGCGGACCAGGACCGGAGCCGGCGCCGACTCACTCTCCAGCTACAGGGCGCAGCAGGGACTGCGTGGTAACCAGTGGAACTTCAAGAACCTACAGCGGACGGCAGAGTGGGCCGGGGCGCCACCCAGCAGACTAGAGACTGACGTGGACAGTGGGAGACAGCAGACCTTTGGGGGTTTGATTTATTTTTCTTTTTTTCTTTTTTTTTTGGATGTAGAGTGGCCCAGCAGTGAGGTGTGGGCCAGCTACATCCTTTCTTTGATTTGGCTGATTGTTTGTGGTGTGCGTGTGGGAGTGAGAGGTGTGAGTGTGCGTGAGACCCCACCTGTGTTAGTGGCTCCCCCCGTGAGACGGCAGGGTGAGGTCTCCCCCCTCCGGCAGCGGGGCTGAGGCGCAGGGGGGCCAGAGTGGGTACACTGTTTTTTTGCTGAGTGTGGGCACGTGTGAGGGGAACCCCAGCGGCATAAAAGTGTGTGGTGTGTGAGGGGTGTTGCTCTTACCTGCGTCGGGGGCTCCGTGGAAGGGAAGGGGAGGGCCAGAGTGGAAGTGTTAGAGGAAGCCGGGGGGAAGAAGGAAGGGCGGGGTTGGTGCGAGATTGTGGCGTGCTCTGTTTTATGAATTAATTGTTAAATAAAAGTTTCCCTTTTACCTGCCTTGTCCTGATCTCCTGGTGGTGGGTGGGTTCCTGGGAAAAAAAAACATTGTTAGGTGGCCGGAGGCAGCGTGGGGCTGCTCCTGACGCCCGACAAATACACCCCTTATATGCCTGCCTTTACTGGAGATTTCTGTACATTTGAATTTTACTGAATTCAATGCTGGCATCATGATACTTTTAGTTACACTGCTCATCATCATTATCTACCATGATCCGGTTTGGATTGTGGCACCAATATTATGATCAGCATTGCTTTGTAGCCTCTGGATCATAATCAGTATCACATAAAATATTGTATCAAATATGTTCTGGCCCTACCTTGCACTGTGACCAGTAGAGCAGAAGCTTTAGCTGAGAGAGCTGTGTCGGCTAGTACAGGAACCAGATATGGGCATGCATACCCTAATTCCCCCAAAAAATATAAACTATAATCTAAATGGGGGTGATGTACTGCATATTGTTTTGGAGGTGATGAAATCCATATATGATTATCCATTATGACCTTTACAAGTAAGTCATACTTTCTTGTCTAGATGAAGGCTGGTCCTAGTTATACATTATTTTCAGTGATACAATGACTAAAAAAATCAAACACGCAAGTAATCTATAACAGATTCTGAAACAGAAACAGTCACCTTTGACAAGTGATCTACAATAATATCCCTATTATTTTGAACACTCACCTTCTGTGTTGATTGACACAGCAGTAGAATTCTGACCTCCATGTTTATTCCGTGCCTCACAGTAGTACTGTCCTCTGTTCCAGGGTGTAAAGTTAGAAAAGTTCAAACTCTGTACAGATCCTGCCTGCCAGACAGTTTCATTCTTCTTAAACCAGGTGTAGTTCTGCACTGGTGGGTTGGCATCGCTGCTGCAGGTCAGAGTCACTGAACTGCCCTCCACTATTTCACCAGAGGGGCTCACTGATACTGAGACGCTCTTCGGACGATCTGAAAGAGAAAAAAACAGGTAATGCAGATTTAAATAAAAGTCACACTGAGGTATTCTTGGGAACATAAAATCATTAGAAAAATGTGTTAAATTCCATATCATTTCTCACTCTTTGTGTTGCGTCTGAAAACACTAGTAGAGACATTGATTTCAAAGTAATCTTTATAATGGAGTTGAAATCTCACAATGTGATGTGGAGGAGTGGTGTGGTTAGGGCGCCATGTGCAGGCGGAGAGGGAGCAGTATAGCTGGCCTACAACCACGCCTGTTTGCAGTTACATTTGATTGGTAATAGTTTATATGCTCTGCCTGCAGTGAGACCGGGGTGCTGGAATGAGAGACACACGCAGGAGCGGCATGCCATCTAATCCCCGTCCTCATCGTCTGTGTTTTGTTTTGTTTTGTTTTGTTTTAGTTTCCGTGTTTTTGGTATCGAGCGCACAATAAAGCCTTGGTGTCTCTAACAATGACGGATTGTGTGGTTTGTGGGGAAAAGGACTGCAGAACCTGTTACAGTAAATATCCCAGTACATCATGCTTTGTTACAAAATGAACTGGATATACTGTAGCTTTTTATGGTAGTTGGAAAATGACACAGCAGAATCAAGTTTTTAAAAGTGACAGAAGTATTTAGATACGTCTTTTTAGCATCTTCATTAATAATGGTAACTTCATTTTTTAAAGTTGATCAGCTGCATGTGGTACCTTATTTGCCCTTTGCAAACTCAAAATGACTACACGTTTTACCTAAGACATGTCAGTATGATCAGACTCATCACTGTATGATAATGTAATTATATGTGATTCCTCCTCCACTGGCCAGTGTGATTGCTTTACTCAGTGTCTTACTGCTGTTAAGTTACCCAAAGACACTCAAGAGATACTGACTCTCTGCTCTGTGTGTCTGAAGCTGAGATGCACTGATATACTCACACTGCACATCAAGACGTTTAGGAGGAGATCTGTTTGTCCCAACCCCATTCCCTGCCTCACAGTAGTATTCTCCTGCATCCTGCAGTGTGGTGGTTTTAATGGTGTACCTGGATCCTCCCCATGGGGATACAGCTCTTTTATTCTTATACCAGGTGTATCTCTGCACTGGTGGGTTGCCATCGCTGATGCAGGTCAGAGTCACTGAACTGCCCTCCATTATTTCATCAGAGGGGCTCACTGATACTGAGACGCTCTTTGGAGGATCTGAAAGAGAAAATAGCAGGTCCTGAAGTTTTTTATAGATGTCACACTGAGGTCTTCTTGGGAGCATCTAAAATCATTAGAACAATGTGTTAAATTCCATATAATTTCTCACTCACTGTGTTGCGTCTCAAAACACTACCAGAGACATTTATTTCAAAGTAACGTTTATAATGGAGCTGAAATCTCACAACGTGATGTGGAGGAGTGGTGTGGTTAGGCCGCCATCTGCAGGCAGAGTGGGAGCAGTACAGCTGGCTAACAACCACGCCTGTTTGCAGTTACAATTGATTGGTAATAGTTTATATGCTCTGCCTGCAGTGAGACCGGGGTGCTGGAATGAGAGATGCATGTGGGAGCGGCATGCCATCTAATCCCCATCCTTATCGGGTGTGTATTGTTTTGTTTTGTTTCCGTGTTATTGGTTTTGAGCGCACAATAAAGCCTTGGTGCCTCTAACAACGACGGATTGTGTGGTTTGTGGGGAAAAGGACTGCAGAACCTGTTACAATAAATATCCCAGTATGTCATGCTTTGTTAAAAAATGAACCGGATATACTGTAGCTTTTTAAGGTAGTTGGAAAATGACACAGCAGAATCAAGTTTTCAAAAGTGACAGAAGTATTTAGATATGTCTTTTTAGCATCTTCATTAATAATGATAACTTCATTTTTAAAAGTTGACCAACAGCATGTGGTACCTTTTTTGCCCTCTGTAAACTCAGAATGACTACATGATTTACCTAAGACATGTCAGTATGATCAGGCTCATCACTGTATGATAATGTAATTATATCTGATTTCTCGTCCACTGGCCAGTGTGACTGCTTTACTCAGTGTCTTACTGCTGTGAAGTGACCCAAAGACACTCAGGAGATACTGATTCTCTGTCTGTCTGAACCTGAGATGCACTGAAATACTCACATTGCACATCAAGACGTATAAGAGGAGATGTGTTTGTCCCAATCACATTCTGTGCCGCACAGTAGTATTCTTCTGCATCCTGCAGTGTGATGCTTTTAATGGTGTAACTGGATCCTGTCCATGAGAGTTTAGCTCTATTCTTATACCAGGTGTATTTCTGCACTGGTGGGTTGGCATTATTCATGCAGGTCAGAGTCACTGAACTGCCCTCCACTATTTCACCAGAGGGGCTCACTGATACTGAGATCCTCTTCGGAGGATCTGAAAGAGAAAATAACAGGTCTTGCAGTTTTAATTAAAATTCACACAGAGGTTTTGTTTGGAGCATCTAAAATCATTAGAAAAATCTGTAAAATTCCATGTAATTTCTCAGTCATTGTGTTGCGTCTCAGAACACTAGTAGAGACATTTATTTCAAAGTAATGTTTATAATGGAGCTGAAATCTCACAACGTGATGTGGAGAAGTTGTGTGGTTAGGGCATCATCTGCAGGCAGAGTGGGAGCAGTATAGCTGGCCTACAACCACGCCTGTTTGCAGTTACAATTGATTGGTAATGGTTTATATGCTCTGCCTGCAGTGAGACCGGGGTGCTGGAATGAGAGACGCACGCGGGAGCGGCATGCCATCTAATCCCCGTCCTTATCGTGCGTGTTTTGTTTTGTTTTGTTTCCGTGTTTTTGGTATCGAGCGCACAATAAATCCTTGGTGCCTCTAACAACGACGGAGTGTGTGGTTTGTGGGGAAAAGGACTGCAGAACCTGTTACAATAAATATCCCAGTATGTCATGCTTTGTTACAAAATGAACTGGATATACTGTAGCTTTTTATGGTAGTTGGAAAATGACACAGCAGAATCAAGTTTTCAAAAGTGACAGAAGTATTTAGATAGGTCTTTTTAGCATCTTCATTAATATTGATAACTTCATTTTTTAAAGTTGACCAGCAGCATGTGGTACCTTTTTTGCCCTTTGCAAACTCAAAATGACTACACGATTTACCTAAGTCATGTCAGTATGATCAGACTCATCACTGTATGATAATGTAATTATATCTGATTTCTCCTCCACTGGCCAGTGTGACTGCTTTACTCACTGTCTTACTGCTGTGAAGTTACCCAAAGACACTCAGGAGATACTGACTCTCTGCTCTGTGTGTCTGAAGCTGAGATGCACTGAAATACTCACACTGCACATCTAGACGTTTAGGAGGAGATTGTTCTGTCCCAATCACATTCTGTGCCGCACAGTAGTATTCTCCTGCATTCTGCAGTGTGATGCTTTTAATGGTGTAAATGGATCCTCTCCATGAGAGTTCAGCTCTATTCTTATACCAGGTGTATTTCTGCACTGGTGGGTTGGCATTATTCATGCAGGTCAGAGTCACTGCACTGCCCTCCACTATTTCACCAGAGGGGCTCACTGATACTGAGACGCTCTTCGGAGGATCTGAAAGAGAAAATAACAGGTCTTGCAGATTTAATTAAAAGTCACACTGAGATGTTCTTGGGAACATCAAAATCATTAGAAAAATGTGTTAAATTCCATAATATTCTCACTCACTGTGTTGCATCTCAACACACTAGTAGAGACATTTATTTCAAAGTAATGTTTATAATGGAGCTGAAATCTCACAATGTGATGTGCAGGAGTGGTGTGGTTAGGGCGCCATCTACAGGTGGAGTGGGAGCAGTACAGCTGGCTAATAACCACACCTGTTTGCAATTACAATTGATTGGTAATGGTTTATATGCTCTGCCTGCAGTGAGACCGGGGTGCTGGAATGAGAGACGCACGCGGGAGCGGCATGCCATCTAATCCCCGTCTTTATCGTGCGTGTTTTGTTTTGGTTTTGTTTCCGTGTTATTGGTATCGAGGGCACAATAAAGCCTTGGTGCCTCTAACAACGACGGATTGTGTGGTTTGTGGGGAAAAGGACTGCAGAACCTGTTACAATAAATATCCCAGTATGTCATGCTTTGTTAAAAAATGAACTGGATATACTGTAGCTTTTTATGGTAGTTGGAAAATGACACAGCAGAATCAAGTTTTCAAAAGTGACAGCCGTATTTAGATATGTCTTTTTAGCATCTTCATTAATAATGATAACTTCATTTTTAAAAGTTGAACAGCAGCATGTGATACCATTTTTGCCCTTTGCAAACTCAAAATGACCACAAGTTTTACCTAAGACATGTCAGTATGATCAGGCTCATCACTGTATGGTAATGTAATTATACCTGATTTCTCCTCCACTGGCCAGTGTGACTGCTTTACTCAGTGTCTTACTGCTGTGAAGTTACCCAAAGACACTCAGGAGATACTGATTCTCTGTGTGTCTGAAGCTGAGATGCACTGAAATACTCACACTGCACATCTAGACGTTTAGGAGGAGATTGTTCTGTCCCAATCACATTCTGTGCCGCACAGTAGTATTCTCCTGCATTCTGCAGTGTGATGCTTTTAATGGTGTAAATGGATCCTCTCCATGAGAGTTCAGCTCTATTCTTATACCAGGTGTATTTCTGCACTGGTGGGTTGGCATTATTCATGCAGGTCAGAGTCACTGAACTGCCCTCCAATATTTTACCAGGGGGGCTCACTGATACTGAGACGCTCTTCGGAGGATCTGAAAGAGAAAATAACAGGTCTTGCAGTTTTAATTAAAATTCACACAGAGGTGTTCTTGGGAGCATCTAAAATCATTAGAAAAATGTGTTAAATTCCATATAATTTCTCAGTCATTGTGTTGCGTCTCAAAACACTAGTAGAGACATTTATTTCAAAGTAATGTTTATAATGGAGCTGAAATCTCACAATGTGATGTGGAGGAGTGGTGTGGTTAAGGAGCCATCTGCGGGTTGGAGTGGGAGCAGTATAGCTGGCTAACAACCACACCTGTTTGCAGTTACAATTGATTGGTAATGGTTTATATGCTCTGCCTGCAGTGAGACCGGGGTGCTGGAATGAGAGACGCACGCGGGAGCGGCATGTCATCTAATCCACGTTCTTATCGTCTGTATTTTGTTTTGTTTTGTTTTC
The DNA here is from genome assembly GCF_013347855.1 of Anguilla anguilla. Lineage (NCBI taxonomy): Eukaryota > Metazoa > Chordata > Actinopteri > Anguilliformes > Anguillidae > Anguilla > Anguilla anguilla. Next base: position 83,218,480 of record NC_049201.1, on the reverse strand, counting down.
CGTGTTTTTGGTATCGAGGGCACAATAAAGCCTTGGTGCCTCTAACAACGACGGATTGTGTGGTTTGTGGGGAAAAGGACTGCAGAACCTGTTACAATAAATATCCCAGTATGTCATGCTTTGTTAAAAAATGAACTGGATATACTGTAGCTTTTTATGGTAGTTGGAAAATGACGCAGCAGAATCAAGTGAATCAAGTATTTAGATATGTCTTTTTATCATCTTCATTAATAATGATAACTTCATTTTTTAAAGTTGAACAGCAGCATGTGGTACCTTTTTTGCCCTTTGCAAGCTCAAAATGACCACACGTTTTACCTAAGACATGTCAGTATGATCTGGCTCATCACTGCATGATAATGTAATTATAACTGATTTCTCCTCTACTGGTCAGTGTGACTGCTTTACTCAGTGTCTTACTGCTGTGAAGTTACCCAAAGACACTCAGGAGATACTGACTCTCTGCTCTGTGTGTTTGAAGCTGAGATGCACTGATATACTCACACTGCACATCAAGACCGTTAGGAGGAGTGATGTCTGTCTCAGTCCCATTCTCTGCCTCACAGTAGTATTCTCCTGCACATACACACACACGCACACACAAACACATATGCACACACACACGTGTACATGCACCCACACACATCCACACACGTACACACACGCACACATGTATTCATACACACACACACAAATGCGCACACATACGCAAATACACACATACACACACACACACACAGAAACACACTGCTCAGAAATGTTTCAAAACACAGATGTGTTGGCAATATGACAAATAAGGGATTCAATTAACAAAACTTTAACACAACTGCACCTAAAAACTCCAAAACTATAAAACATCAATAATTGTACTTGTGCTCCAATACTAACTGATGTCAGTAGATGGCAGTAGCCACCGATCAATGTGAGATTTGCAGGTACAGGAAGTCATGCTTAGTAGCTAGCTTTGCTAGAATGTGGTAGCAAACCAAGCAAGTTAAGAGCAATTGTCTGCATATACCTTCGGCCGAAAACTGTTATGTTTTGCTTGCAGTGAAAACAAACTGCTTTCATTAAAACGTGGCACCGGAATACTTGTGTCATCATTTTAAGAATGAAACATGCACAATCAACAGCTCCGATCATTTAGTACAGTCACAGATATTTATATCATGCCTCTGTCTCAGTTTCAATGCTGAGTGTGAAAAGGAACTTCATCTTAAAGGTTCTCCCTTTTTTCCCCTCTCTTCAGATGAGCGATGTTGCACTACTCTAAACTAATGTACTGTAGAACATTATTTTATATAAATTATATACATTCCTTAAAGCAATTTAAATGTATTTACTTTGGCTTCTTATTGAGATAATGAAGAGAGACTAATAAATATGAACACATGCTGATAAATACTTTATATGTAGACTGAAATATCAGAACTACATTTGGAAAAAAAAAAGAAAAAAACAATTTACCTGACACGGAGAGAACGATTACCAACAAGGTATTGAAGAGCATGGCTGCATCAGATTGAAAATATTTATCCAAATACACACATACAGGTCTTGATTATTATTTACACTGTGAAAATGAACAGCACAAAGAAAGACTGTCAGAGTATTCTATTAATTTGCAGAAATAGCATAATAACAATTACTACACAAGTACACACAGTGAGTTAATGTGCTGCTAATGCCTAAAAATGCTTTGGGTTTTATGAAGAGCTCACAAAGATTCCAGAAAGCAGAGACTCAAACAGCCTTTTACTTGATGAATGATATTTGTATCGAATGGGCTGCAATCATTTATAGTCCGAAAATGCATTTTATTTTATATTTGATTACAGTTCAATCTTCTTGCACCACAAAATACTGTGACGTAGTTTTGACTAAATGAAATGATATGATGATGCACTTAGCAGGAGAGAGTCCTGTTCTGGCCTCAGTGGCTTGCTAATGAGCCATTAGTATTAAACAGCCTTGCAGACAGAGCAGTGTGGCAGAATATGATCGCAAATGAAATGCTTCACACTAAATATAAAAGTGGAATGTGTTACAGTTCTGATTCACTTCCTGAAGATCATACACATTTTAAATTTTATTGGATACAAGAGTTTGAATAAAATATACAGAAACGTTTGCTTTGTGTCTCGACTGGACCAGTAGTGCCTTTTTCAAAAAGACTGGGTAATTCTCATTTCGTTGCCCCCACTGTATTATTGAAATTCAGATGTTAATAATTATGTTCATTTTTGCATATTATGCTTATAAAATAAACATAACTACTATGTTTTTATTAAAATGATTCTGGATTACAACACAAACTGTTGCTAAGATCTGAGGCTTTGCCTATTTCAATACATCCATCAATCCATCCATTATCAATACCCACTTATCCTGAGCTGGAGCTGGTGCTGGAGCCTATCCAAGCATGCATTGGGCGAGAGGCAGGAATACACTCTGGACAGGCTGCCAACCAATCGCAGGGAACACACACCATTCACTCACACATTCAAACCTATGGGTAATTTAGAGTCTCCAATTGGCCTTTTTGCATGTTTTTGGACCGTGGGAGGCAACCGGAGTGACCACAGACAGTTAAAGTGCTGCTCACTTCCTGCAGCCTGTTCTATTCTTTATTTTAATTCACATCTCAGTTCAGTGTCCTGAGGAGCAGCGCTGTTTCTGTGGTTGATGTTCACGTGACCTTTCAGAACTTTGGTTTTGCTTTGCCTGTTATACGGTCCTTCATGCACATAATTAGTTGCATTTCAATGCTGATATTTCATAAAGATGAGTTTTACAACATAAAACCTATTGTATAATATTATTATAGCATATTTCAAAGAGATTAATTTGATCCCCACGTGAACTAAATGGAATGCAGGCAAAACATGATGGCCATATGAAGAAAATAATGATAATATGTTTCAGAACAGAGGTTTGAGGTTCACAGTGCTTTACAATGCTCAAATAAACCTTAATACATTGATACACAAAATGAAACAATGTATGTAAAGAAAACAAATATAAATATGCATTCTTTCAAATATCTAAAACCAGACAGAAACTTAAATATGTGATCAATACAACAAGGCAATGTAAAATTAAGTACTAAAACACTGTTTTAAAAACATCTAGGACCTTACCTTTAAAAGTGACTTGAGTTTGGAGATTATAATCTGCACAGAATATAATACAATATGAGACTGTACTATCTTCAGACAGGGGTCTTGAGGACTATACAAAGGAAACGCACACAGACACACACACACACACACACACACACACGCACATTATTTCTAGAATAAAATTTAGTTTCACAAAAGTTGAAATGATGGCAAAATCTATTCTTCAGGAATAGAGCACACCAGTAAATGCAGTTCATTAACAGTTCTGCCCATGTCATGAAGGCAACGAAATCTACTCATCTCTGTTGCAGAGCTGAGCATAAAGAGGAACTTCAGATCAATTCTATGCTCTACATTTCACAATCCTGTGCTCTACATTTCATAGCAGATGTGTGGTAAAAACAAATGTAAAAAGATTCTGCTCAGCCTAGAATACCTAAACCAAATTCAAATTAAAATTCAAAATAACTTTATTTATCCATTAGGAACATCATTTGTGCAAAAGCGTCAGTGCATGCTCAGCACATAACCGGACAAACGACAAACACAGATTATGCAACATACAAGTGTAGATTAAAACAGATGTCCGCCAATAGGGCATCTAAACAAGGTATGTGATCTTGTGTATAAGATTTAGATTGTCATTTCCTGTAACATATGTCTTTAATTTTTTGCTTTCCCTGTCTAATGAGTTAAACAGGTTATGTGAAATCATAGTAATTCTAAATAGATTTCAGCTTCTGATAGATATTGTAACCCCTGTAAACTGGCATTAATAAGCAGAATTGAAGTAACTAAATTGTTTACCTGAGGCAGAGAGAAGGGCTTACAAAAATACTGTTGAGGTTGTTTGGGGCATGGCTGCATCGGCCTGAACATACATATAAAAAACATAACTTATATTATTGCCTTTTGTTTTTTAAGCCATAACCAAAATTCCACAAAATGAATCACTGATATTCAGCGTTTAACAGATAACATGGAAAGTAATTAAAAAAAAAGTTACTTTCAGAAAACAATTATCTTTTTTTTGTTTTTATTTTTTTATTATTATGATTTCTTTTTACATTATTTTAATTTTAAGAAAGCTAATTTACTGTTTTAACGAATGCTGTGCATATTTACCCCACTGGTCACATAGCCACCTTTCAGCAGTGAGAGAGACTGATCTCCATTAGGAACACTAGATTAGCACAGAATAAAGCACTCGCTGTAATCCGTAGATCAGAGAACAACAACACTGTACTTAAATTTTTTTACTGTTTGCAACAAATGCAACAAATTGAAGCGTGCAAAAATCAAAGATTTCTTCTCTCATCTTCTATCAAGGCACTCTATTGAATCATTACATTATTTTACAACTCAATGAAAAAATGTGTTAACAGCCATTAAGAATAAAACAGGGCTAAATCATGCACTTACGCTGGTAGAGGAGGTGTGATCTTAACGGTTTTCAAACTGTCTGAAAGGGCCCTGCTGACAGGCTCATATTTCTGAACATGGCAGACTGACTGTGATGTATGCAAAGCTTTAAGAATAATTGTTTCTATTTGTAAATATTATTACATTTTACTTTAACCAGGAGAGTCTCGTTGAGTGTCCTGGCCAAGACAGACAGCAGCTCACGCAGGTTTAACATGGTTGGAGAATGACAATATAAAATCAAATTACAGACAACATAGATTATTTTACAAGAATGTAACTTCACTGTGTAACTTGACATATTGGTACACAATAATGAATATAAAAACATTAAAGATCTACATGACCATCACAGCTGTGTAAAATGCGTTAACAGTAGTTTAAAAGCCAGAAAAAAGAGGGAACCATGTTCCAATGCGAATAACAATATTTTGCTGCTGTAGCCTAGCCTATAACCCCCAGATCAACATAGATATTGCACTTACTTTCGCAGAAGATATAAGGAGCGGACAGGTGTAGTTAACTGTGTGAAAGTGTCACAGCTGTGGGGCCCCAAAGCGGGTACTGTGAGGTGCCCCTGCTTGGCTCTTTTGTGCAGAGGAGTAGCGGGCGGGGCTATGGGTGAAGCTGCCTAATTTCAGGCGAGAGCCACCCTGACCACAGACAGTTAAAGCGCTGCTCACTTCCTGCAGCCTGTTCTATTCTTTATTTTATTTCACACCTCAGCTCAGTTTGGGTGGAGCAGCATTGTATCTCTGTTTGATGTTCATGTGACCTTTTAGATCTTTGGTTTAGCTTTGCCTGTTATACGGTCCTTCATGCACATAATTAGTTGCATTTCAATGCTTATACTTCATGAAGATGATTTTTACTACATACAGCCGATTGGATTATTGTATCTTTCACATTTCACAGAAATGAAATAGATGCCCACACGTGAATAAAATGGAATTTATATGAATATTATTTTATTTATGTCATTCTATTCTTTTTTTTGTTGGGGGGGGGGGGGGGGTGGGGGGGTTTGCAGGCAAAACATGATGGCCATATAAAGAAAATAATGATAATTTTCATCAAAACAGAGGTTCAAGGTTCACAGTGCTATACAATGCTCAAATAAATCATAATATATTGATAGACATAATAAAACAATGTATGTAAAGAAAACAAACACAAAGATGCATTATTTCAAACAGCTAACCAAACAGAAAGTAAAAATGGGGTCAATACAACAAGGCAATGTAAAATGTAAAGCTAAAACACTGTTTTAAAAGATGTTGGACCTTGCTTTTAAAAGTGACGTGAGTTTGGAGATTATAATCTGCATTAATCTGCATTATAATCTTCTCATTCAATGTGAGAGAGTACATGCGCATGTACATGAGTTATGAGCGTGTGTGTAACAGGGTTATATAAACGTGTAACGGTGTCACAGGAGCATGTATGCAGCAGGGTTACATGAACATGCATGTTGCAGCAGGGTTACATGAACATGCATGTTGCAGCAGGGTTACATGAACACGCACGTTGCAGCAGGGTTACATGAACACGCATGTTGCAGCAGGGCTACATGAACATGCATGTTGCAGCAGGGTTACATGAACATGCATGTTGCAGCAGGGTTACATGAACATGCATGTTGCAGCAGGGTTACAGTACTCTGGGAAAAATCCTCCACCAGCAGCTCTTCATAAAATGGATAAGCTAGCAGAAACAGACAGCAGTTCTGTAAAGTTAAAGACAAAAAGAGACTCTTTCACCCTGATCTCCACCATTTCTCATTCTCTGCAGATTCTCTCCTCTGTGTGTTTTAATCCCACACTGAGGCCTCGTCAGCTCTCTGAAGCACAGAGTTTGTGTCGCTGGCTGCGTTTGTCACTCTCTGAAGGCTCTGCTCTGCGGTGAGACACAGGAAGAGACTCAGTCACACATAAGTGCGCCTCCAGTTACACTGTTAAAAGGGAAACAGAGTAGCCACACAGTCCCTTGCATTCCCTATCCACTCTGTTGTCCCAAAAAACAGATTCCTCTGTTGACTTCGTGGATTATGTATCACAGAATCACTTGAAGGTTTTACATTGAAGAAGTATAATTTTTTACATGTCCATTAAATCACAGTTAAATATGAGTTAGGTGTGTAGACCCCAAAATATATAAACTATAATCAAAATGGTGGAGATGTACTCTATGAGGTATAAACCAAAAAGAAGCAAATAGCTTGCATTGTATATGAACTACAAACATGAAAATTTATGTCAAATACAAGCATGTGTGCACAGAGTCACTGAGATGAGTTCCCATTGGGAAGGGATGAACAAGTTACCAGAGACCTCTAACATAAGTTTAATATGTCCCTGGTGCATCTGTTGAAGCTTTAGTTCGTCCATTTTAATGGGATCTTAAATTTTAACAGTATGCTTGTTCCATACGGGAACTGAGTTCACTTGGTCTGAAAATGAAAAGAGCCTCATACTGGTTGGGTGGGGGGGGGGGGGGGGGGGGGGGGACGGTTCAGGCAGGTGGCTATAGCCTTCCCTGGACTCCAACCAAAACTGACCTTCATCCCTACTCATAGAGTATGAGAACTGATCTCAGATCATGTTTCCTCTCTTCATGGTAAATGGTAAATGGACTGCATTTATATAGCGCTTTTATCCAAAGCGCTTTACAATTGATGCCTCTCATTCGCCAGAGCAGTTAGGGGTTAGGTGTCTTGCTCAAGGACACTTCGACATGCCCAGGGTGGGGTTTGAACCCTCCAATTGCCAGACAACCGGTCTTACCTCCTGAGCCATGTCGCCCCTTCTTCATATCCAAGCTTTATCCATAATGGCCTAAAGACAAAACTGATCCTAGATCAGAACTATTCTCTGAGATGTTTTATGAACTGTAGAGTTGTGCTTGGAGGTTCTGGGCAAGTGAGTCATGCTTTCTATTCTGGATGATGGCTCCTGTGGTCCAGGCCATACAGTGTAGTGAGTGATACTATGACTCAGATACTATGACTCCAGGGGTGAGAAAGTAAAGCCCTGCCATGTGTTTCTTCTGCCCATGAACTCATCCAGCTGATTTCACTAATTAGTTATTGCTCCTGGCTGAAGAGTTGTGCTAATGAGCTAATCCTGGTGATTGGAACAAAATATTTGGGGACGACTTTCTCTCTGCTCCGACTACCACAATAAGATTGCGTAGTTTATGGGATTATTCCTGTCATTCAAATGACATAGGCCTAGTCAGCAAATCCACAACATAAAACATACAGTAACAGCATCTCAGAATCTTGAGATCAATGAACACATAAATGAATAATAAATTCTGGTCCTACCTTGTACTGTGACCAGCAGAGCAGAAGCATTCTGATCTCCAAGTCTGTTCTGTGCCTCACAGTAGTACTGTCCTCTGTTCCAGGATCTAAAGTTAGAAAAGTTCAAACTCTGTCCTGATCCTGCCTGCCAGACTCCAGTGTCATTCTTCTTAAACCAGGTGTAGTTCTGCATTGGAGGGTTGGCATCACTGCTGCAGGTCAGATTCACTGAACTGCCCTCCACTATTTCACCAGAGGGACTCACTGATACTGAGGTGTTGTTGGGAGCATCTAAAATCAATAGAGAAATGTGTTAAATTCCTTATAATTTATCAATCTCTGTGATTCGTCTCAAATAGATTCAGAACAATTTATTGCGAAGGAAAGTTTATAATGAAGCTGAAATATCACACTCCAAATGCTTTCTTTGTTTGGAAATGAGTAGAATATACTGCATCGTTTCATGGGGGTTGGTAAATGGCCTTGAGACACAGGTTAAAAAAGCTTTCAATAATGACAGCAGTATTTAGTTAAGCAAAGTTAGTTAGTTAGCATTATTTAGAAAGGTTAAAAATTGAAAAAGAAACACACAAACATGTTTGCTTGGTGCATTAAGAGTAACTATTATTTGGTATAAAACATCTACAGTACATATGGTATGTTTGTTTGCCCTGTGCAAACTCAGAATGACTACTTGTTTAACTTATGAGATGTCCGTATCATCTGGCTTACTCATCATGTTAAATCAATTATATCTTTATTAGATTTCTCCTCCACTGGCCAGTGTGTCTGCTTTACTCTGTGTCTTACTGCTGTGAAGTTTCCCAAAGGCACTGAGGAGATCCTGACTCTCTGTTCTCTGTGTTTGATGCTGAGATGCACTGATATACTCACACTGCACATCAAGACGTTTAGGAGGAGATCTGTTTGTCCCAATCCCATTCTGTGCCTCACAGGTGTATTCTCCTGCATCCTGCAGTGTGATGCTTTTAATGGTGTAACTGTCCACTGTTCCTCCTGTCTCTGAGGATACAGCTCTATTATTCATATACCAGGTGTATCTCTGCACTGGTGGGCTGGCATCACTGCTGCAGGTCAGAGTCACTGAACTGCCCTCCGCTATTTCACCAGAGGAGCTTACTGATAATAAGATACTCTGTGGAGGATCTTAAAACGGAAAATAACAGGTCTTGCAGTTTTAATTAAAATTCACACAGAGGTGTTCTTGGGAGCATCTAAAATCATTAGAAAAATGTGTTAAATTCCATATAATTTCTCAGTCATTGTGTTGCGTCTCAAAACACTAGTAGAGACATTTATTTCAAAGTAATGTTTATAATGGAGCTGAAATCTCACAATGTGATGTGGAGGGATGGTGTGGTTAGGGCATCATCTGCAGGCGGAGTGGGAGCGGTCCTGCAGTTTTATATAGATCTCACACTTACCTCAGTTAAAGTATGTTTCCTTTTCCTGCCAAATGTTTCCAATGCGTCATTTTGCTTGACTGCTATTATTGCAATGTCATCTTTCTTTCAATTTTTAGAATTAACGTAATCCGATATCGTTTCTAAACATAATAACTTCCATTTCCTAATCATTATCTGCAGGTTGCTCTTCTGCCCAGTTCTCATGTCTTTTATCGGTACATTAAAGTACAACTGCATCACTGCTTTTCAAAAATGAGTAACAAATGAGACTCAGTAAAGTGAAATAAATGAGTTTGTCCTCAAATACTCACAAAGAGTCACTGCTGGGGACAGGAGATTCTCATGACCTCTAACTGCACAGGAGTAGCTGCCTGCATCTCCACTGCTGGCTTTGAACTGAAGGTAGTTATGATTTTGATATTTCTGGGCGGTGTAAAAGAGAGATTGTCCATTCTTGTACCAGATGAATGTTTGGCTGCCAGTCAGGTCAGTGCAGGTGATTTTACAGGTTAATGTTACCCTCACTCCCTCACTCACTGTGCTAGATTTCATTTCAACCTTTACACCTGAGTGAGAAGAAGAAATACAATAACACAATATACTGAGTTATTCAACAAAATTCCACATTGTACAGCACCCACAATAAATGTATGAATGCATATTACTGTAAATGGTCCAGCATTTCATTTCAATTAAAGATTGAAGTCAACTGAGACCCCAAAACCTCAATCTGTCTGATAATGGAATGCTTGTTCTCTCAGAAGAATCTCTTGGTTCTTGTGCATAAATTAATGTAAAATACACTAATGAGACCTCAAACACTCACATCTCACACTGAGAGTCACGGTGGGGGAAACAAGATGCTGATTGCCTCTTACAGCACAGGAGAATCTGCCCGTATCTTCACTTCTGGCAGTGAACTTTATATAGGACTGGTAGAACCTGTAGTAGTCAGTCAGAAGCTGCTCATTCTTGTACCAAATTAAGCTGTTGCTCTCAGTCAAGTGAGTGCAGGTTGCTCTACAGGTCAGTTCCACTGTCTCTCCCCCTGACACTGTGTCAGAATTTTTATCCACCTTCAAACCTGAGTGGATTAAAAAAGCAAACAGAATGTAACTCAACACACTTCTATTCTACAGTAGAATATCCGGCAAGGTGATAAAAATGAATTTTTAAATGGACATAATGTGCACTAATAATATCAATAACACAAGGAAACATAAGTAGAAAGTTTATGGTCACTAAGAGGATTAGGGCCATGCATTGTTTGTGCCAAAATGCTTGTTTTGTTATTTTTGTACAGTGATGGTAAGTAACTAAGTACATGTACTTTGCTACTGTACTTATGTAGGATATTGGAAACTTTGTATTTTTGCTGAGTATGAACAATATTGGCAACTTTCACATTCTACTCCACTACATCGATAAAGAAATGATGTACTTTTTACTCAAATACATTTCTATTGACAACTGCCGTTACTTGTTACATTCCTTGTGGTTGGTTGTCAGCCAAATTTTCTCTGCATTGGCTGGCCTAACGTGGTGAAAACATGCAGTCATTTCCCCCCTCTTTTAAAAATTAAAAATCTAGGCCTGCCATTAAAAGTATTGATATCAAAAAGATGCCAAGTTACTGTACTACAAACTATATAGGATATCTTGCCTCACCAAAATTAAAGAAGCTGAATTCCAAAGCAATGCTGCGCAATGTTTTCTTAACAAAGAAGGCACAAGACAATTCAGACATGCCTGCGTCTTTTATCATCTGGCAATGTAGCACCTTACGCCTTTGCACTATACAGAGATGTACGATGTTGTGCTTGGACAGCATGGTTGGACAGACCAATCCGCTTCTTGGGCGGGCCGAATGCTACACTGTATTACTACAATGGAAATGTAGGTATAGAGCCTAGCCAATCAGAGATCAGAGGTTTTTGGATAAGGCATTATAATCTGACTGCATGTTCTTCCCCTTTTCAGCTTTAACAGACAGGCTGCAACATTTAGAATTATATGCATTGGCTATTTTCACTGAAGATGCTGCCCATCCAAGCCATTCTAAATGACAGTGCAGAATTACTCACACAGCACTTTGAGATTTATATCCTGCAGTGTGATGGTTTTAATGGTGTAACTGTCCTCTGGTCCTCCTGTCTCTGAGGATACAGCTCAATTATTCTTATACCAGGTGTATCTCTGCACTGGTGGGTTGGCATCACTGCTGCAGGTCAGAGTCACTGAACTGCCCCCCACTATTTCACCAGAGGGGTGCACTGATAATAAGATGCTCTGAGGAGGATCTGAAAGAGAAAATAACAGGTCCTGCAGTTTTATATAGATCTCACACTTACCTCAGTTAAAGTATGTTTCCTTTCCTCAATGTTTCCATTATGTCATTTTGTTTGACTGCTATTATTGCAATGCCATCTTTCTTTCAATTTTTAGAATTAACTTAATCCGATATTGTTTCTAAACATAATAACTTCCATTTCCTAATCATTGTCTGCAGGTTGCTCTTCTGCCCAGTTCTCATGTCTTTTAAAGGTACATTATAGTACAACTGCATCACCGCTTTTCAAAATTAGTAACAAATGACGCTCAGTAAAGTTAAATGCATGAGTTTGTCCTCAAATACTCACAAAGAGTCACTGCTGGGGACAGGAGATTCTCATGGCCTCTTACTGCACAGGAGTAGCTGCCTGCATCTCCACTGCTGGCTTTGAACTGAAGGTAGTTATGATTTTCATATTTCTGGGCGGTGTAAAATGGAGATTGTCCATTCTTGTACCAGATGAATGTTTGGCTGCCAGTCAGGTCAGTGCAGGTGATTTTACAGGTTTGTGTCACCCACTCTCCCTCACTCCTTATGTCAGACTTCATTTCAACCTTTACACCTGAGTGAGAAGAAGAAATACAATAACACAATATACTGAGTTATTCAACAAAATTCCACATTGTACAGCACCCACAATAAATGTATGAATGCATATTACTGTAAATGGTCCAGCATTTCATTTCAATTAAAGATTGAAGTCAACTGAGACCCCAAAATCTCAATCTGTCTGATAATGGAATGCTTGTTCTCTGGATTGGCTGGCATAACGTGGTGAAAACATGCAGTCATTCCCCACTCTTTTAAAAATTATTTGGTGGCAGATAATGGGTGATACCGCCAACTACAGGGCATTGTATTATCTCATAAAAAACACGTTTTCAATGCACAAAAATGCCAAGTTACTCACACATGCAAAGCACTGCCTATAACTCATTCATTCAAACTGGCTAAATCTAGGCCTGCCATTAAAAGTATTGATATCAAAATGATGCCAAGTTACTGTACTACAAACCATATAGGCTATCTTGCCTCACCAAAATTAAAGAAGCTCTATTCCAAAGCAATGCTGCCCAATGTTTTCTTAACAAAGAAGGCACTTGACAATTCAGACATGCCTGCGTCTTTTATCATCTGGCAATGTAGCACCTTACGCCTTTGCACTATACAGAGATGTACGATGTTGTGCTTGGACAGCATGGTTGGACAGGCCAATCCGCTTCTTGGGCGGGCCGAATGCTACACTGTATTATTACAATGGAAATGTAGGTATAGAGCCTAGCCAAACAGATATCAGAGGTTTTTGGATAAGGCATTATAATCTGACTGCATGTTCTTCCCCTTTTCAGCTTTAACAGACAGGCTGCAACATTTATAATTATATTCATTGGCTATTTTCACTGAAGATGCTGCCCATCCAAGCCATTCTAAATGACAGTACAGAATTACTCACACAGCACTTTGAGATTTATATCCTGCAGTGTGATGGTTTTAATGGTGTAACTGTCCACTGGTCCTCCTGTCTCTGAGGATAAAATCAGGAAAAAATAGCAACGCTTTAAAAGGGTCCTGTAGCTTTAAGGAAGAGAGGCTCCCTACCGAACGGGTTAGGAAGATTATTCTGGAAAATAGTTAGCCCCGCCCACTCCCAAGGACTTGGTTGAGACTGTCCGTCGCACAGGAGAGAGTGCACAGCAAGAGGGGAGAACGGGAGAGAGAAAAAGACGATCAGAAGTAGAAAATCATAATCATTAATTTAAGCAGTGAACTTAAAGAGCAGCTCCTTAAATGACCCAGGGACCAAATATTTTCCAGATCGCACACTTCATTTTCTTTCCTTGGGATCTTGGCGAGTTTAAATATTACATTTTTACCAAAGTATCGTAACTGTAGCAGCAACACGTGTGCTATTAACTCCGTGTTCCTTGAAAATAGCGTTAGCCACACGTGGCACGTAATATTTTTCAGTTTGCACACTTCCGTTTCTTCCTTTGGGATCTCGGTGAGTTTATATTTTAAATTTAGCTAAAGTATCGCCATTGTAGCACCCACACGTGTGTTATTAAGTCCGCGTTTCCTTGAAAATGGCATTAGCCACACGTGGTATGTATAGCTATTGAGTTTCTCTCACATAAAGTTGAATGTTGTTATTTGAAAGCGTGAATGGCACTGTTATAGTAGTTCTATCATACGTGTATGAATGTGCCATGTAATATGTATATTGTGGCGATCTTGCCTGTGTGTAACTAAATAATTGTTAGCTTGTTAGCGGTTAACTTGTCCCGCTCCGCGATCGTGTAAATACTCGTTTATTTTGAATGTGTGTAGCCTGCTAGGAATCGCTTCCGTAGCGCTAGCAGCCCTCGGGTTTATTCTTTGCACCGTCATGTTTCTGTCATTAGTCAATTAGCCAATCCTGTTGTTGTATTCCCTGCCTGTCTCTGTTTTGCGTGTCTCGTGCTGCTGTTTCCCGCTGTATGTAAATTATCCGACCTTTGTGTGATGTGACGTTAAGGCTGTGTGATTGGTTCGTCCCGTTGCGCCGGGGCAGCCAATCACGGCGAACGGGGTTTGACAAAAGCAGGCTTCGCCCAGCTATGATGGTCAGTCTACGAATTACCGTTTTGAGGAGATGTCACAAATAAAGCGAAGCTCCCCGGGAGCGATTCGAAAACAGCCAAGCCAGTCTCCGTCTCTGCTTCCTTGCGAAATCGCCACATTGGTGTCCGGAAGTGGGATTCAGCTAGCTGAAGTGGAGAAGGCGATCCGAGAGCTGGAAGACAGACTGGGGGTACCGAGGCGGCGGAAGACCGAGGCAGCAGAGACGGCGACGGGCGCCGATCTGCAGAGCTCGGTGGCGCAACGACAGAGGGCCCCCAGACAACCAGACGGAGCCAGTGCTGTTCGACCAACGCACCTGAGGGAAGCTAACGTTAGCACGCCAGCCAGCGCCAGCATGACAACCACCACGGCAGCTAGCACACAGCCGAAGCTAGCCCGGTTCAGTGGAGCAGCACAGTGGGAGACGTACCTAGCCCAGCTGCAGCTGGCTGCCCGTCACTGTGGCTGGAGCGAGAGCCAGACGGCGACGCATCTAGCACTCGCCCTGGAGGGTCCAGCGCTGCAGGTCCTGCTAGACCTCGATGCTGCCGAACAGGGCGATCTGAAGGCACTGACGACGGCCTTGGCAAGGCGTTTCGGCCAGAGGCGGTCAATGCAGAGCAGTCGGGAGAAGCTCAACAGCCGCCGCCGCGAAGGAAAAGAGAGCTGGGGGACCGTGGCTGCAGACGTGCGGCTCCACGCTCGGCAGGGCTACCCGTCCCTCGACTCGGCAGGGCAGGACGAGCTCGCGTTGCACGCCTTCCTCCAGACTCTCTCCCCGGAACGGTTGCGCCAGCACGTCATCCTGACCACGCCCTGCTCCCTAGACGACGCTCTGAAGGAAGTAGAGAGGGCGGAAGACGTTCTCTGCTTGGTTCCAGGGCAGACAACCCGGCCCCGCGTCCGCGAAATCGACTGCTACGAGGAGGAGGAGGAAGTCCGTTGGGCACGCTCACCCCCACAACAGCGGCGACAGCGCCCACCACCAGCACGACGCGGTCGCTGCTATCGCTGCGACGAGCCAGGGCACCTGGCCCGCGACTGCCCAGCACCAGCGCCCAAGCCCCGATCGCCACGGCCGGCGGGAAACGACGCGGGGGGCGGCGCTGTGAGGAAACCGCTGCCCCAAGATCCCATCCTCAACCAGGAGCAGCCTGCTGCGCCTGAAACCAGTTCGGTCCCACTCGCAGAAGCAAATGTTTCATCTGCCTTTGTGAAGGCGGGAACTGAGCAAAGTCGTTCTATTATAAGAGCTGAAAGCAAATTCCAGCCCGCCCTTTTCAGGGCAGGAGAGCAGCCTGCCCTTTTGAGGGCGGAAGAGAAATCCATCCAACAGCGAGTGGGCCGACTGGGAGAGGCGGGCGGGCTATACCTGCATTGTAGGCTGGATGGGCAAGCCTGCTGGGCACTGGTCGACACGGGGGCCACCATCTCCCTGGTGCGACCGGGAACGCTCCCCAACACTGCCTGGTCCTCAACAACCACTCAGCTGCAGTCAGTGACGGGACAGAGGCTCGCCATGCGGGGCAAGAAGATGGTGAGCGTGGAGGTCGGAAACAGAGAGGTGGTGACGCACGAGTTCTGGCTGGCCGACATCAGCGACACGTGCATAATCGGCCTGGATCTGCTGGTCCACTGGGGTGCTACGGTGGACATCGCCAACGCCAGGCTCTCCATCGGTGCCACCACCCTCGCCCTCCACGCCACCCCCAAGAGGAAACGCAGGTCCAGGAGGACCCGTCGCCGAGCAGCCTCAGCCCACCCTCACCAGCCGCCGCCAGCCTCAGCCCACCCTCACCAGCCGCCGCCAGCCTCAGCCCACCCTCACCAGCCGCCGCCCCAGCTAACCAACACAGAGCGTGGCTCGCCTGCCCCACTGTCACAACCTGCGCCCCCCTCTGTCGAGACGGTGAGTGCTGTCCGCGAGCTGTGGCGACGCAGCTGCAGCGGCCTCAACCCTCACCAATGCCAACAGCTTGAACGCTTGCTGAAGGACAATGCAGACCTCTTCGCTGCCCGCGATGAGGAATGCACGCAGACCGAGCTAGTGCAGCACGCCATTGACACTGGTGACGCTGCACCGGTTCGTCTGCGCCCTCACCGGTTGTCACTAGCAAAGCGGCTGGGGGCAGAGGAGAAGGTTAGAGAGATGGCCGCTGCAGGCGTCATTGAGCCCTCCAACAGCCCGTGGGCGGCCCCTGCTGTCCTAGTGCGGAAGAAGAACGGAGAGTGGCGTTTTTGCGTGGACTATCGGCGCCTCAACGCCGTAACGCGCAAAGATGCCTACCCTCTCCCCCGCATCGACGAGGCGCTAGACCACATCGCGGGGTCCAGTTGGTTCTGCTCGCTGGACCTCCGGAGTGGCTACTGGCAGGTCAAAATGGCGGAGGATGCGAAGCCTAAGACCGCCTTCACCATCGGGCAAGGGTTGTGGCAGTTCCGCGTGATGCCGTTTGGACTGTGCAATGCCCCTGCCACGTTCGAGCGGCTGATGGAAAGGGTGCTGTCGGCCGTCCCCCGAAGCTGCTGCGTAGTGTACCTGGACGACCTCCTAGTACATGCCAGTAGCTTCGAGCACGCCCTCGCTAACCTCCACAACGTGCTCGCGGCGATTCGCCGGGCTGGGCTACGGTTGAATCCCCGGAAGTGCCAGCTGCTCCGGAGGGAGACGGCCTTCCTGGGGCACGTTGTGAGTGAGCGAGGGGTAGCCACCGACCCAGCTAAGGTGACTGCTGTGCGGGATTAGCCGACCCCAGCAAATGTAGGCGAGCTGCGCAGCTTCCTGGGGTTGGCGAGCTACTATCGGCGGTTCGTGCGGGGTTTCGCCTCCATTGCCAGTCCCCTCCATCGCCTCACCGACAAGTACCAGCCGTTCATCTGGACCACTGCATGCGCAGAAGCCTTTGCCCGGCTCAGAACGGCTCTCACGGAGGCCCCCGTACTGGCGTATCCCGATGTGCACCGCCCATTCATTGTCGACACCGACGCCAGTAACGTGGAGGTGGGAGCCGTCCTCTCTCAGGAGGACAGCGACGGAGAGAGAGCTGTCGCCTACTACAGCAGTGCCCTGAGCCGGGCAGAGCGGAACTACTGCGTGACCCGCCGAGAGCTGCTGGCCGTAGTCAAGGCACTGAGGCACTTCCGACCCTATCTCCAAGGTAGCCACTTCCGCCTCCGCACTGACCACGCTTCGCTCACCTGGCTCCTAAACTTCAAGCACCCGGAGGGCCAAGTCGCACGGTGGTTAGAAGAGCTACAAGAGTGCGATTTCCAGATCGAGCACAGGGCGGGGCGGCACCACACCAACGCCGACGCTTTGTCCCGCCGTCCCTGTGCTGAGCTGGATTGTCAACACTGCCAGCGACAGGAAGATAAGAGCCAGGTGGAGCTAGCGGTGGCTACCGCTAACATCAGCGAGGCGGGGTGGCTGCCAGTGTCGCAGGAGCAGCTGCGGGAAGGCCAGGAGGCTGACAGCACGCTAAGAAAGGTGAGGGGCTGGCTGGAGGCAGAAACACCGCCGCAGTGGGCTGAGGTCTCGGCTGAGGGGCCCGAGCTCAAGACCTACTACGGGCAAAGGAGGAGCCTTGAGCTGCGGGACGGGCTGCTGTATCGGCGGTGGCAGGCACCCGGGCTTGGAAGCGACCTCCTCCAACTCCTCGTTCCCCGAGCGCTCCGGCCCCAAGTCCTCGGGGTGGTGCATGGCTCGGTGGGGGCGGGCCATTTCGGGAACAGCAAGACCCTGCGACGATTGAGAGGGCGCTTCTACTGGCCTGGGTGCCGCCGGGACGTGGAGCTGCACGTCCACTGCTGCGACTCCTGTACGGCATGCAAGGGGCCTACCAGGCGCTCCCGCGCCCCTCTACAACGCTACGTGGTGGGGGCCCCGATGGAGCGAGTGGGGGTGGACGTCCTCGGCCCCTTCCCTGTCACTGAGGCCGGTAACCGCTATGTGCTTGTGGCTATGGACTACTTTACGAAGTGGCCCGAGGCGTACGCGGTGCCGGACCAAAGTGCTGCAACAACAGCGGGGAAGCTAGTCGAGGAGATGTTTGCCCGTTTCGGGGTCCCCGCCCAACTCCACAGCGACCAGGGGCGAAATTTTGAATCGCGGGTGCTGGCTGAGGTCTGCAGTCGGCTCGGGGTAGCGAAGACCCGCACAACTCCACTCCATCCCCAGAGCGACGGACTGGTTGAACGGTTCAACAAGACCCTGACTGCACAACTCGCTATCCTCGCCAGCCAGCACCAACGAGACTGGGACCGCCACCTGCCCCTGGTCCTGTGGTCCTACCGAACTGCCGTACAGGAGTCCAGCCTCTGCACGCCCGCCGCCCTGATGTTCGGACGGGAGCTCCGGACGCCCGTGGATTTGGTGTTCGGGGCCCCGCCTGAAAGCAGGGAACCAGCCCGTACAGAGGCCTGCTACTTCCGCCAACTGCTGGAACGACTGCGGGTGGCACACGACTTCTCTCGCCAGGCCCAGGACACTGCGGGACTGCGGCAGAAGCGCGCCTACGATCAGCACTGCAAGGGGCAGGCCTTCAAGCCAGGTGATAAAGTGTGGGTCCACTGCCCAGTGCGCAAGAAGGGCCTGTCTCCTAAGCTGCAGTCACATTGGCGTGGGCCTGGCGAGATCTTGGAGCGGCTGAGTGAGGTGACGTATCGCCTGCGCATGCCAAATCGAGGGCGCCTGGTGGTGCTCCACCAAGACCGACTCGCACCTTACCAACCACTCGCCTCCGAAAACGCAGCTGGCGGACAAGGTAGCAGCCCTGTCCCCTCTACACCACCGGCAGCAGAGGAAATGGCACAGCCCACCGCGGGCCGACCTACTCGGAAGCGACGGCTACCGAATTATTTAATCGACTACGAGGTAAATCGCCTAGAAATTGTGGGTCGTCGGGGACTAGCGACCCTTTAGGTGGGGGCTGTGTGGCGATCTTGCCTGTGTGTAACTAAATAATTGTTAGCTTGTTAGCGGTTAACTTGTCCCGCTCCGCGATCGTGTAAATACTCGTTTATTTTGAATGTGTGTAGCCTGCTAGGAATCGCTTCCGTAGCGCTAGCAGCCCTCGGGTTTATTCTTTGCACCGTTATGTTTCTGTCATTAGTCAATTAGCCAATCCTGTTGTTGTATTCCCTGCCTGTCTCTGTTTTGCGTGTCTCGTGCTGCTGTTTCCCGCTGTATGTAAATTATCCGACCTTTGTGTGATGTGACGTTAAGGCTGTGTGATTGGTTCGTCCCGTTGCGCCGGGGCAGCCAATCACGGCGAACGGGGTTTGACAAAAGCAGGCTTCGCCCAGCTATGATGGTCAGTCTACGAATTACCGTTTTGAGGAGATGTCACAAATAAAGCGAAGCTCCCCGGGAGCGATTCGAAAACAGCCAAGCCAGTCTCCGTCTCTGCTTCCTTGCGAAATCGCCACAATATGAATGTGCCCTGCAATAACCTTGTGTTGGAGTTAGCTAATGCAGTACTATTAGAAACCATGCACTAGCACTTAGCTAGTGCACAAAATTGGTGTATATGATGCAGCCGTATCTTCCATTGTGCATGACAATGCAAGAGGGTTAGTTCACATGCATTTAAATGATTTTACAATCAACTAATGATTTACTTGATTGTTAAAGGTTTATTGCCATATATTTATATTGAGTTCATGGTTTAAAAATTATTTGCTATAGTTACATGGAAAATACCTTGATCATAATTCATTATAAATGGTTAAAGAGCGATATAATATTTGATAAAAGGAAACTGTACAGTCGAGCATTTATAAAGAGTACTGTTTGGTTTATTGGTAACACTTTTACACTTTTGAGGTTACAATGATGCCTTAAAGAAAATAACTAAGATTGAGAAAAGTATGCAGTTGTTATAATAGCCTGTTATCATACAGGCTGGGTTTTTTGGATACCCTAGAAGAAACCTGTGAACCTAGGATTCTCTCCCTGACGAGGGAGATGGCGAGCCGACCAATTTGACCAACTTGATTCATCTTCATCCACTTGAGGAAGGACCCCCTGATACCCCTTGTTTCTCCCAGCCCCACTCTGGTGTGGTAGGATTGTGATTGAGAAATTACATAATTTTATTTGATACTTTATTTTTTTTAAAAAGGGTGCACCCAACCAACAAAACTGACTTGAAACTAAGTTGAACTAAACCAGACTGAACAGAAGACATTCAGAACTTAATAGACAGTGAATACAGTTACAACACTCAGGACATTGATATGAAGACAAATTAATGTGGTTGAATGTGATAAGTAAATGCTGGCTTTTTTCATCACACTTTCTTTAATACAGTTTTAACCATTTTGCACTTACTTTCTGGCTCTGGTTGTTCATTGTGTCCATCTCATCATTCATAACCTCTCCTTACGAACCTAGCTTTAACCCGAAAATATTTACCTACTGCTAACTGACCTTTAGGTGGGTTACACAGTCAATAACCCAGAATGTTTTCTGCACTGTGTGAGATGTGGGATATGAGTAAGTGCAGCTCATGTCTACTGAAGACCCCTTTAAGGCACAGATTCTCTCAGGGGTGTAAGTCACTCCCCATCCCCTCTGGCTCAGAACACCTGAAAAATACACACACATACACATGCAGGCACACACCTATCCAGAGAGACACTCTGGTCTATGCAGTGAGACGCTCTGATCTATCCACTGAAACACTCTGGTCAATCCAGTGAGACGCTCTGGTCTATCCAGTGAGACACTCTGGTCAATCCAGTGAGACGCTCTGGTTGTGGGTGTTAGTGGGCTGAACAGAGGAGTAGAGGGGAACTTCACCGGCGTCTCTGTCCGTACCCTGTGTTCCAGTGTGACTCATTGCCATCCCTGAGATGTTGCCAAAAATGGGGCTTTTATTCCCCTGCAGGGTAAAGAAAAGAGGCAGGAGAAGGATGAGAAAGTTCCACAGAAAGGTCCTGTTCATTTCAGTGAGCTCCTCAGAGCTGGAGTGAGCTACTCGCCCCCATTAACGACAAAACATGCATTTAACCAGATATAAAAAAATCAGCTAATGAATCAATGATTCATTTTCAAATACTTGCCATCAGCAGTTCAATATCAACTGAACCAGACATACTTAAAAACATACAGACAAACTTAATACACTTAATACGATTTCTTGTCTCTATCATGACCTGTTTTACAGTGGGTTTTCATAAACTTTTGGAAAGATTGCATTCTGAAGTACTTCTTTCATTCCAAAGCATATATTTGCAATAACCAATAGCAATAAACCACCATCACAACAATAATCTGTGTGTATTTATTCATTGGAAACTGGTGAATACAACACATACAGTAAAAGTCACTCTCCCTGGCTCTCTATGTAATGCACAGATAATTACATGCACATAAGCAGTATTGTACTGTGTAACGTTACTGTCACATACTGCAACCCCTTTTGAGAAAATGAAACTGTCCTTAACAGGGGAATACACATAATTAACTCCTGAAATATTTCCATTAAGCATGTCAACACACACAGAAGATCATAACCTCATACTGTAAATCTGTACATAATCTAATAAACCTTCAAGGTCACATGGCACACACTGCTATGCTTTCTACTTATTTGTAAGAAAGGTTTATTTATTTAGGATCCTCATTAGCAATACACAGGTGCTATATAAATAAATAAATCATGTCTCACGATTACTGTTATAAAGCATTGTGAGTATTAATCAATCTTCATAACTCTAATTATACTGTATTATGAGCAGATTTTAATGTATTATAAGTATATAATGCATTATAGACAGGCATTATAGACAGTGTTAACCACATTTCCGTTTTTGCTTAAAGAATGCATTATGCATTATCAAAATTATATTACATCCGTTGATAAATACATGTATGCATATATGCAGACTGATTTCATTAACTCACCCGCCTGTCCCCTTCTGTCTCATTTGTTGATTTTCTCCTCCTGATTATTCAGAGAAGAAAGAAAAATAAAAAGTAAATCTACCTTCAGACAAATCTTTAAACAGCCCCCTCTTGTATAAAGAGCATTTTGCTTTTATTTGAATGATGTGTATTGCTGAGGCAATAGTGCCCATGTATGTGTATATTTATTATTGTTCAGATGTCATTTGTTTACAGGAAATGAGCCTGAGTTATAAGAGGTTTCTTCCTGCCCAATAAATGTAGTTCTGCTTTATTCAAACCAACACTGGAGCTCATGGGCAAATTGTTGCGCTTGACAAGACTTTGTTATGATCTGTAACTGTCCACATTATTCATATTAAGAACAAGCTTTAAGGGGATTCTGTTACCCCATCATACAGGTTTGATAAACTAATTGGGACACTAAAACGCATCAGTCAGAGTTTATAAAATTGACATCTCAATAAAACAAGATGTCTAATAATGCAGTGGTCTAAGCACTAATCAGACATTAGAGGGGGGAGTATGGCATCAGCATGATGTAACGTAGCTAATGCTTGACAAAAACATTCCACAAAAATGTACACTCGTTTTAAACTATGAGTCTAAATCAGACATACAGTAATTCACACTGGAGTGACTACAAACCGACTCATTTACAACCACGTACCTCAGGCACACACACAGAAACACAAGAGCCAAAATTTCAGCGACTCCCACAGCTGCAGCCACGATCAGTGACTGACCTCCTAAGCAAAGTCAGAGAGATGTAGCCCTGTCAGTTATGATATAGCAGTGCTCATTTCACAACATGCCTCACCAAGGTCCTTAATAAGAAAGTTTATAAATGTTTAAACACACCTCTTATATGCCTACCTTTACTAGAAATTTCTGTACATTTGAATTTTACTGAATTCAATGCTGGCATCATGATACTTTTAGTTACACTGCTCATCATCATTATCTACCATGATCCGGTTCGGATTGTAGCACCAATGTTATGATCAGCATTGCTTTGTAGCCACTGGATCACAATCAGCGTCAGATAAAACATTTTATCAAATATGTTCTGGTCCTACCTTGCACTGTGACCAGTAGAGCAGAAGCATTCTGAGCTCCAAGTCTGTTCTGTGCCTCACAGTAGTATTCTCCTCTGTTCCAGGATCTAAAGTTAGAAAAGATCAAACTCTGTCCAGATCCTGCCTGCCAGTCTCCACTGTCATTCTTCTTAACCCAGGTGTAGTTCTGCACTGGTGGGTTGGCATCACTGCTGCAGGTCAGAGTCACTGAACTGCCCTCCACTATTTCACCAGAGGGGCTCACTGATACTGAGACGCTCTTAGGAGGATCTGAAAGAGAAAATAACAGGTCTTGCAGTTTTAAAGAAAAGTCACACTGTGGTATTCTTGGGAGCATCTAAAATCACAAGAAAAATGTGTTAAATTCCATATATTTTCTCACTCACTGTGTTCCATCTCAAAACACTAGTAGAGACATTAATTTCAAAGTAATGTTTATAATGGAACTGAAATCTCACAATGTGATGTAGAGGGGTGGTGTGGTTAGGGCGCCATCTGCAGGCAGAGTGGGAGCAGTATAGCTGGCCTACAACCAGGCCTGTTTGCAGTTACATTTGATTGGTAATGGTTTATATGCTCTGCCTGCAGTGAGACCGGGGTGCTGGAATGAGAGACGCACGCGGGAGCGGCATGCCATCTAATCCCCGTCCTTATCGTCTGTGTTTTGTTTTGTTTTGTTTTTGTTTCCGTGTTTTTGGTATCGAGCGCACAATAAAGCCTTGGTGCCTCTAACAACGACAGATTGTGTGGTTTGTGGGGAAAAGGACTGCAGAACCTGTTACAATAAAAAATGAACTGGATATACTGTAGATTTGTATGGTAGTTGGAAAATGACACAACAGAATCAAGTTTTCAAAAGTGACAGCAGTATTTAGATATGTCTTTTTGGCATGTTCATTAATAATGATAACTTCATTTTTTAAAGTTGAACAGCTGCATGTGATACCTTTTTTGCCCTTTGCAAACTCAAAATGACTACACGTTTTACCTAAGACATGTCAGTATGATCAGACTCATCACTGTGTGATAATGTAATTATATTTGATTTCTCCTCCACTGGCCAGTGTGACTGCTTTACTCAGTGTCTTACTGCTGTGAAGTTGCCCAAAGACCCTCAGGAGATATTGACTTTCTGCTCTGTGTGTCTGAAGCTGAGATGCACTGATAAACTCACACTGCACATCAAGACGTTTAGGAGGAGATCTGTTTGTCCCAATCCCATTCTCTGCCGCACAGTAGTATTCTCCTGCATCCTGCAGTGTGATGGTTTTAATGGTGTAACTGTCCTCTGGTCCTCCTGTCTCTGAGGATACAGCTCTATTATTCTTATACCAGGTGTATCTCTGCACTGGTGGGTTGGCATCGCTGCTGCAGGTCAGAGTCACTGAACTGCCCTCCACTATTTCACCAGAGGGGGGCACTGATACTGAGGTGCTCTTAGGAGAATCTGAAAGAGATAATTACAGGTCCTGCAGTTTCATATAGATCTCACACTTACCTCAGTTAAAATATGTTTCCTTTTCCTAAATGTTACGTCATTTTGCTTGACTGCTATTATTGCAATGCCATCTTTCTTTCAATTTTTAGAATTAACGTAATCCAATATCATTTCTAAACATAATAACTTCCATTTCCTAATCATTTTCTGCAGATTGCTCTTCTGTCCTGTTCTCATGTCTTTTAAAGGTACATTAAAATATAACTGCATCACCGCTTTTTCAAAATGAGTAACAAATGAGACTGAAATAAATGAGTTTGTCCTCCAATACTCACAGAGAGTCACAGCTGGGGACGGGAGATTCTCATGACCTCTCAGTGCACAGGAGTAGCTGCCTGTATTTCCACTACTGGTTTTGAACTGAAGGTAGTCATCTTGTTGATATTTCTTGTCGGTGTTTTGCAGAAATTGTCCATTGTTGTACCAGATGAATGTTTGGCTGCCAGTCAGGTCAGTGCAGGTGATTTTACAGGTTAGTGTCACCCTCACTCCCTCACTCACTTTGATAGATGTTATTTCAATCATTACACCTGAGTGAGAAGAAGAAATACAATACCACAATATACTTATTCAACTTATTCTTATGAGTTATTCAACAAAATTCCACATTGTACGGCACCCACAATAAATGTATTAATGCATATTACTGTAAATGGTCCAACTTTTCATTTCAATTAAAGATTGAAGTCAACTGAGACCCCAAAATCTCAATCTGTCTGATAATGGAATGCTTTTTCTCTCAGAAGAATTAGTTCTTGTGCATAAATGAATGTAAAATACACAAATGTGACCTCAAACACTCACATCTCACACTGAGAGTCACGGCGGGGGAAACAAGATGCTGATTGCCTCTTACAGCACAAGAGTATCTGCCAGTATCTTCACTTCTGGCTGTGAATGTAAGGTTTCTATAGGACTGGGAGAACCTGTAGTCGCCAGTCAGAAGTTGCTCATTCTTGTACCAGATGAAGCTGTTGCCCAGCCAAGTGCAGGTTGCTCTACAGGTCAGTTCCACTGTCTCTCCCACTGACACTGTGTCTGAATTTATTTCCACCTTCACACCTGGGTGAAGGAACAAAATGCAGAAAGAAAAACATCCGGTTATTCAACCATCCTCTCACCCTCTTCTGCTCCTCCCTCAAAACCAGGTAAACTGTACTTATTGTTACAATATACATTCAATAAAAGTGATACATTGATATTACACATTCATAAAGACATCGTCATAACAACAGTGCTTTGTAAAATCCGTCTTACGTTGTTATGAAATATTCGGTTGTCATTCCATTTTAAATTACTAACGCTGGTTCTGCGATAGGGGATGAATCCCACATGGGGGCCCCCTGGTGGCCACGGGGGCCCTAAGCAGCCGCTTAGTTCGCTTATGCCTTGGGCCGGCCCTGCATGCATTATTTCCCAGTAAAACAGAAGGTGGGCAGACACTCACATTTCACATTGACTGCAGGGGAAGTGACTCCTCCTGCAGCACAGGAGTAGAGATCTGTATCATCAGTGCTGGCTACATTAAGGGAGTATTCATTTTGATAGGGCACAACTTTTCCATTCTTGTTCCAGGTAAAGGTTGGGCTGCCACTCAAAGTGCAGGTGCTGCTACAGGTCAGTGTTACACTCTGTGCCTCATTCTCTGTCACTTTCACCTGAAGACCTGCACACAAGAATCAACATGATAAAAAGACCATTCTGTTTCTATTAGAAAATAATTAGGAGTATTGCCAGTTAATAGTTAAAAAGCCAGTTTAGAATTACCTGTAACTGTCAATAAGACTCCAGGACGACCAAAATATTTTCCATGATCATGGTCGGTCAGGAACCTGAAGCGATATATTGCAGAATCCCTTTCTTTCAGTTGCTTTATTCTGAAAGTGCAGTCACTGTACTTATCCCCCAGGTACTCCACACGGTGAGTGTACTCTGGGTCCTTGGACAGGTCCTCAGGCTCCTGTGCTGCCTTCCATTGAATAAACCATAATGTTTTCTGCACTGGGCCAGATGTGGGATATGAGTAAGTGCAGCTCATGTTAACTGAAGACCCCTTTAAGGCACAGATTCTCTCAGGGGTGTAAGTCACTCCCCATTCCCTTTCCCCATGGCTCAGCACACCTGAAAAACACACACACACACACGCACACACACACATACATACACACACACGCACACACACAAATACACACACACACACACACACACACACAAATTGAAAACACAGATGTGTTGGCAACATGACAGATAAGGGATTCAATTAACAAAACTTTAAAACTACTGCACCTAACTTACATAGTACATCAATAATTTGTGGAGCCCTTGATATGTTCTGGAGGCAGGGTGATATCTGTGGTTGGTTTTGCTAATATAATTTTGGACCTTCCAATAATATATATATATATATATTATATTTATATAGTTGTTTTTTCAGTGATATAAGAATTTGCAGGTTCAAACAAATTAACTGCATAATCTTTTGTCCCTCTGTTAGCTATTTTAATACTAACTGACATCAGTAGATGGCAGTAGCCGCCAATAAATGTGAGATTCGCAGGTACAGGAAATCTTGCTTAGTAGCTAGCTTTGTTAAAAAGTAGCATTATGCCAAGCAAGTTAAGAGTGAGTGTCTGGGTACACTCTCGGCTGAAAACTGTTATGTTTTGCTAACAGTGAAAATTAACTGCTTTTATCAAAATATGTGGCACCAAAATACTTTTTATCCATTCCAAGAATGCAACATGCACAGCCAACAGCTCCGATCATTTTGCAAAGGCACAGATATTTATATCATGCCTCTGTCTCAGTTTTAAAGCAGGGTGTGAAGAGGAACTTCTAAGTTCTCTCTTTGTTCCCCTCTCTCTTCAGATGAGAAATGTTGCACTACTCTAAACTAATGTACTGTAGAACATTATTTTATAGAAATTATCTACATTCCTTAAAGCAATTTAAATGTATTCACTTTTGCTTCTGATTGAGACAATGAAGGGAGACTAATAAGTAGGAACACATGCTGATAAATACTTTATATGTAGACTGAAACATCAGAACTACATTTGGAAAAAAAACACAAACAATTTACCTGACACAGAGAGGATGATTACCAACAAGGTATTGAAGAGCATGGCTGCATCAGATTGAAAATATTTATCCAAATACACATATACAGGTCTTGATTATTATTTACACTGTGAAAATGAACAGCACAAACAAAGACTGTCAGAGTATTCTCTTAATTTGCAGAAATACCAGAATAACAATTACTACACAAGCACACACAGTGAGTTAATATGCTGATAATGCCTAAAAATGCTCTGGGTTTTATGAAGAGCTCACAAAGATTCCAGAAAGCAGAGACTCAAACAGCATTTTACTTGATGAATGATATTTGTATGGAAGAAGCAGCAATCATTTCTAGTCAGAAAATGCATTTTATTTTATATTTGATTCAAGTTTAATCTTCTTGCACCACAAAATATCATGATGTAGTTTTGACTGAATGAAATAATATGATTATACACTTACCAGGAGAGAGTTCTGATCTGGCCTCAGTGGTTTGTTAATGTGCCATTAGTATTAAACAGCCTTGCAGACAGAGCAGTGTGGCTGAATATGATCGCAAATAAAATGCTTCACACTAAATATAAAAGTAGAATGTATTACAGATCTGACTCACTTCCTGAATGTCATACTCATTTTAGATTTTATCATATACAAACATTTGAATAAAATATACAGAGTCGTTTGCTTTGTGTCTGGACTGGAACAGTAGTGCCTTTTCAAAAAGACTGGGTAATTCTCATTTCTTTGCCCCCACTGTATTATTGAAATTCAGATGTCAATAATTATGTTGATTTTTGCACATTACGCTTATAAAATAAACATAACTACTATGTTTACAAAAATGATTCTGGATTACAACACGAACTGATGCTACGATCTGAGGCTTTGCCAATTCCAATACATCCATCTATCCATCCATTATCTACACCCGCTTATCCTGAGCTGGAGCTGGTGCTGGAGCCTATCCAAGCATGCATTGGGCGAGAGGCAGGAATATACTCTGGTCAGGCTGCCAATCTATCGCAGGGAACACACACCATTCACTCACACATTCATACCTATGGGCAATTTAGAGTCTCCATTTGGCCTATTTGCATGTTTTTGGACCGTGGGAGGCAACCGGAGTACCCGGAGGTACATGCAAGCTCCAGACAGAAAGGCCCCAACCTGAGATTCGAACCCAGAGCCTTCTTGCTGTGAGGCGACAGTACTACCCACTGCACCACCGTGCCACCCCTATTCCAATACATGTACAGTAGAGGTTAATATAAAAGTGACTGTAAAAGGTGTGATAGGCATCAGGCACAGGTAATCACTGATACATTCAGGAGCCCTATACAAAATCCATTACCTAAACCAGATTATTTCATTCAGATTAGTAAAAGATCTTCCAAGAAATTGATCTGAAATGTACATACAGGACTTCCCTATTTTACTAACTGCCCCATCTACAAGTAGATTGAATGTATTGCATCCATCTATCCATCCTAGGTAAATTTTACTGCCACAAACAGCATACTTTACCATTGCTACCATACGTAGCTCAGTCGTGTTTCATGCATCGGATTTTTGACATGAAGCCGAAACATCAACAAAACGTTGCTGTAACTTAGCCTATAACCCGCTTATTAACATAAAGATTGCACACACTGTACTTTCACTGAAGATGAAAGGAGTGGACAGACGTAGTTTTTGTATCTTTGTGTATCGCAGCAGTGCAGTATGGTGGTTTGGGGGTCCAGAGTGTGGCTCTGGGAGCTCTGAGGTTGCAGTTTCTATCCCCAACTGGAGCACTGCTCTGGGGCCCCAAAGCGGGTACTGTGAGGTGCCCCTGCTTGGCTCTTTTGTGCAGAGGAGAAGCAGGCATAGCTGTGGGTGAAGTTGCCTAATTTCAGATGAGTGCCACCCTGACCACAGACAGTGGAGGAAGTTAAAATGCCGCTCACTTCCTGCAGCCTGTTCTATTCTTTATTTTATTTCACATCTCAGTTCAGTGTCCAGTGCTGCTGCACTGTTTCTGTGGTTGGTGTTCATGCGACCTTTTAGAACTCTGGCTTTGCTTTGCCTGTTATACAGTCCTTCATGCACATAATTAGTTGCATTTCAATGCTGTTATTTCATAAAGATGACTTTTACTACATAAAACATATTGTATAGTATTATTATAGAATCTTTCACAGAGATGAACTTGATCCCCACATGTGAACTAAATGGAATGCAGGCAAAACATGATGGCCATACGAAGAAAATAATGATAATATTTTTCAGAACAGAGGTTTGAGGTTCACAGTGTTTTACAATGCTCAAATAATCTGTAATATATTGATACACAGAAAAAAAAACAATGTATGTAAAGAAAACAAATAAAATATGCATTCTTTCAAATACCTAAAACCAGACAGAAACATAAATATGGCCTCAATACAACAAGGCAATGTAAAATTAAGTACTAAAACACTGTTTTGAAAACATCTAAGAATTTACCTTTAAAAGTGACTTGAGTTTGGAGATTATAATCTGCGCAGACTATAATACAATATGAGACTGTAATATCTTCAGACAGGGGTCTGGAGGACTATACAAAGGAGACACTCACACACACACACACACACACACATTATTTCAAGAATAAAATTTAGTTTCACAAAAGTTGAAATGATGGCAAAATCTATTCTTCAGGAATAGAGCACACCAGTAAATGCAGTTAATTTACAGTTCTGTGCATGTCATAAAGCCAAATAACTCTACTCATCTCTGTTGCAGAGCTGAGCATGAACAGGAACTTCAGATTAATCCTATGCTCTATATTTCACAATCGTATGCTATACATTTCACAGCAGATGTGTGTTAAAAAACAAATGTAAAAAGATTCTGCTCAGCCTAGAATCTCTGAACCAAATTCAAATTCAAAATAACTTTATGTATGCGTTAGGAACTTCATTTGTGTAAAAGTGTCAGTGCATACACAATACATAACCGGACAAATGACAAACACAGATTAGACAACATACAAGTGTAGCTTAAAACAGTTAAAGATGTCCGCCAGTAGGGCATCTAAACAATATATGTGTATGTAAGATTTAGATACCCATTTTCTGTAACATATGTCTTTAATTTTTTGCTTTCCCTGTCTAATGAGTTAAACAGGTTACATGAAATTATAGAAATTCTAAATAGATTTTCGCTTCTGATAGATATTGTAACCCCTGTAAACTGGCATTAATAAGCAGAACTGAAGTAACTAAATTTTGTACCTTAGGCAGAGAGAAGAGC
Organism: Anguilla anguilla; assembly: GCF_013347855.1. NCBI lineage: Eukaryota > Metazoa > Chordata > Actinopteri > Anguilliformes > Anguillidae > Anguilla > Anguilla anguilla. Next base: position 83,187,450 of record NC_049201.1, on the reverse strand, counting down.
TTACAAAAATACTGTTGAGGTTGTTTGGAGCATGGCTGCATCGGCCTGAACATATATATAAAAAACATAACTTATATTATTGCCTTTTGTTTTTTAAGCCATAACCAAAATTCCACAAAAAAATCACTGATATTCAGCGTTTAACAGATAGCATGGAAAGTAATAAAATTAAGAGTTACTTTCAGTATGCAATGATATATATAAATATATATATATTTTTTTAAATTTTATTTTACATAATTTTAATTTTAAGAAAGCTAATTTACTGTTTTAACAAATGCTGTGCATGTTTTCCCCACTGGTCACATAGCCACCTTTCAGCAGTGAGAGAGACTGACCTCCATTAGGATCACTAGATTAGCACAGAATAAAGCATTCGCAGTAATCCGTAGATCAGAGAACAACAACACTGTACTTAAATTTCTCCACAGTTTAAAAAAATGCAATAAATGTAAGCGTGCAAAAATCAAAGACGTCTTCTTTGATTCTCTCTTTGAGGCACTCTACTGAATCATATACATTATTTTACAACTCAATGAAAAAATGTGCTAACAGCCATTAAGAATAAAGCAGGGCTATATCGCGCACTTACGCTGGTAGAGGAGGTGTGATCTTAATGGTTTTCAAACTGTCTGAAACAGCCTTGCTGACAGACTCATATTTCTGAACATGGCAGACTGACTGTGATGAATGCAAAGCTTTAAGAATAATTGTTTCTATTTGTAAACATTATTACATTTTTATTTAACCAGGAGATTATTGTTGAATTTAAAAACTCTTTTTTAAGAGTGTCCTGGCCAAGACAGGCAGTAGCTCATGCAGTTTAACATGGTTGCAGAATGACAATATAAAATCAAATTATAGACAACAAAGATTATTTTCCAAGAATGCAAATTCACTGTGTAATTTGACATATTGGTACACAATAATGAATATAAAAACATTAAAGAGCTACATGAGCATCACAGCTGTGTAAAATATGTTAACAGTAGTTTAAAAGCCAGAAAAAAGAGGGAACCATGTTCCAATGCATATGACAATATTTTGCTGCTGTAGCCTAGCCTATAACCCCCAGATCAACATAAAGATTGCACTTACTTTCGCAGAAGATGTAAGGAGCACACAGGTGTAGTTATCTTTGTGAAAGTTTCACGGCTCTGGTGCCTCAAAGCAGGTACTGTGAGGTGCCCCTGCTTGGCTCTTTTGTGCAGAGCGGGCGCGGCTGTGGGTGAAGATGCCTAATTTCAAACGAGCGCCACCCTGACCACAGACAGTGGAGGAAGTTAAAATGCTGCTCACTTCGTGCAGCCTGTTCTATTCTTTATTTTACTTCACACCTCAGTTCAGTTGGGGTGGTACGGCATTGTTTTTGTGGTTGATGTTCATGCGACCTTTTAGAACTTTGTGTTTGCTTTGCCTGTTGGTCCTTCATACAACTAATTAGTTGCATTTCAATGCTTATACTTCATGAAGATGATTTTTACTACATACAGCCGATTGGATTATTGTATCTTTCACATTTCACAGAAATGAAATAGATGCCCACACGTAAATAAAAAGGAATTTATATGAATATTATTTTATTTTATTTATTTATTTTATTTTTATTTTATTTATTTATTTTTTTTGGGGGGGGGGTTCGCAGCAAAACATGGTGGTCATGTAAAGAAAATAATGATAATCTTTATCAAAACAAGGTTCAAGGTTCACAGTGCTTTACAATGCTCAAATAAATTATAATATATTGATAGACATAATAAAACAATGTACGTAAAGAAAACAAACACAAAGATGCATTATTTCAAATAGCTAAACAGACAGAAAGTAAAAATGGGGTCAATACAACAAGGCAATGTAAAATGTAAAGCTAAAACACTGTTTTAAAAGATTTTGGACCTTGCTTTTAAACGTGACTTGAGTTTGGAGATTATAATCTACATTAATCTGCATTATAATCTTCCCATTCCCATTCATGGTTTTTCCTATCATTGTTATGCAGATGACACACAACTCTTCTTTTCTTTCCCCCCCTCGGCCACACAGATCAATGATAAGATCTCTTCCTGCCTGGCTGACATCTCCACTTGGATGGCCAGCCACCATCTGAAGCTCAACCTCAACAAAACTGAGCTGCTCTTCTTCCCGTACAAGACCTCCTTGCTTCGTGAACTCTCAATCACGGTTGATGGCACCACAATGACTGCCTCTCACTCTGCAAAGAGCCTGGGGGTGGTCCTGGATGACCAGCTGGACCTCAAGGAGCACATCAAGGCAACATCACGGTCCTGCAGATTCCTCCTATACAACATCAGGAGGATTCGACCATACCTGACGACGCACTCCACCCAGCTGCTCGTCCAGGCTACGGTGACCTCTCGCCTTGATTACTGCAACTCTCTCCTTGCAAACCTGCCAGCTTGTGCCATACAGCCACTACAGATGATTCAGAATGCCGCTGCCCGACTCATCTACAACCTCCCCAAATTCTCCCACGTCACTCCTCTGCTGCGATCACTTCACTGGCTACCGGTCGCTGCCAGGATCCGATTCAAAGCCCTGACCCTTGCCTACACTGCCGCCAACAGGACAGCCCCCATCTACTTGCAGGACATGACTCAATTCTATGTGCCTGCTCGACCACTCCGCTCTGCGGCAGCAGGGCGTCTTGCAACCCCTCCCACCCGCCCAAAGGGATCACAGAGCTTCTCCACCCTAGCTCCCCAGTGGTGGAACGAACTCCCCGTCCCTCTCCGAACCTCCCCCTCACTATCCATCTTCCACCGTGGCCTGAAGACTCATCTCTTCAGACTATACCTAGAATAACCACCACCACGCTGTGTATATATATATTTTTTTTTTTTAAAAAATTTTTTTTAAAAACCCTTTTTCCTGTCACTTGTTACATGTTGCCCCATCCCTGCACTTCTTGGTAAATTGTATTTGTCCTAATACTCTAGCTTATTCTTCTGCCTAGTTTGGCTTTGCAGATGTTAGACCAGGATAGTGTTCTTTGTTCTCGGCTAGAAATAGCTTTACAAAATAAGTAATTGTACCTTACTGAACCCGTGTTCAGCAGTTTTCTACGATCATGAAAATGCACTTTTTGTCGCTTTTGGATAAAAGCGTCTGCTAAATGAATGTAATGTAATGTAATGAGAGAATACATGCGAATGTACATGAGTTATGAGCGTGTGTGTAACAGGGTTATATAAACGTGTAATGGTGTCACAGGAGCATGTATGCAGCAGGGTTACATGAACATGCATGTTGCAGCAGGGTTACATGAACATGCATGTTGCAGCAGGGTTACATGAACATGCATGTTGCAGCAGGGTTACATGAACATGCATGTATGCAGCAGGGTTACAGTACTTTGGGAAAAATCCTCCACCAACAGCTCTTCATAAGATGGATAAGCTAGCAGAAACAGACAGCAGTTCTGTGAAGTTAAAGACAAAAAGAGACTCTTTCACCCTGATCTCCACCATTTCTCATTCTCTGCAGATTCTCTCCTCTGTGTGTTTTAATCCCACACTGAGGCCTCATCAGCTCTCTGAAGCACAGAGTTTGTGTTGCTGGCTGCGTTTGTCACTCTCTGAAGGCTCTGCTCTGAGGTGAGACACAGGAAGAGACTCAGTCACACATAAGTGTGCCTCCAGTTGCACTGTTAAAAGGGAACCAGAGTGGCCACACTGTCCCTTGCATTCCCTATCCACTCTGTTGTCCCCGAGAACGGATTCCTCTGTTGACTTAGTTGATTATATATCTCAGAATCACTTGAAGAATTTACATTACAGAAGTATATTTTTCACATGTTAAAAAATCATACTAAGTAATATCCACAGATACAAGTACAACATATTGAGAGTTAAGTGGGGAATAATCCTCAATAGTTTAAACCAATAAAAATAAGGAGGAAGTCTGAAAATGACTGCATCTCACAGTGATGAACTGGATGAACTGTAACTTGCCTGGTGTGTATCTGTGCTTTGTGTCTTCTGCTCAGCACAGACCTGCTGACTTTGTAGTTTCATAAAAATACAGCCTGTACACAGAACTGTCCTTTGCTTTTCTGAACGGCTGGTACGGTTATAATGGTGAGAATATCCAGGTGGGAACTTGTTACTTACAGTACAAGAGCGTCTGCTCCTCCCTCTCTCTCTGTTGGTGCTCTTCTTCCTGCTGAAAAGGGGGGGGGGGGGGGGGGGGGGGTGAGTAACAGACCTTCAGGAGCTGTGGATCAGCCATTCCAGATGATATTTTGCCATAACATTCCTTCCTGTTCCTCTGAATTAAATGGCAAATTGGTAAATATACTGTATATCTCTCTGATATATAATGGTGAATTTCTATAATCATGTCTTCTCAGTGATGATTGGTACCCAGATGCTTTTGCATTGCAAACATTTACCTTGTGCACACCATGACTGGCTGGACTACCGGCATCTGCCACCAGACCCCTGCAGCTCATTCAGAATGCTGCGGCTCGTCTGGTCTTCAACCTCCCCAGACACTCCCACGTAACTCCCCTGCTCACTACCCTCCACTGGCTGCCTGTTATAGCTCGCATCAAATTCAAAACATTGGTCCTAGCATACCAGGCAGTCAAGGGATCAGCCCCAGCATACCTTCACAAGATATTCAAACCCTACATGCCAGCCAGATCCCTCCATTCTGCTACCTCAGGACGCCTAGCACCTCCCCCTCTTCGCACCTGCACTTCCAGAACACGTCTCCTGTCTGTTCTGGCCCCACGATGGTGGAATGACCTCCCTGTGGAGGTCAGAACAGCTGAGACTGTGAACAATTTCAAACGACGACTGAAGACCCACCTCTTCAGGCTGCACCTCTCTCCATCCCTCCCTTCCCCCCTGTAAATGACTAAACTTAGGGTTGTAACTAGGCAGCTGTTTCATAGGTTACTTAGTTGATGCGCCTGTCTTAACGACTACTTGTATTTTTATTTATTTTTATTTTTCCATAGATTGCGTTGTTGCCGTTCTCGTTGTTAGTGTTAATCAGTTTAACCATCAGGGCCCAAGTTGAACTATGCGGTTGTTCCCTGTACTTGGACCGGTACTTCTCTCTAGGGGTTTCGTCATACTTGTTCCTGGTTATGGTTATACACTTTGTTGTACGTCGCTCTGGATAAGAGCGTCTGCCAAATGCCTGTAATGTAATGTAATGTAATGACAGTAAAGAGTGTTAAAGCCACAGAGATTCCAACAACTGTCCATACGAGCACTGTCTTATCTCCTGCTATAAATAAACAAATATAGCATTTCAATTAACATTTATATAGCAGAGACTACAATCCAGAGTCGTGTAAAATAAGTGCATGCATAAAGGTAGGAAGGTCAATGCAACACAAAGAAAATCAATTAAATCACAATTAAATATGAGTTAGGAGTGTCAACCAGCAAACAAACTAGATATCGGTGATCAAATATGCAAGCGATCTATAACAGATACTGGAACAGGAACAATCACCCTTCTTCAAAACGATAGAGGTGTTACTGTACATTACGTGTTACTCACCTTTTATATTGTCTGACACAGGAGTAGAGGTCTGAGCTCCATGAGTGTTCTGAGCCAAGCAGTATTGCTGTGCTCTGCTCCAGGATGGCACTAGACATAAAGTTTGAATATATAATGTTTATTTTATCTCCATGTGAATACATTGATATAAGTTGGAAAAGTATCAGGCCAGTGATACAATGTTTGTTGTTTTTGTTCTGTACTCCAGCAGATTGAAAAATTTGGGGGCATTCACATCCATAACGGATGATCCGATGTATAAAGTACTGCCCTTTTTATAAATAGTCCCAATACCTTGTGTTCTTGGGAGCATCTGAAATCAATAGAAAAATGTTTTACATTTTTTACTTATTTTAAAGTTTATAATGGAGCTGAAATCTCACACTGTGTGTCATTTCCCCCTGTGTCATGAAGTAAAGGTTCTAGTAAATGTCACCAGATAGACAAGTTTCAATAGTGACATCAGTATTCAGATATAATCGTTTTTAGCATGTTCATTAATAATGATAACTTAATTTTGCTAAAGTTCAACTGCTACATGTGATACTTTTTTTCCCCGTGCAAATGCAAAATGCAGAGGTGGACATTCCAGGGCTCAGAAAGTAAAAGTCCTGCCATGTATTGCATCCACCCCTGAACTCAGCCAGCTGATTTAGCTCTACCTTCGGGCTGAAGAATGGTGCTCATTAGCAAATCCAGGTGACTGGAACAAAATCCTGGGATGAACTTTTACTTTCGGAACCTGGATTATCCACCTCTGGCAAAATGACTACAGGCTTTACAGATGTGAGACATGTCAATGTGATCAGGCTCATCATTCTCCTCCACTGGCCAGTGTGACTGCTTTACTCAGTGTCTTACTGCTGTGTAGTTACCCAAAGACACTCAGGAGATACTGACTCTCTGCTCTGTGTGTCTGAAGCTGAGATGCACTGATATACTCACACTGCACATCAAGATGCTTAGGAGGAGATCTGTTTGTTCCAATCCCATTCCCTGCCTCACAGTAGTATTCACCTGCATCCTGCAGTGTGATGCCTTTAATGGTGTAACTGTCCTCTGGTCCTCCTGTCTCTGAGGATACAGCTCTATTATTCTTATACCAGGTGTATCTCTGCACTGGTGGGTTGGCATCACTGCTGCAGGTCAGAGTCACTGAACTGCCCTCCACTATTTCACCAGAGGGGCGCACTGATAATAAGATGCTCTTAGGAGGATCTGAAAGAGAAAATAACAGGTTTATATAGATGTCACAGCAGTTTTATATAGATGTCACACTTACCTCAGTTAAAGTATGTTTCCTTTTCCTCAATGTTTCCAATATGTCATTTTGTTTGACTGCTATTATTGCAATGCCATCTTTCTTTCAATTTTTAGAATTAACTTAATCTGATATCGTTTCTAAACATAATAATTTCCATTTCCTAATCATTATCTGCAGGTTGCTGTTCTGCCCTGTTCTCATGTCTTTTATCGGTACATTAAAGTACAACTGCATCACCGCTTTTTCAAAATGAGTAACAAATGAGACTTAGTAAAGTTAAATAAATGAGTTTGTCCTCAAATACTCACAGAGAGTCACTGCAGGGGATGGGAGATTCTCATGACCTCTCAGTGCACAGGAGTAGCTGCCTGCATCTCCACTGCTGGCTTTCAACCTGCAGATAATGAAGGTAGTTATGATTTTCATATTTCTGGGCGGTGTTTTGTAGAGATTGTCCATTCTTGTACCAGATGAATGTTTGGCTGCCAGTCAGGTCAGTGCAGATGATTTTACAGGTTAATGTCACCCTCACTCCCTCACTCGCTGTGCTAGATTTAATTTCAACCTTTACACCTGAGTGAGAAGAAGAAATACATTACCACAATATACTGAGTTATTCAACAAAATTCCACATTGTACAGCACCCACAATAAATGTATGAATGCATATTACTGTAAATGGTCCAGCTTTTCATTTCAATTAAAGATTGAAGTCAACTGAGACCCCAAAATCTCAATCTATCTGATAATGGAATGCTTGTTCTCTCAGAAGAATTAGTTCTTGTGCATAAATGAATATAAAATCCATAAATGTGACCTCAAAAACTCACATCTCACACTGAGAGTCACGGCGGGGGAAACAAGATGCTGATTGCCTCTTACAGTTCAGGAGTATCTGCCTGTATCTTCACTTCTGGCTGTGAATGTAAGGATTCTATAGGACTGGTAGAACCTGTAGTCGTCAGTCAGAAGTTGCTCATTGTTGTACCAGAAGAAGCTGTTGCTCTCAGTCAGGTGAGTGCAGGTTGCTCTACAGGTCAGTTCCACTGTCTCTCCCCCTGACACTGTCAGAATGTGTCAGAATTTATATTCACCTTCAAACCTGAGTGGATTAAAAAAGAAAACAGAATGTAACTCAACACACTTCCATTCTACAGTAGAATATCCAGCAAGGTGATAAAAATGATTTTTTTAACGGACATAATGTGCACTAATAATCAATAACACAATGAAACATGAGCAGAAATTAATGGTCACTAGGAGGATTAGGGCCATGCATTGCTTGTGCCAATATGCTTGTTTTGTTATTTTTGCACAGTGGTGGTAAGTAACTAAGTACATGTACTTTGTTACTGTACTTATGTAGGATATTGGAAACTTTGTACTTTTGCTGAGTATGAACAATATTGGCAACTTTCACTTTCTACTCCAATACATCGATAAAGAAATGATGTACTTTTTACTCAAATACATTTCTATTGACAACTAACATTACTTGTTACGTTTCTTGTGGTTGGTCGTCAGCCAAATTTTCTCTGGATTGGCTGGCCTAACGTGGTGAAAACATGCAGTCATTTCCCCCCTCTTTTAAAAATCATTTGGTGGCTGATAAAGGGTGATACCGCCAACTACAGGGCATTGTATTATCTCATAAAAAACACACTTTTAATGCACAAAAATGCCAAGTTACTCACACATACAAAGCACTGTCTATAAGTCATTCATTCAAACAGGCTAAATCTAGGCCTGCCATTAAAAGTACTGATATCAAAATGACACCAAGTTACTGTGCTGCAAACTATATAGGCTATTGTGCCTCCCTGAAATTAAAGAAGCTGTATTCCAAAGCAATGCTACCCAATGTTTTCTTAAAAAAGATGGCACGACAATTCAGACATGCCTGCCCCTTTTTTTAAACTGGCAATGTAGCACCTTACGCCTTTGCACTGTACAGAGATGTAAGATGTTGTGCTTGGACAGCATGGTTGGACACACCAATCCTCTTCCTGGGCTTTGTAAAATCCGTCTTACAATACATTGTTATGAAATATTCGGTTGTCATTCCGTTTTAAATTACTAACGCTGGTTTTGCGATGGGGATGAATACCGCATGGGGGCCCCCTGGTGGCCACGGGGGCCCTAAGCAGCCGCTTAGTTCGCTTATGCCTCGGGCCGGCCCTGCATGCATTATTTTCCAGTAAAACAGAAGGTGGGCAGACACTCACATTTCACATTGACTGCAGGGGAAGTGACTCCTCCTGTAGCACAGGAGTAGAGATCTGTATCATCAGTGATGGCTAAATTGAGGAAGTATTTACACTCATAGGACACAACTTCTCCATTCTTGTACCAGCTATGTTACAGGGGCGACATAGCTCAGGGGGTAATTGCAGGGTGGATTGTCTAGCAGTCGGAGGGTTGCCGGTTCAAACCCCGCCCTGGGCATGTCGAAGTGTCCTTGAGCAAGACACCTAACCCCTAACCACTAACTGCTCTGGCGAATGAGAGGCATCAATTGTAAAGCGCTTTGGATAAAAGCGCTATATAAATGCAGTCCATTTAGGTAAAGGTTGGACTGCCACTCAAAGTGCAGGTGCTGCTCCAGAATGACCAATATATTTTCCATCATAACGGTCGGTCAGGAACTTGAAGCGATATATTGCTGAATCGCTTTCTTTCAGTTGCTTTATTCTGAAAGTGCAGTGACTGTTCTTATTCCCCAGGTACTCCACACGGTGAGAGTACTCTGGGTCCTGGGACAGGTCCTCAGGCTCCTGTGGCTTGTTCCAGTGAATAAACCAGAAAGTTTTCTGCACTGTGTGAGATGTGGGATATGAGTAAGTGCAGCTCATGTCTACTGAAGACCCCTTTAAGGCACAGATTCTCTCAGGGGTGTAAGTCACTCCCCATTCCCTCTGGCTCAGAACACCTGAAAAATACACACACACACGCGCGCATGGGCGCACACACACATACACACGCAGACACACACACGCACATCCACACACACATACACACGCAGACACACACATGCACATGTATACATATACACACACACACACACACACACACACACACATGCACACACATACACACAAACACAAGTATACACACACACACACACATGCACACACATACACACAAACACAAGTATACATACACACACACACACACATGCGCACACATATGCAAATGCACGCGCACACACACACACACACACACAAATTCACTCATGCAAACACTCACACACACAAACACCCTGTTCAGAAATCCTTTAAAACACAGATGTGTTGGCAACATGACAGCTAAGGGATACAATTAACAAAACTTTAAAACAAGTGCACTTAACTTCTTCACTCTAGTGTTTCTTTTGCGCCTCTACATCATGAAACCTATGCACTTGTTGTACGTCGCTCTGGATAAGAGCGTCTGCTAAATGCCTATAATGTAATGTAATGTAACTTCTCCAAAACTATGGAACATCAATAATTGTACTTGTATTTCAATACTAACTTATGTCAGTAGATGGCAGTAGCCTCCGATCAATGTGAGATTCGCAGGTACAGGAAGTCTTCCTTAGTAGCTATCTTTGCTAGAATGTAGTAGCAAACCAAGCTAGTTATGAGCGAGTGTCTGCGTATACCATTGGCTGAAAACTGTTATGTTTTGCTTACAGTGAAAACAAACTGGTTTTAATTTAAACGTGCCACAGATATTTATATCATGCCTCTGTCTCAGTTTCAATGCTGAGTATGAAGAGGAACTTCATCTTATCAGTTTTATCTTATATCCCCTCTCTTCTCAGATGAGCGATGTTGCACTACTCTAAACTAATGTACTGTAGAACATTATTTTATATTAATTATATACATTCTTTAATGCATTTTAACTGCATTCACTTTTGTTGCTTCTGATTGAGTTTATGAAGGGAGACTAATGAATAGGAACACATGCTGATAAATACTGTATATGTAGACTGAAACATCAGAACAACATTTGGAAAAAAAAACACACAAACAATTTACCTGACACAGAGAGAACGATTACCAACAAGGTATAGAAGAGCATGGCTGCATCAGATTGAAAATATTTATCCAAATACACATATACAGGTCTTGATTATTATTTACACTGTGAAAATGAACAGTAGAAATAGAGACTCTCAGAGTATTCTATTTATTAGCAAAAATACCAGACTAACAAATACTACACAAGCGCACACAATGAGTTTGTGTTGCTAATGTCCCTAAATACTCCGTTTTTTATGAAGAGCTCACACAGTCCAGACAGCAAAGACTCAGACAGGTTGCTACTTGACAATTGATATTTGTATGGAAGAAACAACAATCATTTCTAGTCTGAAAATACATTTTATTTTTTGATTTATCCCAGTTCAATCTTCTTGCACCACAAAATATTGTGACATAGTTTTGATTAAATGAAATAACATGATAATGCACTTACCAGGAGAGAGTTCTGATCTGGCCTCAGTGCTTTGCTAATGAGCCATTAGTATAAAACAGCCTTACAGACAGAGCAGTGTGGCTGAATGTGACTGCAAAGGAAGTGCTTCACACAAAATATAAAAGTAGAATGTGCTGTTGCAGAACTGACTCACTTCCCCTTTTTTCCTAAAAGTCATGCACATTTTAGATTTTATCAGATAAAAACGGTTGAAGAAAATGAACACAGTCGTTTGCTTTGTGTATGGACTGGACCAGTAGTGCCTTTTAAAAAAGACTGGGTAATTCTCATTTCTCACGTCCCACTGTGTTATTGAAATTGAGATAAAAGATTTAAATATCAATATCAATGAGAACGGCTGCTCTTCATCAGAATCATTTGTAGCTATGTTTATGTTTGCATATTACACTTATAAAATAAACATAACAATTATGTTTACAAAAATGATTCCAGATATTAATCATTCTGACATAAAAAAGTAATGAAGTCAAACTTTGCATTTTTAAGTATTCCTGAATACACATGCCCTTGCAGACAGATATAATCACACACACACACACACACACACACACACACACACTTTCATGTGCACGCATGCGCATAAATAAGCACATGTATCAATTTAGCTGAGACCTTTCTTCCATTCACAGTTGTCAAAATAACAGTCATTGTTTCTGTTTTCAAAATATAGATATATGTCAGTACATCTGTATCTAGCAAAATGACCATTATATTCCTGAGATATAAAAAAGCAATAATGAATAAAAATATGCTTCCAGCATGTGCATGACTGAACTGAAACATCTGTGACTGCATTGGCAAAATGCACTAAAGCTACCAGCAGTAAGCTAGTTAGTTAACTAGTTATCTACTAGTTATCTGCTAACTGTTGCTAAGGCCTGAGGCGTGGCCTATTCCAGTACATGTACAGTATAATCAGTCTGTAAAATCAGCAGAGATTAATTTTAATGAGACTGTAAAAGGTGTGATAGGCATCAGGCACAGGTAAACACACATACTTCTGGAGCCCCATGCAAAATCCATTACCTAAACCAGATTATTTAATTCAGTTTAGTAAAAGATCTTGCAAGAAATTGATCTGAAACGCTCATACAGGACTCATATACTGCAGTAATAGTGCCATCTACAGGCAGAAAAGGTGCACTGCATTCATCTCTCCTCCTGAGGTTAATTTCACTGCCACAAACAGCAAGTGTGACCTACATGAATCTGGGTGTTGCAGATTCTTTTTTTTCTTTTCTTTTTTTTACAGTTTTAAAAGATATATATATATTAGCCTTTTCTCATTTGGAAATCCTGCAGACCCTGTGAGATGTTTTTTTTAAAGGTCAGAGGGTCAAAGGCCCATTTAGTGCTGTACCTGCACATGTTCTATTCCATCAACAGAACTCAGGGGGTAACACCATGGTACAGTACATGGTCTACTCACAAAATTCTTCAAGCATATGTTTTTTTTGTTTGTTTCATTAAATGATTGCTTAAAAAATTAATGGTACGTTTCGTCATACAAAAACCAAAAAAAATAAATAACACTATGAATGTGAAGAACGAATTTTAATTATGTGAGTTTATTCTCTACATGGGATCAGTTCAGTAATAAGCACAATATAATCACAAAATGTGCACAAGAATGTCTGTAATAGTAAATGTTATACAAGTATTAATAAAAATAATAATAATAATCTTTGAATTACATATAAAGCCCATTTCTCCAGTACATTTGGCCAACGAATACATTCAGCAATGATAATGGCTTTCAGGCACCAACATCATGATAATACTTTGTGTACAATATGAAGACATGAGATGATATGCATGTAAATGTTGATAGAATGCCAAAGGAATGATCCATTCTGAGTACATCTTTGCAGACCCAATAACCACAGTCATCCTGGTCATGTGACAAAGGCACAGTCATGTGACCTGAGTTCATGAGGAGAGTTTATGTTCACTGGTTTTAATAAATACTCTAAAATGTATCATCCAGTCAAGGAAATGTTTGGTTCATGCCGCGTGAGGATTACTTTGCAGACAATCTGCTGTTTAAAGTTCAAGAAAAAACTCAGAAAATGCTCACACATTCAAAAGAAATGTCCAAATTTACACTGAATAACCAGCATTGGTCCACAGTTTATGAAGCAAGATATCTTCCTGGTTTATTTTCACATGTCCAGTTTTCGAAGTGTGCTGTAGAGAACAGAGTCTTCCTTTACGGATGGGGCTGGTGACCTGCATGGAGAAAACAGCGCATTTAGTCTCTATTAAAGTCACAGACATTCTCATTCTCATTTAAGTCAATCCTGCCTGAGCCTTTATCACATTTAGACACACCTTGCAACATGAAGCACAAGCAGAAGCTTTAGCCACAGAACAGTTATCTGTAATTTTGGAAAACATTACATCACTGTGATGTCATAGGCTGAGGTCACAAGGCAGGGAGATGAAAAGAGAAGAAAGTTGACAAGCAGAACAAACCAAATGATGAATCTAGATCAGCGGAACATCCAGTCCTCGTGTTACCACGTTGTTCTTTTGACCAGGCAGAGAAGTTCTTAGCAAAGCAGCAGTGAGAGATTGCAACATTTTAAAATACTTGAACTCGGCTTTGGGACTGCAACAAACAAGCAACCAAAATATAGAAATAGTGTTCATCAAGGCAACACCCGGTCCTACGAACACATACATATATAAACTGTTACAGATGTACTGAGAAGTACTGGAATCTCAGAAATGCTCATTTGCATTTTTTTCTGAAATGCTTATTTGTATTTTGTTTCCAGGGTTTGTTTTGTACATGCTTACATGTCCAAGTGTTATGGATGCACGTTTTTTGGCTATCATTAATTTCTAATATTGTACACGCTGATGTAAATGTAGCACATCTACTACGGTTAGAATCTAAATAATTCTTTATGTTTTTTTCCAATATAAATCACAGCACAACCATCTCAGCTCTCCCCAGTGAGACACTCTGGTCTGTCCAGTGAGACACTCTGGTCTGTCCAGTGAGACACTCTGGTCTATCCAGTGAGACGCTCTGGTCTATCCAGTGAGACACTCTGGTCAATCCAGTGAGACACTCTGGTCAATCCAGTGAGACACTCTGGTCTGTCCAGTGAGACACCCTGTTCTGTCCAGTGAGACACTCTGGTCTGTCCAGTGAGACACTCTGGTCTGTCCAGTGAGACACTCTGGTCCATCCAGTGAGACACTCTGGTCTATCCAGTGAGACACTCTGGTCTGTCCAGTGAGACACTCTGGTCTATCCAGTGAGACACTCTGGTCTGTCCAGTGAGGGTCGTTCTCCTGCTGACTCCATAGAGGCCTCGTCTGGCTCCAGTCAGAGAGAGCAGTCTGTGATAAAAGCTGCTGGAGAGAGATAATAGACCTGACACAGCGACAGTCAGCACAGGTAGTATAAAGGTGGGATATTCTCACCTGGGGGCAGCACTGGAGGGGGGGAACTGGATGCTGGCGTACTGAACGCCCTCCTCACACTGGGGGAGTGGCTTTTGAACAGTGGAGTGTAGAAGCTCTTCCTGGTTTCGGGTGTTAGCGGGCTGAACAGAGGTGTAGAGGGGAACTTCACCGTCGTCTCTGTCCGTACCCTGTGTTCCAGTGTGACTCATTGACATCTCTGAGACGTTGCCAAAAATGGGGCTTTTATTCCCCTGCAGGGTAAAGAAAAGAGGCAGGAGAAGGATGGGAAAGATCCACAGAAAGGTCCTGTTCATTTCAGTGAGCTCCTCAGAGCTGGAGTGAGCTACTCGCCCCCATTAACGTCAAAACATGCATTTAACCTGATATAAAAAAATCAGCTAATGAATCAATGTTTCATTTCAAATAAATGCCATCAGCAGAACCAGACATTCAGATGTAATACACTTAATACAATTTATTTTGTCTCTAACATGACCAATTTTACAGTGGGTTTTCTTAAAATCTTGGAAAGATTTCACACTGAAATACTCATTCATATATTCATTTCAAAGTATATATTTTCAATAACCAATAGCAAGGACACCTTCATCACAACAATAATCTCTTTGTATTTATTCACTGAAATCAGGTGAATACAACACATAGAGTGCAAGTCACTCTCCCTGCCTCTGTATGTAATGAACAGATTATTATATGCACAAAAGCAGTATTGTATGGTGTAGCATGTTTCTGTCATATACTACAAACCCATTTGAGAAACCGAAACTGTCCTTAACAGGGGAATACACATAATTAACTCCTGAAATATTTCCATTAGGCATGTCTACACACTGAAAAATGACACAGAGATCATAACCTCTGTACATAATCTAATAAACCTTCAAGGCCATTTGGCACACACTGCTATGCTTTCTAATTATTTGTAAGAAAGGTGCTATATAAATAAATAAATCATGTCTTATGATTACTGTTATAAAGCATTATGAGTGTTAAACAGTCTTCATAACTCTAATTATACTGTATTATGAGCAGACTATAAGGCATTATAAGTAGTATATAATGGATTATAGACAGGCATCATAGAAAGTGTTATTGAATTTCAGTTTTTACTTAAACAATGTATACAAATAAAATTATATTACATCCGTAGATAAATACATGTATGCACATATGCAGACTGATTTCATTGACTCACCTGCCTGCCCCTTTTTGTCTCATTTGTTGATTTTCTCCTCCTGATTATTCAGAAAAAAATAATAAAAATAAAAAGTAAATCTACCTTCAGACAAATATTTAAAGAACCCCCTCTTGTGCAAACAACAATTTGCATTTGTTTGAATGATGTGTATTGCTGAGGCAGTAGTGTCCATGTATGTGTGTATTTTTTATTATTCAGATGTCATTTGGTTACAGGAAATGAGCTTGAGTTATAAGAGGTTTCTTCCTGTCCAGTAAATGTAGTTCTGCTTTATTCAGACCAACACTGGAGCTCATGGGCAAATTGATGCTCTTGACAAGACTTTGTTATGGTCTGTAACTGTCCACATTATTCATATTAAGAACAAGCTTTAAGGTGATTCTGTTACCACATCATACAGGTTTGATAAACTAATTGGGACACTAAAACGCATCAGTCAGAGTTTATAAAATTGACATCTCAATAAAACAAAATGTCTAATAATGCAGTGGTCTAAGCACTAATCAGACATTAGAGGGGGGAGTATGGCATCAGCATGATGTAACGTAGCTAAAGCTTGACAAAAACATTCCACAAAAATGTGCACTCGTTTTAAACTATGAGTCTAAATCAGACATACAGTAATTCACACTGGAGTGACTACAAACCGACTCATTTACAACCACGTACCTCAGGCACACAACACCCAGAAACAAAAGAGCCAAAATGGCAGCCACTCCCACAGCTGCAGCCACGATCAGTGACTGACCTCCTAAGTCAGAGAGATGTAGCCCTGTCAGTTATGATATAGCAGTGTTCATTTCATAACATGCCTCACCAAGGTCCTTAAGGCAAAAGTTCATAAATGTTTAAATACACCCCTTATATGCCTACCTTTACTAAAAATTTCAGTACATTTGAATTTTACTGAATTCAATGCTGGCATCATGATACTTTTAGTTAAACTGCTCATCATCATTATCTACCATGATCCAATTCGGATTGTAGCACCAGTATCATGATCAGCATTGGTTTGTAGCCTATGGATCATAATCAATATCGTATAAAATATCATATATAATATATGTTCTGGTCCTACCTTGCACTGTGACCAGTAGAGCAGAAGCATTCTGAGCTCCAAGTCTGTTCTGTGCCTCACAGTAGTACTGTCCTCTGTTCCAGGATCTAAAGTTAGAAAAGTTCAAACTCTGTCCAGATCCTGCCTGCCAGACTCCAGTGTCATTCTTCTTAAACCAGGTGTATTTCTGCACTGGTGGGTTGGCATCACTGCTGCAGGTCAGAGTCACTGAACTGCCCTCCACTATTTCACCAGAGGGGCTCACTGATACTGAGACGCTCTTTGGAGGATCTGAAAGAGAAAATAACAGGTACTGCAGATTTATAGAAAAGTCACACTCATCACTGTATGATCATGTAATTATAACTGATTTCTCCTCCACTGGTCAGTGTGACTGCTTTACTCAGTATCTTACTATTGCAATGTTTCCCAAAGATACTCTGGAGATACTAACTCTCAGCTCTGTGTGTATGAAGCTGAGATGCACTGATATACTCACACTTCACATCAAGATGTTTAGGAGGAGATCTGTCTATCCCAATCACATTTTGTGCCTGACAGTAGTATTCTCCTGCATCCTGCAGTGTGATGCTTTTAATGGTGTAACTGGATCCTCCCCATGGGGATACAGCTCTATTGTTCTTATACCAGGCATAACTGTGCACTGGTGGGTTGGCATCACTGCTGCAGGTCAGAGTCACTGAACTGCCCTCCACTATTTCACCAGAGGGGCTCACTGATACTGAGACGCTCTTAGGAGGATCTGAAAGAGAAAAAAACAGGTCCTGCAGTTTTAATGAAAAGTCACACTGAGGTGTTCTTGGGAGCATCTAAAATCATTAGAAAAATGTGCTCAATTCCATATAATTTCTCACTCACTGTGTTGCATCTCAAAACACTAGCAGAGACATTCATTTCAAAGTAATGTTTATAATGGAGCTGAAATCTCACAATGTGATATGGAGGGGTGGTGTGGTTAGGGCGCCATCTGCAGGCAGAGTGGGAGCAGTACAGCTGGCTAACAACCATGCCTGTTTGCAGTTACAATTGATTGGTAATGGTTTATTGCTCTGCCTGCAGTGAGACCGGGGTGCTGGAATGAGAGATGCATGTGGGAGCGGCATGCCATCTAATCCCCGTCCTTATCATCTGTGTTTTGTTTTGTTTTGTTTCCGTGTTTTTGGTATCGAGCGCACAATAAAGCCTTGGTGCCTCTAACAATGACGGATTGTGTGGTTTGTGGGGATAAGGACTGCAGAACCTGTCACAGTAAATATCCCAGTATATCATGCTTTGTTACAAAATGAACTGGATATACTGTAGCTTTTTAAGGTAGTTGGAAAATGACACAATAGAATCACGTTTTCAAAAGTGACAGCAGTATTTAGATATGTCTTTTTGGCATGTTCATTAATAATGATAACTTCATTTTTTAAAGTTGAACAGCAGCATGTGGTACCTATTTTGCCCTTTGCAAACTCAAAATGACTACACGATTTACCTAAGACATGTCAGTATGATCAGGCTCATCACTGTATGATAATGTAATTATAACTGATTTCTTCTCCACTGGCCAGTGTGACTGCTTTACTCAGTGTCTTACTGCTGTGAAGTTGCCCAAAGACACTCAGGAGATACTGACTCTCTGCTCTGTGTGTTTGAAGCTGAGATGCACTGATATACTCACACTGCACATCAAGATGTTTAGGAGGAGAGATGTTTGTCCGAATCACATTCTCTGCCACACAGGTGTATTCTCCTGCATCCTGCAGTGTGATGTTTTTAATGGTGTACCTGTCCTCTGGTCCTCCTCTCTCTGAGGCCACAGCTCTATTATTCTTATACCAGGTGTATCTCTGCACTGATGGGTTGGCATCACTGCTGCAGGTCAGAGTCACTGAACTGCCCTCCACTATTTCACCAGAGGGGCTCACTGATACTGCGGTGTTCTTAGGAGGATCTGAAAGAGAAAATAACACGTCCTGCAGTTTTATATAGATGCCACACTTACTCAGCTCAGTTAAAGGAAACCCACAGTGGGTCCACAACCTCAGTTCTTCCAGCATTTCAGGCTTAACGTACAGAAATGAAGAGCCACAAATATGGCACATCGCTAGATTTACATATACAATGTACAGTATAGATTTAATAAGGTATATACTATACTGTGACTACACTACTACATTACTCTATAATATATACTTTATTATATGGGTTTATTATATGGGTTGGCATCGCTGTCAGAGTCACTGAACTGCCCTCCACTATTTCACCAGAGGGGCTCACTGATACTGAGATGCTCGTGGGACGATCTGAAAGAGGGAACAATAATTTGTAGTTTCATGTGAAATTTAAACCTGACTCAGGCAGACATTGTGTTTTCAAATCATTGCATCATAGCATGTTTTTAGGTATTGAAATTTCATCCAGTGCTTTAGTGTCAGTACATTTACATGCAGCATAAAATAATCTGTACAATTTAGTTGAAAATTATGGCTGAAATCTTTCAAATTTGTGAGATTTGAAGAATTTTGAAAATCACAAATATTGATAGCCACACAAGTTTGCCTAGCACTCACATCTCACATTAAGAGCCACTGCAGGGGAATGAAGCTCATAGCCTTTCACAGCACAGGTGTAGATGCCTCGGTCTTCACTGCTGGCTGTGAACTGGTGTGCCTGACTGGTGAAGGGCAGAGGAGATCCGTCCCTGTACCAGATGAAGGCTGGTCTGCCAGTCAGAGTGCAAGTGGTCCAGCAGGTCAGTCTCACACTCTGTCCCTCTGTAACTGTACCAGGATTTACCATCACCTGTAGATCTGCAAATAGCAAATTAAACCTGTAAAAAAGCTTCCATTCATACTTGTGGGAAGAGAATCCTCTGAGTTTATAGCCTAAAATAATTACCTGTAACTGCCAATGTGACACCAGGTTCTCCAGTATATTTTCCACCATCACAGTTAGTCAGGAACCTGAATCGGTATGTTTTTGAATCATTTTTTCCCAGTTGCTTTATTCTAAAAGTGCAGTCACTGTTCTTATTCCCCAGGTACTCCACACGGTCAGAGTACTCTGGGTCCTGGGACAGGTTCTCAGGCTCCTGTGGCTTGTTCCAGTGAATAAACCAGAATGTTTTCTGCACTGTGTGAGATGTGGGATATGAGTAAGTGCAGCTCATGTCTACTGAAGACCCCTTTAAGGCACAGATTCTCTCATTGGTGTAAGTCACTCCCCATTCCCACTGGCTCAGAACACCTGAAAAACACACACACACACACACGCACACACGCACACACACACACATACACGCACATACACACACACAAACACAAACACACACACACTGCTCAAAATGCTTTAAAACACAGATGTGTTGGCAACATGACAGATTCAATAAACAAAACTTTAAAACTACTGCACCTAACTTGTCTGAAAATATAGAACATCAATAACTGTACATGAGGCACCCTGGATATGTTCTTGAGGCAGTGTTGTGGTTCTTTGGGTCGATATTATTTCTGACCTTCCCATAATATATTTTGGTTGTTGTTGTATTGTCAGTGATATAACAATTTGCAGCTTCATACTGATTACCTGCAAACATGATCTTTTGTCCCTCTCTGTTAGCTATTTCAATACCAACTGACGTCAGTAGATAACAGTAGCCACCAATAAATGTGAGATTCATGAGCACAGAAAGTTTTGCTTAGTAGCAAGCTTTGCTGGACAGTAGCATTAAGCCAATCAAAAGTGAGTATCTGCGTTTATTGTCAGTTGAAAACGGTTATGTTTTGCTTGCAGTGAAAACAAACTGCTTTCATTAAAACGTGGCACCAGAATACTTTCTAATTCTAAGAATGCAACATGCACAATCAACAGCTCCGATCATTTAGTGCAGCCACAGATATGTATATCATGCCTCTGTCTCAGTTTCAACGCTGAGTGTGAAGAGAAACTTCATCTTATCAGTTCTCTCTTTTCCCCTCTGTTTTCAGATGAGCGATGTTGCACTACTCTAAACTAATGTACTGTAGAACATTATTTTATAGAAATTATATACACTCCTTTCTCTTTTCTAAAGCAATTTAAATGTATTCACTTTTGCTTCTGAGATAATGAAGGGAGACTAATAAACAGGAACACATGCTGATAAATACTGTATATGTAGACTGAGACATCAAAACTACATTTGGAAAAAAAAAAAAAAACACAAATAATTTACCTGACACAGAGATGAAGATTGCCAACAATGTTTTGAAGAGCATGGCTGCATTGGATTGAAAACACTCATCCAAATACACATATACAGGTCTTGATTATTATTTACACTGTAAAAATGAATGGCAGAAACAAACACTGAGTATTTGATATTATTCCAGAAATACACAACTAAGAAATACTACACAAGCACACACAGTGAGTTAATGTGCTGCTAATGCCCCTAAATGATCAGGCTTTAATGAGTCCAGACAGCAGAGATTCAAACAGGCTGTGACTTAATGGCTGATATTTGTATGGAAGAAACAGCAATCATTTCTACCCAAAAAAAAAAAAAAAAACATTTTATTTTATATTTGATTCCAGCTTAATCTTCTTGCACCAGGACACAGTGTAAAATAAATGAATTAAAAAATTGATTAAATGAAATAATATGATAATGCACTTACCAGGAGAGAGTTATGATCTTTGCTTATGAGCCATTAGTATAAAACAGTCTTACAGACAGAGCAGTGTGGCTGAATATGACCGTGAAGAAAGTTCTTCACACTGAATATAAAAGTAGAATGTGATTAACTGGCTGGTGCAGATCTGACTTACTTCTCTTACTACCCTTTTTCAAGTCTTGCACATTTTAAAAGTTAAGTGATAAAAATAGCAGAACAAACGCAGTCATTAGCTTTGCGTCTGGTCAGGACTAACTGTACATTTTTAAAAGGCTGGGTAACTCCATTCTCTTATTGAGATTCAGATTCCAATATGAATATCAATGACAACAGCTGCTCTTAATCCCAATCAATTGCAATTATGTTTATTTTGGATATTATAAAATAAACATAACAATTCTGCTTACAAGCATAATTCCTGATCCATTTTGACATATGCAATAAAGAAGTCAAGCTTTGCATTTGTAAATATTCCTGAATCCACACGCTCTATAAGACAGACATGCTGACATGTGCACTTCAATGCACACGCATGCACACGCATGCACACGCATGCGCACGCATGCAAACAACATGGCGTAAGGCCGTGGGTGAGTGCTTCGTCGTTGCCGTGTTTCTGTAGCGTGAGCAAATACTCGGAAACAGCCAGCCAGCACAGGGATTCCACCTTTGCCTTGTTTATTCCTTGGAAATGTGCGGACGGGCTATCACTACTATAACTTGCAATACAGCACTGCTTATCGATCACTCTTAAAACTCTCTGGAAAGCTGGCTACCTTCCCTCCAACAAAAATACCTGAACAACACTCCCCTGTCTCTGTGCCTTTTTCTGTGCACCCCCCCCCCCCCCCCCCCCCCCCCCCCCCCCCGCCCCGAATTTGCACCACTCCCTCTCTCTACACTTACAGAGGCCTTCCCAGTCCACAAACCATTTAAATGGGTACAGCAGTTCAATCACATATCTCACATAAGCACATGTATGAATTCACTTGAGACCTTTATTCTATTCACTGATGTGCAATTAATACAGACAATGTTTCTGTTTTTTTTTTAAAATGTTTTTTAAATTTCAGCATCTCTGTCTGTTCCCAGATGAATTTTGTCTTTATTTCAGATCTTGTAAAACAATAACAAATAAAAATATGCATCCAGCTGCATGTGCATGACTGAATTAAAACTTCTGTGACTGCATTGGCAATGTGAACTAAAGCTACTAGCAGGAAGCTATCTGCTAATGCGTACATTGTTGCTAAGGTCTGAGGCTTGTCCTATTCCAATACATGTACAGTATAAACAGTCTGTAAAAGCAGAAGAGCATAATATTATTGAGTCTGTAAAAGGTGTGATAGGCATCAGGCACAGGTAAACACTCTTAGGTTCAGGAGCCCCATGCAAAAAAACATTACCTAAACCAGATTACTTAATTCAGCTTCGCAAAAGATATTGGGGGAAATCGATCTGAAACGCTCAGACAGGACTCATGTACGGCAGTAATAGTGCCATCTACAGGCAGAAAAGGTGCACTGCATTCATCTCTCCTCCTGAGGTTAATTTCACTGCCACAAACAGAATGTTTAACCTACATGAATCTGGGTGTTATAGTTTTTTTTTTTTTTTTTTTTTTTAATTTAAAAAAAAAACAGTTTATAAAAGATATATTTTCTATTTATTTCATTTAACTCAATGTGGTGCAGGTCCCACCCTGTACTAAAACATAAATGACAGTACTGATGACAATTTGCTAAATTTTTCCACTGGGTTCCTTACCCATCCTGTGTCTGCTATATATATATATATATATATATATATATATATATATATATATATATATATATATATATATATATATATATATTAGCCTTGTTTTCATTTGGAAATCCAGCAGGCCCTGTGGGATG
This sequence comes from Anguilla anguilla, assembly GCF_013347855.1. Lineage (NCBI taxonomy): Eukaryota > Metazoa > Chordata > Actinopteri > Anguilliformes > Anguillidae > Anguilla > Anguilla anguilla. The sequence continues at coordinate 83,163,906 of NC_049201.1, read as the reverse complement.
TTTTTTTTTAAAGTACCTGTTTAGTGCTTTTCCTGCACATGTTCTACTCCATCAGCAGAACCCAGGGGGTAACACCTACAGTACACGGTTTACTCACAAAATTCTTCAAGCATAGGTTAATTTTGTTTGTTTCATTGAATGATTGTTTAAAAAAATTCAAGGTATGCTCTGAATTCTAACGTTTAGCAAAACAAAAAATAAACACTAAGAATGTGAAAAACAAATTCACCTTATGTGAATTTATACTCTTGATGGGATCAGTTCAGTAATAAGCATAATATAATCACAAAATGTGCACAGGAATGTCATGATAATGTAAATGTTATCCAAGTATTAATAAAAAATTTTTTTAAAATTGAATTATATATAAAGCTCAATTCTCCAGTTTATGAAGCAAGATATCTTCCTGATTTATTTTCTCATGTCCAGTTATCGAAGTGTGCTGTAGAGAACACAGTCTTCCTTTACGGATGGTGCAGGTGACCTGCATGGAGAAAACAGCGCATTTAGTCTCTATTAAAGTCACAGACATTCTCATTCTCATTTAAGTCAATCCTGCCTGAGCCTTTATCACATTTAGACACACCTTGCAACATGAAGCACAAGCAGAAGCTTTAGCCACAGAATAGTTATCTGGAATTTTGGAAAACATTACATCACTGTGATGTCATAGGCTGAGGTCACAAGGCAGGGAGATGAAAAGAGAAGAAAGTTGACAAGCAGAACAAACCAAATGATGAATCTAGATCAGCGGAACATCCAGTCCTCTTGTTACCACGTTGTTCTTTTGACCAGGCAGAGAAGTTCTTAGCAAAGCAGCAGCGAGAGATTGCAACATTTTAAAATACTTGAACTCGGCTTTGGGGCTGCAACAAACACACAACCAAAATATAGAAATAGTGTGCATCAAGGCAACACCCGGTCCTACGAACACATAAATTTATAAACTGTTACAGATGTACTGAGAAGTACTGGAATCTCAGAAATGCTCATTTGTATTTTGTTTCCAGGGTTTGGTTTGTACATGCTTACATGACCAAGTGTTATGGATGCACGTTTTTTGGCTATCATTAATTTCTAATATTGTACACGCTGACATAAATGTCACACATCTACTATGGTTAGAATCTAAATACTTCTTTTTATTTTTTTCCCAATATAAATCACAGCACACCCATCTCAGCTCTCCCCAGTGATTCACTCTGGTCTATCCAGTGAGACACTCTGGTCTGTCCAGTGAGACACTCTGGTCTGTCCAGTGAGACACTCTGGTCTGTCCAGTGAGACACTCTGGTCTATCCAGTGAAACTCTCTTGTCTGTCCAGTGAGACACTCTTGTCTGTCCAGTGAGACACTCTGGTCTGTCCAGTGAGACACTCTGGTCTGTCCAGTGAGACGCTCTGGTCTGTCCAGTGAGACACTCTGGTCTATCCAGTGAGACACTCTGGTCTGTCCAGTGAGGGTCGTTCTCCTGCTGACTCCATAGAGGCCTCGTCTGGCTCCAGTCAGAGAGAGCAGTCTATGATAAAAGCTGCTGGAGAGAGATAACAGACCTGACACAGCGACAGTCAGCACAGGTAGTATAAGGGAGGGATATTCTCACCTGGGGGCAGCACTGGAGGAGCGGAACTGGATGCTGGCGTACTGAACACCCTCCTCACACTGGGGGAGTGGCTTTTGAACAGTGGAGTACAGAACCTGCTCCTGGTTGCGGGTGTTAGCGGGCTGAACAGAGGCGTAGAGGGGAACTTCACCGTCATCTCTGTCCGTACCCTGTGTTCCAGTGTGACTCATTGCCATCCCTGAGACGTTGCCAAAAATGGGGCTTTTATTCCCCTGCAGGGTAAAGAAAAGAGGCAGGAGAAGGATGGGAAAGTTCCACAGAAAGGTCCTGTTCATTTCAGTGAGCTCCTCAGAGCTGGAGTGAGCTACTCGCCCCCATTAACGACAAAACATGCATTTAACCTGATATAAAAAATCAGCTAATGAATCAATGTTTTATTTTCAAATACATGCCATCAGCAGTTCAATATCGACTGAACCAGACATACAAATGTAATACACTTAATACGATTTATTTTCTCTCTATAATGACCAATTTTACAGTGGGTTTTCTTAACATCTTGGAAAGGTTTCGCACTGAAATACTCTCATTTCAAAGCATATATTTTCAATAACCAATAGCAGTAAACCTTCATCACTACAATAATCTCTGTGTATTTATTCACTGAAATCAGGTGAATACAACACATAAAGTGCAAGTCACTCTCCCTGCCTCTGTATGTAATGAACAGATAATTACAAGTACATAAGCAGAATTGTACAGTGTAGTATGTTACTGTCACATACTACAAACCCATTTGAGAAACTGAAACTGTCCTTTATAGGGGAATACACATAATTAACTCCTGAAATATTTCCATTAAGCATGTCAACACACTGAAAAATGACACAGAGAAGATCGTAACATAATCTAATAAACCTTCAAGGCCATATGGCACATACTGCTATGCTTTCTAATTATTTGTAAGAAAGGTGCTATATAAATAAATAAATCATGTCTTATGATTACTGTTATAAAGCATTATGAGTGTTAAACAGACTTCATAACTGTAATTATACTGTATTATGAGCAGACTATAAGGCATTATAAGTAGTATATAATGGATTATAGACAGGCATCATAGAAAGTGTTATTGAATTTCAGTTTTTGCTTAAACAATGTATATTAATAAAATTATATTACATCCGTAGATAAATACATGTATGCACATATGCAGACTAATTTCATTAACTCACCTGCCTGCCCCCTTCTGTCTCATTTCTTGATTTTCTCCTCCTGATTATTCAGAAAAAAATAATAAAAATAAAAAGTAAATCTACCTTCAGACAAATATTTAAAGAACCCCCTCTTGTGCAAACAACAATTTGCATTTGTTTGAATGATGTGTATTGTTGAGGCAGTAGTGCCCATGTACGAGTATATTTTTTATTATTCAGATGTCATTAGGTCACAGGAAGTGAGCCTGAGTTATGAGAGGCTTCTTCCTGGCCAGTAAATGTAGTTCTGCTTTATTCAAACCAACACTGACTGCAGCTCAAGGGCAAATTGATGTTTGTCAAGACGTCATCATGGCCTGCAGCTGTCCACATGATTCATATTAAGAACAAGCTTTAATGGGATTTTGTTACCCCATAATATAGGTCTGATATTAAAATTATTGGGACACTAAAACCCATGAAAATCGACATCGCAATAAAATAAAATGACTAATAATGCAGTGGTCTAAGCTCTAATCAGACATTAGAGGGGGGAATATGGCATCAGCATGATGTAATGTAGTTAGTGCATGACAACAAGATTCTACAGAAATGTACGCTTGTTCTAAACTGTGAGTCTAAATCAGATTTTCAGCCACGTACCTCACGCACACAACACCCAGAAACACAAGAGCCAAAATGGCAGGCACTCCCACAGCTGCAGCCACGATCAGTGACTGACCTCCTAAGCAAAGTCAGAGAGATGTACCCATGTCAGATATGATATAGCAGTGTTCATTTGACAGCCGCACCAATGGCTGTAAGGTGAAAGTTTATGAATGAAAAAATATACCCATCTGTGCTTATCTTTACTAGAACTTATTGTACATCTGAATTTTAAGCAACATAGGCATGGTGAAATTTTTTGTGACACTGCACTATCATCTATTGTGATCCATTTCAGATCGTAGCCTCTGTATCATGATCAGCATTGCTTTGTAGCCTCAGGATCATAATCAGTATCACATAAAATATTGTATCAAATATGTTCTGGCCCTACCTCGCACTGTGACCAGTATAGCAGAAGCATTCTGAGCTCCAAGTCTGTTCTGTGCCTCACAGTAGTACTGCCCTCTGTTCCAGGATCTAAAGTTCAAACTCTGTCCAGATCCTGCCTGCCAGACTCCAGTGTCATTCTTCTTATACCAGGTGTAGTTCTGCACTGGTGGGTTGGCATCACTGCTGCAGGTCAGAGTCACTGAACTGCCCTCCACTATTTCACCAGAGGGGCTCACTGATACTGAGGTGTTCATGGGAGCATCTGAAATCAAAAGAAAAATGTTTTACTTTATTTATTTGATTTATTTACTTATTTTAAAGTTTATAATGGAGCTGAAATCTCACACTGTGTGTCATTTCCCCCTGTGTCATGAACTGGATATACTGTAGCTTTTATAGGGTTCTGTCACCAGATAGACAAGTTTCAATAGTGACAGCAGTATTCAGATATAATCATTTTTAGCATGTTCATTAATAATGATAACTTAATTTTGTTAAAGTTCAACTGCTACGTGTGATACTTTTTTTCCCTGTGCAAATGCAAAATGCAGAGGTGGACATTCCAGGGGTCAGAAAGTAAAAGTCCTGCAATGTATTTCATCCACCCCTGAACTCAGCCAGCTGATTTAGCACTACATCCTGGCTGAAGAATGGTGCTCATTAGCAAATCCAGGTGACTTGAACAAAATCCTGGGATGAACTTTTACTTTCTGAACCTGGATTGTCCACCTCTGGCAAAATGACTACTGGCTTTACAGATGTAAGACATGTCAGTATGATCAGGCTCATCATTCTCCTCCACTGGCCAGTGTGACTGCTTTACTCAGTGTCTTACTGCTGTGAAGTTACCCAAAGACACTCAGGAGATACTGACTCTCTGCTCTGTGTGTCTGAAGCTGAGATGCACTGACATACTCACACTGCACATCAAGACGTTTAGGAGGAGATCTGTTTGTCCCAATCCCATTCTCTGCCGTACAGGTGTATTCTCCTGCATCCTGCAGTGTGATGTTTTTAATGGTGTAACTGTCCTCTGGTCCTCCTGTCTCTGAGGATACAGCTCTATTAATCTTATACCAGGTGTATCTGTGCACTGGTGGGTTGGCAGCGCTGCTGCAGGTCAGAGTCACTGAACTGCCCTCCACTATTTCACCAGAGGGGCTAACTGATACTGAGATGTTTTTGGGAGGATCTGAAAGAGAAAATAACAGGTCCTGCAGTTTTATATAGATCTCACACTTACCTCAGTTAAAGTATGTTTCCTTTTCCTCAATGTTTCCAATATGTCATTTTGTTTGACTGCTATTATTGCAATGCCAACTTTCTTTCAATTTTTAGAATGAACTTAATCCGACATCGTTTCTAAACATAACTTCCATTTCCTAATCATTATCTGCGGGTTGCTCTTCTGCCCAGTTCTCATGTCTTTTAAAGGTACATTAAAGTATAACTGCATCACCGCTTTTTCAAAATGAGTAACAAATGAGGCTCAGTAAAGTTAAATGTATGAGTTTGTCTTCAAATACTCACATCTCACACTGAGAGTCACTGCTGGGGATGGGAGATTCTCATGACCTGTCACTGCACAGGAGTAGCTGCCTGCATCTCCACTGCTGGCATTGAACTGAAGGTCATGATTTTGATAATTCTGGGTGGTGTAAGACAGAGATTGTCCATTCTTGTACCAGATGAATGTTTGGCTGCCAGTCAGGTCAGTGCAGGTGATTTTACAGGTTAGTGTCACACTTACTCCCTCACTCACTGTGCTAGATGTAATTTCAACCTTTACACCTGAGTGAGAAGAAGAAATAGAATAACACAATATATTGAGTTATTCAACAAAATTCCACATTGTACAGCACCCGCAATAAATGTATGAATGCATATTACTGTCAATGGTCCAGTTTTTCATTTCAATTGAAGATTGAAGTCAACTGAGACCCCAAAATCTCAATCTGTCTGATAATGGAATGCTTGTTCTCTCAGAAGAATTAGTTCTTGTGCATAAATGAATATAAAATACACAAATGTGACCTCAAACACTCACATCTCACACTGAGAGTCACGGCAGGGGAAACAAGATGCTGATTGCCTCTTACAGCACAGGAATATCTGCCCGTATCTCCACTTCTGGCAGTGAATGTAAGGATTCTATAGGGCTGGTAGATCCTGTTGTCGTCAGTCAGAAGCTGCTCATTCTTGTACCAGATGAAGCTGTTGCTCTCAGTCAGGTGAGTGCAGGTTGCTGTACAGGTCAGTTCCACTGTCTCTCCCCCTGACACTGTGTCATAATTTATATCCACCTTCAAGCCTGAGTGGGTTAAAAAAGAAAACAGAATGTAACTCAAAACACTTCTATTCTACAGTAGAATATCCTGCAAGGTGATAAAAATGATTTTTTTAACAGACATAATGTGCACTAATAATATCAATAGCAAACGGAAACGTGAGTAGAGAATTGATGGTCACTAAGCGGATGAGTGTCATGGTTCTGTGTTTCTATCTCTGTTTTCCCTGTTGGGCCACCAGATAGCAGCACTTCTGTTTTGTGTCCTGCTCATTCCCCTGTTGGTTAATTGTTTTATTGCTTTCGATTATTTTATTATTGTCTCGTTATTTAACCACCGTCCCCACCTGCCTCTCGTTTTCCCTTCCCTCTGATTTGATTGTTCTTTGAGTTCACCTGTGTCTTGTTACCCCCGTCTATTTCAGTTCTTTGTCCCCTTGCCTCGGGTGCTGGTTCCTTGTGTTTGTTTCCGACTTGTGCTTGTTCCTGACCTGTATGTATCTTGCGTTTCTTTTATGTGTTTGCCTGTGTGTTCCACATGCCTGTACCCTGCCTGCCTGTGTTCTGTTCTGTGTTTTTTGGTTCTTAAGAATTTTTTGAGTTTGTTGTTTTCTTTTAAAAATTATTTGGTGGCTGATAAAGGGTGATACCGCCATCTACAGGGCATTGTATTATCTCATAAAAAACATGTTTTCAATGCTCAAAAATGCCAAGTTACTCACACATACAAAGCACTGTCTATAACTCATTCATTCAAACTGGCTAAATCTAGGCCTGCCATTAGTAGTATTGATTTCAAAATGATGCCAAGTTACTGTACTACGGACTATATAGGCTATCTTGCCGCACCGAAATTAAAAAAGCTGTATTCCAAAGCAATGCTGCCCAATGTTTTCTTAACAAAGGAGGCACTTGACAATTCAGACATGCCTGCCCCTTTTTTCAGCTGGCAATGTAGCACCTTACGCCTTTGCACTATACAGAGATGTAAGATGTTGTGCTTGGACAGCATGGTTGGACAGACCAATCCGCTGCCTGGGCGGACCGAATGCTACACTGTATTACTACAGTGGAAATGTAGGTGTAGAGCCTAGCCAATCAGAGGTTTTTGGATAAAGTGCTATGATCCAATTGTATGTTCTTCTCCTTTATAGCTTTAACAAACAGGCTGCAGCATTTTTGGAATGAACTTAATCCGACATCGTTTCTAAACATAACTTCCATTTCCTAATCATTATCTGCGGGTTGCTCTTCTGCCCAGTTCTCATGTCTTTTAAAGGTACATTAAAGTACAACTGCATCACCGCTTTTTCAAAATGAGTAACAAATGAGGCTCAGTAAAGTTAAATGTATGAGTTTGTCTTCAAATACTCACATCTCACACTGAGAGTCACTGCTGGGGATGGGAGATTCTCATGACCTCTTACTGCACAGGAGTAGCTGCCTGCATCTCCACTGCTGGCTTTGAACTGAAGGTCATGATTTTGATATGTCTGGGTGGTGTGAGACAGATATTGTCCATTCTTGTTCCAGATGAATGTTTGGCTGCCAGTCCGGTCAGTGCAGGTGATTTTACAGGTTAGTGTCACACTTACACCCTCATTCACTGTGCTAGGTTTAATTTCAACCTTTACACCTGAGTGAGAAGAAGAAATACAATAACACAATATATTGAGTTATTCAACAAAATTCCACATTGTACAGCACCCACAATAAATGTATGAATGCATATTACTGTCAATGGTCCAGTTTTTCATTTCAATTAAAGATTGAAGTCAACTGAGACCCCAAAATCTCAATCTGTCTGATAATGGAATGCTTGTTCTCTCAGAAGAATTAGTTCTTGTGCATAAATGAATATAAAATACACAAATGTGACCTCAAACACTCACATCTCACACTGAGAGTCACGGCAGGGGAATCAAGATGCTGATTGCCTCTTACAGCACAGGAGTATCTGCCCGTATCTCCACTTCTGGCTGTGAATGTATGGATTCTATGGGACTGGGAGAACCTGTAGTCGTCAGGCAGAAGCTGCTCATTCTTGTACCAAATGAAGCTGTTGCCCAGCCCAGTGCAGGTTGCTGTACAGGTCAGTTCCACTGTCTCTCCCCCTGACACTGTGTCAGAATGTATATCCACCTTCAAACCTGAGTGGGTTAAAAAAGAAAACAGAATGTAACTCAACACACTTCTATTCTACAGTAGAATATCCAGCAAGGTGATAAAAATGATTTTTTTAACAGACATAATGTGCACTAATAATATCAATAGCAAACGGAAACGTGAGTAGAGAATTGATGGTCACTAAGCGGATGAGAGTGTCATGGTTCTGTGTTTCTATCTGTTTTTCCCTGTTGGGCCGCCAGATGGCAGCACTTCTGTTTTGTGTCCTTCTCATTCCCCTGTTGGTTAATTGTATTATTGCTTTCGATTATTTTATTATTGTCTCGTTATTTAACCACCGTCCCCACCTGCCTCTTGTTTTCCCTTCCCTCTGGTTTGATTGTTCTTTGAGTTCACCTGTGTCTTGTTACCCCCGTCTATTTCAGTTCTTTGTCCCCTTGCCTCGGGTGCTGGTTCCTTGTGTTTGTTTCCGACTTGTGCTTGTTCCTGACCTGTATGTATCTTGCGTTTCTTTTATGTGTTTGCCTGTGTGTTCCACATGCCTGTACCCTGCCTGCCTGTGTTCTGTTCTGTGTTTTTTGGTTCTTAAGAATTTTTTGAGTTTGTTTTCTTTTAAAAATTATTTGGTGGCTGATAAAGGGTGATTCTGCCATCTACAGGGCATTGTATTATCAAATAAAAAAACATGTTTTCAATGCACAAAAATGCGAAGTTACTCACACATACAAAGCACTGTCTAACTCATTCATTCAAACTGGCTAAATCTAGGCCTGCCATTAGAAGTATTGATTTCAAAATGATGCCAAGTTACTGTACTACGGACTATATAGGCTATCTTGCCACACCGAAATTAAAAAAGCTGTATTCCAAAGCAATGCTACCCAATGTTTTCTTAACAAAGGAGGCACTTGACAATTCAGACATGCCTGCCCCTTTTTTCAGCTGGCAATGTAGCACCTTACGCCTTTGCACTATACAGAGATGTAAGATGTTGTGCTTGGACAGCATGGTTGGACAGACCAATCCGCTGCCTGGGCGGACCGAATGCTACACTGTATTACTACAGTGGAAATGTAGGTATAGAGCCTAGCCAATCAGAGGTTTTTGGATAAAGTGCTATGATCCAATTGTATGTTCTTCTCCTTTATAGCTTTAACAAACAGGCTGCAGCATTTTTGGAATGAACTTAATCCGACATCGTTTCTAAACATAACTTCCATTTCCTAATCATTATCTGCGGGTTGCTCTTCTGCCCAGTTCTCATGTCTTTTAAAGGTACATTAAAGTACAACTGCATCACCGCTTTTTCAAAATGAGTAACAAATGAGGCTCAGTAAAGTTAAATGTATGAGTTTGTCTTCAAATACTCACATCTCACACTGAGAGTCACTGCTGGGGATGGGAGATTCTCATGACCTGTCACTGCACAGGAGTAGCTGCCTGCATCTCCACTGCTGGCTTTGAACTGAAGGTCATGATTTTGATATGTCTGGGTGGTGTGAGATAGATATTGTCCATTCTTGTTCCAGATGAATGTTTGGCTGCCAGTCAGGTCAGTGCAGGTGATTTTACAGGTTAGTGTCACACTTACACCCTCATTCACTGTGCTAGGTTTAATTTCAACCTTTACACCTGAGTGAGAAGAAGAAATACAATAACACAATATATTGAGTTATTCAACAAAATTCCACATTGTACAGCACCCACAATAAATGTATGAATGCATATTACTGTCAATGGTCCAGTTTTTCATTTCAATTAAAGATTGAAGTCAACTGAGACCCCAAAATCTCAATCTGTCTGATAATGGAATGCTTGTTCTCTCAGAAGAATTAGTTCTTGTGCATAAATGAATATAAAATACACAAATGTGACCTCAAACACTCACATCTCACACTGAGAGTCACGGCAGGGGAAACAAGATGCTGATTGCCTCTTACAGCACAGGAGTATCTGCCCGTATCTCCACTTCTGGCTGTGAATGTAAGGATTCTATGGGACTGGGAGAACCTGTAGTCGTCAGGCAGAAGCTGCTCATTCTTGTACCAAATGAAGCTGTTGCCCAGCCCAGTGCAGGTTGCTGTACAGGTCAGTTCCACTGTCTCTCCCCCTGACACTGTGTCAGAATGTATATCCACCTTCAAACCTGAGTGGGTTAAAAAAGAAAACAGAATGTAACTCAACACACTTCTATTCTACAGTAGAATATCCAGCAAGGTGATAAAAATGATTTTTTTAACAGACATAATGTGCACTAATAATATCAATAGCAAACGGAAACGTGAGTAGAGAATTGATGGTCACTAAGCGGATGAGAGTGTCATGGTTCTGTGTTTCTGTTTCTGTTTCTGTTTTCCCTGTTCTGGGTGGTGAGATTTGAGAATTTCTGTTTTGCGTCCTGCTCATTCCCCTGTTGGTTAATTGTATTATTGCTTTTCGATTCGAAATTACACAGCAGAAACTAGTTTTTAAAAGTGACAGCAGTATTTAGATATGTTTTTTTAGCATCTACATTACAAAAGATAACTTAATTTTTTAAAGTTGAACAGCTGCATGTGGTACCTTTTTTGCCTTTTGCAAACTCAAAATGACTACACGTTTTACCTAAAACATGTCAGTATGATCAGGCTCATCACTGTATGATAATGTAATTATATCTGATTTCTCCTCCACTGGTCAGTGTGATTGCTTTACTCAGTGTGTTACTGCTGTGAAGTTGCCCAAAGACACTCAGGAGATACTGACTCTCTGCTCTGTGTGTCTGAAGCTGAGATGTACTGATATACTCACATTGCACATCAAGACCTTTAGGAGGAGAGATGTCTGTCCCAATCCCATTCTGTGCCTCACAGTAGTATTCTCCTGCACATACGCACACACAAACACATACGCACACACACACATGTATACATACACCCACACACACGCGCACACACACACACACGCACACATGTATGCATACATACACACACACGTACACACATACGCAAATGCATGCACACACACATACACACACACACACACAAATTCACGCACGCACACACACAAACACACTGCTCATAAATCCTTTAAAACACAGTTGTGTTGGCAATATGACAGATAAGGGATTCAATTAACCAAACTTTAAAACAACTGCACCTAACTTCTCCAAAACTATGGAAAATCAATAATTGTACTTGTACTTCAATACTAACTGATGTCAGTAGATGGCAGTAGCCGCCAATCAACGTGAGATTTGCAGGTACAGGAAGTATTGCTTAGTAGCTAGCTTTGCTAGAATGTAGTAGCAAACCAAGTAAGTTAAGAACAATTGTCTGCATATAACTTCGGCCGAAAACTGTTATGTTTTGCGTGCAGTGAAAACAAACTGCTTTCATTAAAATGTGGCACCGGAATACTTGTGTCTGTGTCATTCTAAGAATGCAACATGCACAATCAACAGCTCCGATCATTTAGTACAGCCACAGATATTTATATCATGCCTCTGTCTCAGTTTCAACGCTGAGTGTGAAGAGGAACTTCATTTTTTTAAGTTCTCTCTTTTTCCCCTCTCTATTCTGATGAGCGATGTTGCACTACTCTAAATTAATGTACAGTAGAACCTTATTTTATATAAATTATATGCATTCCTTAAAGCAATTTAAATGTATTTACTTTGGCTTCTGATTGAGATAATGAAGAGAGACTAATAAATATGAACACATGCTGATAAATACTTTATATGTAGACCGAAATATCAGAACTACATTTGGAAAAAAAAAAAAAAAAGAACAATTTACCTGACATGGAGAGGATGATTACCAACAATGTACTGAAGAGCATGGCTGCATCAGATTGAAAATATTTATCCAAATACACATATACAGGTCTTGATTATTATTTACACTGTGAAAATGAACAGCACAAAGAAAGACTGTCAGAGTATTCTATTAATTTGCAGAAATAGCAGAATAACAATTACTACACAAGCACACACAGTGAGTTAATGTGCTGCTAATGCCTAAAAATGCTTTGGGTTTTATGAAGAGCTCACAAAGATTCCAGAAAGCAGAGACTCAAACAGCCTTTTACTTGATGAATGATATTTGTATAGAAGGGGTTGCAATCATTTATAGTCCGAAAATTCATTTTATTTAATATTTGATTGCAGTTTAATCTTCTTGCACCTCAAAATATTGTGACGTAGTTTTGACTAAATGAAATGATATGATAATGCACTTACCAGGAGAGAGTCCTGTTCTGGCCTCAGTGGCTTGCTAATGAGCCATTAGTATTAAACAGCCTTGCAGACAGAGCAGTGTGGCTGAATATGATCGCAAATGAAATGCTTCACACTAAACATAAAAGTGGAATGTGTTACAGTTCTGATTCACTTCCTGAAGATCATACACATTTTAAATTTTATTGGATACAAGAGTTTGAATAAAATATACAGAAATGTTTGCTTTGTGTCTGGACTGGACCAGTGGTGCCTTTTCAAAAAGACTGGGTAATTCTCATTTCTTTGCCCCACTGTATTATTGAAATTCAGATGTTAATAATTATGTTCATTTTTGCATATTATGCTTATAAAATAAACATAACTACTATGTTTTTATAAAAATGATTCCGGATTACAACACAAACTGTTGCTAAGATCTGAGGCTTTGCCTATTTCAATACATCCATCAATCCATCCATTATCAATACCCACTTATCCTGAGCTGGAGCTGGTGCTGGAGCCTATCCAAGCATGCATTGGGCGAGAGGCAGGAATACACTCTGGTCAGGCTGCCAATCTATCGCAGGGAACACACACCATTCACTCATACATTTATACCTATGGGCAATTTAGAGTCTCCAATTGGCCTATTTGCATGTTTTTGGACCGTGGGAGGCAACCGGAGTACCCGGAGGTACATGCAAACTACAGACACAAAGGCCCCAAACTGAGATTCAAACCCAGTGCCTTCTTGCTGTGAGGCGACAGTGCTACCCACTGAACCACCGTGCCATCCCTATTCCAATACATGTACAGTAGAGGTTAATATAAAAGTGACTGTAAACGGTGTGATAGGCATCAGGCACAGGTAAACACTGATACATTCAGGAGCCCTATACAAAATCCATTACCAAATCCAGACTATTAAATTCAGTTTAGTACAAGATCTTCCAAGAAATTGATCTGAAATGTACATACAGGACTTCCCTATTTTAGTAACTGCCCCATCTACAAGTAGATTGAATGTATTGCATCCATCTATCCCTCCTAGGTAAATTTTACTGCCACAAACAGCATGCTTTACCATTGCTACCATACATAGCTCAGTCGTGTTTATGTTTCATGCATCGGATTTTTGACATGAAGCCGAAACATCAACAAAACACTGCTGTTGCTTAGCCTATAACCTGCTTATCAACATAAAGATTGCACACACTGTACTTTCACAGAAGATGAAAGGAGTGGACAGGCCTAGTTTTCATATCTTTGTGTATGGCAGCAGTGCAGTATGGTGGTTTGGGGGTCCAGAGTGTGACTCTGACCACAGACAGTTAAAGCGCTGCTCACTTCTTGCAGCCTGTTCTATTCTTTTTTTTATTCCACACCTCAGTTCAGTTGGGGTGGAGCAGCGCTGTTTCTGTGGTTGATGTTCATGTGACCTTTTAGAACTTTGCTTTTGCTTTGCCTGTTATACGGTCCTTCATATACATAATTAGTTGCGTTTCAATGCTGATATTTCATGAAGATGTCTTTTACTACATGCAACTTATTGAATAGTATTATTATAGAATCTTTCACAGAGATTAACTTGATCCCCGCATGTGAACTAAATGGAATGCAGGCAAAACATGATGGCCATTTGAAGAAAATAATGAAAAAAATTTTCAGAACAGATGTTCGAGGTTCACAGTGCTTTACAATGCTCAAATAAACCATAATACATTGATACACAAAAGAAAACAATGTATGTAAAGAAAACAAATAAAATATGCATTCTTTCAAATACCTAAAACCAGACAGAATCTCAAATATGGGCTCAATACAACAATGCAATGTAAATGTGACTTGAGTTTGGAGATTATAATCTGCACAGACTATAATACAATATGAGCCTGTAATATCTTCAGACAGGGGTCTTGAGGACTATACAAAGGAGACGGACGCACACACACACACATACACACACACACATTATTTCAAGAATAAAATTTAGTTTCAAAAAAGTTGAAATGATGGCAAAATCTATTCTTCAGGAATAGAGCACACCAGTAAATGCAGTTCATTTACAGTTCTGTGCATGTCATAAAGCCAAAGAAATCTACTAATCTCTGTTACAGAGCTGAGCATGAACAGGAACTTCAGATTAATCCTATGCTCTATATTTCACAATCCTATGCTATACATTTCACAGCAGATGTGTGGTAAAAACTAATGTAAAAAGATTCTGCTCAGCCAAGAATCTCAAAACCAAATTCAAATTCAAATTCAAAATAACTGTATGTATCCGTTAGGAACTTCATTTGTGTAAAAGCGTCAGTGCATATATAATACATAACCGGACAAATGAGAAACACAGATTAGACAATAAGTGTAGCTTAAAACAGTTTAAACAACGTATGTGATCTTGTGTATAAGATTTAGATTCCCATTTCCTTTAATTTTTTGCTTTCTCGGTCTAATGAGTTAAACAGGTTATATCAAATCATAGTAATTCTAAATAGATTTTAGCTTCTGATAGATATTGTAACCTCTGTAAACTGGCATTAATAAGCAGAACTGAAGTAACTAAATTGTTTACCTGAGGCAGAGAGAAGGGCTTACATAAACACTGTTGAGGTTGTTTGGGGCATGGCTGCATCGGCCTGAACATACATATAAAAAACATAATTTATATTATTGCCTTTTGTTTTTTAAGCCATAACCAAAATTCCACAAAAAAATCATTGATATTCAGCATTTAACAAATAACATGGAAAGTAATAAAAGAAAGAGTTACTTTCAGTATGCAATGATATATATATATATATATATATATATATATATATATTTATTTATTTATTTATTTATTTTTTCATAATTTTAATTTTAAGAAACATAATTTACTGTTTTAACAAATGCTGTGCATGTTTTCCCCACTGGTCACATAGCCACCTTTCAGCAGTGAGGATCATTAGGATCACTATATTAGCACAGAATAAAGCACTCGCTGTAATCCGTAGATCAGAGAACAACAACACTGTACTTAAATGTCTCCACTGTTTAAAAAAATGCAATAAATGTAAACGTGCAAAAATCAAAAATGTCTTCTCTCAACTTCTATGAAGGCACTCTATTGAATCATGTACATTATTTTACAACTCAATGAAAAAATGTGTTAACAGCCATTAAGAATAAAACAGGGCGAAATTGTGCGCTTACGCTGGTAGAGGAGGTGTGATTTTAATGGTTTTCAAACTGTCTGAAATGGCCCTGCTGACAGGCTCATATTTCTGAACATGGCAGACTGACTGTGATGAATGCAAAGCTTTAAGAATAATTGTTTCTATTTGTAAATATTAGTACAGTTTACTTTAACCAGGAGAGTCTCGTTGAGATTCAAAATCTCTTTTTCAAGAGTGTCCTGGCCAAGACAGGCAGCAGCTCACGCAGTTTAGTATTGTTGAAGAATGACAATATAAAATCAAATTATGGACAACAAAGATTATATTACAAGAATGCAACTTCACTGTGTAATTTGACATATTGGTACACAATAATGAATATAACACATTAAAGAGCTGCATGAGCATCACAGCTGTGTAAAATATGTTAACAGTAGTTTAAAAGCCAGAAAAAAGAGGGAACCATGATCCAATGCGAATGACAAAATTTGGCTGCAGTAGCCTAGCCTATAACCCCCAGATCAACATAAAGATTTCACTTACTTTTGCAGAAGATAAAAGGAGCGGACAGGTGTAGTTATCTTTGTGAAAGTATCAGGGCTCTGGGGCCCCAAAGCGGGTACTGTGAGGTGCCCCTGCTTGGCTCTTTTGTGCAAAGGAGTAGCGGGCGCGGCTGTGGGTGAAGCTGCCTAATTTCAGGCTAGAGCCGCCCTGACCACAGACAGTTCAAGCGCTGCTCACTTCCTGCAGCCTGTTCTATTCTTTATTTTATTCCTCATCTCAGTTCAGTTGGGGTGGAGCAGCGCTGTTTCTGTGGTTGATGTTCATGTGACCTTTTAGAACTTTGGTTTGGCTTTGCCTGTTATACGGTCCTTCATGCACATAATTAGTTGCATTTCAATTCTGATATTTAATGAAGATGACTTTTACTACATACGACCTATTGTATAGTATTATTATAGTATCATTCACAGACATGAACTTGATCCCCACATGTGAACTAAATGGAATGCCGGCAAGACATGATGGCCATATGAAGAAAATAATGATAATATTTTTCAGAACAGAGGTTTGAGGTTCACAGTGCTGCACAATGCTCAAATAATCTGTAATACATTGATACACATAATAAAACAATGTATGTAAAGAAAACAAATTAAAATATGCATTCTTTCAAATATCTAAAACCAAACAGATACTTAAATTTGGGCTCAATACAACAAGGCGATGTAAAATTAAGTACTAAAACACTGTTTTAGTAAAATCTAGGACCTTACTTTTAAAGTGACTTGAGTTTGGAGATTATAATCTGCGCAGACTATAATAAAATATGTGACTGTAATATCTTCAGACAGGGGTCTGGAGGACTATGCAAAGGAGATGCACACACACACACACACACACACACACACATTTTCAAGTATAAAATTTAGTTTCACAAAAGTTTAAATGATGGCAAAGCCTATTATTTTCCTCAGGAATAGAGCACACCAGTAAATGCAGTTCATTTACAGTTCTGCCCATGCCTTGAAGCCAAAGAAATTTATTCATCTCTGTTGCAGAGGTGAGCATAAACAGGAACTTAAGATAAATCATTTGTTCTATATTTCACAGCAGATGTGTGGTAAAAACAAATGTAAAAAGATTCTGCTCAGCCTAGAATCTCTAAACCAAATTCAAATTCAAAATAACTTTATCTGTTAGGAACTTAATTTGTGTAAAAGCGTCAGTGCATACACAATACATAAAAGGGCAAACGACAAACACAGATTAGACAACATACAAGTGTAGCTTAAAACAGTTTAAGATGTCCACCTATAGGGCATCTAAACAACGTATGTGATCTTGTATGTAAGATTTAGATTCCCATTTCCTGTAACACATGTCTTTAATGTTTTGCTTTCCCTGTCTAATGAGTTAAACGGGTTATATCAAATCATAGTAATTCTAAATAGATTTCAGCTTCCGATAGATAATGTAACCTCTGTAAACTGGCATTAATAAGCAGAACTGAAGTAGCTAAATTGTTTACCTGAGGCAGAGAGAAGGGCTTACAAAAATACTGTTGAGGTTGTTTCGGGCATGGCTGCATCGGCCTGAACATATATATAAAAAACATTACTTATATTATTGCCTTTTGTTTTTATAAGCCATAAACAAAATTCCACAAAAAATTCACTGATATTCAGTGTTTAACAGATAACATGGAAAGTAATAAAAGAAAGAGTTACTTTCAGTATGCAATGATATATGTATATATATATATATATATATATTTTTTTTTTACATAATTTTAATTTAAAGAAAGCTAATTTACTGTTTTAACGAATGCTGTGCATGTTTTTCCCACTGGTCACATAGCCACCTTTCAGCAGTGAGAGAGACTGATCTCCATTAGGATCACTAGATTAGCACAGAATAAAGCACTCGCTGTAATCCGTAGATCAGAGAACAACAACACTGTACTTAAATTTCTCCACTGTTTAAAAAAACGCAATGAATTTAAGCTTGCAATAATCAAAGATGTCTTCTCTCAATTTCTATCAAGGCACTCTACTGAATCATATACATTATTTTACAACTCAATGAAAAAATGTGCTAACAGCCATTAAGAATAAAGCAGGGCTACATCGCGCATTTACGCTGGTAGAGGAGGTGTGATCTTAACGGTTTTCAAAGTGTCTGAAACGGCCCTGCTGACAGGCTCATATTTCTGAACATGGCAGACTGACTGTGATGAATGCAAAGCTTTAAGAATAATAGTTTCTATTTGTAAATATTATTACATTTTACTTTAACCAGGAGAGTCTCGTTGAGATTCAAAATCTCTTTTCTAAGAGTGTCCTGGCCAAGACAGACACGTAGCTCATGCAGTTTAGCATTGTTGAAGAATGACAATATAAAATCAAATTATGGACAACAAAGATTATTTTACAAGAATGCAACTTCACTGTGTAATTTGACATATTGGTACACAATAATGAATATAAAAACATTAAAGAGCTGCATGAGCATCACAGCTGTGTAAAATATGTTAACAGTAGCTTAAAAGCCAGAAAATAGAGGGAATCATGTTCCAATGCAAATGGCTACGTATTGCTGCAGTAGCCTAGCCTATAACCCCCAGATCAACATATAGATTGCACTTGCTTTCGCAGATTTCAAAGATAAAAGGAGCGGACAGTTGTATTTATCTTTGTGAAAGTATCACAGCTTTGGGGCCCCAAAGCAGGTACTGTGAGGTGCCCCTGCTTGGCTCTTTTGTGCAGAGGAGTAGCGGGCGCGGCTTTGGGTGAAGCTGCCTTCCAGACCTGAGCCACCCTGACCACAGACATTTAATGTGCTGCTCACTTCCTTCAGCCTGTTCTATTCTTTATTTTATTTCACACCTCAGTTCAGTGTCTGGTGAAGCAGCGCTGTTTCTGTGGTTGATGTTCATGTGACCTTTTAGATCTTTGGTTTTGCTTTGCCTGTTATACGGTCCTTCATGCACATAATTAGTTACATTTCAATGCTTATACTTCATGAAGATGATTTTTACTACATACAGCCGATTGGATTATTGTATCTTTCACATTTCACAGAAATGAAATAGATGCCCACACATGAATAAAATGGAATTCATATGAATATTATTTAATTTGTTTATTTTATTTTATTTTATTTTATTTGGGGGGGGGGCGGCGTTTGCAGGCAAAACATGATGGCCATGTAAAGAAAATAATGATAATCTTTATCAAAAAAGAGGTTCAAGGTTCACAGTGCTTTACAATGCTCAAATAAATCATAATATATTGATAGACATAATAAAACAATGTATGTAAAGAAAACAAACACAAAGATACATTATTTCAAATAGCTAAACAGACAGAAAGTAAAAATGGGGTCAATACAACGGCATTGTAAAATGTAAAGCTAAAACACTGTTTTAAAAGATGTTGGACCTTGCTTTTAAAAGTTACCAAGAGTTTAGAGATTACAATCTGCATTAATCTGCATTATAATCTTTCGATTCAACGTGAGAGAGTACATGCGCATGTACATGAGTTATGAGCGTGTGTGTAACAGAGTTATATAAACGTGTAACGGTGTCACAGGAGCATGTATGCAGCAGGGTTACATGAACATGCATGTTGCAGCAGGGTTACAGGAACATGCATGTTGCAGCAGGGTTAAATGAACATGCATGTTGCAGCAGGGTTACATGAACATGCATGTTGCAGCAGGGTTACATGAACATGCATGTTGCAGCAGGGTTACATGAACATGCATGTTGCAGCAGGGTTACAGTACTCTGGGAAAAATCCTCCACCAACAGCTTTATAAGATGGATAAACTAGCAGAAACAGACAGCAGTTCTGTAAAGTTAAAGACAAAAAGAGACTCTTTCACCCTGATCTCCATCATTTCTCATTCTTTGCAGATTCTCTCCTCTGTGTGTTTTAATCCCACACTGAGGCCTCGTCAGCTCTCTGAAGCACAGAGTTTGTGTCGCTGGCTGCGTTTGTCACTCTCTGAAGGCTCTGCTCTGAGGTGAGACACAGGAAGAGACTCAGTCACACATAAGTGCGCCTCCAGTTGCACTGTTAAAAGGGAACCAGAGTGGCCACACAGCCCCTTGCATTCCCTATCCACTCTGTTGTCCCAAAAAACAGATTCCTCTGTTGACTTAGTGGATTATATATCACAGAATCACTTGAAGGTTTTACATTGAAGAAGTATAATTTTTTACATGTCAATTAAATCACAGTTAAATATGAGTTAGGTGTGTAGACCCCAAAATGTATAAACTACAATCAAAATGGTGGAGATGTACTCTATGAGGTATAAACCAAAAAGAAGCAAATAGCTTGCATTGTATATGAACTACAAACATGAAAATTTATGTCAAATACAAACATGTGTGCACAGAGTCACTGAGATGTGTTCCCATTGGGAAGGGATGAACAAGTTACCAGAGACCTCTAACATAAGTTTAATATGTCCCTGGTGCATCTGTTGAAGCTTTAGTTCGTCCATTTTAGTGGTATCTTACATTTTAACAGTATGCTTAACTGTTCCATACGGGAACTGAGTTCACTTGGTCTGAAAATGAAAAGAGCCTCATACTGGTTGGGTGGGGGTGGTGGAGGGTTCAGGCAGGTGACTATAGCCTTCCCTGGACTCCAACCAAAACTGACCTTCATCCCTATTCATAGAGTAAGAGAACTGATCTCAGATCATGTTTCCTCTCTTCATGGTAAATGGTAAATGGACTGCATTTATATAGCGCTTTTATCCAAAGCGCTTTACAATTGATGCCTCTCATTCGCCAGAGCAGTTAGGGGTTAGGGGTTAGGGGTTAGGTGTCTTGCTCAAGAACACTTCGACATGCCCAGGGTGGGGTTTGAACCGGCAACCCTCCGATTGCCAGACAACCGGTCTTACCTCCTGAGCCATGTCGCCCCTTCTTCATATCCAAGCTTTATCCATAATGGCCTAAAGACAAAACTGATCCTAGATCAGAACTATTCTCTGAGATGTTTTATGAACTGTAGAGTTGTGCTTGGAGGTTCTGGGCAAGTGAGTCATGCTTTCTAATCTGGATGATGGCTCCTGTGGTCCAGGCCATACACTGTAGTGAGTGATACTATGACTCAGATACTATGACTCCAGGGGTGAGAAAGTAAAGCCCTGCCATGTGTTTCTTCTGCCCATGAACTCATCCAGCTGATTTCACTAATTAGTTATTGCTTCTGGCTGAAGAGTTGTGCTAATGAGCAAATCCTGGTGATTGGAACAAAATATTTGGGGACGACTTTCTCTCTGCTCCGACTACCACAATAAGATTGCGTAGTTTATGGGATTATTCCTGTCATTCAAATGACATAGGCCCAGTCAGCAAATCCACAACTTAAAACATACAGTAACAGCATCTCAGAATCTTGAGATCAATTAACACATAAATGAATAATAAATTCTGGTCCTACCTTGTACTGTGACCAGCAGAGCAGAAGCATTCTGAGCTCCAAGTCTGTTCTGTGACTCACAGTAGTACTGTCCTCTGTTCCAGGATCCAAAGTTAGAAAAGTTCAAACTCTGTCCTGATCCTGCCTGCCAGGCTCCAGTGTCATTCTTCTTAAACCAGATGTAGTTCTGCACTGGAGGGTTGGCATCACTGCTGCAGGTCAGAGTCACTGAACTGCCCTCCACTATTTCACCAGAGGGGCTCACTGATACTGAGGTGTTGTTGGGAGCATCTAAAATCAATAGAGAAATGTGTTAAATTCCATATAATTTATCAATCTCTGTGATTTGCCTCAAATAGATTCAGAACCATTTATTGCAAAGGAAAGTTTAAAATGAAGCTGAAATATCACACTGCAAATGCTTTCTTTGTTTGGAAATGAGTAGAATATACTGCATTGTTTCATGGGGGTTGGTAAATGGCCTTGAGACACAGGTTAAATAAGCTTTCAATAATGACAGCAGTATTTAGTTAAGCAATTTTATTTAGCATTATTTAGAAAGGTTAAAAATAGAAAAAGAAACACACAAACCTGTTTGCTTGGTATATTAAGAGTAACTATTATTTGGTATAAAACATCTACAGTACATATGGTATGTTTGTTTGCCCTGTGCAAACTCAGAATGACTACTTGTTTAACTTATGAGATGTCCGTATCATCTGGCTTACTCATCATGTTAAATCAATTATATCTTTATTAGATTTCTCCTCCACTGGCCAGTGTGTCTGCTTTACTCTGTGTCTTACTGCTGTGAAGTTTCCCAAGGACACTGAGGAGATCCTGACTCTCTGTTCTCTGTGTTTGATGCTGAGATGCACTGATATACTCACACTGCACATCAATACGTTTAGGAGGAGATGTTTGTCCCAATCCCATTCCCTGCCTAACAGGTGTATTCTCCTGCATCCTGCAGTGTGATGTTTTTAATGGTGTAACTGTCCACTGGTCCTCCTGTCTCTGAGGATACAGCTCTATTATTCTTATACCAGGTGTATCTCTGCACTGGTGGGTTGGCATCACTGCTGCAGGTCAGAGTCACTGAACTGCCCTCCGCTATTTCACCAGAGGGGCACACTGATAATAAGATGCTCTTAGGAGGATCTGAAAGAGGAAATAACAGGTCCTGCAGTTTTATATAGATCTCACACTTACCTCAGTTAAAGTATGTTTCCTTTTCCTAAATGTTTCCAATGCGTCATTTTGCTTGACTGCTATTATTGCAATGCCATCTTTCTTTCAATTTTTAGAATTAACGTAATCCGATATCATTTCTAAACATAATAACTTCCATTTCCTAATCATTATCTGCAGGTTGCTCTTCTGCCCAGTTCTCATGTCTTTTATCGGTACATTAAAGTACAACTGCATCACCGCTTTTTAAAAATGAGTAACAAATGAGACTCAGTAAAGTGAAATAAATGAGTTTGTCCTCAAATACTCACAGAGAGTCACTGCTGGGGACAGGAGATTCTCATGACCTTTAACTGCACAGGAGTAGCTGCCTGCATCTCCACTGCTGGCTTTGACTGAAGGTAGTTATGATTTAGATATTTCTGGGCGGTGTAAAACAGAGATTGTCCATTCTTGTACCAGATGAATGTTTGGCTGCCAGTCAGGTCAGTGCAGGTGATTTTACAGGTTAATGTCACCCTCACTCCCTCACTCACTGTGCTAGATTTCATTTCAACCTTTACACCTGAGTGAGAAGAAGAAATACAATAACACAATATACTGAGTTATTCAACAGAATTCCACATTGTACTGCACCGACAATAAATGTATGAATGCATATTACTGTAAATGGTCCAGTATTTCATTTCAATTAAAGATTGAAGTCAACTGAGACCCCAAAATTTCCATCTGTCTGATAATGGAATGCTTGTTCTCTTGGTTCTTGTGCATAAATGAATGTAAAATACACAAATGTGACCTCAAACACTCACATCTCACACTGAGAGTCACGGCGGGGGAAACAAGATGCTGATTGCCTCTTACAGCACAGGAGTGCCTGCCTGTATCGTCACGTCTGAATTTAAGGATTCTATAGGACTGGTAGAACCTGGAGTCTTCAGTCAGAAGCTGCTCATTCTTGTACCAAATAAAGCTGTTGCTCTCAGTCAGGTGAGTGCAGGTTGCTCTACAGGTCAGTTCCACTGTCTCTCCCCCTGACACTGTTCAGAATTTATATCCACCTTCAAACCTGAGTGGGTTAAAAAAGAAAACAGAATGTAACTCAACACACTTCTATTCTACATTAGAAAATCCAGCAAGGTGATAAAAATGATTTTTTTAATGGACATAATGTGCACTAATAATATCAATAACACAAGGAAACATGAGCAGAAAGTTGATGGTCACTAGGAGGATTAGGGCCATGCATTGCTTGTGCCAAAATGCTTGTTTTGTTATTTTTGTACAGTGGTGGTAAGTAACTAAGTACATGTACTTTGTTACTGTACTTATGTAGGATATTGGAAACTTTGTACTTTTGCTGAGTATGAAAAATATTGGCAACTTTCACTTTCTACTCCAATACATCGATAAAGAAATGATGTACTTTTTACTCAAATACATTTCTATTGACAACTAACATTACTTGTTACATTTCTTGTGGTTGGTCGTCAGCCAAATTTTCTCTGGATTGGCTGGCATAACGTGGTGAAAACATGCAGTCATTTCCCACTCTTTTAAAAATGATCTGGTGGCTGATAAAGGGTGATACCGCCATCTACAGGGCATTGTATTATCTCATAATTGGGTTGGGATGGCAGGTATGCCATCCCGCCAAGTTACGCCTTGGCGGGGGCATGCCCCCATACCTATACAGCACCGAGAGTTTGGCACTTTTCAGGGTTCCCCACAGAAATAACCACAACAGCCACAGACACTCAGCCCTTAAAAACATTAAATTCTGTACATTCTGACCCCATTTCAACAGACAGAATTCATAAACAACTTCACATGTCCACACAATAAAGCCCCAAACTAAGGGGATTTTGCGTTTTCTCCTTCTTCTTCTTCTTCTCTTTCTTCTTCTTCTTCTTCTTCTTCTTCTCATTCTTATTTTTCCTGCCGCCTATCCCACTAACAACATGTCTCCCCATTGGACATTTCACTAACACCAGCCAAATCTGCCCTACACGACCCAATCAAAAACGCGCATACACACGAAAAATACCCATACATTTTTATTCTGAAACATTTCCCGTTCAAACAGCTAGTCCGCCTGTGGCCTAGTGGGTAAGGTTACAGTCTTGGGAACATGGGGTCCTAGGTTCAAGCCCAGCTTAGAACACGTTTCTTTAACCTGCTTCAACCCTCACTAATAATTGTCTACTAGCCTACTTATCAATTATTGCTTTTGCACCATATTTACCCGCCGTTCACCGTTCAGTTATTAACCGGCTACAATATTGCTAAGCCACATGGATTCAACGGGAGCTCTTCTGTGCTTACTGGCCTGTGTTCTTTAAAACCACCGGCAGGTTTGCTAATGATATTTCACGCATTGCATAGCTATGGCATTAGCTAACGAAGTCACGGCAAATGTATTCCTCTCATTAAAAAGTTACACCAGTTCACCACTGTGCCATTTCTATTAACTATATTTCTTCACTTGGCTACCGTACAAAACTTTCATATCAGCAAACGCCACGTTTCTATTTCTACATTCATGTTACCTCGCTCTGTTCTCTATCTAGCCACATACGCTACAAACAATTACTACTTATGTACATTCTGCAACTCGGCAATTTGAACAGCTAATCCATCCGTGGCCTAGTGGGTAAGGTTACAGGCTTGGGAACACTGGGTCGTATGTTCAAGCCCAGCTTGAAACACGTTTCTTTAACCTGCTTCGATCCTCACTAATAATTGTCTACTACTTCTTAATTATTGCTTTTGCACCATTTCTACCCGCCGTTCACCGTTCAGTTATTAACCGGCTACAATATTGCTAAGATATATGCATTATGACTTACCGTCTGTACGTTCAGTTATTGACCGGCTACAATATTGCTAAGCCATATGGATTCAACGGAAGCTCTTCTGTGCTTACTGGCTTGTGTTCTTCTTTAAAACTACCGGCAGGTTCGCTAATGATATTTCACGCATTGCATAGCTATGGCATTAGCTAACGAAGTCACAGACTGGTAAACCTCACTCACTCACGGCCACCCATATGCATTTCATGACGCAAATGTATTCCTTTTATTTAAAAGTTACACCGGTTCACCACTGTGCCATTTCTACTAACTATATTTCTTCACTTGGCTACCGTACAAAACCTTAATATCAGCAAACGCCACGTTTCTACATTCATGTTACCTCGCCCTGTTCTCTATCTAGCCACATAGGCTACACACAATTACTACGTATGTACGTTCTGCAACTCCGCATTAAAACATTACATTTAAAATCATGATTCACTCATAAGTATAACTACTAGCACTGAACATGAGAAAAACACATTCGTGCAATAGATTACATTACAGGTAAATAATGTGTGCAATGTTATTTGACCCTCCACTTCAACAACCAATGTTCAATACCGACTGTTATATATGCCATTTGATAAGGAATACAAGCTCGCTCATGGTCACTCCATTTACTTCGCACTATACTCCGTGATCATGTCAACCTTCACCTACATGCCCATTCTGCTAAAAACATATTGTTTCAACTACGGAATTTCGTAATTTCATTTTAATTTCTCTCGCACTGTTGTTATTCTCTCATATGCAAAGCCTGCTGGGACATATGCGTCTGCTCCTATTCTCCACTATCATGTTTTCCGGTTCTAGTTTAGCAAAACGGCGAAGAGGATTCCTACCTGCAGATTAGCCTATCAAAATGCCTTATAAACCTTACAAACATTAAAAGTGCATCTCCACGAAATAACAGACAATGGAGCAGGACAGAAGGATAAACCTTACAAACACTAATAGTGCATCTCCACGAAATAACAGACAACGGAGCAGGACAGAAGGCTACACAAGTTGCGACCTAGGGAGTTATAATTCTACGGGCGTGTTGATTATTTTGTCAGTCAAGGCTCGTTGGATGGACGTCAAATCCGTGAGTACATACCATATTCCATCTGCGTTTCTGATGCGTTTACGCTTACGCCACTGCATCCTATCTCACAGCCACTGTTTTACATATATAGCAAACCGAAACTGCTGAACGGTACACGCTCATCAGACTGTACAGATTCACACAACGATAGCCATAATCCACAACCGTTTCTTGCAGGGTCGCATTTCTCACTCTCATAATAAAACGCTTTGCAAAAAGAACTGATATCTCATAAAAAACACGTTTTCAACGTACAAAAATGCCAAGTTACTAAAAAGTATTGATATCAAAATGACGCCAAGTTACGATACTACAAACAATATAGGCTATCTTGCCTCACCGAAATGACATAAGATGTATCTCAAAGCAATGCTACCCAATATTTCCTCAGTTCTTTCAAGTCACTTGGCCCTGTGTATAAGCATGCACTACATGAACAGGCCAAATATATGTGTGGATGGCTCTCTCACAGTCAAGATTGATTGAATAGGTGTGTGTATGTCCAATTTGTATTGGTATGTAGGCCTATGTATTTCGCTGCCCAGGCTTTCTGTTGCGTGAATGATAGTATGTTTCTTGGTACAAGTGTGTTCGTGAATGTGAATGTAAGATGCTGCCAGGGAAATGTCCCCATGCGGATAAAGAAGTTCTCTATGTATGTATATACAATATGTGTTTTACATGCAGTATTTATTGTACGTAGCAAATATACAATAACTTGCACATGTACTCAAATTCAGTTCAGAAGCAAGTATAAACATGTTTTCTGGAGAAATGTGCTTCCTGTCGTTGCTCAGCAGCAGTTCTGTACATTAATTAATTTATACATTAATTTCAATGTACAATGTTCAATGTGTTCCATGAGGCAATTCGAAATATTTGTCTCTTTGATCTGACAGAAAGTTTGCATGACATTGAGAAATGGTAAGATTAGAAAACACAGGGCCAAGTGACTTGAAAGAACTGAGGAAATATTGGGTAGCATTGCTTTGAGATACATCTTATGTCATTTCGGTGAGGCAAGATAGCCTATATTGTTTGTAGTATCGTAACTTGGCGTCATTTTGATATCAATACTTTTTAGTAACTTGGCATTTTTGTACGTTGAAAACGTGTTTTTTATGAGATACAATTTACCAAGAAGTGCAGGGATGGGGCAACATGTAACAAGTGACAAGGAAAAAAGGGTTTTTTTTTTTTTTTTTTTTTTAATATATATATATATATACACAGCATGGTGGTGGTTATTCTAGGTATAGTCTGAAGAGATGAGTCTTCAGGCCACGGCGGAAGATGGATAATGAGGGGGAGGTTCGGAGAGGGACGGGGAGTTCGTTCCACCACTGGGGAGCTAGGGTGGAGAAGCTCTGTGATCCCTTTGGGCGGGTGGGAGGGGTTAAAAGACGCCCTGCTGCTGCAGAGCGGAGTGGTCGAGCAGGCACATAGAATTGAGTCATGTCCTGCAAGTAGATGGGGGCTGTCCTGTTGGCGGCAGTGTAGGCAAGGGTCAGGGCTTTGAATCGGGGCATTTTCAGTGTACAAGAATGCTAAGTTACTCACACATACAAAGCACTGTCTAAAAGTCATGCATTCAAACTGGCTAAATCTAGGCGATGAAAAGTATTGATATCAAAATGACGCCAGGTTACTGTACTACAAACTATATAGGCTATCTTTCCTCACCGAAATTAAAGAAGCGGTATTCCAAAGCAATGCTACCCAATGTTTTCTTAACAAAGAAGGCACATGACAATTCAGACATGCCTGCGTCTTTTTTAAACTGGCAATGTAGCACCTTACGCCTTTGCACTATACAGAGATGTAAGATGTTGTGCTTGGACAGCATAGTTGGACAGACGAATCCTCTTCCTGGGTTTTGTAAAATCTGTCTTACATTACATTGTTATGAAATATTTGGTTGTCATTCCGTTTTAAATTACTACCACTGGTTTTGCGATAAGGGATGAATCCCACATGGGGGCCCCCTGGTGGCCACGGGGGCCCTAAGCAGCCGCTTAGTTCGCTTATGCCTCGGGCCGGCCCTGCATGCATTATTTCCCAGTAAAACAGAATGTGGGCAGACACTCACATTTCACATTGACTGCAGGGGAAGTGACTCCTCCTGTAGCACAGGAGTAGAGATCTGTCTCATCAGTGCTGGCTACATTGAGGGAGAATTCATTTTCATAGGGCACAGCTATTCCATTCTTGTACCAGGTAAAGGTTGGGCTGCCACTCAAAGTGCAGGTGCTGCTACAGGTCAGTGTTATACTCTGTTCCTCATTCCCTGTCACTTTCACCTGAAGACCTGCACACAAGAATCAACATGATAAATAGACCATTCTGTTTCTATTAGAAAATAATTAGGAGTACTGCCAGTTAATAGTATAAAAAGCAAGTTTAGAATGACCTGTAACTGTCAACGAGACTCCAGAATGACCAGTATATTTTCCACCATAACGGTCGGTCAGGAACTTGAAGCGATATATTGCTGAATTGCTTTCTTTCAGTTGCTTTATTCTGAAAGTGCAGTCACCGTGCTGATTCCCCAGGTACTCCACACGGTGAGAGTACTCTGGGTCCTGGGACAGGTCCTCAGGCTCCTGTGGCTTGTTCCAGTGAATAAACCAGAATGTTTTCTGCACTGTGTGAGATGTGGGATATGAGTAAGTGCAGCTCATGTCTACTGAAGACCCCTTTAAGGCACAGATTCTCTCAGGGGTGTAAGTCACTCCCCATCCCCTCTGGCTCAGAACACCTGAAAAATACAAACAAACACACACACACACACACACACGTGCGCACGGGCGCACACACACATACACACGCAGACACACACACGCACATCCACACACACATACACACGCAGACACACACATGCACATGTATACATATAGACACACACACATGCGCACACATATGCAAATGCACGCACACACACACACACACACAAATTCACTCATGCAAACACTCACACACACAAACACACTGCTCAGAAATCCTTTTAAACACAGATGTGTTGGCAACATGACAGCTAAAGGATACAATTAACAAAACTTTAAAACAAGTGCACCTAACTTCTCCAAAACAATGGAACATCAATAATTGTACTTGTATTTCAATACTAACTTATGTCAGTAGATGGCAGTAGCCTCCGATCAATGTGAGATTCGCAGGTACAGGAAGTCTTCCTTAATAGCTAGCTTTGCTAGAATGTAGTAGCAAACCAAGCAAGTTATGAGCGAGTGTCTGCGTATACCGTTGGCTGAAAACTGTTATGTTTTGCTTACAGTGAAAACAAACTGGTTTTAATTTAAACGTGCCACAGATATTTATATCATGCCTCTGTCTCAGTTTCAATGCTGAGTATGAAGAGGAACTTCATCTTACCAGTTTTATCTTATATCACCTCTCTTCTCAGATGAGCGATGTTGCACTACTCTAAACTAATGTACTGTAGAACATTATTTTATATTAATTATATACATTTTTTAATACATTTTAACTGCATTCACTTTTGTTGCTTCTGATTTAGATAATGAAGGGAGACTAATGAATAGGAACACATGCTGATAAATACTGTATATGTAGACTGAAACATCAGAACTACATTTGGAAAAAAACACACAAACAATTTACCTGACACAGAGAGAACGATTACCAACAAGGTATTGAAGAGCATGGCTGCATCAGATTGAAAATATTTATCCAAATACACATATACAGGTCTTGATTATTATTTACACTGTGAAAATGAACAGTAGAAATAGAGAATCTCAGAGTATTCTATTTATTAGCAAAAATACCAGACTAACAAATACTACACAAGAGCACACAGTGAGTTTGTGTTGCTAATGTCCCTAAATACTCCGTTTTTTTATGAAGAGCTCACACAGTCCAGACAGCAAGGACTCAGACAGGATGTTACTTGACAATTGATGTTTGTATGGAAGAAACAACAATCATTTCTAGTCTGGAAATACATTTTATTTTTTGATTTATCCCAGTTCAATCTTCTTGCACCACAAAATATTGTGATATAGTTTTGATTAAATGAAATAATATGATAATGCACTTACCAGGAGAGAGTTCTGATCTGGCCTCAGTGGTTTTCTAATGAGCCATTAGTATTAAACACCTTTACTGATAGAGCAGTGTGGCTGAATGTGACTGCAAAGGAAGTGCTTCACACAAAATATAAAAGTAGAATGTGCTGTTGCAGAACTGACTCACTTCCCCTTTTTTTCCTAAAAGTCATGCACATTTTAGATTTTATCAGATAAAAACGGTTGAAGAAAATGAACACAGTCGTTTGCTTTGTGTATGGATTGGACCAGTATTGCCTTTTAAAAAAGACTGGGTAATTCTCATTTCTCACGCCCCACTGTGTCATTGAAATTGAGATAAATGAAGATTTAAATATCAATATCAATGAGAACGGCTGCTCTTCATCAGAATCATTTGTAACTATGTTTATGTTTGCATATTACGCTTATAAAATAAACATAACAATTATGTTTACAATAATGATTGCAGATATTAACCATTCTGAAATAAATTGAGTAATGAAGTCAAACTTTGCATTTTTAAGAATTCCTGAATACACATGCTCTTGCAGACAGACATAATCACACACACAAACACACACACACACTTTCATGTGCACGCATGCGCATAAATAAGCACATGTATGAATTTAGCAGAGACCTTTCATCCATTCACATATGTCAAAATAACAGTCATTGTTTCTGTTTTCAAAATATATATATATAGATATATTTCAGTATATCTGTGTCTAGCAAAATGACCATTATATTCATGAGATATATAAAAGCAATAATGAATAAAAATATGCTTCCAGCTGCATGTGCATGACTGAACTGAAACATCTGTGACTGCATTGGCAATGTGAACTAAAGCTACTAGCAGTAAGCTAGTTAGTTAACTAGTTATCTACTAGTTATCTGCTAATGCACTGCTAACTGTTGCTAAGGCCTGAGGCTTGGCCTATTCCAGTACACGTACAGTATAATCAGTCTGTAAAATCAGCAGAGATTAATTTTAATGAGACTGTAAAAGGTGTGATAGGCATCAGGCACAGGTAAACACACATACTTCAGGAGCCCCATGCAAAATCCATTACCTAAACCAGATAATTTAATTCAGTTTAGTAAAAGATCTTGCAAGAAATTGATCTGAAACGCTCATACAGGACTCATATACTGCAGTAATAGTGACATCTACAGGCAGAAAAGGTGCACTGCATTCATCTCTCCTCCTGAGGTTAATTTCACTGCCACAAACAGGAAGTGTGACCTACATGAATCTGGGTGTTACAGATTCTTTTTTTTCTTTTCTTTTTTTTACAGTTTTTTTAAAGATATTTTATATATATATATATATATATATATATATATATATATATATATATATATATATTAGCCTTTTTTCATTTGGAATTCCTGCAGACCCTGTGAGATGTTTTTTTTTTTAAAGGTCAGAGGGTCAAAGGCCCATTTAGTGCTGTACCTGCACATGTTCTATTCCATCAACAGAACTCTGGGGGTAACACCTACAGTACATGGTCTACTCACAAAATTCTTCAAGCATATGTTTTTTTGTTTGTTTCATTGATTGATTGGTTAAAAAATTAATGGTACGCTCCAACGTTTCGTCATACAAAAACCGAAAAAAAAAAATGAACACTATGAATGTGAAGAACAAATTTAAATTATGTGAGTTTACACTCTACACGGGATCAGCTCAGTAATAAGCATAATATAATCACAAAATGTGCACAAGAATGTCTGTAATAGTAAATGTTATACAAGTATTAATAAAAATAATAATAATAATCTTTGAATTACATATAAAGCCCATTTCTCCAGTACATTTGGCCAACGAATACATTCAGCAATGATAATGGCTTTCAGGCACCAACATCGTGATAATACTTTGTGTACAATATGAAGACATGAGCTGTTATGCATGTAAATGTTGATAGAATGCCAAAGGAATGATGCATTCTGAGTACATCTTTGCAGACTCCAATAACCACAGTCATCCTGGTCATGTGACAAAGGCACAGCATGTGACCTGAGTTCATGAGGAGAGTTTATGTTCACTGGTTTTAATAAATACTCTAAAATGTATCATCCAGTGCAGGAAATTTTTGGTTCATACCGCCTTACTTTGCAGACAATCTGTTGTTCAAGAAAAAACTCAGAAAATGCTCACACATTCAAAAGAAATGTTCAAATTTACACTGAATAACCAGCATTGGTCCACAGTTTATGAAGCAAGATATCTTCCTGGTTTATTTTCACATGTCCAGTTTTCGAAGTGTGCTGTAGAGAACACAGTCTTCCTTTACGGATGGGGCTGGTGACCTGCATGGAGAAAACAGCGCATTTAGACTCTATTAAAGTCACAGACATACTCATTCTCATTTAAGCCAATCCTGCCTGAGCCTTTATCACATTTAGACACACCTTGCAACATGAAGCATAAGCAGAAGCTTTAGCCACAGAACAGTTATCTGGAATTTTGGAAAACATTACATCACTGTGATGTCACACAGCAAGGAGATGAAAAGAGAAGAAAGTTGACAAGCAGAACAAACCAAATGATGAATCTAGATCAGCGGAACACCCAGTCCTCGTATTACCACGTTCTTCTTTTTGACCAGGCAGAGAAGTTCTTAGCAAAGCAGCAGCGAGAGATTACAACATTTTAAAATACTTGAACTGGGCTTTGAGACTGCAACAAACAAACAACCAAAATATAGAATTAGTGTGCATCAAGGCAACACCCGGTCCTACAAACACATAAATATATAAACTGTTACAGATGTACTGAGAAGTACTGGAATCTCAGAAATGCTCAATTGCATTTTGTTTCCAGGGTTTGTTTTGTACATACTTACATGACCCAGTGTTGATGCATGTCAACACCATAACAATGTGTTTTGGCTGTCATTAATTTCTAATATTGGACACGCTGACATAAATGTCACACATCTCCTATGGTTAGAATCTAAATACTGTGTTCTAAATAGTTCTTTATGTTTTTTTCCAATATAAATCACAGCACACCCATCTCAGCTCTCCCCAGTGAGACACTCTGGTCTATCCAGTGATACACTCTGGTCTACTAACCAGTGAGATACTCTGGTCTATCCAGTGATACGTTCTGGTCTATTAACCAATGAGACACTCTGGTCTGTCCAGTGAGACACTCTGGTCTATCCAGTGAGACACTCTGGTCTGTCCAGTGAGGGTCATTCTCCTGCTGACTCTATAGAGGCCTCATCTGACTCCAGTCAGAGAGAGCAGCCTGTGATAAAAGCTGCTGGAGAGAGATAATAGACCTGACACAGCGTCAGTCAGCACAGGTAGTATAAAGGTGGGATATTCTCACCTGGGGGCAGCACTGGAGGGGCGGAACTGGATGCTGGCGTACTGAACACCCTCCTCACACTGGGGGAGTGGCTTTTGAACAGTGGAGGGTAGAAGTCTTTCCTGGTTGCGGGTGTTAGCCGGCTGAACAGAGGCGTAGAGGGGAACTTCACCGTCGTCTCTGTCCGTACCCTGTGTTCCAGTGTGACTCATTGCCATCCCTGAGACGTTGCCATAAATGGGGCTTTTATTCCCCTGCAGGGTAAAGAAAAGAGGCAGGAGAAGGATGGGAAAGTTCTACAGAAAGGTCCTGTTCATTTCAGTGAGCTCCTCAGAGCTGGAGTGAGCTACTCGCCCTCATTAACAACAAAACATGCATTTAACCTGATATAAAAAAATCAGCTAATGAATCAATGTTTCATTTTCAAATACGTGCCATCAGCAGTTCAATATCGACTGAACCGGACATACAAATGTAATACACTTAATACGATTTCTTGTCTCTAACATGACCTGTTTTACGGTGGGTTTTCATAAAATCTTGGATAGATTGCATATTGAAGTACTTCTTTCTTTCCAAACCATATATTTGCAATAACCAATAGCAATAAACCACCATCACAACAATAATCTCTGTGTATTTATTCATTGGAAACAGGTGAATACAACACATACAGTACAAGTCACTCTCCCTGGCTCTCTATGTAATGCACAGATTATTACATGCACATAAGCAGTATTGTACCGTATAACGTTACTGTCACATACTGCAACCCCTTTTGAAAAAATGAAACTGTCCTTAACAGGGGAATACACATAATTAACTCCTGAAATATTTCTATTAATCATGTCAACACACATAGAAGATCATAACCTCATACTGTAAATCTGTACATAATCTAATAAACCTTCAAGGTCACATGGCACACACTGCTATGCTTTCTACTTATTTGTAAGAAAGGTTTATTTATTTATTTAGGATCCCCATTAGCAATACACAGGTGCTATATAAATAAATAAATCATGTCTCATGATTACTGTTATAAAGCATTATGAGTATTAATCAATCTTCATAACTCTAATTATACTGTATTATGAGCATATTATAATGCATTATAAGTATATAATGCATTATAGACAGGCATCATAGACAGTGTTAACCAAATTTCCGTTTTTGCTTCAAGAATGCATTATACATTATCAAAATTATATTACATCCGTGGATAAATACATGTATGCATATATGCAGACTGATTTCATTATCTCACCTGCCTGTCCCCTTCTGTCTCATTTGTTGATTTTCTCCTCCTGATTATTCAGAGAAGAAAGAAAATTAAAAAGTAAATCTACCTTCAGACAAATCTTTAAACAGCCCCCTCTTGTATAAACAGCATTTTGGTTTTGGTTGAATGATGAATGATTGCTGAGGCAATAGTGCCCATGTACGTGTATATTTTTATTATTCAGATGTCATTTGGTTACAGGAAATGAGCCTGAGTTATAAGAGGTTTCTTCCTGCCCAGTAAATGTAGTTCTGCTTTATTCAAATCAACACTGGATCTCATGGGCAAATTGATGCTCTTGACAAGACTTTGTTATGGTCTGTAACTGTCCACATTATTCATATTAAGAACAAGCTTTAAGGTGATTCTGTTACCCCATCATACAGGTTTGATAAACTAATTGGGACACTAAAACACATCAGTCAGAGTTTATAAAATTGGCATCTCAATAAAACAAAATGTCTAATAATGCAGTGGTCTAAGCACTAATCAGACATTAGAGGGGGGAGTATGGCATCAGCATCATATAACGTAGCTAAAGCTTGACAAAAACATTCCACAAAAATGTGCACTCGTTTTAAACTATGAGTCTAAATCAGCCATGCAGTAATTCACACTGGAGTGACTACAGACCGACTCATTTACAACCACGTACCTCACGCACACAACACCCAGAAACACAAGAGCCAAAATGGCAGCCACTCCCACAGCTGCAGCCGCGATCAGTGACTGACCTCCTAAGTCAGAGAGATGTAGCCTTGTCAGTTATGATATAGCAGTGTTCATTTCACAACATGCCTCACCAAGGTCCTTAAGGCGAAAGTTCATAAATGTTTAAATACACCCCTTATATGCCTACCTTTACTAAAAATTTCAGTACATTTGAATTTTACTGAATTCAATGCTGGCATCATGATACTTTTAGTTAAACTGCTCATCATCATTATCTACCATGATCCAATTCGGATTGTAGCACCAGTATCATGATCAGCATTGGTTTGTAGCCCATGGATCATAATCAATATCGTATTAAATATCGTATAAAATATGTTCTGGTCCTACCTTGCACTGTGAAAAGTAGAGCAGAAGCATTCTGAGCTCCAAGTCTGTTCTGTGCCTCACAGTAGTACTGTCCTCTGTTCCAGGATCCAAAGTTAGAAAAGTTCAAACTCTGTCCAGATCCTGCCTGCCAGAAACCAATGTCATTCTTCTTATACCAGGTGTAGTTCTGCACTGGTGGGTTGGCATCGCTGCTGCAGGTCAGAGTCACTGAACTGCCCTCCACTATTTCACCAGAGGGGCTCACTGATACTGAGGTGTTCTTGGGAGCATCTGAAATCAATAGAGAAATGAGTTAAATTCCATATAATTTCTCAATCTCTGTGATTTGTCTCAAATAGATTCAGAACCATTTATTGCAAAGGAAAGTTTATAATGAAGCTGAAATAGCACACTGCAAATGCTTTCTTTGTTTGGAAATGAGTAGAATTTACTGCATCCTTTTATGGGGGTTGGTGAATGGCCTTGAGACACAGGATAGAAAAGCTTTCAATAATGACAGCAGTATTTAGATAAGAAATTGTATTTAGCATTGTTTAGAAAGGTTAAAAATAGAAATAGAAACACGCAAACCTGTTTGCTTGGTTTATTAAGAGTAACGATTACTTGGTATAAAACATCTACAGTACATATGGTATGATTGTTTGCCCTGTGCAAACTCAGAATGACTACTTGTTTAACTTATGACATGTCCGTATCATCTGGTTCACTCATCATGTTTACTCCGTGTCTTACGATTGCAAAGTTTCCTAAAGATACTCAGGAGATATTGACTCTCTGCTCTGTGTGTCTGAAGCTGAGATGCACTGATATACTCACACTGGACATCAAGACGTTTAGGAGGAGAGATGTTTGTCCCAATCACATTCTCTGCCTGACAGGTGTATTCTCCTGTATCCTGCAGTGTGATGTTTTTAATGGTGTTACTGGATCCTCTCCATGAGGATTCAGCCCTATTCTTCTTATACCAGGTGTATCTGTGCACTCGTGGGTTGGCATTGCTGCTGCAGGTCAGAGTCACTGAACTGCCCTCCACTATTTTACCAGAGGGGCTCACTGATACTGAGACACTCTTTGGACTATCTGAAAGAGAAAATAACAGGTATTGCAGTTTTAAATAAAACCCTAACCCTTTGCAAACTCAAAATGACCACACGTTTTACTTAAGACATGTCAGTATTATCAGACTCATCACTGTATGGTAATGTAATTATATTTGATTTCTCCTCCACTGGCCAGTGTGACTGCTTTACTCAGTGTCTTACTGCTGTGAAGTTACCCAAAGACACTCAGGAGATACTGACTCTCTGCTCTGTGTGTATGAAGCTGAGATGCACTGATGTACTCACATTGCACATCAAGACGTTTAGGAGGAGATCGTTCTGTCCCAATCCCATTCTCTGCCTCACAATAGTATTCTCCTGCATCCCCGGATTTGATGTTATTAATGGTATAGCTCCATTTTGATCCTCCCCATGAGGATTCAGCTCTATTATTCTTATACCAGGTGTATCTCTGCACTGGTGGGTTGGCATCGCTGCTGCAGGTCAGAGTCACTGATCTGCCCTCCACTATTTTACCAGAGGGGCTCACTGATACTGAGAAGCTCGTCGGACGATCTGAAAGAGGGAACAATAATTTGTAGTTTCATGTGAAATTTAAACCTGACTCAGGCAGACATAGTGTTTTCAAATCAATGCATCATAGCATGTTTTCAGGTATTGAAATTTCATCCAGTGCTTTAGTGTCAGTACATTTACAAGCAGCATAAAATAATCTGTACAATTTAGTGGAAAATTATGGCTGAAATATTTCAAATTTGTCAGATTTGAAGAATTTTGAAAATCACAAATATTGACGACCACACAAGTTTGCCTAGCACTCACATCTCACATTAAGAGCCACTGCAGGGGAATGAAGCTCATAGCCTTTCACAGCACAGGAGTATCTGCCTGCATCTTCACTGCTGGCTGTGAACTGGTGACTCTGATCAGTGAAGGACAGAGGAGATCCGTCCCTGTACCAGATGAAGGCTGGGCTGCCAGTCAGAGTGCAGGTGGTGCTACAGGTCAGTCTCACACTGTGTCCCTCTGTCACTGTGTCAGGATTCACCATCACCTGTAGATCTGCAAATAGCAAATTATACCTGTAAAAAAGCTTCCATTCATACTTGTGGGAAGAAAATCCTCTGAGTTTATAGCCTAAAATAATTACCTGTAACTGCTAATGTGACACCAGGTTCTCCAGTAGAATTTTCGACGTCAGTCAGATCAGTCAGGAACCTGAATCGGTATGTTCCTGAATCAGTTTCACTCAGTTGGTTTATTCTGAAAGTGCAGTCACTGTTCTGATTCCCCAGGTACTCCACACGGTCAGAGTACTCTGGGTCCTGGGACAGGTCCTCAGGCTCCTGTGGCTTGTTCCAGTGAATAAACCAGAAAGTTTTCTGCACTGTGTGAGATGTGGGATATGAGTAAGTGCAGCTCATGTCTACTGAAGACCCCTTTAAGGCACAGATTCTCTCAGGGGTGTAAGTCACTCCCCATCCCCTCTGGCTCAGAACACCTGAAAAATACAAACAAACACACACGCACACACACACACAAACACACACACACACACGCAGACACACATACACGTACATACACACACACGCGCACACACACACATGTGCACACATACACACAAACACATGTATACATACACATACATACACACACACATGAGCACACATACACAAATGCACACACACACACACACACAAATTCACGCACGCACACACACAAATACACTTCTCAGAAATCCTTTAAAACACAGATGTGTTGGCAACATGACAGCTAAGGGATTCAATAAACAAAACTTTAAATAAACTGCACCTAACTTCTCCAAAACTATGGAACATCAATAATTGTACTTGTATTTCAATACTAACTGATGTCAGTATATGGCAGTAGCCTCTGATCAATGTGAGATTCGCAGGTACAGGAAGTCTTGCTTAGTAGCTAGCTTTGCTAGAATGTAGTAGCACTGAAATACTTGTGTCGTCATTATAAGAATGCAACATGCACAATCAACAGATCTGATCATTTAGTACAGGCACAGAGATTTATATCATGCCTCTGTCTCAGTTTCAATGCTGAGTGTGAAGAGGAACTTCATCTTATCAGTTCTCTCTTTTTCCCCTCTCTTCAGATGAGCGATGTTGCACTACTCTAAACTAATGTACTGTAGAACATTATTTTATAGAAATTATATACATTCCTGGAAAAAAAACACACAAACAATTTACCTGACACGGAGAGGACGATTACCAATAAGGTATTGAAGAGCATGGTTGCATCAGATTGAAAATATTTATCCAAATAAACATATACAGGTCTTGATTATTATTTACACTGTGAAAATGAACAGCACAAACAAAGACTGTCAGAGTATTCTATTCATTTGCAGAAATACCAGAATAACAATTACTACACAAGCCCACACAGTGAGGTAATGTGCTGCTGATGCCTAATAATGCTTTGGGTTTCATGAAGAGCTCACACAGATTCCAGAAAACAGAGACTCAAACAGCATTTTACTTGATGAATGTTATTTGTATGGAAGAAGCAGGAATAATTTCTAGTCAGAAAATGCATTTTATTTTCATATTTGATTCCAGTTTAATCTTCTTGCACCACACAATACCGTAACACAATTTAGACTAAATGAAATTATATGATAATGCACTTACCAAGAGAGAATTCTGATTTGGCCTCGGTGGTTTGCTAATGAGCCATTAGTATAAAACAGCCTTACAGACAGAGCAGTGTGGCTGAATGTGACCGTGAAGAAAGTACTTCACACTAAATATAAAACAATGTGTTACAGATCTGACTCACTTCCTGAAGGTCATACACGTTTTAGATTTTATCGGATACAAACGTTTGAATAAAATATACAGAGTCTTTGCTTTGTGTCTGGACTGGACCAGTAGTGCCTTTTCAAAAAGACTGGGTAATTCTCATTTCTTTGCCCCCACTGTATTATTGAAATTCAGATGTCAATATTTATGATCATTTTGGCATATTATGCTTATAAAATAAACAAAACTATTTTGGCATATTATGCTTATAAAATAAACAAAACTACTATCTTCACAAAAATGATTCTGGATTACAACACAAACTGTTGCTAAGATCTGAGGCTTTGCCAATTCCATTACATCCATCAATCATCTATACCCTCTTATCCTGAGCTGGAGCTGGTGCTGGAGCCTATCCAAGCATGCATTGGGCGAGAGGCAGGAATACACTCTGGACAGGCTGCCAATCTATCGCAGGGAACACACACCATTCACTCACACATTCAAACCTATGGGCAATTTAGAGTCTCCAATTGGCCTATTTGTATGTTATTGGACCATGGGAGGCAACCGGAGTACCCGGAGGTACATGCAAACTCCAGACAGAAAGGCCCCAACCCGAGATTCGAACCCAGTGCCTTCTTGCTGTGAGGCGACAGTGCTACCCACTGCACCACCGTGCCACCCCTATTCCAATACATGTACAGTAGAGGTTAATATAAAAGTGACTGTAAAAGGTGTGATAGGCATCAGGCACAGTTAATCACTGATACATTCAGGAGCCCTATACAAAATCCATTACCTAAACCAGATTATTTAATTCAGTTTAGTAAAAGATCGTCCAAGAAATTGATCTGAAATGTACATACAGGACTCATCCATTTTAATAATTGCTCTATCTACAGGTAGATTGAATGCATTGCATCCATCTATCCCTCCTAGGTAATTTTTACTGCCACAATCAGCATGCTTTACCATTGCTACCATACGTAGCTCAGTCGTGTTTATGTTTCATGCATCGGATTTTTGACATGAAGCTGGAACATCAACAAAACGCTGCTGTAGCTTAACCTATAACCCTCGTATTAACATAAAGATTGCACACACTGTACTTTCACAGAAGATGAAAGGAGTGGGCAGGCGTAGGTTTCGTATCTTTGTGTATGGCAGTAGTGCAGTAGGGTGGTTTGGGGGTCCAGAGTGTGACTCTGAGAGCTCTGAGGTTGCAGTTTCCATCCCCACCTGGAGCACTGCTCTGGGGCCCCAAAGCGGGTACTGTGAGGTGCCCCTGCTTGGCTCTTTTGATCTTTTTTTATTTATTTATTTATTTATTTATTTTACATTATATTAATTTTAAGAAAGCTAATTTACTGTTTTAACAAATGCTGTGCATGTTTTCCCCACTGGTCACATAGCCACCTTTCAGCAGTGAGAGAGACTGATCTCCATTAGGATCACTAGATTAGCACAGAATAAAGCATTCGCTGTAATCCGTAGATCAGAGAACAACAACACTGTACTTAAATTTCTCCACTGTTAAAAAAAATGCAATGAATTTAATCATGCAAAAATCAAAGATGTCTACTCACAACTTCTATCAAGGCACTCTATTGAATCATATACATTATGTTACAACTCAATGAAAAAATGCGTTAACAGCCATTAAGAATAAAACAGGGCTAAATTGTGCGCTTACGCTGGTAGAGGAGGTGTAATCTTAACGGTTTTCAAACTGTCTGAAACGGCCCTGCTGACAGGCTCATATTTCTGAACATGGCAGACTGACTGTGATGAATGCAAAGCTTTAAGAATAATTGTTTCTATTTGTAAACATTATTACATTTTACTTTAATCAGGAGAGTCTTGTTGAAATTCAAAATCTCTTTTCAAGAGTGTCCTGGCCAAGACAGGTAGCAGCTCATGCAGTTTAACATGGTTGCAGAATGACAATATAAAATCAAATTATAGACAACAAAGATTATTTTCCAAGAATGCAACTTCACTGTGTAACTTGACATATTGGTACACAATAATGCATATAAAAACATTAAAGAGCTACATGAGCATCACAGCTGTGTAAAATAGGTTAACAGTAGTTTAAAAGCCAGAAAAAAGAGGGAACCATGTTCCAATGTGAATGACAATATTTTGCTGCTGTAGCCTAGCCTATAACCCCCAGATCAACATAAAGATTCCACTTACTTTTGCAGAAGATATAAGGAGTGGAGTTATATTTGTGAAAGTGTCACA
Source organism: Anguilla anguilla (assembly GCF_013347855.1). Lineage (NCBI taxonomy): Eukaryota > Metazoa > Chordata > Actinopteri > Anguilliformes > Anguillidae > Anguilla > Anguilla anguilla. The sequence goes on along the minus strand of NC_049201.1, from coordinate 83,121,394 downwards.
GCTCTGGTGCCTCAAAGCGGGTACTGTGAGGTGCCCCTGCTTGGCTCTTTTGTGCAGAGCTGGCACGGCTGTGGGTGAAGCTGCCTAATTTCAGACGAGAGCCACCCTGAAGACAGACAGTTAAAGCGCTGCTCACTTCCTGCAGCCTGTTCTATTCATTTTTTTTTTTCCACATCTCAGTTCAGTGTCCGGTGGTGCAGCGCTGTTTCTGTGGTTGATGTTCATGTGACCTTTTAGAACTTTGGTTTTGCTTTGCCTGTTATATGGTCCTTCATGCACATAATTAGTTTCATTTCAATGCTGATATTTCATAAAGATGGCTTCTACTACTGTTACGTCCCCAGCCTCTGCTTGCCTAGGTAGTGCAGGTGGAGGTAATACCTAATTGCTCAATTGCTTGATTGCCTCCACCTGCCTGTGGCCTAATATAAGCCCTGCAGTATGAGGCTGGGGAGATCTTCATTGAGGTTTCTTTTGTGTGGTTTGTGTTTGGTAGGTTTTTGTGAGGTCTCTTTTGTTTTGTGAACTTTGTGGGTTTATGTTTGTTTTAGTTTGTGTTTTAGATTAATAAATGTCATAGTTTGTGTTTTTAGATCAGTTTCTGTCTGGTTTTTGGTGCTTTGGACTCTGTTGTTGCGGCCCTGCGAGCCGGCTGAAACACGACATACAACCACTTGTACGTTTAGTTGTGTTAGTTATTGTACCTTTCACATTTCACACATTTCACTAGATAGAAACAGTAAATTTGGGCTTAATACAACAAGGCAATGTAAAATGTGAAACTAAAACACTGTTTTAAAAGATTTTGGACCTTGCCTTTAAAAGTGACGTGAGTTTGGAGATTATAATATGCATTAATCTGCATTATAATCTTCCCATTCAATGTGAGAGAATACATGCGCATGTACATGAGTTATGAGTGTGTGTGTAACAGGGTTATATAAACGTGTAACGGTGTCACAGGAGCATGTATGCAGCAGGGTTACATGAACATGCATGTTGCAGCAGGGTTACAGTACTTTGGGAAAAATCCTCTACCAACAGCTCTTTATAAAATGGATAATCTAGCAGAAACAGACAGCAGTTCTGTAAAGTTAAAGACAAAAAGAGACTCTTTCACCCTGATCTCCACCATTTCTCATTCTCTGCAGATTCTCTCCTCTGTGTGTTTTAATCCCACACTGAGGCCTCGTCAGCTCTCTGAAACACAGAGTTTGTGTCGCTGGCTGCGTTTGTCACTTCCCGAAGGCTCTGCTCTGCGGTGAGACACAGGAAGAGACTCAGTAACACATAAGTGTGCCTCCAGCTGCACTTATATACTTTTTTTTTTTTTTCAAAATTGTGGTGGTCAAGACATCTTACAGGTGATGCACTACATGCGCATGTACATGAGTTATGAGCGGTGTCACAGGAGCATGTTGCAGCAGGGTTACATGAACATGCATGTTGCAGCAGGGTTACAGTACTTTGGGAAAAATCCTCCACAAAGTAACAGACCTTCAGGAGCTGTAGATCAGCCGTCCCAGACGACATTTCACAATAACATCCCTACCCGCTCCTCTAAATTAAAGTGAGTTGGTAAAATTACTGCATGTCTCCCTGATATTTAATAGTGAATTTCTAATCATATGTCTTCTCAGTGATGATTGATTTCCAGACGTTTCTGCACTGAAAACGCTTACCTCATACACACAACAGCAGCAACGAGTGCAACAGCCACTGTGATTCCAACAACCGTCCACACAAGCACTGTCCTATCCCCTACTGCAAATAAGCAGACATAGTACCAGAGACTGTAATACAGAGTGACTTAAAAATAAGTGCATACAACTGGAAGACTGGAAGGACAACGCCAGACCAGGAAATCAATGAAATAGCAGATAAATCTGTGTAGGCCAGTACAAGTTAGCTGAGAGAGCTGTGGGCTAGCACAGGAACCAGATATGGGCATGCATACCCTAACTCCCTCAAAAAATATAAACTATCATCTAAATGGGGGTGATGTACTGCAGATTGTTTTGGAGGTGATGAAATCCATATATGATTATCTATTATGACCTTTACAAGTAAGTCATACTTTCTTGTCTAGGTGAAGTCTGGTCCTAGTTATACATTATTTTCAGTGATACCATGACTAAAAAAATCAAACACGCAAGTAATCTATAACAGATTCTGAAACAGAAACAGTCACCTTTGTTCAAAAGAATAGAGATATTATTATAGATCACTTGTCACTCACCTTCTGTGTTGATTGACACAGCAGTAGAATTCTGACCTCCATGTTTATTCCGTGCCTCACAGTAGTACTGTCCTCTGTTCCAGAATCTAAAGTTAGAAAAGTTCAAACTCCGTCCGGATCCTGCCTGCCAGACTCCAGTGTCATTCTTCTTAAACCAGGTGTAGTTCTGCACTGGTGGGTTGGCATCACTGCTGCAGGTCAGAGTCACCGAACTGCCCTCCACTATTTCACCAGAGGGGCTCACTGATACTGAGGTGTTCTTGGGAGCATCTAAAATCAATAGAGAAATGTGTTAAATTCCAAATAATTTCTCAATCGCTGTGATTTGTCTCAAATAGATTCAGAACAATTTATTGCAAAGGAAAGTTTATAATGAAGCTGAAATAGCACATTGCAAATGTTTTTCTTTGTTTGGACTTGACTTGTGGAATCTGTAAAACATTCAGCAGTTCAAAAAATGTTATGCTGCCCCATGCTGTCCAGCAATGTGTTCAACATACACACAAGTAAAAAATCAGGTATCAGGCTTGAACACAGATCATATCTTCTGGATCTGCAGTAAGCTTAGGGTGAGAATAAGAAATCAACACAATTAATACGCCTACTACTACGTCTTGGTTCTTGGGAGAATCTGTAAGAGGAAACCATGGTTAGTAGTTTTGTGTGAAATGTAAACTTGAGTAATCTGCACAGTTTAACTGTACATCAATGATGAAACTTTTCAAACATGTGGGAATGGAAAAACTCTCATTTCAACAGTGATGATAGCATCACAAGTAGTGTGGAACACACAAGTTTGGCCCCTTGTACTCACATCTCACATTAAGAGCCACTGCAGGGGACTGAAGCTCATAGCCTTTCACAGCACAGGAGTAGTGGCTTCGGTCTTCACTGCTGGCTCTGAACAGGTGACACTGGTCAGTGAAGGACAGAGGAGATCCGTCCCTGTACCAGATGAAGGCTGGGCTGCCAGTCAGAGTGCAGGTGGTGCTACAGGTCAGTCTCACACTCTGTCCCTCTGTCACTGTGTCAGGATACACCATCACCTGTAGATCTGCAAATAGCAAATTAAACCTGTAAAAAGGCATCTCTCCTATCCTCACTCTTCCATTTGTACTTGTAGGAGGAGAATCCTCTGAGTTTATAGCATAGAATAATTACCAGTGACTTCCAAAGCGACACCAGGTTTTCCAGTATATTTATCATGGGCGGTCACGAACCTGAATCGGTATGTTTTTGAATCAGTTTCTCTCAGTTGGTTTAATCTAAAAGTGCAGTCATTGTTCTTATTCCCCAGAGTACTCTGAGTCCTTGGACAGGTCTTCAGGATCCCATATCCTGCACCAGCCATTAATAAACCAGAATGTTCTCTGCACTGTGTAATCTGTGGGATATGAGTAAGTGCAGCGCATGTCTACTGAAGACCCCTTTAAAGCACAGATTCTCTCAGGGGTGTAAGTCACTCTCCAACTCAACTGGCTCAGAACACCTGAAAACACACACACACACGCATGCACACACACAGCACATACACACACACACACACACACACACACACACACACACACACACACACGTGTTGGCAACATTACAGACCATGGATTCAGTTAATGAAAATGAACTTTAAAACAACTGCGCCTAATATTTCCTCCAAAAATATAGAATGTCAGTAATTGTACACAGTCGACAGCGCTGGTATTTTAGTAAAATCAGAGATATTTCCGTCATGTCTGTCTCAGTTTCAAAGCCAGGTGTGAAGAGAAACTTCAGAGGAACCTCTCTTCTGGTGTAAAAGAGCAGTTGGATTGCTCAAAGCTAATTCCAGTGCTGTAGTACATCATGTTATGGAAACTATATGCATTCCTCTGCCAATTAAGGGTTAAGAGATTAGAAATTTTTCACATTTGATGATTCAGATAATGATTTTCACAAGGCAGGGACAATAAGAATTACTGAAATCTTTTTGTAGAAGGAAACATTAGAACTACTTTTGGAAAAAAAAAAATGTTTTTACACAGATTACCTGACACAAACAGGAGGGTGAGGGTTACCAACAAGGTTTTGGAGAGCATGGCTGGATCCGACTGAAAATAGCAACCCAAATACACATATACAGCCCTTGAATATGTAAAAATGAATGGCGGAAACACTGTCAGAGTATTCTATTTATTCACATAAATACACAAGACTAACAAATACTACACAAGCGCACACAGTGAGTTAATGTGCTGCTAATGTCCCTAAATGCTCAGGTTTTTATGAGGAGCTCACACAGACCAGACAGAGACTCAAACAGGCTGTGACTTGATGGCTGATATTTGTATGGAAGAAACAGCATTCATTTCTAGCCAAAAAAAAAAACATTTTATTTTATATTTGATTCCAGTTTAATCTTCTTTCACTACAAAATATTGTGGCATAGTATAGACTAAATGAAATAATATGATAATGCACTTACCAGGAGAGAGTTCTGATGTGGCCTCAGTGGTTTGCTAATGAGCCATTAGTATTAAACACCCTTACAGACAGATCAGTGTGGCTGAATGTGACCGCGAAGAAAGTGCTTCACACTAAATATAAAGCAGAATGTGCTGTTGCAGATCTGACTCACTTCCCCTTTTTCAAGTCATACATATTTTAAAAGTTAACAGAGAAAAATGGCTGAATTAACGCAGGCATTCGCTTTGCGTCTGATCAGGACTAACTGTACATTTTTAGCTGCGACCGCGGCTCCATAGCTCTGTCTGTTGGTCGGTCGGTCGGTCGGTCCACAAAAACTGTCCCACCCCGTAGCGGCCACAGTTTTTGCCCCAGGATGCTGAAATTTGGCATGGACGTTGGTCATGACCGAAGGTAGAGCTGAGTAACTTTCAAGGCCGATTGACCAAGAGGGGGCGTGGCGATGGCCGTGGCCTATCACAAAAAGGTGCATAACTCCCAAATGGATTCACAGATTTGCACAAGATTTTGTGGAAAGGTTGGTCATGAGCCAAAGAAGAGGTCACATGTTCGTGTGAGGGTGTGTGGCGATGGGCATGGCCTATCACAAAAAGGCGCATAACTCCCGAATGGATTCACAGATTTGCACAAGATTTTGTGGAAAGATTGGTCATGAACCAAAGGAGGTCACGTGTTTGTGTGAGGGTGCATGCATGGCTGCATGCACACATGATGCATGTGCGTGTGCGGTCGCAGCTATTGCGGATTGACGCTTGTTAAAAGGCTGGGTAACTCCCACTTCCCTTTCTCTCATTGAGATTCTGATTGCAATATGAATATCAATGACAACAGCTGCTCTTAATCCCAATAATTTGCAATTATGTTTATTTTGGATATTATACAGTAACCTTTATTTATACAGGGAAATCACATTGAGACACTGGGTCTCTTTTTCAATGGAGCCCTGATGACAAAAGAAAAACAGACAGTCTAACAGACAAAAGCTAAAGGTTCCAATACATAAAATGAATATATGAAAACAACTTTTAAAAATGTAAAATAAATAAATCAATAATAAAATAGAATAAAATAAAATACAATGAATAAAAACAATTAAACAGTTCAATTCAGTCATAACATTTACATTCAAAGGTACCCAGTTTCTTAATCAGGGTCCTGAATTAGCCCATGGTAATCAAAGAGTTCAGCTTTAATGCACACTGTAACTCATTCCAGGCATGAGGAGCACTATATCTAAATGCACTTTTACCCAGTTCAGAGTAGACCAGTGGCACCTGGAGAATCAACCAGTCCTGAGAACGAGTCTGATAGGCTCCAACTCTCCATTCAATAAGAGATAAAATATAAGGAGGTAGAATTTTGAGAAGTGCTTTACATAAAAACAGGAACCAATTTTGGTCTCTTCTCTGAGATAGGGAGGGCCAGCCCACCTTCTTATACAGCACACAATGGTGAGTCCAAGGCTTGCCCCCTGAAAGTCGACGATTCGAATCATCTGTCAGAGACGACTGAGATTCTCTGAGTCGAGCAGTCAATGTGTATTACAATACCGGAATACATCATTATAGAATCCTTCAGAAATGGAGAGTGGTTATATTACAATATTGAATTATAAATAAAATAAAGGGAATTATAAATTTAAGTGTTTATATTCTTGCAACCTGCGCGTGCTAGAAGAATTCCATGTGACAACATGTGCGGTGAACTGGAGGGAGAAGCCGAAACCTGAAGAACACTGCGTAACTCCCGTTAAATCATTTATTTTATAGGCCTATTATTTATTTTGTTGTGTAGGAAAAGCCTGAATACAAACGTTTGCTTTTTCATCTTATATAATTATAGGCTAATCCTAATTTGTGTTTAATTTGATTATTTATTTAGGCTCTTACACTTTCTTACGCTACGCTTAGATTTATTCGTTATTTTTTAGGCCGTGTTTAAAGGGAAATAGCCTACAGAAATAGAATATTCTTTTGAAGACAAGAGGTCAGTTATTATTTCAAAGCGGACAAGGCCGTGAATTTATTTAAACCGTTTGCACTTATTTTCATCTAAAAGAAATCTAATCTTACTGTAATGTTCTGTGCAAGGACCCACACGCAGACCAGGGAAATCCAAAAAACGTTGTCTTTATTCAGTCCGAGGTTCGAAGCCAGGTAATCAGAGAAAGGACGGTGCCGAATCGAGTTTCCAAAACAATTGTGAAAAAACTGGCAAAAAATCAAAAACCAGGAGATCAGAGCGGCGAAGGTACAAAGGGACAGGCAAAAGAGAAGTCAAGGCAAAGCAAAGGTCAAATCAGAAGCAAACAAACCAAAAGGGGCAGGCAAACTCGAAGTCGTACAGAAGGGGTGTCTCAGGAATCTCGATAAACAAAGGCTTACTAAATATCGGCACAATGAATTCGATCAACGTTCTGACCGTGAGCTGGTGGAAAAGACTGACATTTATACACTGGGGAAGGTAACAATCAAGGAGGGGTAAGTGAGTGAGGGCGGAGTAACAAACAACATCCAGGTGAAGAACATTAGGATAACTAATAAAATGACAGGGGACTGACAAAACGCGGACTGGAATCACATAGACCACAATGATAATAGACGGCCTGGGTAAAGCAGGTACAAACGCGTGCAGAGAGAGAGAGGGGTGCAGTCAGAGCAAGAGAAAGGTGCAGGCAATTGCAGAACTCAGCGTTAGAGCAGGCTAGAAAGAAATGGGGCGCAGCTACAGCGCAGCATGGAAAAGGGGAGACTGGTTAATGTATTAGTATAGTGATCTAAACTATCAAAAACCCAAAACTAGTGTGTGTTAGTCCATTAGTAATATTCACATGTTAGTATATTAATGAGGTTAGTACTTTACAATCTATAAGTTAGTAAGGATTAGTAGAAATTAGTAAAACTAGAAACAAGCAGGAAGTAAGTAAAAACGAGACTGGAAGGAAGGGGGGGAAACCACGAAAACCCGGAACCACCTGAATAGTGAAATCACACAAATACAGGGGAGTGAAGCAGCTCAGGGAACACAGACACAGAGACAGTACTGGGGAGACAAGTGACCGGGAGATACAGACTACAACACTTAAATTGTTTAATTTGTTAATTCATTATTTTACACATTTATTTAGATTTATATAGCCTATTAGGCTACTTTTTTGTATTTAAGAGAAATAAAAAGGGTCTCGTTGAAGACGAGACATCAGATATTTCAAGGCTGACCGATTTTATTTAAACTGTTGTTTACAAACGCTTTATTTTCAGCTAAAATAATTCAAATCTTAAATTGCTTCATTTGTTAATTTATTATTTTACATGTTTGTTTTATAGATAGATTTATAGGCCTATATTAGGCTTCTTATATTTAAAGAGAAATAAAGAAGTAGCCTAGGCCCCTATCCTGTTCATTTTTAATGTTTAAAGCAAAATAAAGAAGTTATAAGAGCTAGGTTTAACCAGAAATACCTGTGTACTGTCCCATTATTCCAACAAATCCGCATGCAGGCTAATGCTAAATGCTAAATTCAAATCAGCCATCTGGTGTCATATGCAGTTGTCTTAACGGATTGATTTTAAATGCTCAAAAAAATGTTCATATGACTCTGTTGTACTTGACTATGTTAGCGTGGTCTAAATCAGCACTGAAACGCATGCCAATGTACTATTTTGCCAGAAAGTCTTACAGACCTTCAAGTTGTCGAATCATCATATTGAACTGCCAAATCCGATTCGACTAAGAAAATTCTGAGTCGGGTACAGCCCTAGTGAGTACGGTACCTATCTCCAGTGATGTAACTAAGGATCTTTCAAATTTATACGGGTAGGAACAGTAATTAATTGGCTTAAACCCAGATAAATACAGGTAGACTTTAAACAATCGGAGGATGGGGACAACCAGTTAAGGTTAAGATCTCCTAAAATAACCACCTCAGAGGATAGGAAGGGAGCTAGCAGTTATGCTATAGCATTCATGACATTAGCAGCTGCAGAAGGTGGGAGATAGACTGCTACCACATAGAGGCTAACGTTAGGACTTAGTTCTATTTTAGTGACTCGCAGTTCAAACAGCTTGGGAACAGAAAGACTTAGTGATTTAGTTGTATGTGGGTTATGTTTAATACAAGTTGCTACCCCACCGCCTTTTTTAGGCCTGTCACATCTAAAAACATAATATTCCTTTAGCACAATAGAATCATCTTCAATAGAACTGTTTAGCCATGTTTCAGAGAAAACAAAAACATCAGGATTAGTATCGTTGACCAAAATGTCCAGTAAATCCATTTTGGGAAGAATGCTGTGAATATTAAGGTGCATCAGCCCAAGCCCCTTCCTTTTTTTTTAGTCTAAGGGTGCATGCAAGGAGAGGGCCGGTTAACTGAACTAACTGGTCTAAGATTTGGGAGTAGAATAATTGAAATGAGACTGCTATGTCTAACACCACTTGATCTGTACACACACTGAAGGTGTGACGAGGCCTAGAAACAGTATATAAAATAACCTGGGGTCTTTGGGTAAATTATTTGTCCAGGGAAGTTGTTGAGTCAGGGGTACATGCAAAGGGGAAAGAACCCTGGCGTCAATAACAGTCATAGTTCAATCCATGATTGATATTTCTGGACAGGATGTAGGATCCATCAGGGCTGGGATGAAGACCATTTTGCTTCAATAGCTCAGGTTGTCTCCAGAAAGAAGACCAGTTATATAAAGCCCCTGAGAAGCACACCAATTTGAGAGCCATTCATTTAAAGAAAGGAGCCTGCTGTACATCTCATCACCTTTACGCACAGGGAGGAGCCCAGAAAAGATCACCTCTTGGCATTTTACGTGCTTGCTTGAAGGCAGAGACAATGCTCATTTTTGTAATCTCTGATTGTTCCAACATGTATGACTAATTTGAGTAGGCTGATGAGTTTTGTGATAATAGCTTCAAGTTTGATTTGATGTCGTTAGCCCTGGCACCAGGGATGGGTAGGACAAAGGTTGGTCCAGCAGTCTCAACACTCACATCATGAATGATGGAGTCTCCAATAATGAGGCCTATAGGAGAGGGAGTTTGGCCAAAGGAGGAAGAAGCAGGGGAGAAGGTTTCCTGGTGAGGTGATAGTGGAAGAGGTGAAGCGGGAACACTGTGGGAGAGAGAATCTGATTGTTGTATGAACAGGTATGGACTGACATTGTAGCGTCTGAGGGGGGGCAGCTGTGTTTGTGATAAACAGGAATAAAGTCTGAGTCAGGGATGATTGTGGGTGCTGGGAAGAAGTGAGTGAGACGCATGAATCAGGACATCACGATATGTGGCAGTTTGAGGTTTGGATTGTGGGCGTTGAGGGTCAAGCCTTCGAGGTGAGGGGGGAAGATTACGTTGCAGAAAAAGTGGCTTCAGGTGAGAGTGCTGGGAGTTTTGGGGCCTACCAGAGTGAGGTTTGTCCTGCCGTCTGTGGGAGGAGGATTTTTCATTAGTAGAGGTGGTTGGATGAGAAGGCTGGGGTTGTGCCGCTCTGTGTAAAGGTGTGGATGGATGATGGGATCCTTGCATGGTGCTGTGCTGCTTTGTTGTGGCAGTAGGGAATTCTGGAACGGTGAGTTCTGGGGGTGGTATGGCACTAATATTTAAAGATGTCAGGGTATCATCTATAAACCTTTCAGCCTCTTGAATATAGTGAAGGTTCTTAATGCATTCTTCAAGCTCAAGTATTTCTGATGCTTGATCTGATTGGCACCTACAGCAGAGACCATCACTATTTAATTGGATGGTGGTTTTAAACCCAACCATGTTGCAGTCTTTACAGGGGGATACCAAAGGAGCCATAATTAAAACAGGAAGCCAATAAAATAAAATAAAATTAATTAATTAAAAACAATAAATAAATAAATACAAAATTAAAAAATAAAATAAATCTAAGCTCTGTAGAAATAAGTATTAGAAATGGATTTTAAAAGAAAACTAAAAAATGAAAACTAAAAAATGCCAGTTTGCACTCCCTGCAACTTTTAAGATCACCATGGTTAAGCCCCTTCTTAAAAGGAGCACCCTTGACCCATCCATTCTCAAAAATTTCAGGCCTATTTCAAATCTCATGTTTTCGAGCAAAATCCTTTAAAAACTTGTTTTCTGGCAACTATCAGAATACTTTCTGCAATTAAACCAAGACAAAACAGAAGTCATGGTCATGGGTGATAAGACTAAGAGGGAAATGGTTGTCACTCACCTTAAAAGCGGAGGTCTCAATGTCACCTCTCAGGCTAAAAATTTGGGTATCATATTTGACAGCAATTTGGACTTCGATGCACACATTAGAAACGTAACCAAGACAGCTTTCTACCACCTGAAACATATTACCAAAGTTAAGCCCTTCCTTTCCCCAGAAGATGCAGAAAAGTTAACACGCGTTTATAACTTGTCGTCTGGATTATTGCAATGCGTTACTCACTGGCCTTCCCAAAAAAAGTTATTAATAAACTGAGACTGGTTCAAAATGCCACAGCCAGGGTCCTCACAAACACTAAGAAATTTGAATTTTACATGTAGGTTAAGTGAGGGGTTCCAGCATGAAATATCACTTGGTTCAGTATTCAGAGTGCTGAACATTTTAACAAGGGCATTGACTATTGGAACCGCTGGATTCAGAAATAAATATTTTTAATTAATCCTTGCTTGTCCGACAACATGTTCTATTCCATCAGCAGAACCCAGGGGGTAACACCTACAGTACATGGTCTACTTACAAAATTCTTCAAGCATATGTTAATTTTGTTTGTTTCATTGAATGATTGTTTAAAATCGCATCAAATTTAAAACATTGGTCCTAGCATACCAGGCAGTCAAGCGATCAGCCCCAGCATACCTCCACAAGATATTCAAATCCTACATGCCAGCCAGATCCCTCCATTCTGCTACCTCAGGACGCCTGGCACCTCCCCTTCTTCGCACCTGCACTTCCAGAACACGTCTCCTGTCTGTTCTGGCCTCACGATGGTGGAATGACCTCCCCGTGGAGGTCAGAACAGCTGAGACACTGACCCATTTCAAGCGACGACTGAAGACTCACCTCTTTAGGCTGCACCTCTCCCCATCCCTCCCTACCTCCCTGTAATCTCTTAAATGACTGTGAGCTTAGGGTTGTAACTAGGTAGCTGTTTCGTAGGTGACTTAGTTAATGCACCTGTCTTAACTACTGCTTGTATTTTTTCCATAGACTGCGTTGTTGCCGTTCTCGTTTGTGTTAGTGTTAATCAGTTTAACCTTCAGGGTCCAAGTTGAACTATGCTTGTTGTAGTATAGTTGTTCCCTGCACTTGGACCTCTCTAGGGTTTCCATCATACTTGTTCCTGATTATGGTTATACACTTTGTTGTACATCGCTCTGGATAAGAGCGTCTGCCAAATGCCTGTAATGTAATGTAATGCTAAAAATTCAAGGTATACTCTGAATTCTAACGTTTGGTAATACAAAAAATAAACATTAAGAATGTGTAAAACAAATTCACATTATGTGAATTTATACTCGATATGGGATCAGTTCAGTAATAAGCACAATATAATCACAAAATGTGCACAAGAATGTCTGTAATAGTAAATGTTATACAAGTATTAATAAAAGTATTAATATATTTACATATAAAGCCCAATTCTCCGGTATATTTGGCCAACGAATACATTCAGCAATGATAATGGCTATCAGGCACCAACATCTTGATAATACTTTGTGTACACAATGAATACATGAGCTGTTATGCATGTAAATGTTGATAAAATGCCAAAGGAATGATCCATTCTGAGCACATCTTTGCTGACTCCAATAACCACAGTCATCCTGGTCATGTGACAAAGGCACAGTCATGTGACCTGAGTTCATGAGGAGAGTTTAAGTTCACTGGTTTTAATAAATACTCTTAAATGTATCATCCAGTGAAGGATATGTTTGGTTCTTACTGCTTGATGATTACTTTGCAGACAATCTGTTCTTTAAAGTTAAAGCAAAAACACAGAAAATGATCACACGTTAAAAGAAATGTCCAAATTTACACTGAATAACCAGCATTGGCCCACAGTTTATGAAGCAAGATATCTTCCTGGTTTATTTTCACATGTCCAGTTTTCGAAGTGTGCTGTAGAGAACACAGTCTTCCTTTACGGATGGAGCTGGTGGCCTGCATGGAGAAAACAGCGCATTTAGTCTCTATTAAAGTCACAGACATTCTCATTCTCATTTAAGTCAATCCTGCCTGAGCCTTTATCACATTTAGACACACTACATGAAGCACAAGCAGAAGCTTTAGCCACAGAACAGTTATCTGGAATTTTGGAAAACATTACATCACTGTGATGTCATAGGCTGAGGTCACACAGCAGGGAGATGAAAAGAGAAGAAAGTTGACAAGCAGAACAAACCAAATGATGAATCTAGATCAGCGGAACATCCAGTCCTCGTATTACCACGTTCTTCTTTTGACCAGGCAGAGAAGTTCTTAACAAAGCAGCAGCGAGAGATTGCAACATTTTAAAATACTTGAACTCGGCTTTGGGGCTGCAACATACAAAAAACCAAAATATAGAAATAGTGTGCATCAAGGCAACACCCGGTCCTACGAACACATAAATATATGAACTGTTACAGATGTACTGAGAAGTACTGGAATCTCAGAAATGCTCATTTGCATTTCTCTCAGAAATACTCATTTGTATTTTGTTTCCAGGGTTTGGTTTGTACATGCTTACATGACCAAGTGTTATGGATGGACATTTTTTGGCTATCATTAATTTCTAATATTGTACACGCTGACATAAATGTCACACATCTACTATGGTTAGAATCTAAATACTTATTTTTATTTTTTTCCCAATATAAATCACAGCACACCCATCTCAGCTCTCCCCAGTGATTCACTCTGGTCTATCCAGTGAGACACTCTGGTCTGTCCAGTGAGACACTCTGGTCTGTCCAGTGAGACACTCTGGTCTGTCCAGTAAGGGTCATTCTCCTGCTGACTCCATAGAGGCCTCATCTGGCTCCAGTCAGAGAGAGCAGCCTAAGATAAAAGCTGCTGGAGAGAGATAATAGACCTGACACAGCGACAGTCAGCACAGGTAGTATAAAGGTGGGATGTTCTCACCTGGGGGCAGCACTGGAGGGGCGGAATGGATTCTGGTGTACTGAACACCCTCCTCACACTGGGGGAGTGACTTTTGAACAGTGGAGTACAGAACCTGCTCCTGGTTGCGGGTGTTAGCGGGCTGAACAGAGGAGTAGAGGGGAACTTCACTGTCGTCTCTGTCCATATCCTGTGTTCCAGTGTGACTCATTGCCATCCCTGAGACGTTGCCAAAAATGGGGCTTTTATTCCCCTGCAGGGTAAAGAAAAGAGGCAGGAGAAGGTTGGGAAAGTTCCACAGAAAGGTCCTGTTCATTTCAGTGAGCTCCTCAGAGCTGGAGTGAGCTACTCGCCCCCATTAACTCCAAAACATGCATTTAACCTGATATAAAAAAAATCAGCTAATGAATCAATGTTTCATTTTAAAATACATGCCATCAGCAGTTAAATATCAGCTGAACCAGACATTCAGATGTAATACACTTAATACGATTTATTTTGACTCTAACATGACCAATTTTACAGTGGGTTTTCTTAAAATCTTGGAAAGATTGCATTCTGAAGTACTTCTTTCATTCCAAAGCATATATTTGCAATAACCAATAGCAATAAACCACCATAACTCTGGAAATATTTCCATTAAGCATGTCAACACACTGAAAAATGACACAGAGAAGATCGTAACCTCCGTACATAATCTAATAAACCTTCAAAGCCATATGGCACACACTGTTATGCTTTCTACCTATTTGAAAGAAAGGTGCTATATAAATAAATAAATCATGTCTTATGATTACTTTTATGAAGCATTATGAGTGTTAAACAGTCTTCATAACTCTAATTACACTGTATTATGAGCAGACTATAAGGCATTATAAGTTGTATATAATGGATTATAGACAGGCATCATAGAAAGTGTTATTGAATTTCAGTTTTTGCTTAAACAATGTATATAAATAAAATTATATTACATCCATAGATATAATATATAAAAATGTATGCACATATGCAGACTGATTTCATTGACTCACCTGCCTGTCCCCTTCTGTCTCATTTGTTGATTTTCTCTTCCTGATTATTCAGAAAGAAAATAATGAAAATAAAAAGTAAATCTACTTTCAGACAAATCTTTAAAGAGCCCCCTGTTGTGCAAACAACAATTTGCATTTGTTTGAATGATGTCTATTGCTGAGGCAATAGTGTCCATGTATATTTTTTTATTATTCAGATGTTATTAGGTTACAGGAAATGAGCCTGAGTTATGAGAGGCTTCTTCCTGCCCAGTAAATGTAGTTCTGCTTTATTCAAACCAACACTGGAGCTCATGGGCAAATTGATGCGTTTGTCAGGACTTCATTATGGCCTGTAACTGTCCACATGATTCATATTAAGAACAAGCTTATCATACAGGTTTGTAAAACTTATTGAGACACTAAAATGCATCAGTCAGGGTTCATGAAAAGTTCACATCGAAATAAAACAAAATGACTAATAATGCAGTGGTCTAAGCACTACTCAGGCATTAGTGGGGGGATATGGCATCAGCATGATGTAACGCAGTTAGTGCACAGCAACAACATTTTACAGAGATGTGCGTTTGTTTTAAACTGTGAGTCTGATCAGAAATGATTTACAATTGAGTGACCACAGCCGACTCATTTACAACCACGTACCTCACGCACACAACACCCAGAATCACAAGAGCCAAAATGGCAGCCACTCCCACAGCTGCAGCCGCGATCAGTGACTGACCTCCTAAGCAAAGTCAGAGAGATGTCGCCCTGTCAGTTATGCTATAGTAGTGTTCATTTCACAACAAGCCTCACCAATGTCTGTAAGGTGAAAGTTTATAAATGCATTAATATACCCATCTGTGCTTATCTTTACTAGAACTTATTATACATCTGAATTTTAAACAACATGGGCATGGTAACACTTTTGTGACACTGCTCTATCATCTATTGTGATCCATTTCAGATCGTAGCCTCTGTATCATGATCAGCATTGCTTTGTAGCCTCTGGATCATAATCAGTATCACATAAAATATTAAATCAAATATGTTCTGTTCCTACCTTGCACTGTGACCTGTAGAGCAGTAGCATTCTGAGCTCCAAGACTGTTCTGTGCCTCACAGTAGTACTGTCCTCTGTTCCAATATCTAAAGTTAGAAAAGTTCAAACTCTGTCCAGATCCTGCATGCCAGACTCCAGTGTCATTCTTCTTAAACCAGGTGTAGTTCTGCATAGGTGGGTTGGCATCACTGCTGCAGGTCAGAGTCACTGAACTGCCCTCCACTATTTCACCAGAGGGGCTCACTGCTACTGAGGTGCTCTTGGGAGAATCTGAAAGAGGGAACAATAATTTGTAGTTTCATGTGAAATTTAAACCTGTCTCAGGCATACGTCATGTTTTCAAATCATTGCATCATGGCATTTTTTCAGATATTGAAGATTAATCCAATGCTTTAATGTCAGTACATTTACATGCAGCATGGCATAATCTGTACAATTTAGTTGAAAATGAAGGCTGAGAACTTTCAAAACTGTGAGATTTGAAGAATTTTGAAAATAACAAATAAGGTGAAACACACAAGTTTGGCCCCTTGTACTCACATGTCATATTTATAGCCACTGGAGGGGAATGAAGCTCATAGCCTTTCACAGCACAGGTGTAGCTGCCTCGGTCTTCACTGCTGGCTGTGAACTGGTGACTCTGATCAGTGAAGGACAGAGGAAATCCGTCCCTGTACCAGATGAAGGCTGGGCTGCCAGTCAGAATGCAAGTGGTCCAGCAGGTCAGTATCACACTCTGTCCCTCTGTCACTGTGTCAGGATTCACCATCACCTGTAGATCTGCAAATAGCAAATTAAACCTGTAATAAAGCTTCCAGTCATACTTGTGCGTAGAGAATCCTCTGAGTTCATAGCATAAAATAATTACCAGTGACTTCCAACGCGACACCAGGTTCTCCAGTATATCGATCACATTCATTTAGGAACCTGAATCGGTATGTTTTTGAATCAGTTTCTCTCAGTTGGTTTATTCTGAAAGTGCAGTCACTGCTCTGATTCCCCAGATACTCCACACGGTGAGAGTACTTTGGGTCCTGGGACAGGTCCTCAGGCTCCTGTGGCTTGTTCCAGTGAATAAACCAGAATGTTTTCTGCACTGTGTGAGATGTGGGATTTGAGTAAGAGCAGCTCATGTCTACTGAAGACCCCTTCAAGGCACAGATTCCCTCAGGGGTGTAAGTCACTCCCCATCCCGTCTGGCTAAGAACACCTGAAAAATACAAACACATACACGCGCACACACACACACACACGCAGACACACATACAGGCACATACACACACAAACACAGGCGCGCGCACACACGTACACACGAACACATGTATACATACACATGCATACACACACACGTGCACACATACGCAAATGCACGCACACACACATACACACACACACACAAATGCACGCACGCACACACACAAACACACTGCTCAGAAATCCTTTAAAACACATGTGTTGGCAACATGACAGATAAGGGATTCAATAAACTTTAAAACAATTGCACCTAATTTCTCCAAAACTATGGAACATCAAAAATTGTACTTGTATTTCAATACTAACTGATGTCAGTAGATGGCAGTAGCCCCGATCAATGTGAGTTTCACAGGTACAGGAAGTCTTGCTTAGTAGCTAGCTTTGCTAGAATGTAGTAGCTGGGCTTGAACCTAGGACCCCATGTTCCCAAGACTGTAACATTGCCCACTAGGCCACAGGCAGGCTAACTGTTTAAACTGGAAATGTTTCAGAATAAAAAGGTATGCGTATTTTGCGTGTGTATGCGAGTTTTTGATTGGGTCGTGTAGGTGAAGATTTGGCTGGTGTCTGTAAAATGTCCAATGGGGAGACATGTTGTTAGTGGGATAGGCGGCAAGAAAAATAAGAATGAGAAGAAGAAGAAGAAGGAGAAAACGCAAAATCCCCTTAGTTTGGGGCTTTATTGTGTGGACATGTGAAGTTGTTTATGAAATCTGTCTGTTGAAATGTACAGAATTAGATGTTTTTAAGGGCTGTGTGTCTGTGGCTGTTGTGGTTATTTCTGTGGGGAACCCTGAAAATTGCCAAACTCTCGGTGCTGTATAGGTATGGGGCATGGCCCCACCAAGGCGTAACTTGGCGGGATGGCATATCTGCCATCCCAATAATGGAACTGAAATCTCACAATGTGATGTGGAGGAGTGGTGTGGTTAGGGCGCCATCTGCAGGCAGAGTGGGAGCAGTATAGCTGGCTAACAACCACGCCTGTTTGCATTTACAATTGATTGCTAATAGTTTATATGCTCTGCCTGCAGTGAGGCAGGGGTGCTGAATCAAGTTTTCAAAAGTGACAGCAGTATTTAGATATGTCTTTTTAGCATCTTCATTAATAATGATAACTTCATTTTTAAAAGTTGAGCAGCTGCATCTGGTACCTTTTTTGCCCTTTTCAAACTCAAAATGCCTACACGTTTTACCTAAGACATGTCAGTATGATCAGACTCATCACTGTATGATAATGTAATTATATATTATTTCTCTCCACTGGCCAGTGTGACTGCTTTACTCAGTGTCTTACTGCTGTGAAGTTACCCAAAGACACTCAGGAGATACTGACTCTCTGCTCTGTGTGTATGAAGCTGAGATGCACTGATATACTCACACTTCACATCAAGATGTTTAGGAGGAGATTCTTTCATCCCAATCCCATTCCCTGCCGCACAGTAGTATTCTCCTGCATCCTGCAGTGTGACGCTTTTAATGGTGTAACTGGATCCTCCCCTTGGGGATACAGCTCTATTATTCTTATACCAGGTGTATCTGCACTGGTGGGTTGGCATCACTGCTGCAGGTCAGAGTCACTGAACTGCCCTCCACTATTTCACCAGAGGGGCTCACTGATACTGAGACGCTCTTAGGAGGATCTGAAAGAGAAAATAACAGGTACTGCAGTTTTAAATAAAAGTCACACTGAGGTGTTCTTGGGAGCATCTAAAATCATTAGAAAAATGTGCTCAATTCCATGTAAGTTCTCACTCACTGTGTTGCATCTCAAAACACTAGCAGAGACATTTATTTCAAAGTAATCTTTATGATGGAGCTGAAATCTCACAATGTGATGTGGAGGAGTGGTGTGGTTAGGACGCCATCTGCAGGCAGAGTGGGAGCAGTACAGTTGGCTAACAACCACGCCTGTTTGCAATTACAATTGATTGGTAATAGTTTATATGCTCTGCCTGCAGTGAGACCGGGGTGCTGGAATGAGAGACGCACGCAGGAGTGGCATGCCATCAAATCCCCGTCCTTATCGCCTGTGTTTTGTTTTGTTTTTGTTTCCGTGTTCTTGGTATCGAGCGCAAAATAAAGCCTTGGTGCCTCTAACAACGACGGATTGTGTGGTTTGTGGGGAAAAGGACTGCAGAACCTGTTACAGTAAATATCCCAGTATATCATGCTTTGTTACAAAATAAACTGGATATTCTGAAGCTTTTTATAGTAGTAGGTAAATGACACAGCAGAATCAAGTTCTCAAAAGTGACAGAAGTATTTAGATATGTCTTTTTAGCATCTTCATTAATAATGATAACTTCATTTCTTTAAAGTTGAACAGCTGCATGTGGTAACATTTTTGCCCTTTTCAAACTCAAAATGACCACACGTTTTACCTAAGACATGTCAGTATGATCAGACTCATCACTGTATGATAATGTAATTATATCTGATTTCTCTCCACTGGCCAGTGTGACTGCTTTACTCAGTGTCTTACTGCTGTGAAGTTACCCAAAGACACTCAGGAGATACTGACTCTCTGCTCTGTGTGTCTGAAGCTGAGATGCACTGATATACTCACACTTCACATCAAGATGTTTAGGAGGAGATTCTTTCATCCCAATCCCATTCCCTGCCTCACAGTAGTATTCTCCTGCATCCTGCAGTGTGATGCTTTTAATGGTGTAACTGGATCCTCCCCATGGGGATATAGTTCTATTATTCTTATACCAGGTGTAGTTCTGCACTGGTGGGTTGGCATCGCTGCTGCTGCAGGTCAGAGTCACTGAACTGCCCTCCACTATTTCACCAGATGGGCTCGCTGATAATGAGACGTTCTTCGGAGGATCTGACAGAGAAAATAACAGGTACTGCAGTTTTAAATAAAAGTCACACTCATCACTGTATGATAAAGTAATTATAACTGATTTCTCCTCTACTGGCCAGTGTGACTGCTTTACTCAGTGTCTTACTGCTGTGAAGTTACCCAAAGACACTCAGGAGATACTGACTCTCTGCTCTGTGTGTATGAAGCTGAGATGCACTGATATACTCACACTTCACATCAAGATGTTTAGGAGGAGATTCTTTCATCCCAATCCCATTCCCTGCCTCACAGTAGTATTCTCCTGCATCCTGCAGTGTGATGCTTTTAATGGTGTAACTGGATCCTCCCCATGGGGATATAGTTCTATTATTCTTATACCAGGTGTAGTTCTGCACTGGTGGGTTGGCATCGCTGCTGCTGCAGGTCAGAGTCACTGAACTGCCCTCCACTATTTCACCAGATGGGCTCACTGATACTGAGACGTTCTTCGGAGGATCTGACAGAGAAAATAACAGGTACTGCAGTTTTAAAGAAAAGTCACACTGAGGTATTCTTGGGAACATCTAAAATCATTAGAAAAATGTGTTAAATTCCATAAAATTTCCTACTCACTGTGTTGCGTCTCAAAACACTAGCAGAGACATTTATTTCAAAGTAATGTTTATAATGGAGATGAAATCTCACAATGTGATGTGGAGGGATGGTGTGGTTAGGGCGCCATCTGCAGGCTGAGTGGGAGCAGTATAGCTGGCTTACAACCACGCCTGTTTGCAGTTACAATTGATTGGTAATAGATTATATGCTCTGCCTGCAGTGAGACCAGGGTGCTGGAATGAGAGACGCACGCGGGTGCGGCATGCCATCTAATCCCCGTCCTTATCGTGTTTGTTTTGTTTTGTTTTGTTTCTGTGTTTTTGGTATCGAGCGCACAATAAAGCCTTGATGCCTCTAACAACGACGGATTGTGTGGTTTGTGGGGAAAATGACTGCAGAACCTGTTATAGGAAATATCCCAGTATATCATGCTTTGTTACAAAATGAACTGGATATACTGTAGCTATTTAAGGTAGTTGGAAAATGACACAGCAGAATCAAGTTTTCAAAAGTGACAGATGTATTTAGATATGTCTTTTTAGCATGTTCATTTTTTAAAAGTTGAACAGCAGCATCTGGTACCTTTTTGCCCTTTGCAAACTCAAAATGACTACACGTTTTACCTAAGACATGTCAGTATGATCAGACTCCTCACTGTATGATAATGTAATTATATCTGATTTCTCCTCCAATGGCCAGTGTGACTGCTTTACTCAGTGTCTTACTGCTGTGAAGTTACCCAAAGACACTCAGGAGATACTGACTCTCTGCTCTGTGTGTCTGAAGCTGAGATGCACTGAAATACTCACACTGCACATCAAGACGTTTAGGAGGTGAGATGTCTGTCCCAATCCCATTCCCTGTCAGACAGGTGTATTCTCCTGCATCCTGCTGTGTGATGCTTTTAATGGTGTAAATGGATCCTCTCCATGAGGATACAGCTCTATTATTCTTATACCAAGTGTATCTGTGCACTGGTGGGCTGGCATCGCTGCTGCAGGTCAGAGTCACTGAATTGTTCTCCACTATTTCATCAGAGGGGGTCACTGATACTAAGGTGCCCTTAGGAGGATCTGAAAGAGAAAATAACAGGTATTGCAGTTTTTCATAAAAGACACACAGAGGTATTCTTGGGAGCATCTAAAATCATCAGAAAAATGTGGTCAATTCCATATAATTTCTCACTCACTATGTCCCATCTCAAAACACTAGCAGAGACATTTATTTCAAAGTAATGTTTATAAAGGAGCTGAAATCTCACAACGTGATGTGGAGAGGTGGTGTGGATAGGGCGCCATCTGCAGGCGGAGTGGGAGCAGTATAGCTGGCCTACAACCAGGCCAGTTTGCAGTTACAATTGATTGGTAATAGTTTATATGCTCTGCCTGCAGTGAGACCGGGGTGCTGGAATGAGAGACGCACGCGGGAGCGGCATGCCATCTAATCCCCGTCCTTATCCTGTGTGTTTTGTTTTGTTTTTGTTTCCGTGTTTTTGGTATCGAGTGCACAATAAAGCCTTGGTGCCTCTAACAACGACGGATTGTGTGGTTTGAGGGGAAAAGGACTGCAGAACCTGTTACAGTAAATATCCCAGTATATCATGCTTTGTTACAAAATGAACTGGATATACTGTAGCTTTTTATGGTAGTTGGAAAATGACATAGCAGAATCAAGTTTTCAAAAGTGACAGAAGTATTTAGATATGTCTTTTTAGCATCTTCATTAATAAAGATAACTACATTTTTTAATGTTGAACAGCTGCATCTGGTACCTTTTTTGCCCTTTGCAAACTCAAAATGACTACACGTTTTACCTAAGACATGTCAGTATGATCAGACTCATCACTGTATGGTAATGTAATTATATCTGATTTCTCCTCCACTGGCCAGTGTGACTGCTTTACTCAGTGTCTTACTACTGTGAAGAAATCCAAATACACTCACGAGATGCTGACTCTCTGCTCTGTGTGTTTGAAGCTGAGATGCACTGATATACTCACACTGCACATTAAGATGTTTAGGAGATCTTTTTGTCCCAATCACATTCTCTGCCTCACAGAAGTATTCTCCAGCATCCCCAGATTTTATTTTATGAATGGTGTATCTCCATTCTGATCCTCTCTTCAAGAATACAGATCCAATCTTCTTATACCAGGTGTACTTTTGCACTGGTGGGTTGGCATCACTGCTGCAGGTCAGAATCACTGAACTGCCCTCCACTATTTCACCAGAGGGGCGCACTGATACTGAGACGCTCTTAGGAGGATCTGAAATATAGAATAACAGGTCCTGCTGTTTTATATATATGTCACACTGAGGGGTGACATCTATTTAAATATACTGATATACTGATACTGAGATGCTCTTGGGAGAATCTGAAGGAGGGAACAATGGTTTGTAGTTTCATGTGAAATTTAAACCTGACTCAATCATACTGTATGTTGTGTTTTCCCATCATTGCATTATGGCATGTTTTCAGGTATTGAAGTTTCATGCAATGCTATAATGACAGAACATTTACATGCAGCATAGTATAATCTGTACAATTTAGCTGAAAATTATAGTTGAATACTTTCAAAACTGTGAGATTTGAAGAAGTTTGGCCTCTGGTACTCACATCTCACATTAAGAGCCACTGCAGGGGAATGAAGCTCATAGCCTTTCACAGCACAAGAGTATCTGCCTGCATCTTCACTGCTGGCTGTGAACTGGTGACTCTGACCAGTGAAGGGCAGAGGAGCTCCGTCCCTGTACCAGATGAAGGCTGGGCTGCCAGTCAGAGTGCAGGTGGTGCTACAGGTCAGTATCACACTCCGTCCCTCTGTGACTGTGTCAGGATTCAGCATCACCTGTAGATCTGCAAATAGCAAATTAAACCTGTAATAAAGCTACCAGTCATACTTGTGGGTAGAGAATCCTCTGAGTTTATAGCATAAAATAATTACCAGTGACTTCCAATGCGACACCAGTTTCTCCAGTATATCGATCACATTCATTCAGGAACCTGAATCTGTATGTTTTTGAATCAGTTTCTCTCAGTTGGTTTATTCTGAAAGTGCAGTCATTGTTCTGATTCCCCAGGTACTCCACACGGTGAGAATACTCTGGGTCCTTGGACAGGTCCTCAGGCTCCTGTGGCTTGTTCCAGTGAATAAACCAGAATGTTTTCTGCACTGTGTGAGATGTGGGATTTGAGTAAGAGCAGCTCATGTCTACTGAAGACCCCTTTAAGGCACAGATTCCCTCAGGGGTGTAAGTCACTCCCCATCCCGTCTGGCTCAGAACACCTGAAAAATACAAAAACACACACACACACACACACACACACACACACAAACACACGCACACACACGCAGACACACATACACACGCACATACACACACTCACACAGGCGCGCACACACACACATGCGCACACGTACACACGAACACATGTATACATACACATACATACACACACACATGCGCACACATACACAAATGCACGCACACACACATACACACACACACACACACACACACACACAAATGCACGCACGCACACACACAAACACACTGCTCAGAAATCCTTTAAAACACAGATGTGTTGACAACATGACAGATAAGGGATTCAATTAACCAAACTTTAAAACAATTGCACCTAACTTCTCCAAAACTATGGAACATCAAAAATTGTACTTGTATTTCAATACTAACTGATGTCACTAGATGGCAGAGGCCCGATCAATGTGAGTTTCACAGGTACAGGAAGTCTTGCTTAGTAGCTCAAAATGACTACATGTTTTAGTTAAGACATGTCAGTATGATCAGACTCATCACTGTATGATAATGTAATTATATCTGTTTTCTCCTCCACTGGCCAGTGTGACTGCATTACTCAGTGTCTTACTGCTGTGAAGTTACCCAAAGACACTCAGGAGATACTGACACTCTGCTCTGTGTGTCTGAAGCTGAGATGCACTGATATACTCACACTGCACATCAAGGTGTTTAGTAGGAGATGTTTTTCTCCCAATCCCATTCCCTGCCTCACAGTAGTATTCTCCTGCATCCTGCTGTGTGATGCTTTTAAAGGTGTAACTGGATCCTCCCCATGAGAGTTCAGCTCTATTCTTAACCCAGGTGTGTCTATGCGCTGATGGGTTGGCATCGCTGCTGCAGGTCAGAGTCACTGAACTGCCCTCCACTATTTCACCAGAGGGGCTCACTGATACAGAGACGCTCTTCGGAGGATCTGAAAGAGAAAATAACAGGTCCTGCAGTTTTAAAGAAAAGTCACACTCATCACTGTATGATAATGTAATTATAACTGATTTCTCCTCCACTGGCCAGTGTGACTGCTTTACTCAGTGTCTTACTATTGCAATGTTTCCTAAAGATACTCAGGAGATACTGACTCTCTGCTCTGTATGTCTGTAGCTGAGATACACTGATATACTCACACTGCTCATCAAGACGTTTAGGAGGAGAGGTGTCTGTCCCAATCCCATTCTCTGCCTCACAGTAGTATTCTCCTGCACATACACACACACGCACACACAAGCACATACACACACACAAACACATACGCACACACACATACGCAAATACACGCATACACACACACACACCCACAAACACACTGCTCAGAAATCTTTCAAAACACAGTTGTGTTGGCAACATGACAGATAAGGGATTCAATTAACAAAACTTTAAAACAAGTGCACCTAACTTCTCCAAAACTATGAAACATCAATAATTGTACTTGAATTTCAATACTAACTGATGTCAGTAGATGGCAGTAGCCACCTATCGATGTGAGATTCGCAGGTACAGGAAGTCTTGCTTAGTAGCTAGCTTTGCTAGAATGTAGTAGCAAACCAAGTAAGTTAAGAGCAATTGTCTGCATATACCTTCAGCCGAAAACTGTTATGTTTTGCTTGCAGTAAAAACAAACTGCATTCATTAAAACGTGGCACCGGAATACTTGCGTCGTCATTCTAAGAATGCAACATGCACAATCAACAGCTCTGATCATTTAGTACAGCCACAGATATTTACATCATGCCTCTGTCTCAGTTTTAAAGCTGAGTGTGAAGAGAAACTTCATCTTAAAGGTTCTCTCTATTTATTGTCTCTTCAGATGAGCGATGTTGCACTACTCTAAATTAATGTACTGTAGAACATTATTTTATATAAATTATATACATTCCTTAAAGCAATTTAAATGTATTCACTTTGGCTTCTGATTGAGATAATGAAGAGAGACTAATAAATAGGAACACACGCTGATAAATATTTTATATGTAGACTAAAAAATCAGAACTACATTTGGAAAAAAAACAAAACAATTTACCTGACACAGAGAGGACGATTACCAACAAGGTATTGAGGAGCATGGCTGCATCAGATTGAAAATATTTATCCAAATACACATATACAGGCCTTGATTATTATTAAAACTGTGAAAATGAACAGCACAAAGAAAGACTGTCAGAGTATTCTATTAACAATTACTACTCAAGCACACACAGTGAGGTAATGTGCTGCTGATGCCTAATAATGCTTTGTGTTTCATGAAGAGCTCACACAGATTCCAGAAAGCAGAGATTCAAACAGCATTTTACTTGATGAATGTTATTTGTATGGAAAAAGCAGCAATCATTTCTAGTCAGAAAATACATTTTATTTAATATTTGATTCCAGTTTAATCTTCGTGCACCACAAAATACTGTAACACAATTTAGACTAAATGAAATGATATGATAACACACTTACCAAGAGAGAATTCTGATTTGGCCTCAGTGGTTTGCTAATGAGCCATTAGTATAAAACAGCCTTACAGACAGAGCAGTGTGGCTGAATGTGACCGTGAAGAAAGTACTTCAAACTAAATATAAAACAATGTGTTACAGATCTGACTCACTTCCTGAAGGTCATACACGTTTTAGATTTTATCGGATACAAGCGTTTGAATAAAATATACAGAGTCTTTGCTTTGTGTCTGGACTGGACCAGTAGTGCCTTTTCAAAAAGACTGGGTAATTCTCATTTCTTTGCCCCCACTGTATTATTGAAATTCAGATGTCAATATTTATGTTCATTTTGGCATATTATGCTTATAAAATAAACATAACTACTATCTTCACAAAAATGATTCCGGATTACAACACAAACTGTTGCTAAGATCTGAGGCTTTGCCAATTCCAATACATCCATCAATCCATCCATTATCTATACCCTCTTATCCTAAGCTGGAGCTGGTGCTGGAGCCTATCCAAGCATGCTTTGGGCGAGAGGCAGGAATACACTCTGGACAGGTCGCCAATCTATCGCAGGGAACACACACCATCCACTCTCACATTCATACCTATGGGCAATTTAGAGTCTCCAATTGGCCTATTTGTAATGTTATTGGACCGTGGGAGGCAACCGGAGTACCCGGAGGTACATGCAAACTCCAGACAGAAAGGCCCCAACCCGAGATTCGAACCCAGTGCCTTCTTGCTGTGAGGTGACAGTGCTGCCCACTGCACCACCGTGCCACCCCTATTCCAATACATGTACAGTAGAGAATAATATAAAAGTGACTGTAAAAGGTGTGATAGGCATCAGGCACAGGTATTCACTGATACATTCAGGAGCCCTATACAAAATCCATTACCTAAACCAGATTATTTAATTCAGTTTAGTAAAAGATCGTCCAAGAAATTGATCTGAAATGTACATACAGGACTCATCTATTTTAATAATTGCCCCATCTACAGGTAGATTGAATGTATTGCATCCATCTATCCCTCCTTGGTAAATTTTACTACCACAAACAGCATGCTTTACCATTGCTACCATACATTGCTCAGTCGTGTTTATGTTTCATGCATCGGATTTTTGACATGAAGCCGAAACATCAACAAAACGCTGCTGTAGCTTAGCCTATAACCCTCTTATTACCATAAAGATTGCACACACTGTACTTTCACAGAAGATGAAAGTACAGTGTGTGCAGCTCCAGCTTAACATTAATAATATTGTTTCCCCACTAAATGATTGTCAAGTCCATCTATACGCAGACGATACTATTGTATATTGTATTGCTGATTCTGCTCAGCTTGCCATTGAGAAACTGCAGCTTGCTTTTAATGCCCTTCAGGAGGCTCTTGTTAAGCTTAAGCTGGTTCTTAATGCAAGCAAAACAAAATTCATGTTGTTTACTAGGGCCAGAAGCACTGATTATGATAGCATATTTATATCCACTGCAAATAGTTCTAAAATTGAGAGAGTTTCTGAATATAAATATCTTGGCATCTGGCTTGATGAGAAATTCTCATTTAAATTCCATATAGATAATCTTGTCAGCAAACTGAGACAAAAAATTGGCTTCCTTTATAGAAACAGATCTTGCTTCCCTATGATCAGTAGAAAAAGAATTGTTGAAGCAGTTTTCCTTTCAGTATTAGACTATGGTGACATTATTTATAGAATTGCTGCTCCTTCTTCCCTTAAGCGCTTGGACACAGTCTATCACTCTGCCCTCAGATTTATTACTGGCGATAGTTATGGTACCCACCACTGTGTCCTCTATGCCAAGGTGGGTCTGTCTTCTCTGGCAGTGAGGCGTGATAAACACTGGTTTTTGTTTATCTTTAAGGCCATTGTCGGAATGCTTCCACCTTATATTACAAGGTTGTTAGAGTGGCGCTCTGGACCCTATCAAACCCGATCAAATGGCTTGCTTATGCTTAAGGTCCCTCGGGCTCGATCAGAAATTGGGAAGTCAGCATTCCATTTTAGTGCCCCATCCTCCTGGAATGAGCTCCAACAATTGCTGAAAATCAGCTCTCTACCTACTTATGGGCAGTTTAGATCGCTGGTTTTGAACATTCCTGTCTCTGAGTGCATCTGTTTTTGATCGTATCTGTGCTGATTTTATTTATTTTATTATTTTATTTTATTTTTATTTTTTATCATATTTTACTGTATTTTATTACTGTTATTTTATTATTTACTATGTTAGTTGCTGTTGCTATATTCTATGATCTTTTATTACACCTATTGTGTTTTAATTGTGTTTGTAATCTCGGCTACATTGAAAATGAATTGTACCTCCGAGAATTTAAATAAAGGTTCTGGAAAGGAGTGGACAGGCGTAGTTTTCGTATCTTTGTGTATGGCAGCAGTGCAGTATGGTGGTTTGGGGGTCCAGAGTGTGACTCTGGGAGGTTGCAGTTTTCATCCCCACCTGGAGCACTGCTCTGGGGCCCCAAAGCGGGTACTGTGAGGTGCCCCTGCTTGGCTCTTTTGTGCAGAGGTGCAGCGGGCGCGGCTTTGGGTGAAGCTGCCTAATTTCAGGCGAGAGCCACCCTGACCACAGACAGTTAAAGCGCTGCTCACTTCCTGCAGCCTGTTCTATTCTTTATTTTATTCCACATCTCAGTTCAGTTCTGCTGGTGCAGCACTGTTTCTGTGGTTGATGTTCATGCGACTTTTTAGAACTTTGGTTTGGCTTTGCTTGTTATACGGTCCATCATGCACATAATTAGTTGCAATTTCAATGCTTATATTTCATAAAGATGATTTTTACCACATACAGCCGACTGGATTAATGTATCTTTCACATTTCACAGAGATGAAATAGATGCCCACACATGAATAAAATGGAATTCATATGAATGTTATTTTATTTATATATTTTATATTATTTATTTATTTTTTTTATTTTATTTTTTTTTTTTTGGGGGGGGGGGGGGGGGGGGTTGCAGGCAAAATATGATGGCCGTATAAAGAAAATAATGATAATCTTTATCAAAACAGAGGTTCAAGTTTCACAGTGCTTTACAATGCTCAATTAAATCATAATATATTGATAGACATAATAAAACAATGTATGTAAAGAAAACAAATAATAAGATGCATTATTTCAAATAGCTAAACAGACAGAAAGTAAAAATGGTATCAATATGACAAGGCAATGTAAAATGTCAAACTAAAACGCTGTTTTAAAGGATTTTGGACCTTGCCTTTAAAAGTGACTTGAGATTGGAGACTATAATCTACATTAATCTGCATTATATTCTTCCCATTTAATGTAACAGAGTACATGCGCATGTACATGAGTTATGAGCGTGTGTGTAACTAGGTTATATAAACGTGTAATGGTGTCACTGGAGCATGTATGCAGCAGGGTTACATGAACATGCATGTTGCAGCAGGGTTACATGAACATGCATGTTGCAGCAGGGTTACATGAACATGCATGTTGCAGCAGGGTTACAGTACTTTGGGAAAAATCCTCCACCAACAGCTCTTTATAAGATCTATAAGATATCAGAAACATAAAGCAGTTCTGTAAAGTTAAAGACAAAAAGAGACTCTTTCATCCTGATCTCCATCATTTCTCATTCTCTGCAGATTCTCTCCTCTGTGTGTTTTAATCCCACACTGAGGCCTCGTCAGCTCTCTGAAGCACAGAGTTTGTGTCGCTGGCTGCGTTTGTCACTCTCTGAAGGCTGTGAGACACAGGAAGAGACTCAGTCACACATAAGTGTGCCTCCAGTTGCACTGTTAAAAGGGAACCAGAGTGGCCACACAGTGCTGTAAATAATCAGACATAGCATTTCAAATAAGTGCATGCATAAAGGTAGGAATGTCAATGCAACACTTAGAAAATCACTTAAATCACAGTTAAATATAAGTTAGGTGTGTAGACCAGCAAAATAACTAGATGCGGGCATGCATACGCTTATTCCCCAAAATATATAAACTACAATCAAAATGGTTGAGATGTACTGTAGGTGATATAAACCAAAAATAAGCAAATAGCGTGCATTGTATATGAAATACAAACATGAAAATATACAGTGTGTCAAATACAAGCAAGTGTACACAGAGTCACTGAGATGTGTTCCCACTGGGAAGGGATGAACAAGTAACCAGAGACCTCTGACATAAGTTTGAATGAGTGCCTGTTGCATCAGTTGAAGCTTTGGTTCGTCCATTTTAGTGTGATCTTAAATTTTAAAAGTATGCTTTACTGTTCCATACTAGAACTGAGTTTACTTGGTCTGGAAATGAAAAGAGCCTCTTACTGGTTCAGGGGGTTCAGGCAGGTGCCTATAGTCTTTCCTGAACTCCACCCCAACCGAAACGGACCTTCATCCCTATTCCTAGAGTATCTCAGAGTAAGAGAGCTGATCTCAGATCATGTTTCCTCTCTTGATATCCAAGCTTTATCCATAATGGCCTAAAGGCAAAACTGATCCTAGATCAGACCGATTCTCTGAGATGGTTTATGAACCATAGAGTTGTGCTTGGAGGTTCTGGGCAAGTGAGTCATACTTTCTAATCTGGATGATGGCTGCTGTGGTCCAGGCCATACATTGAGTGATACTATGACTCAGATACTATGACTCCAGGGGTGATAAAGTAAAGCCCTGCCATGTTTCTTCTGCCCATGAACTCATCCAGCTGATTTCACTAATCAGTTCTTCCTCCTGGCTGAAGAATTGTGCTGATGAGCAAATCCAGGTGATTGGAACAGAATCCTGGGGACAACTTTTACTTTCTGAACCTAGATTTTCCACCTCTGCTCTGATTACCACAATATGATCAAATATGCAAGCGATCTGTAACAAATAATGAAACAGGAACAATCACCCTTCTTCAAAACGATAGAGGTGTTGACATCGGTAGACCTGACATCGGTAGATAACAGTAACCACCAATAATTGTGAGATTCATGAGCACAGAAAGTCTTGCTTAGTAGCAAGCTTTGCTGCACAGTAGCATTAAGCCAATCAAGAGCGAGTATCTGAGGTATACTGTCAGCTGAAAACTGTTATGTTTTGCTTGCAGTGAAAACAAACTGCTTTCATTAAAATATGTGGCACCAGAATATTCTGGTTCTGAGACAGCTCTGATCATTTAGTAAAACCACAGATATTTATATCATGCCTCTGTCTCAGTCTTAAAGCTGAGTGTGAAGAGGAACTTCTTATAAGTTCACTCTTTTTCCCCCTCTCTCTTCAGATGAGATACGTTGCACTACTCTAAGCTAATGTACTGTAGAACATTATTTTATGGAAATGATATACACTCCTTTCTCCTTTCTAAAGCAATTTAAATGTATTCACTTTTACTTCTGATTGAGTTCATGGAGAGAGTTAATTGGAGCCAAATCTCTAATGAGTTATTGTAAATATGTAAATGGTGCCCCCTAGTGGCTACCTGAATAATGATGTTGGGCTGCGTTGCCAATAATTAGAGCAGGTGTGCATTTGAACTGAGAAGACGTTGCGGACATACAGTGTTCTACGGCTATACAAGGCTTCGCATTGCTCTACCTACACACTGTCTTTGAATTTAATGCATTGAAAGAAATACTGGCCTAAATAATTTGATTGTGTTTTACTTTTGATTTAGGCTATTTTCGATTTGAGGAACAACATTATTTGCCTTTGATACGTTTCTTTATTTTGATGCATGCATCGTAGCCTTTTGTTTGAGTGTTCATTGAAGGCCGTTGCACTACACACCGCATGCACACTCATACATACAAACAAACAACCTGCTTCACGGAAATTCCGAAATCAACTATCAAGACCATAGCAAACGTGAGTACAAGGCAAAAAAGGTGTTTTGTGAGGTGAAGCACGTAGAGCTGTCCCAAAGGCGTCTTACATGGCTTACATTGAATTTGCAAAACAGAAAGCCATTACAAAGGGAGACTAATAAACAGAAACACATGCTGATAAATACTGTATATGTAGAAAAATCCCAAACAATTTACCTGGCACAGAGCGGTCGATTGCCAACAAGGATTTGAAGAGCATGGCTGCATCACATTGAAAATACTCATCAGAATACACACATACAGGTCTTGATTATTATTTACACTGTAAAAATGAATGGCAGAAACAAAGATTGTCAGAGTATTCGATTTATTAGCATAAATACCAGACTAACAAATACTACACACGCTCACACAGTGAGTTAATGTGCTGCTAATGTACCTAAATGCTCAGGCTTTAATGAAGAGCTCACACAGTCCAGACAGCAGATACTCAAACAGGCTGTGACTTGATGAATGTTATTTGTATGGAAGAAATAACGATCATTTATACATTTTATTTTTGTATTTGATGCCAGTTTAATCTTCATTCACTACAAAATGCTGTAACACAATATAGACTAAATTAAGTAATATGATAATACATTTACCGGGAGAGAGTTCTGATCTGGCCTCAGTGGTTTACTAATGAGCCATTAGTATAAAACAGACTTACTGATAGAGCAGTGTGCTGAATATGACCGTGAAGAAAGTTCTTCACGCTAAATATAAAAGTAGAATGTGATTGACTGGCTGGTGCAGATCTGACTCACTTCCCCTTTTTCAAGTCATGCACATTTGAAAAGTTAACTGATAAAAATGGCAGAACAACCGCAGTCATTAGCTTTGCGTCTGGTCAGGACTAACTGTACATTTTTAAAAGGCTGGGTAACTCCATTCTCTTATTAAGATTCAGATACCAATATGAATATCAATGACAACAGCTGCTCTTAATCCCAATCAATTGCAATTATGTTTATTTTGGATATTATAAAATAAACATATCAATTCTGCTTACAGGCATAATTCCTGATCCATTTTGACATATGCAATAATGAAGTCAAACTTTGCATATGTAAATATTCCTGAATCCACACGCTCTATAAGACAGACATGCTGACGTGCACACTTCAGTGCACACGCATGCAAACAACATGGCGTAAGGCCGTGGGTGAGTGCTTTGTCGTTGCCGTGTTTCTGTAGCATGAGCAAATACTCGGAAACAGCCAGCCAGCACAGGGATTCCTCCTTTGCCTTGTTTATTCCTTGGAAATGTGTGGACGGGCTATCGCTACTATAACTTACAATACAGCACTGCTTACCGATCACTCTTAAAACTCTCTGGAAAGCTGGCTACCTTCCCTCCAACAAAAATACCTGAACAACACTCCCCTGTCTCTGTGCTTTTTTCTGTGCCCCCCCCCCCCCCCCCCCACACTTTGCACCACACTTTGCACCACTCCCTCTCTCTACATTAACAGAGGCCTTCCCAGTCCACAAACCATTTAAATGGGTACAGCAGTTCAATCTCACATCTCACATAAGCACATGTATGAATTCACTTGAGACCTTTATTCCATTCACTGATGTGCAATTAATACAGACATTGTTTCTGTTTTTTTTTTTTTTTTTTTTTTTAATTTCAGCATCTCTGTCTGTTCCCAAATTAACTTTGTCTTTATTTGAGATCTTGTAAAACAATAACAAATAAAAATATGCATCCAGCTGCATGTGCATGACTGAATTAAAACATCTGTGACTGCACTGGCAATGTGAACTAAAGCTACTAGCAGGAAGCTATCTGCTAATGCACACATTGTTGTAAAGGTCTGAGGCTTGTCCTATTCCAATACATGTACAGTATAAACAGTCTGTAAAAGCAGAAGAGCTTAATATTAATTAGTCTGCAAAAGGTGTGATAGGCATCAGGCACAGGCAAACACTCTTAGGTTCAGGAGCCCCATACAAAAAACCATTACCTAAACTAGATTACTTAATTCAGCTTCGCAAAAGATCTTGGGGGAAATCGATCTGAAACGCTCAGACAGGACTAATGTCATGCAGTAATAGTGCCATCTAAAGGCAGAAAAGGTGCACTGCATTCATCTCTCCTCCTGAGGTTAATTTCACTGCCACAAACAGCATGTTTAACCTACATGAATCTGGGTGTTATAGTTTTTTTTTTTTCTTTTTTTTTTTTAACAGTTTATAAAAGATATATTTTCTATTTATTTCATTTAACTCAATGTGGTGCAGGTCTCTCCCCATACTAAAACATAAATGACAGTACTGATGACATCATTTGCTAAATTTTTCCACTGGGTTCCTTACCCATCCTGTGTCTGCTATATATATATATATATATATATCAGCCTTTTATCATTTGGAAATCCAGCAGGCCCTGTGGGATGTTTTTTTTAAAGTACCTGTTTAGTGCTTTTCCTGCACATGTTCTATTCCATCAGCAGAACCCAGGGGGTAACACCTACAGTACACGGTTTACTTACAAAATTCTTCAAGCATAGGTTTATTTTGTTTCATTGAATGATTGTTTAAAAAAATTCAAGGTATGCTCTGAATTCTAACGTTTAGCAATACAAAAAAATAAACACTAAGAATGTGAAAAACAAATTCACCTTATGTGAATTTATACTCTTGGTGGGATCAGTTCTGTAATAAGCACAATATAATCACAAAATGTGTACAAGAATGTCATAGTAATGTAAATGTTATACAAGTATTAATTAAAAAAAAATTAAAAAATTGAATTACATATAAAGCTCAATTCTCCAGTATATCTGGCCAGCGAATACATTCAGCAATGATAATGGCTTTCAGTCACCAACATCTTGATAATACTTTGTGTACAATATGAAGACATGAGCTGTTATGCATGTACATTTTGATAGAATGCCAAAGGAATGATGCATTCGGGGTACATCTTTGCAGACCCAATAGCCATAGTCATCCTGGTCATGTGACAAAGGCACAGTCATGTGACCTGAGGTAATGAGGAGAGTTTATGTTCACTGGTTTTAATAAATACTCTTAAATGTATCATCCAGTGAAGGAAATGTTTGGTTCATACTGCTTGAGGATTACTTTGCAGACAATTTGCCATTTAAAGTTCAAGCAAAAACTCAGAAAATGCTCACACATTCAAAATAAATGTCCAAATTTACGCTGAATAACCAGCATTGGTCTACAGTTTATGAAGCAAGATATCTTGCTGGTTTATTTTCACATGTCCAGTTTTCGAAGTGTGCTGTAGAGAACACAGTCTTCCTTTACGGATGGTGATGGTGACCTGCATGGAGAAAACAGCGCATTTAGACTCTATTAAAGTCACAGACATTCTCATTCTCATTTCAGTCAATCCTGCCTGAGCCTTTATCACATTTAGACACACCTTGCTGCATGAAGCACAAGCAGAAGCTTTAGCTACAGAACAGTTATCTGGAATTTTGGAAAACATTACATCAGTGTGATGTCATAGGCTGAGGTCACACAGCAGGGAGATGAAAAGAGAAGAAAGTTGACAAGCTGAACAAACCAAATGATGAATCTAGATCAGCGGAACATCCAGTCCTCGTATTACCACGTTCTTCTTTTGATCAGGCAGAGAAGTTCTTAGCAAAGCAGCAGCGAGGGATTGCAACATTTTAAAATACTTGAACTGGGCTTTGGGACTGCAACAAACAAGCAACCAAAATATAGAAATAGTGTGCATCAAGCCAACACCTGGTCCTACAAACACATCAATATATGAACTGTTACAGATGTACTGAGAAGTACTGGAATCTCAGAAATGCTCAATTGCATTTTCCTCTGAAATGCTCATTTGTATTTTGTTTCCAGGGTTTGTTTTGTACATGCTTACATGTCCAAGTGTTATGGATGTACGTTGTTTGGCTATCATTAACTTCTAATATTGCACACGCTGACATAAATGTAACACATCTACTATGAGAATCAAAATACTTCTTTATGTTTTTTTCCCAATATAAATCACAGCACACCCATCTCAGCTCTCCCCAGTGAGACACTCTGGTCAATCCAGTGAGACTCTCTGGTCTATTAACCAGTGAGAAGCTCTGGTCTATCCAGTGAGACACTCTGGTTTATCCAGTGAGACACTCTGGTCCATCCAGTGAGACAGTATGGTCTATCCAGTGAGACACTCTGGTCCATCCAGTGAGACAGTATGGTCTATCCAGTGAGACACTCTGGTTTATCCAGTGAGACACTCTGGTCCATCCAGTGAGACAGTATGGTCTATCCAGTGAGACACTCTGGTCTATCCAGTGAGACACTCTGGTCTATCCAGTGAGACACTCTGGTCTATCCAGTGAGACACCCTGGTCAATCCAGTGAGACACTCTGGTCTATCCAGTGAGACAGTATGGTCTAAAAACCAGTGAGACGCTCTGGTCTATCCAGTGAGGGTCGTTCTCCTGCTGACTCCATAGAGGCCTCGTCTGGCTCCAGTCAGAGAGAGCAGTCTATGATAAAAGCTGCTGGAGAGAGATAATAGACCTGACACAGCGACAGTCAGCACAGGTAGTATAAAGGTGGGATATTCTCACCTGGGGGCAGCACTGGAGGGGGGGAACTGGATGCTGGCGTACTGAACACCCTCCTCATACTGGGGGAGCGGATTCTGGACAGTGGAGTACAGAACCTGCTCCTGGTTGTGGGTGTTAGCGGGCTGAACAGAGGCGTAGAGGGGAACTTCACCGTCGTCTCTGTCCGTATCCTGTGTTCCAGTGTGACTCATTGCCATCCCTGAGACGTTGCCATAAATGGGGCTTTTATTCCCCTGCAGGGTAAAGAAAAGAGGCAGGAGAAGGATGGGAAAGGTCCACAGAAAGGTCCTGTTCATTTCAGTGAGCTCCTCAGAGCTGGAGTGAGCTACTCGCCCTCATTAATGACAAAACATGCATTTAACCTGATATAAAAAAATCAGCTAATGAATCAATGTTTCATTCTCAAATAAATGCCATCAGCAGTTCAATATCGACTGAACCAGACATGAAACGTAATACACTTAATACGATTTCTTGTCTCTAACATGACCTGTTTTACAATGGGTTTTCATAAAATCTTGGAAAGATTGCATACTTCTTTCATTCCAAAGCATATATTTGCAATAACCAATAGCAATAAACCACTATCACAACAATAATCTGTGTGTATTTATTCACTGGAAACAGGTGAATACAACACATACAGTACAAGTCACTCTCCCTGGCTCTCTATGTAATGCACACATTATTACATGTACATAAGCAGTATTGTACTGTGTAACGTTACTGTCACATACTCCAACCCCTTTTGAGAAAATGAAACTGTCCTTAACAGGGGAATACACATAATTAACTCCTGAAATATTTCCATTAAGAATGTCAGCACACGTAGAAGATCATAACCTCATTCTGTAAATATGTACATAATCTAATAAACCTTCAAGGTCACATGGCACACACTGCTATGCTTTCTACTAATGTGTAAGAAAGGTTTATTTATTTATTTAGGATCCCCATTAGCAATACACAGGTGCTATATAAATAAATAAATCATGTCTCATGATTACTGTTATAAAGCATTATGAGTATTAATCAATCTTCATAACTCTAATTATACTGTATTATGAGCAGATTATAATGCATTATAAGTATATCATGCATTATAGACAGGCATCATAGACAGTGTTAAACCAATTTCCGTTTTTGCTTAAAGACTGCATTATGCATTATCAAAATTATATTATATCCGTAGATAAATACATGTATGCACATATGCAGACTGATTTCATTAACTCACCTGCCTGCCCCCTTCTGTCTCATTTGTTGATTTTCTCCTCCTGATTATTCAGAAAAGAAATAAAAATAAAAAGTATTGCCTTCAGACAAATCTTTAAACAGCCCCCTCTTGTATAAACAGCATTTTGCATTTGTTTGAATGATGTGTATTGCTGAGGCAATAGTGCCCATGTATGTGTATATTTTTTATTATTCAGATGTCATTTGGTTACAGGAAATGAGCCTGAGTTATAAGAGGTCTCTTCCTGCCCAGTAAATGTAGTTCTGCTTTATTCAAACCAACACTGGAGCTCATGGGCAAATTGATGCGCATGACAATACGTTGTTATGGTCTGTAACTGTCCACATTATTCATATTAAGAACAAGCTTTAAGGGGATTCTGTTACCCCATCATACAGGTTTGATAAACTAATTGGGACACTAAAACGCATCAGTCAGAGTTTATAAAATTGACATCACAATAAAACAAAATGCCTAATAATGCAGTGGTCTAAGTACTAATCAGACATTAGAGGGGGGAGTATGGCATCAGCATGATGTAACGTAGCTAAAGCTTGACAAAAACATTCCACAAAAATGTACACTCGTTTTAAACTATGAGTCTAAATCAGACATACAGTAATTCACACAGGAGTGACTACAAACCGACTCATTTACAACCACGTACCTCACGCACACAACACCCAGAAACACGAGAGCCAAAATGGCAGCCACTCCAACAGCTGCAGCCGCGATCAGTGACTGACCTCCTTAGCAAAGTCAGAGAGATGTAGCCCTGTCAGTTATGATATAGCAGTGTTCATTTCACGACATGCCTCACCAAGGTCCTTAAGGCGAAAGTTTATAAATGTTTAGATACACCCCTTATATACCTACATTTACTAGAAATTTCTGTACAATTGAATTTTACTGAATTCAATGCTGGCATCATGATACTTTTAGTTACACTGCTCATCATCATTATTTACCATGATCTGGTTCAGATTGTAGCACCAATGTTATGATCAGCATTGCTTTGTAGCCACTGGATCACAATCAGCGTCAGATAAAACATTTTATCAAATATGTTCTGTTCCTACCTTGCACTGTGACCAGTAGAGCAGAAGCATTCTGAGCTCCAAGTCTATTCTGTGCCTCACAGTAGTATTCTCCTCTGTTCCAGGATCTAAAGTTAGAAAAGATCAAACTCTGTCCAGATCCTGCCTGCCGGACTCCAGTGTCATTCTTCTTAACCCAGGTGTAGTTCTGCACAGGTGGGTTGGCATCACTGCTGCAGGTCAGAGTCACTGAACTGCCCTCCACTATTTCACCAGAGGGGCTCACTGATACTGAGACGCTCTTTGGAGGATCTGAAAGAGAAAATAACAGGTCCTGCAGTTTTAAAGAAAAGTCATACTGTGGTATTCTTGGGAGCATCTAAAATCATTAGACACATGTGTTAAATTCCATATAATTTCTCACTCATTGTGTTGCGTTTCAAATCCCTAGTAGAGACATTAATTTCAAAGTAATGTTTATAATGGAGCTGAAATCTCACAATGTGATGTGGAGAGGTGGTGTGGTTAGGGTCCCATCTGCAGGCGGATTGGGAGCAGTATAGCTGGCTAACAACTACGCCTGTTTGCAGTTACAATTGATTGGTAATAGTTCATATGCTCTGCCTGCAGTGAGACCGGGGTGCTGGAATGAGAGACGCACGCGGGAGCGGCATGCCATCTAATCCCCGTCCTTATCGTCTGTGTTTTGTTTTGTTTTGTTTCCGTGTTTTTGGTATCGAGCGCACAATAAAGCCTTGGTGCCTCTAACAATGACGGATTGTGTGGTTTGTGGGGAAGAGGACTGCAGAACCTGTTACAGTAAATATCCCAGTATATCATGCTTTGTTACAAAATGAACTGGATATACTGTAGCTTTTTATGGTAGTTGGAAAATGACACAGCACAATCAAGTTTTCAAAAGTGACAGAAGTATTTAGATATGTCTTTTTAGCATCTTCATTAATAATGATAACTTCATTTTTTAAAGTTGAACAGCAGCATGTGGTACCTTTTTTGCCCTTTGCAAACTCAAAATGACTACACGGTTTACCAAAGACATGTCAGTATGATCAGGCTCATCACTGTATGATAATGTAATTATATCTGGTTTCTCCTCCACTGGCCAGTGTGACTGCTTTACTCAGTGTTTTACTGCTGTGAAGTTGCCCAAAGACACTCAGGAGATACTGACTCTCTGCTCTGTGTGTCTGAAGCTGAGATGCACTGATATACTCACACTGCACATCAAGACGTATAGGAGATGATCTGTTTGTCCCAATCCCATTCTCTGCCGCACAGTAGTATTCTCCTGCATCCTCCAGTGTGATGTTTTTAATGGTGTAACTGTCCACTGGTCCTCCTGTCTCTGAGGATACAGCTCTGTTATTCTTAAACCAGGTGTATCTCTGCACTGGTGGGTTGGCAGCGCTGCTGCAGGTCAGAGTCACTGAACTGTCCTCCACTATTTCACCAGAGGTGCTCACTGATACTGAGATGTTTTTGGGAGGATCTGAAAGAGAAAATAACAGGTCCTGCAGTTTTATATAGATATTGGGATGGCAGGTATGCCATCCCGCCAAGTTACGCCTTGGCGGGGGCATGCCCCATTCCTATACAGCACCGAGAGTTTGGCACTTTTCAGGGTTCCCCACAGAAATAACCACAACAGCCACAGACACTCAGCCCTTAAAAACATTACATTCTGTACATTCTGACCCCATTTCAACAGACAGAATTCATAAACAACTTCACATGTCCACACAATAAAGCCCCAAACTAAGGGGATTTTGTGTTTTCTCCTTCTTCTTATCTTTCTTCTTCTCTTTCTTCTTCTTCTTCTTCTTCTCATTCTTATTTTTCCTGCCGCCTATCCCATTAACAACATGTCTCCCCATTGGACATTTCACTGACACCAGCCAAATCTTCACCTACACGACCCAATCAAAAACGCGCATACACACGCAAAAAACCGATACCTTTTTACTCTGAAACATTTCCAGTTTAAACAGTTAGTCTGCCTTTGGCCTAGTGGGCAAGGTTACAGTCTTGGGAACACAGAGTCGTAGGTTCAAGCACAGCTAAGAACACGTTTCTTTAACCTGCTTTGACCCTCACTAATAATTGTCCACTAGCCTACTTATCAATTATTGCTTTTGCACCATATCTACCCGCCGTTCACCGTTCAGTTATTAACCGGCTACAATATTGCTAAGCCATATGCATTATGACTTACCGTCTGTACGTTCAGTTATTAACCGGCTACAATATTGCTAAGCCATATGGATTCAACGGGAGCTCTTCTGTGCTTACTGGCCTGTGTTCTTCTTTAAAACCACCGGCAGGTTTGCTAATGATATTTCACGCATTGCATAGCTATGGCATGGTGCTGCACTAACGAAGTCACAGACTGGTAAACCTCCGGTTTAAGACTTGAATCCCGACTCGCCCTCAGGCAGATCATTTCCTCTTTTACACTAACGTTTTCTTACGCTTATATTTGCTTTACCAAAACTCACTCACGGCCACCCATATGCATTTCATGACGGCAAATGTATTCCTTTTATTAAAAAGTTACACCAGTTCACCACTGTGCCATTTCTACTAACTATATTTCTTCACTTGGCTACCGTACAAGACCTTCATATCAGCAAACGCCACGTTTCTACATTCATGCTACCTCGCCCTGTTCTCTATCTAGCCACATAGGCTACAAACAATTACTACGTATGTACGTTCTGCAACTCCGCATTAAAACATTACATTTAAAATTATGATTCACTCATAAGTATAACTACGAGCACTGAACATGAGAAAAACACATTAGTGCAATAGATTGCACACGTTATTTAACCCTCCACTTCAACAACTAATGTTGAATACAGACTGTTATATATACTGTTTGATAAGGAAACTAAGCTCACTCATGGTCACTTCATTTACTTCGCACTATAGTCTGTGATCATGTCAACCTTCACCTACATGCCCATTCTGCTAAAAACATATTGTTTCAACTACGCAATTTCATCATTTCGCCTAATAATCTCACACTTGTTATTTTCTCATATGCAAAGCCTGCTGGGACATATGCGTCTGCTCCTATTCTCCACTATCAACTTTTCCGGTTCTAGCTTAACAAAACAGCAAAGAGGATTCCCACCTGCAGATAAGCCTATCAAAATGCCTTATAAACCTTACAAACACTAAAAGTGCATCTTCACGAAATAACTGACAACGGAGCAGGACAGAAGGGTACACAAGTTGCGACCTAGGCAGCTCTAATTCTACGGGCTTGCTGATTCTTTTGTCAATCAAGGCTCGTTGGATGCCCGTCAAATCCGTGAGTAGCCTACATAGCTACACTGGCCATATTTCACCTTTTTTGATGCGTTTACAATTACGCCACCGCACCATTTGTCACAGCCACTGTTTTACATATATAGCAAACCGAAACTGCTAAACGTACACGCTCATCAGACTGTACAAATTCACACAAGGATAGCCATAATCCACAACCGTTTCTTACAGGGCCACTTCGCATTTCTCACTCTCGTAATAAAACGCTTTGCAAAAAGAAATGATATCTCATAAAAAACACGTTTTCAACGTACAAAAATGCCAAGTTACTCACACATTAAACACATACACCGTCAATAACTCATTCATTCAGACTGCCAAAATCCAGGCCTGCCATTAAAAGTATTGATATCAAAATGACGCCAAGTTACGGTACTACAAACAATATAGGCTATCTTGCCTCACCAAAATTTAATAACATGTATTCCAAAGCAATGCTACCCAATATTTCCTCAATTCTTTCAAGTCACTTGGCCCTGTGTTTTGTAATCTTACCATATTACAATGTCATGCAAATGTTGTGTGTGAGTGAGACTTGAAAGAATTGAGGAAATATTGGGTAGCATTGCTTTGGAATACATGTTATTAAATTTCGGTGAGGCAAGATAGCCTATATTGTTTGTAGTACCGTAACTTGGCGTCATTTTGATATCAATACTTTTATTGGCAGGCCTGGATTTTGGCAGTCTGAATGAATGAGTTATTGATGGTGTATGTGTTGTATGTGTGAGTAACTTGGCATTTTTGTACGTTGAAAACGTGTTTTTATGATCACATTTACCTCAGTTAAAGTATGTTTCCTTTTCCTCAATGTTTCGAATATGTCATTTTGTTTGACTGCTATTATTCCAGTGCAATCTTTCTTTTAATTTTTAGGATTGACTTAATCCAACAGTGTTTCTAAACATAATAACTTCTATTTCCTAATCATTATCTGCAGGTTGCTCTTCTGCCCAGTTCTCATGTCTTTTAAAGGTACATTAAAGTACAACTGCATCACCGCTTTTTCAAAATGAGTAACAAATGAGACTCAGCAAAGTTAAAAAGACGAGTTTGTCCTCAAATACTCACAGACAGTCACTGCTGGGGACGGGAGATTCTCATGACCTCTCAGTGCACAGGAGTAGCTGCCTGCATCTCCACTGCTGGCTTTGAACTGAAGGTAGTTGTGATTTTGATATTTCTGTGTGGTGTTTTGTAGAGATTGTCCATTCTTGAACCAGATGAATGTTTGGCTGCCAGTCAGGTCAGTGCAGGTGATTTTACAGGTTAGTGTCACCCTCTCTCCCTCACTCACTGTGCTAGATTTCATTTCAACCTTTACACCTGAGTGAGAAGAAGAAATACAATAACACAATATACTGAGTTATTCAACAAAATTCCACATTGTACTGCACCCACAATAAATGTATGAATGTATATTACTGTAAATGGTCCAGCATTTCATTTCAATTAAAGATTGAAGTCAACTGAGACCCCAAAATCTCAATCTGACTGATAATGGAATGTTTTTTCTCTCAGAAGAATCTCTTGGTTCTTGTGCATAAATTAATTTAGAATACACTAATGAGACCTCAAACACTCACATCTCACACTGAGAGTCACGGCGGGGGAAACAAGATTCTGATTGCCTCTTACAGCACAGGAGTATCTGCCCGTATCTTCACTTCTGGCTGTGAATGTAAGGTTTCTATAGGACTGGGAGAACCTGTAGTAGTCAGGCAGAAACTTTTCATTCTTGTACCAAATGAAGTTGTTGCTCAGGTGAGTGCAGGTTGCTCTACAGGTCAGTTCCACTGTCTCTCCCCCTGTCACTGTGATAGAATTTATATCCACCTTCAAACCTGAGTGGATTAAAAAAAGCAAACAGAATGTAACTCAACACACTTCTATTCTACAGTAGAATATCCAGAAAGGTGATAAAAATTATTTTTAACAGACATAATGTGCACTAATAATATCAATAGCAAACGGAAACGTGAGTAGATAATTGATGGTCACTAAGAAGATTAGGGCCATGCATTGCTTGTGCCAAAATGCTTGTTTTGTTATTTTTGTACAGTGATGGTAAGTAACTAAGTACTTTGTTACTGTACTTATGCAGGATATTGGAAACTTGTACTTTTGCTGAGTATGAACAGTATTTGCAACTTTCACTTTCTACTCCACTACATCGATAAAGAAATGATGTACTTTTTACTCAAA
Source organism: Anguilla anguilla (assembly GCF_013347855.1). NCBI lineage: Eukaryota > Metazoa > Chordata > Actinopteri > Anguilliformes > Anguillidae > Anguilla > Anguilla anguilla. The sequence goes on along the minus strand of NC_049201.1, from coordinate 83,076,869 downwards.
TACATTTCTATTGACAACTGCCGTTACTTGTTACATTTCTTGTGGTTGGTCGTCAGCCGAATGTTCTCTGCATTGGCTGGCATAACGAGGTGAAAACATGCAGCCATTTCCCGCCTTTTTTAAAAATTAATTGGTGGCTGATAAGGAGTGATACCGCCATCTACAGGGCATTGTATTATCTCATAAAAAACACGTTTTCAATGCACAAAAATGACAGGTTACTCACACATGCAAAGCACTGCCTATAACTCATTCATTCTAACTGGCTAAATCTAGGCCTGCCATTAAAAGTATTGATATCAAAACGATGCCAAGTTACTGTACTACAAACTATAAAGGCTATCTTGCCTCACCGAAATTAAAGAAGCGGTATTCCAAAGCAATACTGCGCAATGTTTTCTTAAAAAAGAAGGCACAAGACAATTCAAACATGCCTGCCCCTTTTTTCAACTGGCAATGTAGCACCTTACGCCTTTGCACTATACAGAGATGTAAGATGTTGTGCTTGGACAGCATGGTTGGACAGGCCAATCCGCTTCTTGGGCGGGCCGAATGCTACACTGTATTACTACAATGGAAATGTAGGTATAGAGCCTAGCCAAACAGATATCAGAGGTTTTTGGATAAGGCATTATAATCCGACTGCATGTTCTTCCCATTTTCAGCTTTAACAGACAGTCCGCAACATTCAGAATGATATGCATTGGCTATTTTCACTGAAGATGCTGCCCATCCAAGCCATTCTAAATGACAGTACAGAATTACTCACACTGCACTTTGAGATTTATATGAGGAGATCTGTCTGTCCCAATTGCATTCTCTGCCCCACAGTAGTATTCTCCAGCATGCCTGGAGTTGACCTCTTTAATAGTGTACTTCTGTCCAGATATTGTCTGTGAGGGTAAAGCTCTATTATTCTTATACCAGGTGCATCTCTGCACTGGTGGGTTGGCATCACTGCTGCAGGTCAGAGTCACTGAACTGCCCTCCACTATTTCACCAGAGGGGCTCACTGCTACTGAGGCGTTTTTAGGAGTATCTGAAAGAGAAAAGGTCCTGCAGTTTTACTGTGCAGTTCAAAGTAAATGCAAGTTCATTGTGAATAAAATAAAATAAAATAATATTTGAATAAAAATTCACAAATTAAACATTCTCATATATCTGTAAGGATAGAATGGATGATTCCAAATGTGTATTATAATGACATTTTGTTTGACAGCTATTATTCAAATGCAATCTTTCCAATGAGGGCATTTTAGGATTACCTTGATCCGACATCGTTTGTAAACACAATAACTTCCATTTCCTAATCACTATCTGCAGGTTGCTCTTTTGCCCTGTTCTCATGTCTTTTAAAGGTACATTAAAGTACAACTGCATCACCGCTTTTTCAAAATGAGTAACAAATGAGGCTCAGTAAAGTTAAATGTATGAGTTTGTCCTCAAATACTCACAGAGAGTCACTGCTGGGGACGGGAGATTCTCATGACCTCTCAGTGCACAGGAGTAGCTGCCTGCATCTCCACTGCTGGCTTTGAACTGAAGGTAGTCATCTTGTTGATATTTCCTGGCGTTGTTTTGTAGAAATTGTCCATTCTTGTACCAGCTGAATGTTTGGCTGCCAGTCAGGTGAGTGCAGGTGATTTTACAGGTTAGTGTCACCCACTCTCCCTCACTCACTTTCTTAAATGTTATTTCAATCTTTACACCTGTGAGTGAGAAGAAGAAATTCATTGTGTTATTTAACAAATTGGGATGGCAGGTATGCCATTCCGCCAAGTCACGCCTTGGTGGGGGCATGCCCCATACCTATATTACGGCATACAGCACCGAGAGTTTGGCACTTTTCAGGGTTCCCCACAGAAATAACCACAACAGCCACAGACACTCCGCCCTTAAAAACATTAAATTCTCTACATTCTGACTCCATTTCAACAGACAGATTTCATAAACAACTTCACATGTCCACACAATAAAGCCCCAAACAAAGGGGATTTTGCGTTTTCTCCTTCTTCTTCTTCTTCTTCTTCTTCTCTTTCTTCTTCTTCTCATTCTTATTTTTCCTGCCGCCTATCCCACTAACAACATGTCTCCCCATTGGACATTTTACCGACATCAGCCAAATCCTCACCCTCACGACCCAATCAAAAACTCGCATACACACGCAAAATACCCATACCTTTTTACTCTGAAACATTACAAGTTTAAACAACTAATCTGCCTGTGGCCCAGTGGGTAAGGTTACAGTCTTAGGAACATGGGGTCTTAGGTTCAAGCCCAGCTAGGGACACCGTTCTTTAACCTGCTTTTACCCTCACTAATAATTGTCTACTACTTCTCAATTATTGCTTTTTCACCATATCTACCCGCCATTCACCGAACGTATACACTGCATTATGACGTACCGTCTGCACGTTCAGTTATTAACCGGCTGCAATATTGCAAAGCCATATGGATTCAACGGGAGCTCTTCTGTGCTTACTCGCCTGTGTTCTCCTTTAAAACCACGGACAGGTTTGCTAATGATATTTCACACATTGCATAGCTATGTCATGGTGCTGCACTAACAAAGTCACAGACTAGTAAACCTCCTGTTGAAGGATTGAATCCCGCCTCGCCCTCAGGCAGATAATTTCCTCTTTTACACTAACGTTTTCTTACGCTTTTATATTTTCTTTACCAAAACTCACTCACGGCCACCCATATCCATTTCATGATGGCAAATGTATTCCTTTTATTAAAAAGTTACACCAGTTCACCACTGTGCCATTTCTACTAACTATACTTCTTCACTTGGCTACCGTACAAAACCTTCTTATCAGCAAACACCACGTTTCTACATTCATGTCACCTCACCCCGTTCTCTATCTAGTCACATATAAATAATTACTACGTATGTATGTTCTGCAACTTCCCATTAAAACATTACATTTAAAATCATGACTCACTCATAAGTATAACTACGAGCACTGAACATGAGAAAAACACATTAGTGCAATAGATTGCACACGTTATTTAACCCTCCACTTCAACAACTAATGTTGGATACAGACTGTTATATATACTGTTTGATAAGGAAACTAAGCTCACTCATGGTCACTTAATTTACTTCGCACTATAGTCTGTGATCATGTCAACCTTCACCTACATGCCCATTCTGCTAAAAACATATTGTTTCAACTATGCAACTTCATCATTTCATCCTAATTTCTCTCACACTGTTGTTATTTTCTCATATGCAAAGCCTGTTGGGACATATGCGTCTGCTCCTATTCTCCACTATCAACTTTTCCAGTTCTAGCTTAGCAAAACAGCGAAGAGGATTCCTACCTGCAGATAAGCCTATCAAAATGCCTTATAAACCTTATAAACACTAAAAGTGCATCTCCACAAAATAACAGACAACGGAGCAGGACAGCAGGGTACACAAGTTGCGACCTAGGGAGCTCTAATTCTACGGGCTTGCTGATTCTTTTCTCAATCAAGGCTCGTTGGATGGCCGTCAAATCCGTGAGTACATACACTGGCCATATTTCACCTGCGTTTCTGTTCCGTTTACACTTACGCCACCGCACCCTTTGTCACAGCCACTGTTTTACATGTATAGCAAACCGAAACTGCTAAACAGTACACGCTCATCAGACTGTACAAATTCACACAAGGATAGCCATAATCCACAACCGTTTCTTACAGAGTCACTTCACATTTCTCACTCTCGTAATAAAATGCTTTGCAAAAAGGAATGATATCTTTCTCATGATGATATCAATCAAAGAATTGAGGAAATATTGGGTAGCATTGCTTTGGAATACATCTTATTTAATTTCAGTGAGGCAAGATAGCCTATATTGTTTGTAGTACCGTAACTTGGCGTCATTTTGATATCAATACTTTTAATGGCAGGCCTGGACTGCTCTTGTATTTGTGAGTAACTTTTTTGTACGTTGAAAACGTGTTTTTTATGAGATTATATTGTACTGCACCCATAATAAATGCATGAATGCATGTTACTGTAAATTGTCCAGTTTTCCATTTTAATTTATCTATATTGTTTATTTCAATTCAATTAAAGATTGAAGTCAACCGAGTCCCGAAAATCTCAATCTGTCTGATAATGGAATGCTTGTTCTCTCAGAAGAATCTCTTGGTTTTAAATGCATAAATGAATGTAAAATACACAAATGTGACCTCAAACACTCACATCTCACACTGAGAGTCACGGCGGGGGAAACAAGACGCTGATTGCCTCTTACTGCACAGGAGTATCTGCCCGTATCTTTACTTCTGGCTGTGAATGTAAGGATTCTATGGGACTGGGAGAACTTGTAGTCGTCAGTCAGAAGCTGCTCATTCTTGTACCAGATGAAGCTGTTGCCCAGCCGAGTGCAGGTTGCTCTACAGGTCAGTTCCACTGTCTCTCCCCCTGACACTGTGTCTGAAATGATTTCTACCTTCACACCTGCGTGAAGGAACCAAATGCAGAAAGAAAAACATCAAGTTATTCAACCAACTTATCACCCTCTTCTGCTCCTCCCTCAGAACCAGGTAAACTGTACTTATTGGTATAATATACATTCAATAGAGGTGATACTTTGATATTGTACATTCATAAAGACATCATAACAACAGTGACAATGCATCAGCAACGTGATCATAATTTTCACGATCAATTTACAATTTTAAAATAATATGCTTTGACCTTTTATCTCCCCGCTCATCATCGCTTGAGATCAACCATAAATTGTGCCTCACCATGGTGTGCTGTTTCTCTGTTGTGAATTAAAACAAATCCTTTCCTGTTTCCTGTTCTTATACAGAGAATATTTTATTCTGCTGGAGTAGGATTGACCATAAATACAGACATGCATTCAGTACCGGCCCGAGGGTTTCGGGGGCCCTAAGAGCAATCCTGTCAACCTGGGGTGTGGGGGGGTGGGGGGCGTGGCTGCTTTGTAAAATCCGTCTTACATTACGTTGTTATGAAATATTCGGTTTTCATTCCGTTTTAAATTGCTAACACTGGTTTTGCGATAGGAGATGAATACCGCATGGGGGCCCCCTGGTGGCCAAGGGGGCCCTAAGCAGCCGCTTAGTTCGCTTATGCCTCGGGCCGGCCCTGCATGCATTATTTCCCATTAAAACAGAAGGTGGGCAGACACTCACATTTCACATTAACTTCAGGGGAAGTGACTCTTCCTGTAGCACAGGAGTACAGATCTGTATCATCAGTGCTGGCTAAATTGAGGGAGTATTCATTTTCATAGGGCACAGCTATTCCATTCTTGTACCAGGTAAAGGTTCGCCTGCCACGCAAAGTGCAGGTGCTGCTACAGGTCAGTGTTACACTCTGTGCCTCATTCTCTGTCACTTTCACCTGAAGACCTGCACACAAGAATCAATGTGATAAAAAGACCATTCTGTTTCTATTAGAAAATGATTAGGAGTATTGCCAGTTCATAGTATATAAAGCAAGTTTAGAATTACCTGTAACTGTCAATGAGACTCCAGGCTGACCAAAATATTTTCCATCTTGGATGTTAGTCAGGAACCTGAAGCAATATATTGCTGAATCGCTTTCTTTCAGCTGGTTTATTCTGAAAGTGCAGTCATTGTTCTGATTCCCCAGGTACTCCACACGGTGAGAGTACTCTGGGTCCTGGGACAGGTCCTCAGGCTCCTGTAGACTGTTCCAGTGAATAAACCAGAAAGTTTTCTGCACTGCGTGACGTGAGGGATATGAGTAAGTGCAGCGCATGTCTACTGAAGACTCCTTTAAGGCACAGATTATCTTAGGGGTGTAAGTCACTCCCCATCCCCTCTGGCTCAGAACACCTGAAAAAAACAAACACACACACACACACACACACACACATTTAAAACACAGATGTGTTGGTAACATGACAGATAAAGGATTCAATTAACAAAACTTTAAAACTACTGCACCTAACTTATATAGTACATCAATAATTGTGCCCTGGATATGTTCTGGAGGCAGGGTGATGCCTGTGGTTGGTTTTGTTGATATTATTTCGGACCTTCCCATTATTATATATATATTTTTGTTTTTTTGTTTTTTTTCAGTGATATAAGAATTTGCAGATTCAAACAAATTAACTCCATAATGTTTTGTCCCTCTGTTAGCTATTTCAATACTAACTGACATCAGTAGATGGCAGTAGCCGCCAATAAATGTGAGATTCACAGGCACAGGAAGTCTTGCTTAGTAGCAAACTTTGCTAGAAAGTAGCATTAAGCAAAGCAAGTTAAGAGTGAGTGTTTGCGTACACTCTTGGCTGAAAACTGTTATGTTTTGCTTGCAGTGAAAACAAACTGCTTTAATTAAAACGGAATACTTGTGTCGTCATTCTAAGAATGCAACATGCACAATCAACAGCTCCGATCATCTAGTACAGCCACAGATATTTATATCATGCCTCTGTCTCAGTTTCAACGCTGAGTGTGAAGAGGAACTTCTTATAAGTTCTCTCTTTGTTCCCCTCTCTCTTCAGATGAGAAACGTTGCACTACTCTAAACTAATGTACTGTAGAACATTATTTTATAGAAATTATATGCATATCTTAAAGCAATTTAAATGTATTCACTTTGGCTTCTGATTGAGATAATGAAGGGAGACTAATAAATAGGAACACATGCTGATAAATGCTTTATATGTAGACTGAAACATCAGAACACCATTTGGAAAAAAACACAAACAATTTACCTGACACGGAGAGGACGATTACCAACAAGGTATTGAAGAGCATGGCTGCATCAGATTGAAAATATTTATCCAAATACACGTATACAGGTCTTGATTATTATTTACACTGTGAAAATGAACAGCAAAACCAAAGACTGTCAGAGTATTCTATTAATTTGCAGAAATACCAGAATAACAATTACTACACAAGCACACACAGTGAGTTAATGTGCTGCTAATGCCTAAAAATGCTTTGGGTTTTATGAAGAGCTCACAAAGATTCCAGAAAGCAGACTCAAACAGCCTTTTACTTGATCAATGATATTTGTATGGAAGAAGCAGCAATCATTTCTAGTCAGAAAATGCATTTTATTTTATATTTGATTCCAGTTTAATCTTCTTGCACCACAAAATATTGTGACAAAGTTTTGACTAAATGAAATAATATGATAACACACTTACCAGGAGAGAGTTCTGGTCTGGCCTCAGTGCTTTGCTAATTAGCCATTAGTATAAAACAGCCTTGCATAAGGAGCAGTGTGGCTGAATGTGACTGTGAAGAAAGTGCTTCACATTAAATATAAAAGTAGAATGTGCTGTTGCAGAACTGACTCACTTCCCCTTTTCATCCTAGAAGTCATACACATTTTAGATTTTATCAGACAAAAACAACTGAAGAAAATAAACAGTCGTTTGCTTTGTGTCTGGACTGGACCAGTAGTGCCTTTTCAAAAAGACTGGGTAATTCTCATTTCTCACCCCGCACTGTTTTATTGAAATTGAAATTTTAATATTAATATCAATGTGAACGGTGCTCTTCATCAGAATCATTTGTAATTATGTTTATGTTTGCATATTACGCTTATAAAATAAACATAACAATTATGTTTGCACTCCCCACCAATACACAAAGCTGGCAACCTCCTAGACCTGGTCATCCTGAGGAATTGCTCCTCCTCCGATCCCACTGTGACCCCTCTGCACCAGTCTGACCACCACTTCATTTCCTTCTCCCTCCCTCTTGCTCCCCTCCCTCCCTCCCCTCCATCCACTCCTACTGTCATGGTTCGCCGTAACCTCCGCTCCCTCTCTCCCTCCTCTCTCGCTTCTAGTGTCACTGCTTCACTCCCCCCTCTTGAATCCTTCTCCAACCTTCTCACTGACTCTGCATCCTCCGCTCTGTCTTCCTCGCTCTCCTCAGCACTTGACTCTCTCTGTTCTCTAGTCTCCAGGCCGGCACGCTCGTCCCCTCCCAGTCCGTGGATGACTGACCCCCTCCAAACCAACTGGGCCAGCCTACGTGCAGCGGAGAGGAAGTGGAGGAAATCCATGGCTCAATCTGACCTGTCTGCCTACCGGTCTCTGCTAGCTGCATTTTATACTGCTGTAACCTCTGCTAAAATGAATTATTATCAAACAAAAATGTATAAATCTGCCTCTAACCCTCATCAACTGTTCTCCATTTTCTCTTCTCTCCTCAGCACTCCTCCACCCCCACCTCAGTCCTCCCTCGCTGCAGATGACTTCGCAGTTTTCTTCGATGAGAAGATTGCAGACATCCGCAGCTCCTTCACGTCCACCGCCACCCTTCCCCACTCCCCCCTCTCTGTTCCCTCCCCTTGTTTCTCCACTTTCTCTCCCCTCACTGACTCTGATGTTTCCCAGCTCCTACTCTCCCACCACCCTACCACCTGTGCACTTGACCCTATCCCTTCCTCTCTCCTCTAGCCTATCACACCTGACATCCTCCCGTTTGTCACCTCCCTTGTGAACTCCTCCTTGTCTTCTGGATGTTTCCCCTCTTCCTTCAAGCTGGCCCACATCACCCCACTGCTGAAAAAGCCCACTCTGGATCCCTCCGTCATCCAGAACTACCGTCCTGTTTCCCTTCTCCCTTTTTTATCCAAAACAATTGAACGAGCTGCTTCTAACCAACTCTCCTCTTTTCTCTTGCTGAACAACCTCCTAGGCCCCCACCAGTCCGGCTTCAGACCTGGCCACTCGACAGAGACCGCACTCCTCTCGGTCAGTGAGTCGCTTCATGCCACACAAGCAGCCTCCCATTCGTCTGTCCTGATCCTCCTAGACCTTTCTGCTGCCTTCGACACAGTCGACCACCCCATCCTCCTGTCCTCCCTGGCAGCTATGGGGATCTGTGGCACAGCACTAGACTGGATCGAGTCCTACCTCTCCGGTCGCTCCTTCCAAGTCGCCTGGGCTGGTGCAGTATCGGTACCTCGTCCCCTTGCCACAGGAGTTCCCCAGGGCTCAGTCCTTGGTCCCCTCCTATTCTCCCTGTACACCCAATCTCTTGGTCCTGTAATCTCTGCCCATGGTTTGTCTTATCATTGTTATGCCGATGACACCCAACTCTTTCTCTCCTTCCCCCGCTCTGACACACAGGTCTCCGCTCGCGTCTCTGCTTGCCTGAGGGACATCCAGAGCTGGATGGATAACCACCATCTTAAGCTGAACCCAGGTAAGACAGAGATGATCTTCATCCCTGCTCCACCCTCTAACCTCCTTGACCTTTCTATCTCCCTAGGGGACACCGTGGTGTCATCATCACCCACTGCAAAAAACCTCGGAGTGGTGATGGACAACAGACTGTCCCTCTCATCAGACCCTACACACTAGCCAGACCTCTCTGTTCTGCCACCTCTGGACGCTTGGAACCTCCACCTCTTCGTGTCTGTACTTTCCGTTCATATCTGCTGTCTGTCCTGGCTCCTCGCTGGTGGAATGACCTTCCCGTGGCGGTCAGAACAGCAGAGAATCTGACTACCTTCAAGCACAGACTAAAGACTCATCTCTTCAGGCTGCACCTCTCCCCACCCCTCCCTAGCCTCTAGTGTAGCTCAATGTACCTAGTTAGGCTAATGCGATCATGTTAGTTTTTATTTGGCAGGATTGTTTTTGTCTGATTCTGATTAGGCAAATGGATTTCAGTGCTAGTTTGTACTTGGCAGGATTGTTTGTTTGCTGGACAGGTTACCCTATAAGGTTGGATTCCTGATCTATGTGGTCACTTCTGGCACTACGATCTTTACTTCACTCTAGTGTGTTTTTTCTGCACCTCTGCACCTTGAACTGATGCACTTGTTGTACGTCGCTCTGGATAAGATCGTCTGCTAAATGCTTGTAATGTAATGTAATATAATGTTTACAAAAATGATTCCAGGTATTATTCATTCTGGCATGAATGTAGTAATGAAGTCAAACTTTGCATTTGTAAGCATTTCTGAATACACATGCTCTTGCATGCTCTTGCATGCATGCGTACAAATAATCTCATGTATGAATTTAGCAGAGACATTTCTTCATTCACAGATGTGAAAATAACAGTCATTTTTTCTTTAAAAAAAAAAAATCTATTTCAGTATCTCTGTGTCTAGCCAAATTATCTTTGTCTTAATGAGATATTGCAAATAGAAATATGCTTCAGCTCCATGAGCGTGGCTGAACTGAAACATCTGTGACTGCATTGGCATTGTGAACTGAAGCTACACCTGTTATCTGCTAGTTATCTGCTAATGCACAAACTGTCGTGCACGTTTGAGGCTTAGCCTATTTCAGTACATGCACAGTATAAACAGTCTGTAAAAGCAGCAGAGGTTAATATAAAAGTGACTGTAAAAGGTGTGACAGGCATCAGGCACAGGTAAACACTCATACATTCAGGAGCCCTATACAAAATCCATTACCTAAACCAGATTATTTAATTCAGTTTAGTAAAAGATCTTCCAAGAAATTGACCTGAAATGTACATACAGGACTCATTTATTTTAGTAACTTCCCCATCTACAGGTCGATTGAATGTATTGCATCCACCCATCACCCCCTAGGGAAATTTTACTGCCACAAACAGCATGCTTTACCATTGCCATACGTAGCTCAGTCATGTTTATGTTTCATGCATCAGATTTTTGACATGTAGCCGAAACATCAACAAAACGCTGCTGTAGCTTAGCCTATAACCCGCTTATTAACATAAAGATTGCACACACTGTACTTTCACAGAAGATGAAAGGAGTGGACAGGCGTAGTTTTCGTATCTTTGTGTATGGCAGCAGTGCAGTATGGTGGTTTGGGGGTCCAGAGTGTGGCTCTGGGAGCTCTGAGGTTGCAGTTTCCATCCCCACCTGGAGCACTGGCCTGGGGCGCCAAAGCGGGTACTGTGAGGTGCCCCTGCTAGGCTCTTTTGTGCAGAGCGGGCGCGGCTATGGGTGAAGATGCCTAATTTCAGACGAGAGCCACCCTGACCACAGACAGTTAATGCGCTGCTCACTTCCTGCAGCCTGTTCTATTCTTTATTTTATTTCACACCTCAGTTCAGTGTCCGGTGGTGCAGAGCTGTTTCTGTGGTTAATGTGCATGTGACCTTTTAGAACTTTGGTTTTGCTTTGCCTGTTATACGGTCCTTCATGCACATAATTAGTTGCATTTCAATGCTGATATTTCATAAAGATGACTTTTACTACATACGACCTATTGTATAGTATTATTATAGTATCTTTCAAAGAGATGAACTTGATCCCCACATGTGAACTAAATGGAATGCAGGCAAAACATGATGGCCATATGAAGAAAATAATGATAATATTTTTCAGAACAGAGGTTTGAGGTTCACGGTGCTTTACAATGCTCAAATAATCCATAATACATTGATACACATAATAAGACAATGTATGTAAAGAAAACAAATTAAAATATGCATTCTTTCAAATATCTAAAACCAGACAGAAACTTAAATTTGGGCTCAATACAACAAGGCAATGTAAAATTAAGTACTAAAACTCTGTTTTAGAAAAATCTAGGACCTTTAAAAGTGACTTGAGTTTGCAGATCATAATCTGCACAGACTATAATTAAATATGAGCCTGTAATATCTTCAGACAGGCGTCAGGAGGACTATGTAAAGGAGACACACACAAACACACACACACACACACACACATACTTTCAAGTATAAAATTTAGTTTCACAAAATTTAAATGATGGCAAAATCTATAATTATCCTCAGGAATAGAGCACACCAGTAAATGCAGTTCATTTAGAATTCTGCCCATGTCACGAAGCCAAAGAAATCTACTAATCTCTGTTGCAGAGCTGAGCATAAACAGGAACTTAAGATCAATCATTTGTTCTACATTTCACAGCAGATGTGTGGTAAAAACGAACGTAAAAAATATTCTGCTCAGCCTAGAATCTCTAAACCAAATTCAAATTCAAAAGAACTTTATCTGTTAGGAACATAATTTGTGTAAAAGTGTCAGTGCATGCTCAGCACATAACCGGACAAACGACAAACACAGATTAGACAACATACAAGTGTAGCTTAAAACAGTTTAAGATGTCCGCCAGTAAGGCATCTAAACAACTTATATGATCTTGTATGGAAGATTTAGATTCCCATTTCGTGTAACATTTGTCTTTAATTTTTATCCTTCCCAGTCTAATGAGTTAAACAGGTTACATCAAATCATAGTAATTCTAAATAGATTTTAGCTTCTGATAGATATTGTAACCTCTATAAACTGGCATTAATAAGCAAAACTGAAGTAACTAAATTGTTTACCTGAGGCAGAGAGAAGGGCTTACAAAAATACTGTTGAGGTTGCTTTGGGCATGACTGCATCGGCCTGAACATACATATAAAAAAAAAACTTATATCATTGCCTTTTGTTTTTTAAGCCATAACCAAAATTCCACAAAATGAATCACTGATATTCAGCGTTTAACAGAAAACATGGAAAGTAATAAAAGAAAGAGTTACTTTCAGTATGCAATTATAAATATATATATATATATATATATATATATATATATATATACACATATACATATATATATTCTTTTTTTTTTTTTTTTTACATAATTTTAATTTTAAGAAAGCTAATTTACTGTTTTAACAAATGCTGTGCTTGTTTTCCCCGCTGGTCACATAGCCACCTTTCAGCAGTGAGAGAGACTGATCTCCATTAGGATCACTAGATTAGCACAGAATAAAGCACTCGCTGTAATCCGTAGATCAGAGAACAACAACACTGTACTTATATTTCTCCACTGTTTAAAAAAATGCAATAACTTTAAGCGTGCAAAAATCAAATATGTCTTCTCTCAACTTCTATCAAGGCACTCAATTGTATCATATACATTATTTTACAACTCGATGAAACAACGTGCTAACAGCCATTAAGAATAAAACAGGGCTACATCGCGCACTTGGTGGAGGAGGTGTGATCTTAACGGTTTTCAAAGTGTCTGAAACAGCCCTGCTGACAGATTCATATTTCTGAACATGGCAGACTGACTGTGATGAATGCAAAGCTAATAATTGTTTCTGTTTGTAAATATTATTACATTTTACTTTAACCAGGAGAGAGTTGTTGAGATTCAAAATCTCTTTTTCCAGAGTATCCTGGTCAAGACAGGTAGCAGCTCATGCAGCTTAATATGGTTGCAGAATGACAATATAAAATCAAATTATAGACAACAAAGATTATTTTACAAGAATGTAACTTCACTGTGTAATTTGACATATTGGTACACAATAATGAATATAAAAACATTAAAGAGCTACATTACATTACATTACATTACAGGCATTTGGCAGACGCTCTTATCCAGAGCGACATACAACAAAGTGTATAACCATAACCAGGAACAAGTATGACGAAAACCCTAGAGAAAAGTACCGGTCCAAGTACAGGGAACAACCGCATAGTTCAACTTGGACCCTGTGATACATGAGCATCACAGCTGTGTAAAATATGTTAACAGTAGTTTAAAAGCCAGAAAAAAGAGGGAACCATGTTCCAATGCGAATGACAATATTTTGCTGCTGCAGCCTAGCCTATAACCCCCAGATCAACATAAAGATTTCACTTACTTTCGCAGAAGATGTAAGGAGCACACAGGTGTAGTTAACTTTGTGAAAGTGTCACAGCTCTGGGGCCCCAAATCGGGTACTGTGAGGTGCCCCTGCTTGGCTCTTTTGTGCAGAGGTGTAGAGGGTGTGGCTGTGGGTGAAGATGCCTAATTTCAGACGAGAGCCACCCTGACCACAGACAGTTAATGCGCTGCTCACTTCCTGCAGCCTGTTCTATTCTTTATTTTATTTCACACCTCAGTTCAGTTCTGGTGCTGCAGCGCTGTTTCTGTGGTTGATGTTCATGTGACCTTTTAGAACTTTGGTTTGGCTTTGCCTGTTATACGGTCCTTCACGCACATTATTAGTTGCATTTCAATGCTTATATTTCATAAAGATGATTTTTACTACATACAGCCGATTGGATTATTGTATCTTTCACATTTCACAGAGATGAAATAGATGCCCACACGTGATTAAAATGGAATTTATTTGAATATTATTTTATTTATTTATTTTATAATATTATTATTATTATTTTGTTTTTGGAGGGGGGGGGGGGGGGGGGCGTGGCAGGCAAAACATGATGGCCATATAAAGAAAATAATGATAATCTTCAAAATATCAATATTAAAACAGAGGTTCAAGGTTCACAGTGCTTTACAATGCTCAAATAAATCATAATATATTAATACACATGATAAAACAATGCATGCAAATAAAACAAATAAAAAGATGCATTATTTCAAATAGCTAAACAGACAGAAAATACAAATGGGGTCAATACAACAAGGCGATGTAAAATGTCAAACTAAAACACTGTTTTAAAGTATTTTGGACCTTGCCTTTAAAAGTGACTTCGGAGAATATAATCTACATTAATCTGCATTATAATCTTCCCATTCAATGTGAGATAGTACATGTGCATGTACATGAGTTATGAGCGTGTGTGTAACAGGGTTATATAAACGTGTAACGGTGTCACAGGAGCATGTATGCAGCAGGGTTACATGAACATGCATGTTGCAGCAGGGTTACATGAACATGCATGTTGCAGCAGGGTTACATGAACATGCATGTTGCAGCAGGGTTACAGTACTTTGGGAAAAATCCTCCACCAACAGCTCTTTATAAGATGGAGATTCTAGCAGAAACAGACAGCAGTTCTGTAAAGTTAAAGACAAAAAGAGACTCTTTCACCCTGATCACCATCATTTCTCATTCTCTGCAGATTCTCTCCTCTGTGTGTTTTAATCCCACACTGAGGCCTCGTCAGCTCTCTGACGCACAGAGTTTGTGTCGCTGGCTGCGTTTGTCACTCTCTGAAGGCTCTGCTCTGCGGTGAGACACAGGAAGAGACTCAGTTACACATAAGTGCACCTCCAGTTGCACTTTTAAAATGAACCTGTGGCCACACAGTCCCTTGCATTCCCTATCCACTCTGTTGTCCCAGAGAACGGATTCCTCTGTTGACTTAGTGGATTATATATCACAGAATCACTTGAAGATTTTACATTACAGAAGTATATTTTTCACATTTCAAAAAATCATACTAAATAATTTCCACAGATACATGTTCAACATATTGAGAGTTAAGTGGGGAATATTCCTCAATAGGTTAAACCAATAAAAATAAGGAGGAAGACTGAAAATGACTGCATCACACAGTGATGAACTGGATGAACTGTAACTTGCCTGTTGTGTATCTGTGCTTTGTGTCTTCTGCTCAGCACAGACCTGCTGACTTTGTAGTTTCATAAAAATACAGCCTGTACACAGAACTGTCCTTTGCTTTTCTGAACGGCTGGTACGGTTATAATGGTGAGAATATCCAGGTGGGAATTTGTTACTTACAGTACGAGAGCGTCTGCTCCCCCCTCTCTCTCTGTTGGTGCTCTTCTTCCTGCTGAAAAGGGGGGGGGCGGGGGGGGGGGGGGGGGGGGGGGTGAGTAACAGACCTTCAGGAGCTGTGGATCAGCCATCCCAGATGACATTCTGTCATAACATTCCCACCTGCTCCTCGGAATTCAACAGCAAATTAGTAAAAATCCTGCATATCTCTGTGATATCTAATGGTGAATTTCTATAATCATGTCTTCTCAGTGATGATTGATACCCAGATGCTTTTGCATTGCAACCATTTACCTTGTGCACACCATGACAGTAAAGAGTGCAAAGGCCACTGTGATTCCAACAACCCTCCATACAAGCGCTGTTTTATCTTCTGCTGTAAATAAACAGACATAGCATTT
Source organism: Anguilla anguilla (assembly GCF_013347855.1). Classification (NCBI taxonomy): domain Eukaryota; kingdom Metazoa; phylum Chordata; class Actinopteri; order Anguilliformes; family Anguillidae; genus Anguilla; species Anguilla anguilla. The sequence continues at coordinate 83,061,045 of NC_049201.1, read as the reverse complement.
CAATTAACATTTATATAGCAGAGGTTTATATAATCCAGAGTCGTGTAAAATAAGTGCATGCATAAATGTAGGAAGGTCAATGCAACACTCAGAAAATCAACTCAATCTCCATTAAAATAAGTTATGTGAGTAGACCAGCAAAAAAACAAACAGATATGAGCGTGCATTCCATAATTCCCCAAAATATATAAACTATCTTCAAAATTGTGTTGATGTAGGTGGTATAAATCAAAAAGGAGCAAATAACCTGGATTACATATGAAATACAAATATGCAGATACACATGTCAACTTCAAACAAGTGTGCACAGAGTCATTGAGATGTCTTCCCATTGGGAAGGGATGAACAAGTAGTCAGAGACCTCTGACAAATGTTTGAATGTGTCCCTTTGGTTCGTCCATTTTAGTGGGATCTTAAATTTTAACAGTATGCTTAACTGTTCCATATATTGGAACTGAGTTCACTTGGCCTGAAAATGAAAAGAGCCTTTTACTGGTTGGGGGGTGGGGTGGGGGGGGGGGGGGGGGGGGTGGGGGGGGGGGGGGGTTCAGGCAGGTGACTATTGCCTTCCCTGGACTGGGCACCAACCAAAACTGACCTTCATCCCTATTCATAGAGTATCTCAGAGTAAGAGAGCTGATCTCAGATCATGTTTCCTCTCTTGATATCCAAGCTTTATCCATAATTGCCTTAAGGCAAAACTAATTATAGATCAGACCTATTCTCTGAGACGGTTTATGAACCATAGAGTTGTGCTTGGAGGTTCTGGGCAAGTGAGTCATGCTTTCTAATCTGGATGATGGCTCCTGTGGTCCAGGCCATACAGTGTAGTGAGTGATACTATGACTCAGATACTATGACTCCAGGGGTAAGAATGTAAAGCCCTGCCATGTGTTTCTTCTGCCCATGAACTCATCCAGCTGATTTCACTAATTAGTTCTTCCTCCTGGCTGAATAATTGTGCTGATGAGCAAATCCTGGTGATTGGAACAAAATATCTGGGGACAACTTTTACTTTCTCAATACTCTGACTACCACAATAAGATTAAATATGCAAGCGATCAATAACGGATCCTAAAACACGAACAATCACCCTGGTTCAAAACAATGACATATTTCTCCTCATCACATGTCACTCACTGTGTCTATTGATTGACATACCAGCAGAGGTCTGATCTCCATGTGTGTTCAGTGCCACGCAGTAGTACTGTCCAAAGCTCCAGGATGTAAAGTTGGAAAAGCTCACAATCCGTTCTGATCCCGTCTGCAAGACTGCAGGTACAGGAAATAAAACATATTTTCTAAATGTTTATTTTATCTCCATGTGCAATACATTTATATATCTTTAAATAAATTAACTAGATCATTTTCCTTCTCACCCCTCATCATTTTATCTGTTAACATGCTAGTATCATACATGCATAGTTTATGGGAATGGCAATTTATTTTTAATAAATATTTTAATAAAATTAATCTCTCCCTAATTTCTTATGATATGTATGACAATTTTCCACCTGCGTGTGTGTAAAGAAGACTGCAGTAAAGGTAGTGATGCTATTGCAGTGCACCTGCCTGTGAGCCTGTACCTATGGTCCAAACTGACTCTCAGTCACAGTCAAAGACTCAGACCTGTCACTGCAGTGCCCAGACTGTGCTGAAGGTGAGCACTGTAACCAATCGAGCCACTTTGGAGCCCGTTGTGAGATGTTATTTACTGCATGTCATCGTCTACGGTTCCATTATGACCATTTCCCACAATGCCCTGTGGCTTTAAAGACCTTCCAAAAGAAGGCTACACTAGGGGACTTGCTACCCGGGCACTACATAGACAGATAAATTCATGCATTCATATACCGTATGTGACTCTGCATAGAAAGTGTGTGCTAGAAGCACAACGTTAACATTAGTACACATTGCATATTTGCTATAACGTGTACATATGGCAGGCACGCTGTCCGCGAATCAGCCAATGGCATTCCAGCCTTTCAAGTGACAGTGTCGAGAAACTAATAACTTACAAGACGACTGCTTGACAAAATTGTGAGATCAATTTACTCAGAACTGGAAAATAAATTCTGGCCGTACCTTGTATTAGGACCAGTAGAGCAGAAGCACTCTGATCTCCAAGTCTGTTCTGTGCCTCACAGTAGTACTGTCCTCTGTTCCAGGATCTAAAGTTAGAAAAGATCAAACTCTGTCCAGATCCTGCCTGCCAGACTCCAGTTTCATTCTGCTTAACCCAGGTGTATCTCTGCACTGGTGGGTTGGCATCACTGCTGCAGGTCAGAGTCACTGAACTGCCCTCCACTATTTCACCAGAGGGGCTCACTGATACTAAGGTGTTCTTGGGAGCATCTGAAATCAATAGAGAAATGTGTTCAATTCCATTTAATTTCTCAATCACTGTGATTTGTCTCAAATGGATTGAGAACCATTTATTGCAAAGGAAAGTTTATAATGCAGCTGAAATATCACACTGCAAATTTCTTTCTTTGTTTGGAAATGAATGGAATATACTGCATTGTTTTATGGGGGTTGGTAAATGGCCTTGAGACACAGGTTAGAAAAGCTTTCAATAATGACAGCAGTATCTAGATTAAAAAAAACAATTATTTAGCATTATTTAGAAAGGTTAAAAACAGAAAAAGAAACACACAATAATGTTTGCTTGGTTTATTAAGAGTAACGATTACTTTGTATAAAACATCTACAGTACATATGGTATGTTTGTTTGCCCTGTGCAAAACTCGAATGACTACTCGTTTAACTTATGACATGTCCGTATCATCTGGCTTACTCATCATGTTAAATTAATTATATCTTTATTAGATTATCCCTCCACTGGCCAGTGTGACTGCTTTACTCAGTGTCTTACTGCTGTGAAGTTACCCAAAGACACTCAGGAGATCCTGACTCTGTTCTCTAAGTTTGAAGCTGAGATGCACTGATATACTCACACTGTACATCAAGACGTTTAGGAGGAGATCTGTTTGTCCCAATCCAATTCCCTGCCTGACAGGTGTATTCTCCTGCATCCAGCAGTGTGAAGGTGTTAATGGTGTAACTCTGTTTTGATCCTCTCCATTGGAATGTTGATCCAGTCCTCCTATACCAGATGTAATTCTGCACTGGTGGGTTGGCATCACTGCTGCAGGTCAGAGTCACTGAACTGCCCTCCACTATTTCACCAGAGGGGCTCACTGATACTGAGATGTTTTTGGGGGAATCTGAAAAAGAAAATAACAGGTCCTGCAGTTTTATATAGATCTCACACTGAGGTGATCTTGGGAGCATCTAAAATCATTTGAAAAATGTGTTAAATTCCATGATTTCTCACTCACTGTGTTGCATCTCAAAGCATTAGCAGAGACTACACGTTTTACCTAAGACATGTCAGTATGATCAGACTTATCACTGTATGATAATGTAATTATCTCTGATTTCTCCTCCACTGGCCAGTGTGACTGCTTTACTCAGTGTCTTACTGCTGTGAAGTTACCCAAAGACACTCAGGAGATACTGACTCTCTGCTCTGTGTGTATGAAGCTGAGATGCACTGATATACTCACACTGCACATCAAGACGTTTAGGAGGAGATCTTTTCGTCCCAATTGCATTCTCTGCCTCACAGTAGTATTCTCCAGCATCCCAGGAGTTGACTTTATTTATGGTGTAACTCCGTTCTGATCCTCTCCACAAGAATGTGGATCCACCCTTCCTATACCAGGTGTATTTTTGCACTGGTGGGTTGGCATCGCTGCTGCAGGTCAGAGTCACTGAACTGCCCTCCACTATTTCACCAGTGGGGCTCACTGATACTGACACGATCTTTGGAGAATCTGAAAGAGAAAATAGCAGGTCCTGCAGTTTTAAACAAAAGTCACACTGAGGTATTCTTGGGAGCATCTAAAATCATTAGAAAAATGAGATAAATTCCATATAATTTCTTACTCACTGTGTTGCGTCTCAAAACACTAGCAGAGACATTTATTTCAAAGTAATGTTTATAACGGAGCTGAAATCTCACAATGTGATGTGAAGGGGTGGTGTGGTTAGGGCGCCATCTGCAGGCGGAGTGGGAGCAGTATAGCTGGCTAACAACCACGCCTGTTTGCAATTACAATTGATTGGTAATAGTTTATATGCTCTGCCTGCAGTGAGACCGGGGTGCTGGAATGAGAGACGCACGCAGGAGCGGCATGCCATCTAATCCCCGTCCTTATCGTCTGTTTTTTGTTTTGTGTTTGTTTTCGTGTTTTTGGTATCGAGCGCACAATAAAGCCTTGGTGCCTCTAACAACGACGGATTGTGTGGTTTGTGGGGAAGAGGACTGCAGAACCTGTTACAGTAAATATCCCAGTACATCATGCTTTGTTACAAAATGAACTGGATATACTGTAGCTTTTTATGGTAGTTGGAAAATGACATAGCAGAATCAAGTTTTCAAAAGTGACAGAAGTATTTAGATATGTCTTTTTAGCATCTTCATTAATAATAGTAACTTCATTTTTTAAAGTTGATCAGCTGCATGTGGTACCTTTTTTGCCCTTTGCAAACTCAAAATCACTACACGATTTACCTAAGACATGTCAGTATGATCAGACTTATCACTGTATGATAATGTAATTATATCTGATTTCTCCTCCACTGGCCAATGTGACTGCTTTACTCAGTGTCTTACTGCTGTGAAGTTACCCAAAGACACTCAGGAGATACTGACTCTCTGCTCTGTGTGTATGAAGCTGAGATGCACTGATATACTCACACTGCACATCAAGACGTTTAGGAGGAGATCTTTTCGTCCCAATTGCATTCTCTGCCTCACAGTAGTATTCTCCAGCATCCCAGGAGTTGACTTTATTTATGGTGTAACTCCGTTCTGATCCTCTCCACAAGAATGTGGATCCACCCTTCCTATACCAGGTGTATTTTTGCACTGGTGGGTTGGCATCGCTGCTGCAGGTCAGAGTCACTGAACTGCCCTCCACTATTTCACCAGTGGGGCTCACTGATACTGACACGATCTTTGGAGAATCTGAAAGAGAAAATAGCAGGTCCTGCAGTTTTAAACAAAAGTCACACTGAGGTATTCTTGGGAGCATCTAAAATCATTAGAAAAATGAGATAAATTCCATATAATTTCTTACTCACTGTGTTGCGTCTCAAAACACTAGCAGAGACATTTATTTCAAAGTAATGTTTATAACGGAGCTGAAATCTCACAATGTGATGTGAATGGGTGGTGTGGTTAGGGCGCCATCTGCAGGCGGAGTGGGAGCAGTATAGCTGGCTAACAACCACGCCTGTTTGCAATTACAATTGATTGGTAATAGTTTATATGCTCTGCCTGCAGTGAGACCGGGGTGCTGGAATGAGAGACGCACGCAGGAGCGGCATGCCATCTAATCCCCGTCCTTATCGTCTGTGTTTTGTTTTGTGTTTGTTTTCGTGTTTTTGGTATCGAGCGCACAATAAAGCCTTGGTGCCTCTAACAACGACGGATTGTGTGGTTTGTGGGGATAAGGACTGCAGAACCTGGTACAGTAAATATCCCAGTACATCATGCTTTGTTACAAAATGAACTGGATATACTGTAGCTTTTTATGGTAGTTGGAAAATGACATAGCAGAATCAAGTTTTCAAAAGTGACAGAAGTATTTAGATATGTCTTTTTAGCATCTTCATTAATAATAGTAACTTCATTTTTTAAAGTTGATCAGCTGCATGTGGTACCTTTTTTGCCCTTTGCAAACTCAAAATCACTACACGATTTACCTAAGACATGTCAGTATGATCAGACTCATCACTGTATGATAATGTAATTATATCTGATTTCTCCTCCACTGGCCAGTGTGACTGCTTTACTCAGTGTCTTACTGCTGTGAAGTTGCCAAAAAGTCACTCAGGAGATACTGACTCACTGCTCTGTGTGTCTGAAGCTGAGATAAACTGATATACTCACACTGCACATCAAGACGTTTAGGAGGAGATCTTTTCGTCCCAATTGCATTCCCTGCCTCACAGTAGTATTCTCCTGCATCCTGCAGTGTGATGCTTTTAATGGTGTAACTGGATCCTCTCCATGAGGACACAGCTCTATTATTCTTATACCAGGTGTAGTTCTGCACTGGTGGGTTGGCATCGCTGCTGCTGCAGGTCAGAGTCACTGAATAGCCCTCCACTATTTCACCAGAGGGGCTCACTGATACTGAGACGATCTTCGGAGGATCTGAAAGAGAAAATAACAGGTCCTGCAGTTTTAAATAAAAGTCACACAGGTGTTCTTGGGAGCATCTAAAATCATTCGAAAAATGTGTTAAATTCCATTTCTCACTCACGGTGATGCATCTCAAAGCACTAGCAGATACATTTATTTCAAAGGGAATTTCACAATTGAGCTGAAATCTCACAATGTGTATATCCCAGTGTGTCGTGCTTTGTTTTAAAATGAACTGGCTATACTGTAGCTTTTTAAAGGGTAGTTGGCAAATGATACAGGACAGACAAGGTTTCAAAAGTGACAGCAGCATTCAGATATAATCATTTTTAGCATGTTCACTAATAATGATAACTTAATTTTGTTAAAGTTCAACTGCTACATGTGATACTTTTTTCCCTGTGCAAATTCAAAATGACAACATGCTTTACTTAAGACATTTCAGTGTGATCAGGCTCATCATTCTTCTCCACTGGCCAGTGTGACTACTTTACTCAGTGTCTTATTACAGTGAAGTTGCACAAAGACACTCAGGAGATACTGACTCTCTGCTCTGTGTGTCTGAAGCTGAGATGCACTGATATACTCACACTGCACATCAAGACGTTTAGGAGGAGATCTGTTTGTCCCAATCCCATTCCCTGCCGCACAGTAGTATTCTCCTGCATCCTGCAGTGTGATGTTTTTAATGATGTAACTGGATCCTCTCCATGAGGACACAGCTCTATTATTCTTATACCAGGTGTATCTCTGCACTGGTGGGTTGGCATCGCTGCTGCAGGTCAGAGTCACTGAATAGCCCTCCACTATTTCACCATAGGGGCTCACTGATACTGAGACGCTCTTCGGAGGATCTGAAAGAGAAAATAACAGGTCTTGCAGATTTAAATAAAAGTCACACTGAGGTATTCTTGGGAACATCTAAAATCATTAGAAAAATGAGATAAATTCCATGATTTTTCACTCACTGTGTTGCATCTCAAAACACTAGCAGAGACATTTATTTCAAAGTAATGTTTATAATGGAGCTGAAATCTCACAATGTGATGTGGAGGGGTGGTGTGGATAGGGTGCCATCTACAGGCGGAGTGGGTGCAGTATAGCTGGCTAATAACCACGCCTGTTTGCAGTTACAATTGATTGGTAATTGTTTATATGCTCTGCCTGCAGTGAGACCGGGGTGCTGGAATGAGAGATGCACGCCGGAGCGGCATGCCATCTAATCCTCGTCCTTATCGTGTTTGTTTTGTTTTGGTTTTTTCCCGTGTTATTGGTATCGAGCGCACAATAAAGCCTTGGTGCCTCCAACAACGACGGATTGTGTGGTTTGTGGGGAAAAGGACTGCAGAACCTGTTACAATAAATATCCCTGTATGTCATGCTTTGTTAAAAAATCACCTGGAAATACTGTAGCTTTTTATGCTGTGAAGTTACCCAAAGACAGTCAGGAGATACTGACTCTCTGCTCTGTGTGTCTGAAGCTGAGATGCACTGATATACTCACACTTCACATCAAGACGTTTAGGAGGAGATTCTTTTATCCCAATCTTATTCTGTGCCTTACAGTAGTATTCTCCAGCATCCCCAGATTTGATTTCATTAATGGTGTAACTCTGTTCTGATCCTCTCCATTGGGATACAGCTCTATTCTTCTTATACCAGGTGTAGTTCTGCACTGGTGGGTTGGCATCACTGCTCCTGCAGGTCAGAGTCACTGAACTGCCCTCCACTATTTCACCAGAGGGGCTCACTGATACTGAAGTGTTTTTGGGTGGATCTGAAAGAGAAAATAACAGGTATTGCAGTTTTATATCGATGCCACACTTACTCAGCTCAGTTATAGGAAACCCACAGTCGGTTCACAACCTCAGTTCTTCCAGCATTTCAGGCTTAACGCACAGAAATGAAGAGCCACTAATATGGCACTTCACTAGTTGTACATATGCAATATTTAGATTACAAACATACAGTACATACTATACATGGACTACACTACTATGTTACTGTATCATATATACATATGTACAAAACACATCACAATGTTTTACATCATATGTTTTAATGATATCACCCAGCAGTACATCAAACTGTATGTTCATCTCCTTTATAGCTTAACAAACATGTTGCAACGTTCAGAAATATATGCATAGGCTATTTTCACTGAAGTTGCTGCCCATCCAAGCCATCCTAAATGACAGTACAGAATTACTCACACAGCACTTTGAGATTTATATGAAGAGATCTGTTTCTCCCAATCACATTCTCTGCCTCACAATAGAATTCTCCTGCATCCCCGGATTTGATGATATTAATGGTATAACTCCTTTTTGATGCTCTCCATGAGGATACAGCTCTATTATTCTTATACCAGGTGTATCTCTGCACTGGTGGGTTGGCATCACTGCTGCAGGTCAGAGTCACTGAACTGCCCTCCACTATTTCACCAGAGGGGCTCACTGATACTGAGGTGTTTTTGGGTGAATCTGAAAGAGAAAATAACAAGTCCTGCAGTTTTATATAGATCTCACACTGTGGTGTTCTTGGGAGCATCTAAAATCATTTGAAAAATGTGTTAAATTCCATAATAACTCACCCACTGTATTGCATCTCAAAGCACTAGCAGAGACATTTATTTCAGAGGGAAGTTCACAATTGAGCTGAAATCTCACAATGTGATGTGGAGGGATGGTGTGGTTAGGGCACCATCTGCAGGCAGAGTGGGAGCAGTATAGCTGGCCTACAACCACGCCTGTTTGCAGTTACAATTGATTGCTAATTGTGTATATGTTCTGCCTGCAGTGAGACCGGGGTGCTGGAATGAGAGATGCACGTGGGAGCGGCATGCCATCTAATCCCCGTCCTTATCGTGTGTGTTTTGTTTTGGTTTTTTTCCCATGTTATTGGTATCGAGCGCACAATAAAGCCTTGGTGCCTCTAACAACGACGGATTGTGTGGTTTGTGAGGAAAAGGACTGCAGAACCTGTTACAATAAATATCCCTGTATGTCATGCTTTGTTAAAAAATCACCTGGAAATACTGTAGCTTTGTATGCTGTGAAGTTACCCAAAGACAGTCAGGAGATACAGACTCTCTGCTCTGTGTGTCTGAAGCTGAGATGCACTGATATACTCACACTGCACACCAATCCCATTCTCTGCCTCACAGTAGTATTCTCCTGCACATACACACACACGCACACACAAACACATACGCACACACACACATGTATACATACACCCACACACATCCACACACATACACACACGCACACATGTATGCATACACACACACAAATGCGCACACATACGCAAATACACGCATACACACACACACACACACACACACACAAACACACTGCTCAGAAATGTTTCAAAACACAGATGTGTTGACAATATGACAAATAAGGGATTCAATTAACAAAACTTTAACACAACTGCACCTAACAACTCCAAAACTATAAAACATTAATAATTGTACTTGTACTCCAATACTAACTGATGTCAGTAGATGGCAGTAGCCGCCGATCAATGTGAGATTTGCAGGTACAGGAAGTCTTGCTTAGTAGCTAGCTTTGCTAGAATGTGGTAGCGAACCAAGTAAGTTAAGAGCAATTGTCTGCATATACCTTCGGCCCAAAACTATTATGTTTTGCTTACAGTGAAAACAAACTGCTTTCATTAAAACGTGGCACCGGAATACTTGTGTCGTCATTCTTAGAATGCAACATGCACAATCAACAGCTCCGATCATTTAGTACAGCCACAGATATTTATATCATGCCTCTGTCTCAGTTTCAATGCTGAGTGTGAAGAGGAACTTCATTTTATAAGTTCTATCTTTTTCCCCTCTCTTTTCAGATGAGCGATTTTGCACTGCTCTAAATTAATGTACAGTAGAACATTATTTTATATAAATTATATACATTCCTTAAAGCAATTTAAATGTATTTACTTTGGCTTCTGATTGAGATAATGAAGAGAAACTAATAAATATGAACACATGCTGATAAATACTTTATATGTAGACTGAAATATCAGAACTACATTTGGAAAAAAAAAAAAAAAAACAATTTACCTGACACGGAGAGGACGATTACCAACAAGGTATTGAAGAGCATGGCTGCATCAGATTGAAAATATTTATCCAAATACACATATACAGGTCTTGATTATTATTTACACTGTGAAAATGAACAGCACAAACAAAGACTGTCAGAGTATTCTATTAATTTGCAGAAATAGCAGAATAACAATTACTACACAAGCACACACAGTGAGTTAATGTGCTGCTAATGCCTAAAAATGCTTTGGGTTTTATGAAGATCTCACAAAGATCCCAGAAAGCAGAGACTCAAACAGCCTTTTACTCGATGAATGATATTTGTATCGAAGGGGCTGCAATCATTTATAGTCCGAAAATGCATTTTATTTAATATTTGATTACAGTTTAATCTTCTTGCACCACAAAATATAGTGATGTAGTTTTGACTAAATTAAATGATATGATGATGCACTTACCAGGAGAGAGTTCTGATCTGGCCTCAGTGCTTTGCTAATGAGCCATTAGTATTAAACAGCCTTACAGACAGAGCAGTGTGGCTGAATATGATCGCAAATGCAATGCTTCACACTAAATATAAAAGTGGAATGTGTTACAGTTCTGATTCACTTCCTGAAGATCATACACATTTAAAATTTTATTGGATACAAGAGTTTGAATAAAATATACAGAGTCGTTTGCTTTGTGTCTGGACTGGACCAGTAGTGCCTTTTCAAATAGACTGGGTAATTCTCATTTCTTTGCCCCCACTGTATTATTGAAATTCAGATGTTAATAATTATGTTCATTTTTGCATATTATGCTTATAAAATAAACATAACTACTATGTTTTTATAAAAATGATTCCGGATTACAACACAAACTGTTGCTAAGATCTGAGGCTTTGCTTATTTCAATACATCCATCAATCCATCCATTAACTACACGCGCTTATCCTGAGCTGGAGCTGGTGCTGGAGCCTATCCAAGCATGCATTTGGCGAGAGGCAGGAATACACTCTGGACATGCTGCCAATCAATTGCAGGGAACACACATTATTCACTCACACATTCAAACCTATGGGCAATTTAGAGTCTCCAATTGGCCTATTTGCATGTTTTTGGACCGTGGGAGGCAACCGGAATACCCGGAGGTACATGCAAACTCCAGACAGAAAAGACCCAAACAGAGATTTGAACCCAGTGCCGTCTTGCTGTGAGTCGATAGTGCTACCCACTGCACCACCATGCCACCCCTATTCCAATACATGTACAGTAGAGGTTAAAATAAAAGTGACTGTAAAAGGTGTGATAGGCATCAGGCACAGGTAAACACCCATACATTCAGGAGCCCTATACAAAATCCATTACCTAAACCATTATTTAATTCAGTTTAGTAAAAGATCTTCCAAGAAATTCATCTGAAATGTATATACAGGACTCATCAATTTAACCCTCCTGTTATGTTGCGGTTCAAATTGACCCTTTTTAAAGTTTGAAAATCTAGGAAAAATACTTAAAATTATTTTTTCAGTATGAAACTTCTTCTACTGGCCTTAATTAGTGTAATCAACATTTTAAATGAAAATGGTTCATTTCATGTATTTGCAAACCCCCCCTGTATGGGGATTGACCCGGAAACATTTTTGCTGTACCTAAAAAATGAACAGAACAGGAGGGTTAAATAATTGCCCCATCTACAGGTAGATTGAATGTATTGCATTCATCTATCCCTCCTAGGTAAATTTTACTGCCACAAACAGCATGCTTTGTCATTGCTACCATACGTAGCTCAGTCGTGTTTAAGTTTCATGCATCAGCTGCTGATGCTTGGCCTATAACCCTCTTATTAACATAAAGATTGCACACACTGTACTTTCACAGAAGATGAAAGGAGTGGACAGGCGTAGTTTTCGTATCTTTGTGTATGGCAGCAGTGCAGTATGGTGGTTTGGGGGTCCAGAGTGTGACTCTGACCACAGACAGTTAAAGCGCTGCTCACTTCCTGCAGCCTGTTCTATTCTTTATTTTATTCCACATCTCAGTTCAGTTGGGGTGGAGCAGCACTTTTTCTGTGGTTCATGTTCATGTGACCTTTTAGAACTTTGCTTTTGCTTTGCCTGTTATACGGTCCTTCATACACATAATTAGTTGCGTTTCAATGCTGATATTTCATAAAGATGACTTTTACTACATACGACCTATTGTATAGTATTATTATAGTATCTTTCAAAGAGATGAACTTGATCCCCACGTGAAATAAATGGAATGCAGGCAAAACATGATGGCCATATGAAGAAAATAATGATAATATTTTTCAGAACAGAGGTTCGAGGTTCACAGTGTTTTACAATGCGCAAATAAACCTTAATACATTGATACACAAAATGAAACAATGTATGTAAAGAAAACAAATATAAATATGCATTCTTTCAAATATCTAAAACCAGACAGAAACTTAAATATGTGATCAATACAACAAGGCAATGTAAAATTAAGTACTAAAACACTGTTTTAAAAACATCTAGAACCTTACCTTTAAAAGTGACTTGAGTTTGGAGATTATAATCTGCGCAGACTATAATAAAATATAAGACTGTAATATCTTCAGACATGGGCCTGGAGGACTATGCAAAGGAGACGCGCACACACACACACACATTATTTTAAGAATACAATTTAGTCTCACAAAAGTTTAAATGATTGCAAAATCTATCATTTTCTTCAGGAATAGAGCACACCAGTAAATGCAGTTCATTTACAGTTCTGCCCATGTTATGAAGCCAAAGAAATCTACTCATCTCTGTTGCAGAGCTGTGAATAAACAGGAACTTCAGATAATTTCTATGCTCTACATTTCAAAGCAGATGTATGGTAAAAACAAATGAAAAAAGATTCTGAATCCCTAAACCAAATTCAAATTAAAATTCTAAATAACTTTATTCATCCCTTAGGAACATCATTTGTGCAAAAGCGTCAGTGCATGCTCAGCACATAACCGGACAAATGACAAACACAGATTATGCAATATACAAGTGTAGATTAAAACAGATGTCCGCATATAGGGCATCTAAACAACATATGTGATCGTGTGTATAAGATTTAGATTGTCATTTCCTGTAACATATGTCTTTAATTTTTGCTTTCCCTGTCTAATGAGTTAAACAGGTTAAATCAAATCATAGTAATTCTAAATAGATTTTATCTTCTGATAGATATTGTAACCCCTGTAAACTGGCATTAATAAGCAGAACTGAAGTAACTAAATTGTTTACCTGAGGCAGAGAGAAGGGCTTACAAAAATACTGTTGAGGTTGTTTAGAGCATGGCTGAATCGGCCTGAACATATATATAAAAAAAACATAACTTATATTATTGCCTTTTGTTTTTTAAGCCATAACCAAAATTCCACAAAATAAATCACTGATATTAAGCATTTAACAGATAGCATGGAAAGTAATAAAATAAAGAGTAACTTTCAGAAAACAATGATCTTTTTTTTGTTTTTATTATTTTATTATTATTATTTCTTTTTACATTATTTTAATTTTTAAAAAGCTAATTTACTGTTTTAACTAAAGCTGTGCATGTTTTTCCCACTGGTCACATAGCCACCTTTCAGCAGTGAGAGAGACTGATCTCCATTAGGATCACTAGATTAGCACAGAATAAAGCACTCGCTGTAATCTGTAGATCACAGAACAACACTGTACTTAAATTTCTCCACTGTTTAAAAAAATGCAATAAATGTAAGCGTGCAAAAATCAAAGATTTTTTTTTTCTTCTCTCAACTTCTATCAAGGCACTCTTTTGAATCATATACATTATTTTACAACTCAATGAATCAATGTGTTAACAGCCATTAAGAAAAAAACAGGGCTAAATCATCCACTTACGCTGGTAGAGGAGGTGTGATCTTAACGGTTTTCAAACTGTCTGAAACGGCCCTGCTGACAGGCTCATATTTCTGAGCATGGCAGACTGACTGTGATGAATGCAAAGATTTAATAATAATTGTTTCTATTTGTAAATATTATTTCATTTTACTTTTACCAGGAGAGTCTCGTTGAGATTCAAAATCTCTTTTTCAAGAATGTTCTGGCCAAGACAGATAGCAGCTCATGCAGCTTAACATGGTTGCAGAATGATGATATAAAATCAAATTATAGACAACAAAGATTATTTTACAAGAATGTAACTTCACTGTGTAACTTGAAATATTGGTACACAATAATGAATATAAAAATATTAAAGAGCTACATGAGCATCACAGCTGTGTAAAATAGGTTAACAGTATTTTAAAAGCCAGAAAAAAGAGGGAACCATGTTCCAATGTGAATGACAATATTTTGCTGCTGTAGCCTAGCCTATAACCCGCTGATCAACATAAAGATTGCACTTACTTTCGCAGAAGATAAACGGAGTGGACAGGTGTAGCTATCTTCGTGAATGTATCACGGCTCTGGTGCCTCAAAGCGGGTACTGTGAGGTGCCCCTTCTTGGCTCTTTTGTGCAGAGGAGTAGCGGGCGCGGCTGTGGGTGAAGCTGCCTAATTTCAGGCGATTGCTACCCTGACCACATACAGTTAAAGCGCTGCTCACTTCCTGCAGCCTGTTCTATTTATTTTATTTCACACCTCAGTTCAGTGTCCGGTGGTGCAGCGCTGTTTCTGTGGTTGATGTTCATGTGACCTTTTAGATCTTTGGTTTTGCTTTGCCTGTTATACGGTCCTTCATGCACATAATTAGTTGCATTTTAATGTGTATACTTCATAAAGATGATTTTTACTACATACAGCCGATTGGATTGTTGTATCTTTCACATTTCACAGAGATGAAATAGATGCCCACACGTGAATAAAATGGAATTCATATGAATGTTATTTTATTTATTTATTTATTTATTTATTTTTTTTGGGGGGGGGGGGTTTGCAGGCAAAACATGATGGCCATATAAAGAAAATAATGATAATCTTGATCAAAACAGAGGTTCAAGTTCCACAGTGCTTTACAATGCTCAAATAAATCATAATATATTTATACACATAATAAAACAATGTATGTAAATAAAACAAATAAAAAGATGCATTATTTCAAATAGCTAAACAGACAGAAAGTAAAAATGGGGTCAATACAAGGCAATGTAAAATGTCAAACTAAAACACTGTTTTAAAGGATTTTGGACCTTGCTTCGAAAAGTGATTTGAGTTCGGAGAATATAATCTACATTAATCTGCATTATAATCTTCCTATTCAATGTGAGAGAGTACATGCGCATATACATGAGTTGTGAGCGTGTGTGTGTAACAAAGTTATATAAACGTGTAACGGTGTCACAGGAGCATGTATGCAGCAGGGTTACATGAACATGCATGTTGCAGCAGGGTTACATGAACATGCATGTTGCAACAGGGTTACAGTACTTTGGGAAAAATCCTCCACCAACAGCTGTTCATAAAATGGATAAACTAGCAGAAACAGACGGCAGTTCTGCAAAGTTAAAGACAAAAAGAGACTCTTTCACCCTGCTCTCCATCATTTCTCATTCTCTGCAGATTCTCTCCTCTGTGTGTTTTAATCCCACACTGAGGCCTCGTCAGCTCTCTGAAGCACAGAGATTGTGTTGCTGGCTGCGTTTGTCTCTCTCTGAAGGCTCTGCTCTGAGGTGAGACACAGGAAGAGACTCAGACTGTTGAGTGGATTATATATCTCAGAATCACTTGAAGAATTTACATTACAGAAGTATATTTTTCACGTTAAAAAATCATACTAAATAATATCCACAGATACAAGTACAACATATTGAGAGTTAAGTGGGGAATATTCCTCAATAGTTTTAACCAATAAAAATAAGGAGGAAGACTGAAATTGACTGCATCACACAGTGATGAACTGGATGAACTGTAACTTGCCTGGTGTGTATCTGTGCTTTGTGTCTTCTGCCCAGCACAGACCTACTGACTTTGTAGTTTCATAAAAATACAGCCTGTACACAGAACTGTCCTTTGCTTTTCTGAACGGCTGGTACGGTTATAATAGTGAGAATATCCACTAGGAAACTTGTTACTTACAGTAAGAGAGCGTCTGCTCCTCCCTCTCTCTCTTCCTGCTGAAAAGTGTGTGTGTGGGGGGGGGGGGGGGGGGGGGGGGGCGGGGGGTGAGTAACAGACCTTCGGGAGCTGTGGATCAGCCATCCCAGATGACATTCTGTCATAACATTCCTACCTGCTCCTCTGAATTCAACAGCAAATTAGTAAAAATACTGCATATCTCTCTGATATCTAATGGTGCATTTCTATAATCATGTCTTCTCAGTGATGATTGATACCCAGATGCTTTTGCATTGCAATCATTTACCTTGTGCACACCATGATAGCAAAGAGTGCAAAAGCCACAGAGATTCCAACAACCCTCCATACAAGTGCTGTCCTATCTCCTGCTGTAAATAAACAGAGATAGCATTTCAATTTACATTTATATAGCAGAGACTACATTCCAGAGTCGCGTAAAATAAGTGCATGCATAAATGTAGGAAGGTCAATGCAACACTCAGAAAATCAACTCAGTCTTCATTAAAATAAGTTATGTGTGTAGACCAGCAAAAAAAATAATAAATAACAGATATGAGCGTGCATACCATAATTCCCCAAAATATATAAACTATCTTCAAAATTGTGTAGATGTACTTAAGGTGGTATAAATCAAAAAGAAGCAAATAACCTGAATTAGCCTACATAAGAAATACAAACATGCAGATAAACATGACAACTTCAAACAAGTGTGCACAGAGTCACTGAGATGTCTTCCCATTGGGAAGGGATGAACAAATAGCCAGAGACCTCTGACAAATGTTTGAAAGTGTCCCTGGTGCATCTGTTGAAGCTTTGGTTCGTCGATTTTAGTAGGATCTTAAATTTTAACAGTATGCTGAACTGTTCCATATTGGAAGTGAGTTCACTTGGTCTGAAAATGAAAAACCTTACTGGTTGCAGAGTGGCGGGTGGGTGGGTGGGTGGGTGGGTGGGTGGGTGGATGAGGGGTTCAGGCAGGTGACTATAGCCTTCCCTGGACTCCGCACCAACCAAAACTGACCTTCATCCCTATTCATAGAGTATCTCAGAGTAAGAGAGCTGATCTCAGATCATGTTTCCTCTCTTCATATCCAAGCTTTATCCATAATGGCCTAAAGGCAAAACTGATCCTAGATCAGACCTATTCTCTGAGACGGTTTATGAACCATAGAGTTGTGCTTGGAGGTTCTGGGCAAGTGAGTCATGCTTTCTAATCTGGATGGTGGCTCCTGTGGTCCGGGCCATACAGTGTAGTGAGTGATAATATGACTCAGATACTATGACTCCAGGGGTGAGAAAGTAAAGCCCTGCCATGTGTTTCTTCTGCCCACGAACTCAACCAGCTGATTTCACTAATTAGTTGTTCCTCCTGGCTGAATAATTGTGCTAATGAGCAGATCCTAGTGATTGGAACAAAATATTTGGGGACGACTTTTACTTTCTCTCTGCTCTGACTACCAAAATAAGATAAAATATGCAAGCGATTAATAACAGATCCTAAAACAAGAACAATCACCCTTGTTCAACACAATGCCATATTTCTCCTCATCACGTGTCACTCTGTGTTCATTGATTGACATACCAGCAGAGGTCTGATCTCCATGTATGTTCAGTGCCACGCAGTAGTACTGTCCAAAGCTCCAGGAGGTAAAGTTGGAAAAGCTCACAATCCGTTCTGATCCTGTATGCAAGACTGCAGGTCCTGGAAATAAAACATATTTTCTAAGGGTTTATTTTATCTCCATGTGCAATACATTTATATATTTTTAAATAAATTAACATGATCATTTTCCTTCTCACCCCTCATCATTTTATCTGTTAAAATGCTAGTATCATAGATGCATAGTTTATGGGAATGGCGATTTATCTTTAATAAATATTTTAATATAATTAATCTCTCCCTAATTTTCTATAATTTGTATGACAATTTGCCACTGCAGTAAAGGTACTGGTGCTATTGCAGTGCACCTGCCTGTGAGCCTGTACCTATGGTCCAAACTGACTCTCAGTCACAGTCAAAGACTCAGACCTGTCACTGCAGTGCCCAGACTGTGCTGAAGGTTAGCACTGTAACCAATCGAGCCACTTTGAAGCCCGTTATGAGATGTTATCAGAATCAGAATCAGAATCAGAATCAGAATCGAATTTATTGCCAAGTACATTTACACATACGAGGAATTTGCTTTGGTCAACACACCGAGGCAGCCATCTGCGGCGCCAACGTATTAGATGAGAAATGAGAGAACAGGAGGAAGGAGGAGGAAAAAAAACAGTCCTTTCAATGAAACGAGAGGGCACTCGTTTCATTGAAACGAAGAAAAACCTCAGCACATAGCAACATCATAAAAACATTACAAACATTACAAACATTACAACAAAAACTCGAAGACTTGCACATGTGGTAGGGGGTAGGGTGTCGGGGAGGGGAAGTGTCGCAGCACAGACACTGGGGGGAGCGCGCAGCCGCTCAGGCGCATCGCATCAACCCTCAGCAGACTGCACTGTAACGGGGGAGGGAGGGGGGGTGGGAGCCAAGAAGGCGTTGAGTAGGAGGTGGTGTGTGTGTTATCTTCATGTGCGTGTGTGTGTAAGTCCATGGACTTCATCTCCACCACAGTCTCAACATTGTCTCTGCCGTCTGATACTGATGACGAGGACACGGCCGTTGCCGTGGAGATGACCTCGAAGAGTCCTGATCCAGAGACAAAGTTCCATAGGAGCAGGGAGGTGGGGGTAGGGCCGAGCATCTGTCTGCATAACAATCCAGGAGAGTGGAGAGATATCAGCCTTCCAAGGCCGATGTGGGGGAGCCAATGAGGATAAGGATTGTTTTGGGTTCAGGCAGGCTTCTGCATTTTTCGTCTACCTTTAGTCCTGTGGTTCTCTCAGCGTTGTTCCAATCATCCGAATTAGTGGCCCATTTCAGTGAGCCGAACCGACAACTTCTCCAAGTTGGTATCCGTCATGCGAATTTGCGATCCAATCGCATCCAGTTTGCGATTGAGCTCACAAATCGCTTGAGTCTGAGTGTTGACAGCCCTGCCCATTCCCTCAATGGCGGGCAGCTTCCCAATTAGTGCTGCCAACGCCTTCGGCATTTTGCGATAAATCAGGATGCTGCCAGCTCCAAACAGCAGAAAGCCTGTTATCATAATTCCAATCAAGTAGACGTCTTCAACATCCTCAACGGAAAGGATCGACAGGCACACGACCCTCCACTCGTTCCAGGAGTCCATCGTGTATCCGGCTGCAAACGTTCCGTCAGGGCAAGAGGGCTCTCCCTGACCCGTTCTTCTCGTCGAGAAAATACTATCAATTGCGTTGAGAGACCACTGCATGTCATCATCTACGGTTCCATTATGACCATTTCCCACAATGCCCTGTGGCTTTAAAGACCTTCCAAAAGAAGGCTACACTAGGGGACTTGCTACCAGGGCACTACATAGACAGAAAAATGCACGCATTCATATACCATATGTGGCTTTGGATAGAAAGTGTGTGCTAGAAGCACAACGTTAACATTAGTACACATTGTATGTTTGCTACAACGTGTACATATGGCAGGCACGCTGTCCGCGAATCAGCCAATGGCATTCCAGTCATTCAAGTGACAGTGTCGAGAAACTAATAACTTACAAGGTGACTGCTTGACATAATCGTGATATAAATTTACTCAGAACTGGAAAATAAATTCTGGCCGTACCTTGTATTAGGACCAGTAGAGCAGAAGCACTCTGATCTCCAAGTCTGTTCTGTGCCTCACAGTAGTACTGTCCTCTGTTCCAGGATCTAAAGATAGAAAAGATCAAACTCTGTCCAGATCCTGCCTGCCAGTCTCCACTGTCATTCTTCTTAACCCAGGTGTAGTTCTGCGCAGGTGGGTTGGCATCACTGCTGCAGGTCATACTCACTGAACTGCCCTCCACTATTTCACCAGAGGGGCTCACTGATACTGAGATGTTTTTAGGAGGATCTAAAATCAAAAGAGAAATGTGTTAAATTATATATAATTTCTCAATCACTGTGATTTGTCTCATATACATTCAGAACCATTTGTTTCAAAGGAAAGTTTATAATGAAGCTGAAATCTCACACTGCGATTTTCTTTCTTTATTTGGAAATGAGTAGAAAACTGCATCGTTTTATGGGGGTTGGTAAATGGTCTTGATTTAGCATGGGGACTTACCATGTAACAGGGCCATTTTTTATCATCTTTCAGGTGTCTATGGTCATCAGTATGTGTAACAGAAAGGTTAAAAATAGAAAATGAAACACAAAAACCGAATATCTTGGTTGATTAAGAGTAACTATATTTTGGTATAAAACATCTACAGTCCATATGATATGTTTGTTTACCCTGTGCATACTCAGAATTACTACGCGTTTTACTTATGACATGTCCGTATCACCTGGCTTACTCATCATGTTAAATTAATTATGTCTTCATAAGATTTTCCCTTCACTGGCCAGTGTGACTGCTTTACTCAGTGTGTTACTATTGCAAAGGTTCCCAAAGACACTCAGGAGATACTGGCTCCGCTCTTAGGAGGAGGAGATCTGTTTGTCCCAATCACATTCTCTGCCTGACAGATGTATTCTCCTACATCCTGCAGTGTGATGTTTTTAATGGTGTAACTCCATTCTGATCCTCTCCATGAGAATGCAGATCCAGTTTTCTTAAACCAGGCGTATCTCTGTACTGGTGGTTTGGCATTATTCATGCAGGTCAGAGTCACTGAACTGCCCTCCACTATTTCATCAGAGTTACTCACTGATACTGAGATGCTCTTAGGAGGATCTGAAAGAGAAAATAACACGTCCTGCAGTTTTATATAGATGTCACACTTACTCAGCTCAGTTAAATGAAACTGAGTATGGGTTCACACCCTCAGTTCTTCCAGCGTTTCAGGCTTAATGCATAGAAATGAAGAGGCACATATATGGAACTTCACTAGATATACATATACAATATATAGATTACATACAGTATATGGACTACATGAGTACATTACTCTATCATATATGCATATGTACTGTACATAACATATATCACACTGTTTAACATTATATTTTTTAATGATATCACCCAGCAGTTAATCAAACTGTATGTTCTACTCCGTTTTAGCTTAACAGACAGGCTGCAGCATTCAGAAATATATGCACTGGCTATTTTCACTAAAGATGCTGCCCATCCAAGCCATTCTAAATTACAGTACAGAATTACTCACACAGCACTTTGAGATGTACATGAGGAGATCTGTCTGTCCCAATCGAATTCTGTGCCTCACAGTAGTATTCTCCAGCATCCCAGGAGTTGATTTTTTCAATGGTGTAACTCGATCCATATTCATTCCATGAGGGATAATATCTTCTATTCTTATGAACCCAGGTGTATCTGTGCACTGGTGGGTTGGCATCACTGCTGCAGGTCAGAGTCACTGAACTGCCCCCCACTATTTCACCAGAGGGGCTCACTGATACTGAGAGCTCTTAGGAGGATCTGAAAGAGAAAATAACAGGTCCTGCAGTTTTATATAGATGTCACACTGAGGGGTGACATCTATATAAATATACTGATGTACTGATACTGAGATGCTCTTGGGAGAATCTGAAGGAGGGAACAATGGTTTGTAGTTTCATGTGAAATTTAAACCTGACTCAGGCATACTGTATGTAGTGTTTTTCCATCATTGCATTATGGCATGTTTTCAGGTATTGAAGTTTAATCCAATGCTTTAATGTCAGAACATTTACATGCAGCGTAGAATAATCTGTACAATTTAGCTGAAAATTAGAGTTGAAAACTTTCAATACTGTGAGTTTTGAAGAAGTTTGGCCTCTGGTACTCACATCTCACATTAAGAGCCACTGCAGGGGAATGAAGCTCATAGCCTTTCACAGCACAGGAGTAGCGGCCTCAGTCTTCCCTGCTCGCTGTGAACTGGTGACTCTGATCAGTGAAGGACAGAGGAGATCCGTCCCTGTACCAGATGAAGGCTGGGCTGCCAGTCAGAGTGCAGGTGGTGCTACAGGTCAGTCTCACACTCTCCCTCTGTGACTGTGTCAGGATTCACCATCACCTGTAGATCTGCAAACAGCAAATTAAACCTGTAATAAAGCTTCCAGTCATACTTGTGGGTAGCGAATCCTCTGAGTTTATAGCATAAAATAATTACCAGTGACTTCCAAAGCGACACCAGGTTCTCCGGCATGCTTATCAAGGTCAGTCAGGAACCTGAATCGGTATGTTTTTGAATCAGTTTCTCTCAGTTGGTTTATTCCCCAGGTACTCCACACGGTGAGATTACTCTGGGTCCTGGGACATAAACCAGAATGTTTTCTGCACTGTGTGAGATGGGGGATATGAGTAAGTGCAGCTCATGTCTACTGAAGACCCCTTTAAGGCACAGATTCTCTCAGGGGTGTAAGTCACTCCCCATCCCCTCTGGCTCAGCACACCTGAAAAATACACACACACACACACGCAAACACACATAAAAGCACATTCACACACACACACACACACACACACTCGCACACACGCACACACACACGAGCACACATACACACAAACACATGTATACATAAACATACATACACACATGCACACACGTACGCAAATGCAAGCACACACACACACACACACACACACACACACAAATGCTCGCACGCACACACGCACAGGAATACTAGTGTCGTCATTCTAAGAATGCAACATGCACAATCAACAGCTCCGATCATTTAGTACAGCCACAGATATTTATATCATGCCTCTGTCTCAGTTTTAAAGCTGAGTGTGAAGAGGAACTTCATCTTATAAGTTCTCTCTTTTTCCCTTCTCTTTTCAGATGAGCGATGTTGCACTACTCTAAACTAATGTACTGTAGAACATTATTTTATATAAATTATATACATTCCTTAAAGCAATTTAAATGTATTCACTTTGGCTTCTGATTGAGATAATGAAGAGAGACTAATAAATAGGAACACATGCTGATAAATACTTTATATGTAGACTGAAACATCAGAACTACATTTGGAAAAAAGAAAAACAAACAATTTACCAGACACAGAGAGGACGTTTAGCAACAGGGTATTGAAGAGCATGGCTGCATCAGATTGAAAATATTTATCCAAATA
This sequence comes from Anguilla anguilla, assembly GCF_013347855.1. Lineage (NCBI taxonomy): Eukaryota > Metazoa > Chordata > Actinopteri > Anguilliformes > Anguillidae > Anguilla > Anguilla anguilla. The sequence goes on along the minus strand of NC_049201.1, from coordinate 83,037,580 downwards.
CACATTTACAGGTCTTGATTATTATTTACACTGTGAAAATGAACAGCAGAAACAAAGACTGTCAGAGTATTCTATTAATTTGCAGAAATAGCAGAATAACAATTACTACACAAGCACACACAGTGAGTGAATGTGCTGCTAATGCCTAAAAATGCTTTGGGTTTCATGAAGAGCTCACAAAGATTCCAGAAAGCAGAGACTCAAACAGCCTTTTACTTGATGAATGATATTTGTATGGAAGAAGCAGCAATCATTTATAGTCAGAAAATGCATTTCATTTTATATTTGATTCCAGTTTAATCTTTTTGCACCACAAAATATTGTGACGTAGTTTTGACTAAATGAAATAATATGATAATGCACTTACCAGGAGAGAGTTCTGATTTGGCCTCAGTGCTTTGCTAATGAGCCATTAGTATAAAACAGTCTCACAGACAGAGCAGTGTGGCTGAATATGATCATAAATGAAGTGCTTCACACTAAATATAAAAGAAGAATGTGTTACAGATCTGACTCACTTGCTGAAGGTAATACTCATTTTAGATTTTATCAGATACAAACTTTTAAATAAAATATACAGAGTCGTTTGCTTTGTGTCTGGACTGGACCAGTAGTGCCTTGTCAAAAAGACTAGGTAATTTTCATTTCTTTGCCCACACTGTATTATTGAAATTCAGATGTTAATAATTATGTTCATTATTGCATATTACTCTTATACAATAAACATAACTACTATGTTTACAAAACACAAACTGTTGCTAAGATCTGAGGCTTTGCCTATTCCAATACATCCATCAATCCATCCATTATCTATACCCGCTTATCCTGAGCTGGAGCTGGTGCTGGAGCCTATCCAAGCATGCACTGGGCGAGAGGCAGGAATACACTCTGGACAGGCTGCCAATCTATCGCAGGGAACACACACCATTCACTCACACATTCATACTTATGGGCAATTTAGAGTCTCCAATTGGCCTATTTGCATGTTTTTGGACAGTGAGAGGCAACCGGAGTACCTGGAGGTACATGCAAACTACAGACAGAAAGGCCCCAAACCGAGATTCAAACCCATGCCTTCTTGCTGTGAGGCGACAGTGCTACCCACTGCACCAGCGTGCCACCCCTATTCCAATACATGTACAGTAGAGGATAATATAAAAGTGACTGTAAAAGGTGTGATAGGCATCAGGCACAATTAAACATTCATACATTCAGGAGCCCTATACAAAATCCATTACCTAAACCAGATTAATTCCGTTTAGTAAAAGATCTTACAAGAAATTGATCTGAAATGTACATACAGGACTCATCTATTTTAATAATTTTCCCATCTACAGATATATTGAATGTATTACATCCATCAATCCCTCCTAGGTAAATTCTACTGCCACAAACAGCATGCTTTACCATTGCTGCCATACGTAGCTCAGTCGTGTTTATGTTTCATGCATCAGATTTTTGACATGAAGCCAAAACATCAACAAAACGCTGCTGTAGCTTAGCCTATAACCCGCTGATTAACATAAAGATTGCACACACTGTACTTTCACAGAAGATGAAAGTAGTGGACAGGCGTAGTTTTCGTATCTTTGTGTATGGCAGCAGTGCAGTAGGGTGGTTTGGGGGTCCAGAGTGTGGCTCTGGGAGCTCTGAGGTTGCAGTTTCCATCCCCACCTGGAGCACTGCTCTGGGGCCTCAAAGCGGGTACTGTGAGGTGCCCCTGCTTGGCTATTTTGTGCAGAGGAGTAGCGGGCACGGCTGTGGGTGAAGCTGCCTAATTTCAGACGAGTGCCACCCTGACCACAGACAGTGGAGGAAGTTAAAATGCCGCTCACTTCGTGCAGCCTGTTCTATTCTTTATTTTATTTCACATCTCTGTTCAGTTCTGGTGCTGCAGCACTGTTTCTGTCGTTGATGTTCATGCGACCTTTTAGAACTTTGGTTTTGCTTTGCCAGTTATACGGTCCTTCATGCACATAATTAGTTGAAATTTCAATGCTGATATTTCATAAAGATGACTTTTACTACATACAACCTCTTGTTCGGTATTGTGTTAGTTATTGTATCTTTCACATTTCAAAGAGATGAACTAGATCCTCACATGTAAAAAAAAATGGAACTTATTTATTTATTTATTTATTTATTTATTTATTCATTTTTATTTTTATTTTTTTTTTGGGGGGGGGATATGCAGGCAAATCATAATGGCCATATGTAGAAAATAATGATAATATTTTTCAGAACAGAGGTTTGAGTGCTTTAAAATGCTTAAATAAACTGTAATACAGTAATACACAAAATAAAACAATGTATGTAAAGAAAACAACTAAAAAGATGCATTATTTCAAATAGCTAAACAGACAGAAACAGTAAATATGGGCTCAATACAACAAGGCAATGTAAAACGTGAAACTAAAACACTGTTTTTTTTGCCTTTAAAGTGACTTGCCTTTAAAAGTGACTTGAGTTTGGAGATTATAATCTGCATTTATCTGCATTATAATCTTCCCATTCAATGTGAGAGAATACATGCGCATGTACATGAGTTATGAGTGTGTGTGTAACAGGGTTATATAAACGTGTAACGGTGTCACAGGAGCATGTATGCAGCAGGGTTACATGAACATGCATGTTGCAGCAGGGTTACAGTACTTTGGGAAAAATCCTCCACCAACAGCTGTTCATAAAATGGATAAACTAGCAGAAACAGATGGCAGTTCTGCAAAGTTAAAGACAAAAAGAGGCTCTTTCACCCTGATCTCCACCATTTCTCATTCTCTGCAGATTCTCTCCTCTGTGTGTTTTAATCCCACACTGAGGCCTCGTCAGCTCTCTGAAGCACAGAGTTTGTGTCGCTGGCTGCGTTTGTCACTCTCTGAAGGCTCTGCTCTGAGGTGAGACACAGGAAGAGACTCAGTCACACATAAGTGCGCCTCCAGTTGCATTGTTAAAAGGGAACCAGAGTGGCCACACAGTCCCTTGCATTCCCTATCCACTCTGTTGTCCCCGAGAACGGATTCCTCTGTTGACTTAGTTGATTATATATCTCAGAATCACTTGAAGAATTTACATTACAGAAGTATATTTTTCACATGTTAAAAAATCATACTAAATTATATCCACAGATACAAGTACAACATATTGAGAGTTAAGTGGGGAATATTCATCAGTAGTTTTAACCAATAAAAATAAGGAAGAAGACTGAAATTGACTGCATCACACAGTGATGAACTGGTTGAACTGTAACTTGCCTGGTGTGTATCTGTGCTTTGTGTCTTCTGCCCAGCACAGACCTACTGACTTTGCAGTTTCATAAAAATACAGCCTGTACACAGAACTGGCCTTTGCTTTTCTGAACGGCTGGTACGGTTATAATGGTGAGAATATCCAGGTGGGAACTTGTTACTTACAGTACGAGAGCGTCTGCTCCTCCGTCTCTCTCTGTTGGTGCTCTTCTTCCTGCTGAAAAGTGGGGAGGGGGGGTGAGTAACAGACCTTCAGGAGCTGTGGATCAGCCATCCCAGACGACATTTTGTCATAACATTCCTACCTGCTCCTCTGAATTCAATGGCAAATTAGTAAAAATACTGCATATCTCTCTGATACCTAATGGTGAATTTCTATAATCATGTCTTCTCAGTGATGAGTGATACCCAGATGCTTTTGCATTGCAAACATTTACCTTGTGCACACCATGACAGTAAAGAGTGCAAAAGCCACAGAGATTTCAACAACTGTCCAGCTATAAATAAACAGATATAGCATTTCAATTAACATTTATATAGCAGAGACTTTAATCCAGAGTTGTGTAAAATAAGTGCATGCATAAATGTAGGAAGGTCAATGCAACACTCAGAAAATCAATTAAATCACAGTTAAACATGAGTTAGGTGTGTGCTTTGGCACAATCATTTGGTGATGGCTGCTTTGTAAAATCCGTCTTGCATTACGTTGTTATGAAATATTCGGTTGTCATTCCGTTTTAAATTATTAACGCTGGTTTTGCGATAGGGGATGAATACCGCATGGGGGCCCCCTGGTGGCCACAGGGGCCCTAAGCAGCCGCTAAGTTCGCTTCTGCCTCGGGTCGGCCCTGCATGCATTATTTCCCAGTAAAACAGAAGGTGGGCAGACACTCACATTTCACATTGACTGCAGGGGAAGTGACTCCTCCTGTAGCACAGGAGTAGAGATCTGTATCATCAGTGCTGGCTAAATTTAGGGAGTATTTATACTCATAGGGCACAACTTCTCCATTCTTGTACGAGGTAAAGGTTGGGCTGCCACTCAAAGTGCAGGTGCTGCTACAGGTCAGTGTTACACTCTGTGCCTCATTCTCTGTCACTTTCACCTGAAGACCTACATACAAGAATCAACATGATTAAAAAAAACATTCTGTTTCTATTAGAAAATGATTAGGAGTTAATAGTATATAAAGCAAGTTTAGAATTGCCTGTAACTGTCAATGAGACTCCAGGATGACCAGTATATTTTCCACCATAACAGTCAGTCAGGAACCTGAATCGGTATGTTCCTGAATCAGTTTCTCTCAGTTGGTTTATTCTGAAAGTGTAGTCATTGTTCTGATTCCCCAGGTACTCCACACGGTCAGAGTACTCTGGGTCCTGGGACAGGTCCTCAGGCTCCTGTGGCTTGTTCCAGTGAATAAACCAGAATGTTTTCTGCACTGCGTGAAATGTGGGATGTGAGTAAGTGCAGCTCATGTCTACTGAAGACCCCTTTAAGGCACAAATTCTCTCAGGGGTGTAAGTCACTACCCATCCCTTCTGGCTCAGAACACCTGAAAAATACAAAAACACACACACACACACACGCAGACACACATACACGCACATACACATACACACACGGGCGTGTGTACACACACACACACACACGCGCACACACATGCACACACACACACGTGCGTGCACACACACACATGCACAAACATACACACGAACACATGTATACATTCACATACATACACACACATGCACACACATACGCAAATGCACGCACACACACACACACAAATTCACGCACGCACACACACAAACACACTGCTCAGAAATCTTTTAAAACACAGATGTTTTGGCAACATGACAGATAAGGGATTCAATTAACAAAACTTTAAAACAACTGCACCTAACTTCTCCAAAACTATGGAACATCAATAATTGTACTTGTATTTCAATACTAACTGATGTCAGTAGATGGCAGTAGCCACCAATCAATGTGAGATTCGCAGGCAAAATGTAAAGAGGAACTTCATCTTATAAGTTCTCTCTTTTTCCCCTCTCTTCAGATGAGCGATGTTGCACTACTCTAAACTAATGTACTGTAGAACACTATTTTATATGAATTATATACATTCTTTAATGCAATTTAAATGCATTCACTTTTTTTTGCTTCTGATTGAGTTAATGAAGGGAGACTAATAAATAGGAACACATGCTGATAAATACTATATATGCAGACTGAAACATCAGAACAACATTTGGAAGAAAACACACAAACAATTTACCTGACACAGAGAGGACGATTACCGACAAGGTATTGAAGAGCATGGCTGCATCAGATTGAAAATATTTATCCAAATACACATATACAGCTCTTGATTATTATTTACATTGTGAAAATGAACAGCAGAAACAACGACTGTCAGAGTATTCTGTTAATTTGCAGAAATACCATAATAGCAATTACTACACAAGCACACACAGTGAATTAATGTGCTGCTAATGCCTAAAAATGCTTTGGGTTTTATGAAGAGCTCACAAAGATTCCAGAAAGCAGAGACTCAAACAGCCTTTTACTCGATGAATGATATTTGTATGGAAGCAGCAGCAATCGTTTCTAGTCAGAAAATGCATTTTATTTTATATTTGATTACAGTTTATTCTTCTTGCACCACAAAATATTGTGACGTTGTTTTGACTAAATGAAATAATATGATAATACACTTAACAGGAGAGAGTTATGAGCTGGCCTCAGTGCTTTGCTAATGTGCCATTAGTATTAAATAGCCTTTCAGACAGAGCAGTGTGTCTGAATATGATCGCAAATGAAATGCTTCACTTTAAATATAAAAGTAGAATGTCAGATCTGACTCACTTCCTGAAGGTCATACACATTTTCGATTTTATCGGATACAAGCGTTTGAATAAAATATACAGAGTCGTTTGCTTTGTGTCTGGGCTGGACCAGTAGTGCCTTTTCAAAAAGACTGGGTAATTCTCATTTCTTTGCCCCCACTGTATTATTGAAATTCAGATGTCAATAATTATGTTCATTTTTGCATATTACGCTTATAAAATAAACATAACTACCATGTTTACAAAAAATTATTCCAGATTACAACACAAAGTGATGCTAAGATCTGAGACTTTGCCTATTCCAATACATCCATCAATCCATCCATTATTTATACCCGCTTATCCTGAGCTGGAGCTGGTGCTGGAGCCTATCCAAGCATGCATTGGGCGAGAGGCAGGAACACATCCACAGGTCTCTCAGTTTGGGTATCAGCCCCCTCTGTTCCTGGAACTGGAGAGGGACATCGGGGTGCCGTCCGCCGGGTTCCTTGTCCGGCGGTGTCGGGCCACTTGGAGAAAAGTCCGCGCGTCGCTCCTACGCTCCTCTGCTAGTCAGAAAAGACTTGCTGACGGGCGTCGCCGTCCTGCGCCTCCCTATCGGGTGTGTCAACGGGCGTGGCTCTCCACTCGGGATCTCCCTCTGCGGGTAGAGTCTCGTGAGCTCGCTCCTCGCTGCGTGGGGCCCTTTGAGATCATCCGTAAGATCGACCCTGTCACTGGTCGCCTGCAGCTCCCTCGCTCCACGAGGATCCGCCCCGCGTTTCATGTCTCCCGTCTGAAGCCGGTTCCCGTGAGCGCGTTGGCTCCGGCGGACCACCCGCCGCCCCCGCCTCGGCTCATTGATGGGGAGCCTGTGTTTGCAGGGTGTCTCATTCTGGCTGAGAGACGAGTGGGCAGAGGGGTTCAGTTTCTCATTGACTGGGAGGGCTATGGCCCTGAGGAGCGCTGTTGGGTCCCCTCTAGGGACATTTTGGACCCTGAGCTTATTCGGGATTTTCGCAAGCGTGGTTCTGAGGGACCGTCTGGGGCCGCTCCTTAGAGGGAGGGGGGGGTCCTGTCATGGTTCTGGGTGGTAGTGGCTATCCTTGGCCACTGGAGGGCACCCTTGTCACTTCTTTCCCCTAATCGAGCTAATTGGGATCACCTGCTGTAGTTCCTATTTTAGCTCTCGCTGGCCTTCAGTCAGTGCTTTTGTGTCAGCTTTGGTTACACGTAAGCCGGTATTCTGTGAGTGTGTTTGTAACAGTCTTTCTTCCTATTTTGGAAGAGATCTGTGTTGTACTGAAGGCTGAGACTTAAGGGATTATTTACTATAATTTCACAATCTCTTACTTGGTATTGCAATTTGGGTGTTTTTCTATGAATCCTCATTTTGAGGGCTGTTTTTCTTTAGTTTTCACCTTCTTTACACTCTCAGTTCTTTTTATGAGACAGCTTTATTATACTCCTTTTTTCTGTTCGGTTTTGCCCTTTTTGCTGGGTAGTTTTTTGTTAGTATTTAATGGCAGGACTTACCGCCCAGAGGAGTATATTATTCTGTTCTGTCTAGTTTGAATAGCCTACTCCTTGTCCTTTAGTGCTTATCACCCTTTAATGGGTGGACTACTTAATCCGATATACCTGGGATATTCTCCCTTAGGAGTATTTAATTTTCTGTTTGTTTACTTGTCGCCTTCCTCTAGTCTTTCGAAACCTTGTGGTTACTCCACCCTGTGTGGATAGCTTTCAGATTCCCGTTCAGTCGCGTCTGGTTCACCCCCCCCCCCCCCCCCCATCACACATGTGGGATGTTTTTTTAAAGTACCTGTTTAGTGCCTTACCTGCACATGTTCTATTCCATCAGCAGAACCCAGGGGGTAACACCTACAGTACACGGTTTACTTACAAAATTGTTCAAGCATAGGTTTATTTTATTTGTTTCATTGAATGATTGTTTAAAAAATTCAAGGTATGCTCTGAATTCTAACGTTTGGTAGTACAAAAATAAACACTAAGAATGTGAAAAACAAATTCACCTCATGTGAATTTATACTCTAGATGGGATCAGTTCAGTAATAAGCATAATATAATCACAAAATGTGCACAAGAATGTCATAATAAAGTAAATGTTACACAAGTATTAATAAAAAAAAATAAAAAATTGAATTATATATAGAGCTCAATTCTCCAGTATACTTGGCCAACGAATACATTCAGGAATGATAATGGCTTTCAGGCACCAAAATCTTGATAATACTTTGTGTACAATATGAAGACATGAGCTGTTATGCATGTAAATGTTGATAGAATGCCAAAGGAATGATCCATTCTGGGTACATCTTTGCAGACCCAATAACCACAGTCATCCTGGTCATGTGACAAAGGCACAGTTTGAGTTCATGAGGAGAGTTTATGTTCACTGGTTTTAAGAAATACTCTTAAATGTATAATCCAGTGAAGGAAATGTTTGGTTCATACCGCTTGAGGATTACTTTGCAGACAATTTGCTGTTTAAAGTTCAAGATAAAACACAGGAAATGCTCACACATTAAAAGAAATGTCCAAATTTAAACTGATTAACCAGCATTGGTCCACAGTTTATGAAGCAAGATATCTTCCTGGTTCATTTTCACATGTCCAGTTTTCGTAGTGTGCTGTAGAGAACACAGTCTTCCTTTACGGATGGTGCTGGTGACCTGCATGGAGAAAACAGCGCATTTAGTCTCTATTAAAGTCACAGACATTCTCATTCTCATTTCAGTCAATCCTGCCTGAGCCTTTATCACATTTGGACACACCTTACAACATGAAGCACAAGCAGAAGCTTTAGCCACAGAACAGTTATCTGGAATTTTGGAAAACATTACATCACTGTGATGTCATAGGCTGAGGTCACACACCAGGGAGATGAAAAGAGAAGAAAGTTGACAAGCTGAACAAACCAAATGATGAATCTAGATCAGTGGAACATCCAGTCCTCATATTACCACGTTCTTCTTTTGACCAGGCAGAGAAGTTCTTAGCAAAGCAGCAGTGAGAGATTGCAACATTAAAAAAAAACTTGAACTGGGCTTTGGGACTGCAACAAACAAGCAACCAAAATATAGAAATAGTGTGCATCAAGCTAACACCCGGTCCTACAAACACATCAATATATGAACTGTTACAGATGTACTGAGAAGTACTGGAATCTCTGCTTATTTGTATTTTGTTTCCAGGGTTTGTTTTGTACATGCTTACATGTCCAAGTGTTATGGATTTTTTTTTTGGCTATCATTAACTTCTAATATTGTACATGCTATGAGAATCTAAATACTTCTTTATGTTTTTTTCCCAATATAAATCACAGCACACCCATCTCAGCTCTCCCCAGTGAGACACTCTGGTCTATCCAGTGAGATACTCTGGTCAATCCAGTGATACGCTCTGGTCTATCCAGTGAGACACTCTAGTCTATCCAGTGAGACACTCTGGTCTATCCAGTGAGAAGCTCTGGTCTATCTAGTGAGACGCTCTGGTCAATCCAGTGAGACACTCTGGTCTATCCAGTGAGACACCCTGGTCAATCCAGTGAGACACTCTGGTCTATCCAGTGAGACACTCTGGTCTGTCCAGTGAGACACTCTGGTTTATCCAGTGAGACACTCTGGTTTATCCAGTAAGACACTCTGGTCTGTCCAGTGAGACACTCTGGTCTATCCAGTGAGACACTCTGGTTTATCCAGTGAGACACTCTGGTCTGTCCAGTGAGACACTCTGGTTTATCCAGTGAGACACTCTGGTTTATCCAGTAAGACACTCTGGTCTATCCAGTGAGACACTCTGGTCTATCCAGTGAGACACTCTGGTCTATCCAGTGAGGGTCATTCTCCTACTGACTCCATAGAGGCCTCGTCTGGCTCCAGTCAGAGAGAGCAGTCTATGATAAAAGCTGCTGGAGAGAGATAATAGACCTGACACAGCGACAGTCAGCACAGGTAGTATAAAGGTGGGATATTCTCACCTGGGGGCAGCACTGGAGGGGCGGAACTGGATGCTGGCGTACTGAACACCCTCCTCACACTGGGGGAGTGGCTTTTGAACAGTGGAGGGTAGAAGCTCTTCCTGGTTGTGGGTGTTAGCGGGCTGAACAGAGGCGTAGAGGGGAACTTCACCGTCGTCTCTGTCCGTACCCTGTGTTCCAGTGTGACTCATTGCCATCCCTGAGACGTTGCCAAAAATGGGGCTTTTATTCCCCTGCAGGGTAAAGAAAAGAGGCAAGAGAAGGTTGGGAAAGATCCACAGAAAGGTCCTGTTCATTTCAGTGAGCTCCTCAGAGCTGGAGTGAGCTACTCGCCCCCATTAACGACAAAACGTGCATTTAACCTGATATAAAAAAATCAGCTGATGAATCAATGTTTTATTTTCAAATACATGCCATCAGCAGTTTAATATCAGCTGAACCAGACATTCAAATGTAATACACTTAATATGATTTCTTGTCTCTAACATGACCTGTTTTACAGTGGGTTTTCATAAAATCTTGGAAAGATTGCATATTGAAGTACTTCTTTCATTCCAAAGCATATATTTGCAATAACCAATAGCAGTAAACCACCATCACAACAATAGTCTGTGTGTATTTATTCACTGGAAACAGGTGAATACAACACATACAGTACAAGTCACTCTCCCTGGCTCTCTATGTAATGCACAGATAATTACATGCACATAAGCAGTATTGTACTGTGTAACGTTACTGTCACATACTGCAACCTCTTTCGAGAAAATGAAACTGTCCTTAACAGGGGAATACACATAATTAACTACTGAAATATTTCCATTAAGCATGTCAACACATAGAAGATCATAACCTCATACTGTAAATCTCTACATAATCTAATAAACCTTCAAGGTCACATGGCACACACTGCTATGCTTTCTACTTATTTGTAAGAACGGTTTATTTATTTATTTAGGATCCCCATTAGCAATACACAGGTGCTATATAAATAAATAAATCATGTCTCATGATTACTGTTATAAAGCATTATGAGTATTAATCAATCTTCATAACTCTAATTATACTGTATTATGAGCAGATTTTAATGCATTATAAGTATATCATGCATTATAGACAGTGTTAACCAAATTTCCATTTTTGCTTAAAGAATGCAGTATGCATTGTCAAAATTATATTATATCCGTAGATAAATACATGTATGCACATATGCAGACTGATTTCATTAACTCACCTGCCTGCCCCCTTCTGTCTCATTTGTTGATTTTCTCCTCCTGATTATTCAGTGATAAAAGAAAAATAAAAAGTAAATCTACCTTCTCACAAATCTTTAAACAGCCCCCTCTTGTATAAACAGCATTTTGCTTTTGTTTGAATGATGTGTATTGCTGAGGTAATAGTGCCCATGTATGTGTATATTTTTTATTGTTCAGATGTTATTAGGTCACAGGAAATGAGCCTGAGTTATGAGAGGCTTCTTCCTGCCCAGTAAATGTAGTTCTGCTTTATTCAAACCAACACTGACTGCAGCTCAAGGGCAAATTGATGCGCTTGACAAGACTTTGTTATGGTCTGTAACTGTCCACATTATTCATATTAAGAACAAGCTTTAAGGGGATTCTGTTACCCCATCATACAGGTTTGATAAACTAATTGGGACACTAAAACGCATCAGTCAGAGTTTATAAAATTGACATATCAATAAAACAAGATGTCTAATAATGCAGTGGTCTAAACACTAATCAGACATTAGAGGGGGGAGTATGGCATCAGCATGATGTAACGTAGCTAAAGCTTGACAAAAACATTCCACAAAAATGTACACTCGTTTTAAACTATCAGTCTAAATCAGACATACAGTAATTCACACTGGAGTGACTACAAACCAACTCATTTACAACCACGTACCTCACGCACACAACACCCAGAAACACAAGAGCCAAAATGGCAGCCACTCCCACAGCTGCACCCGCGATCAGTGACTGACCTCCTAAGCAAAGTCAGAGAGATGTAGCCCTGTCAGTTATGATATAGCAGTGTTCATTTCACAACATGCCTCACCAAGGTCCTTAAGGTGAAAGTTTATAAATGTTTAAATACACCCCTCATATGCCTACCTTTACTAGAAATTTCTGTACATTTGAATTTTACTGAATTCAATGCTGGCATCATGGTACTTTTAGTTACACTGCTCATCATCATTATGTACCATGATCCAGTTCGGATTGTAGCACAAATATTATGATCAGCATTGCTTTGTAGCCTCTGGATCATAATCAGTATCAGATAAAATATTGTATCAAATATGTTCTGGCCTTACCTTGCACTGTGACCAGTAGAGCAGAAGAATTCTGAGCTCCAAGTCTGTTCTGTGCCTCACAGTAGTACTGTCCTATGTTCCAGGATCTAAAGTTAGAAAAGTTCAAACTCTGTCCTGATCCTGCCTGCCAGACTGCAGCAGTGTCATTCTTCTTAAACCAGGCGTATCTCTGCACTGGTGGGTTGGCATCGCTGCTGCAGGTCAGAGTCACTGAACTGCCCTCCACTATTTCACCAGAGGGACTCACTGATACTGAGGTGTTCTTGGGAGCATCTAAAATCAATGGAGAAATGTGTTCAATTCCATATAATTTCTCAATCTCTGTGATTTGTCTCAAATAGATTCAGAACCATTTATTGCAAAGGAAAGTTTAAAATGAAGCTGAAATATCACACTTCAAATTTCTTTCTTTGTTTGGAAATGAGTAGAATTTACTGCATAGTTTTATGGGGGTTGGTAAATGGCCTTGAGACACAGGTTAAAAAAGCTTTCAATAATGACTGCAGAATTTAGATAAGAAATTTTATTTAGCATTATTTAGAAAGGTTAAAAATAGAAAAAGAAACACAAAACCTGTTTGCTTGGTGCATTAAGAGTAACTATTATTTGGTATAAAACATCTACAGTACATATGGTATGTTTGTTTGCCCTATGCAAATTCAGAATGACTACTTGTTTAACTTATGACATGTCCGTATCATCTGGCTTACTCATCATGTTAAATTAATCATATCTTCATAAGATTCTCCCTTCACTGGCCAGTGTGACTGCTTTACTCAGTGTCTTACGATTGCAAAGTTTCCTAAAGATACTCAGGAGATACTGGCTCTCTGCTCTGTGTGTCTGAAGCTGAGATGCACTGATATACTCACACTGCACATCAAGATGTTTAGGAGGAGATCTTTCTGCCCGAATCGCATTCTCTACCACACAGTAGTATTCTCCTGCATCCTGCAGTGTGATGTTTTTAATGATGTAACTCCGTTCTGATCCTCTCCTCGAGAATACAGATCCAGTCTTCTTTAACCAGGTGTATTTCTGCACTGGTGTGTTGGTATCGCTGCTGCAGGTCAGAGTCACTGAACTGCCCTCCACTATTTCACCAGAGGGGCTCACTGATACTGAGACGCTCTTCGGAGGATCTGAAAGAGAAAATAACAGGTCCTGCAGTTTTATATAGATGTCTCACTGAGGTGATCTTGGGAACATCTAAAATCATTCGAAAAATGTGTTAAATTCAATATCATTTCTCACTCACTGTGTTGCATATCAATGCACTAGCAGAGACATTTATTTCAAAGTAAAGGTTAAACTTGAGCTGAAATCTCACAATGTGAATATCCCAGTGTGTCGTGCTTTGTTTTATAATGAACTGGATATACTGTATCTTTTTAAAGGGCATTTCGCAGGACAGACAAGTTTTCAAACGTGACAGCTATATTTAGATATAATCATTTTTAGCATGTTCATTAATAATGATATCTTCATTCTGTTAATGTTCAACCACTACATGTGATATTTTTTTCCCTGTGCAAATTCAAAATGACAACATGCTTTACTTAAGACATGTCAGTATGATCAGACTCATCACTGTATGATAATGTAATTATATTTGATTTCTCCTCCACTGGCCAGTGTGACTGCTTTACTCAGCGTCTTACTGCTGTGAAGTTACCCAAAGACACTCAGGAGATACTGACTCTCTGCTCTGTGTGTCTGAAGCTGTGATGCACTGATATACTCACACTGCACATCAAGATGTTTAGGAGGAGATCTGTTTTTCCCCATCGCATTCTCTGCTTCACAGATGTATTCTACTGCATGCTGCAGTGTGATGGTTTTAATGGTGTAACTGTCCACTGGTCCTCCTGTCTCTGAGGATACAGCTATATTATTCTTATACCAGGTGTATCTCTGCACTGGTGGGTTGGCATCGCTGCTGCAGGTCAGAGTCACTGAACTGCCCTCCACTATTTCACTCAGAGATACTGAGACGCTCTTAGGAGAATCTGAAAGAGATAATTACAGGTCCTGCAGTTTTATATAGATGTCACACTTACCTCAGTTAAAGTATGTTTCCTTTTCCTCAATGTTTCCAATATGTCATTTTGTTTGACTGCTATTATTGTAATGCCATCTTTCTTTCAATTTTTAGAATGAACTTAATCCGATATCGTTTCTAAACATAATAACTTCCATTTCCTAATCATTATCTGCAGGTTGCTCTTCTGCATGTTCTCATGTCTTTTAAAGGTACATTAAAGTACAACTGCATCACCGCTTTTTCAAAATGAATAACAAATGAGACTCAGTAAAGTTAAATGTATGAGTTTGTCTTCAAATACTCACATCTCACACCGAGAGTCACTACTGGGGACAGAAGATTCTCTTGGCCTCTTACTGCACAGGAGTAGCTGCCTGCATCTCCACTGCTGGCTGTGAACTGAAGGTAGTTATATTTCTGTGCGGTGTTTTGTAGAGATTGTCCATTCTTGTACCAGATGAATGTTTGTCTGCTAGTCAAGTCAGTGCAGGTGATTTTACAGGTTAGTGTCACCTGCTCTCCCTCACTCACTGTGTTAGATTTCATTTCAACCTTTACACCTGAGTGAGAAGAAGAAATACAATAACACAATATACTGAGTTATTCAACAAAATTGGTATTATATACATTCAATAGAGGTGACACTTTGATATAATACATTCATAAAGACATCATCATAACAACAGTGACAAAGCATTAGCAATATGATCATGAT
Organism: Anguilla anguilla; assembly: GCF_013347855.1. Taxonomy (NCBI): domain Eukaryota; kingdom Metazoa; phylum Chordata; class Actinopteri; order Anguilliformes; family Anguillidae; genus Anguilla; species Anguilla anguilla. The sequence goes on along the minus strand of NC_049201.1, from coordinate 83,022,424 downwards.
TTTCACAATAAATTTACAATTTTGAAATAATGTGCTTTGACCTTTGATCTCCCCGCTCATCATCACTCAAGATCAACCATAAATTGTGCCTCCCCATGGTGTGCTGTTTCTCTGTTGTGATTTAAAACAAATCCTTTCCTGTTTCCTGTTCTTAAACAGAATATTTTATTCCGCAGGAGTAGGATTGACCATAAATACAGACATGCATTCAGTACCGGCCCGAGGGTTTCGGGGGCCCTAAGAGCAATCCTGTCGACCTGGGCTCGGGGGGGGGGGGGGGGGGGGGGGGGGGAGGCGGCGGCGGCGTCCCTTTTTAATCTGTTGCCCGGGTTGGTGGGGGGTGGGGGTTGGGTGGGGGGGGCGTGGTTGCTTTGTAAAATCCGTCTTACATTACGTTGTTATGAAATATTCGGTTGTCATTCCGTTTTAAATTAATAACGCTGGTTTTGCGATAGGGGATGAATACTGCATGGGGGCCCCCTGGTGGCCACGGGGGCCCTAAGCAGCCGCTTAGTTCGCTTATGCCTCGGGCCGGCCCTGCATGCATTATTTCCCAGTAAAACAGAAGGTGGGCAGACACTCACATTTCACATTGACTGCAGGGGAAGTGACTCCTCCTGTAGCACAGGAGTAGAGATCTGTATCATCAGTGCTGGCTACATTGAGGGAGTATTTATACTCATAGGGCACAACTTCTCCATTCTTGTACCAGGTAAAGGTTGAGCTGCCACTCAAAGTGCAGGTGCTGCTACAGGTCAGTGTTACACTCTGTGCCTCATTCTCTGTCACTTTCACCTGAAGACCTGCACACAAGAATCAACATGATAAAAAGACCATTCTGTTTCTATTAGAAAATGATTAGGAGTATTGCCAGTTAATAGTATATAAAGCAAGTTTAGAATCACCTGTAACTGTCAATGAGACTCCAGGCTGACCAAAATATTTTCCATGTTGGCTGTCAGTCAGGAACCTGAAGCGATATATTGCTGAATCGCTTTCTTTCAGTTGGTTTATTCTGAAAGTGCAGTCACTGTTCTGATTCCCCAGGTACTCCACACGGTGAGTGTACTCTGAGTCCTGGGACAGGTCCTCAGGCCCCTGTGGCTCATTCCAGTGAATAAACCAGAATGTTTTCTGCACAGTGCAGTATGGGGGATATGAGTAAGTGCAGCGCATGTCTACTGAAGACCCCTTTAAGGCACAGATTCTCTCAGGGGTGTAAGTCACTCCCCATTCCCACTGGCACAGAACACCTGAAAAATACACACACACATACATACACACACACACACACACACACACATACATACACACATGCACACACAGACACACACACACACACATACACACGCACATACACACACACACACACGCATACACACAAATTTAAAACACAGATGTGTTGGCAACATGACAGATAAGGTATTCAATTGACAAAACTTTAAAACTACAGCACCTAACTTATATAGTACATCAATAATTGTACATGTGGAGCCCTGGATATGTTCTGGAGGCAGGGTGATATCTGTGGTTGGTTGTGTTGATATTATTTCGGACCTTCCCATATATATATAGTTGTTTTTTCAGTGATATAAGAATTTGCAGATTCAAATGAATTAACTGCATAATCTTTTATCTTTTGTGTCTGTTAGCTATTTCAATACTAACTGACATCAGTAGAAGGCAGTAGCTGCCAATAAATGTGAGATTCGCAGGTACAGGAAGTCTTGCTTAGTAGCTAGCTTTGTTAAAAAGTAGCATTGTGCCAAGCAAGTTATGAGCGAGTGTCTGCATTCACTGTAAGTTGAAAACTGTTATGTTTTGCTAACAGTGAAAATGAACTGCTTTTATCAAAATATGTGGCACCAAAATACTTTTTCGCCATTCTAAGAATGCAGCATGCACAGTCAACAGCTCCGATCATTTTGCAAAGCCACAGATATTTATATCATGCCTCTGTCTCAGTTTTAAAGCTGAGTGTGAAGAGGAACTTCTTATAAGTTCTCTCTTTTGCCCCTCTCTCTCCAGATGAGAAACGTTGCTCTACTTTAAACTAATCTACTGTAGAATATAATTTTATGGAAATTATATACATTCCTTGAAGCAATTTAAATGTATTCACTTTTGCTGCTGATTGAAATAATGAAGGGAGACTAATAAATAGGAACACATGCGGATAAATGCTGTATATGTTGAAGACTGAAACATCAGAACTACATTTGGAAAAAAAAACACAAACAATTTACCTGACACAGAGAGGACGATTACCAACAAGATTTTTAAGAGCATGGCTGCATCAGATTGAAATTTTTTATCCAAATACGCACATACAGGTCTTGATTATTATTTACACTGTAAAAATGAATGGCAGAAACAAACACTGTCAGAGTAATCTATTTATTCACAGAAATACTACACAAGACTAACAAATATTATGCAAGACTAATAAATACTACACAAGCGCACACAGTGAGTTAAGGTGCTGCTAATGTCCATACATTTCAGGCCTTTTACTTGAGGAATGTTATTTGTATTGAAGAAACAGCGATAATTTCTACCCAGAAAATACATTTTATTTTCATATTTGATTCCAGTTTTTTCTTCTTACACTTCAAAATACTGTGAGATAACTTTGACTAAATTAAATAATATGATAATACACTTACCAGGAGAAAATTCTGATCTGACCTCAGTGCTTTGATAATGTGTCATTAGTATTAAACACCCTTACAGACAGATCAGTGTGGCAGAATATGATCGCAAATACAATGCTTCACACTAAATATAAAAGTAGAATGTGTTACAGATCTGACTCACTTCCTGAAGGTCGTACACATTTTAGATTTTATCGGATACAAACGTTTGAATAAAATATACAGAGTCGTTTGCTTTGTGTCTGGACTGGACCAGTAGTGCCTTTTCAAAAAGACTGGGTAATTCTCATTTCTTTGCCCCCACTGTATTTTTGAAATTCAGATGTCAATAATCATGTTCATTTTTACATACTACGCTTATAAAATAAACAGAACTACTATGTTTACAAAACACAAACTGTTGCTAAGATCTGAGGCTTTGCCTATTCCAATACATCCATCAATCCATCCATTATCTATACCCGCTTATCCTGAGCTGGAGCTGGTGCTGGAGCCTATCCAAGCATGCATTGGGCAAGAGGCAGGAATACACTCTGGTCAGGCTGCCAATCTTTCGCAGGGAACACACACCATTCACTCACACATTCATACCTATGGGCAATTTAGAGTCTCCAATTGGCCTATTTGCATGTTTTTGGACCGTGGGAGGCAACCGGAGTACCCGGAGGTACATGCAAACTCCAGACAGAAAGGCCCCAAACCGAGATTCGAACCCAGTGCCTTCTTACTGTGAGGCGACAGTGCTATCCACTGCACCACCGTGCCACCCCTATTCCAATACATGTACAGTAGAGGTTAAAATAAAAGTGACTGTAAGAGGTGTGATAGGCATCAGGCACAGGTAAACAGGAGCCCTATACAAAATCCATTACCTAAACAAGATTATTTAAGTCAGTTTAGTAAAAGATCTTCCAAGAAATTGATCTGAAATGTACATACAGGACTTCTCTATTTTAGTAACCGCACCATCTACCGATAGATTGAATGTATTTCATCAATCTATCCCTCCTAGGTAAATGTTACTGCCATAAATAGCATGCTTTACCATTGCTACCATATGTAGATCAGTCATGTTTATGTTTCATGCATCGGATTTTTGACATGAAGCCAAAACATCAACAAAACGCTGCTGTAGCTTAGCCTATAACCTGCTTATTAACATAATGATTGCACACACTGTACTTTCACAGAAGATGAAAGGAGTGGACAGGCGTAGTTTTCGTATATTTGTGTATGGCAGCAGTGCAGTATGGTGGTTTGGGGGTCCAGAGTGTGACTCTGGGAGCTCTGAGGTTGCAGTTTCCATCCCCACCTGGAGCACTGCTCTGGTGCCTCAAAGCGGGTACTGTGAGGTATTGCAGGCATTTAGCAGACGCTCTTATCCAGAGCGACTTACACAACTTTTTACATAGCACTTTACATTGTAAAGTGCTATGTAATTTATACAGCTGGATATATACTGAAGCAATGCAGGTTAAGTACCTTGCTCAAGGGTACAACGGCAGTGTCCTTACCCGGGATTCGAACCTACGACCTTTCGGTTACAAGCGCAGTTCCTTACCCACTGTGCCACACTCCGTCCTCCAGGTGCCCCTGCTTGGCTCTTTTGTGCAGAGGAGTAGCGGGCACGGCTGTGGGTGAAGCTGCCTAATTTCAGACGAGTGCCACCCTGACCACAGACAGTGGAGGAAGTTAAAATGCCGCTCACTTCGTGCAGCCTGTTCTATTCTTTATTTTATTTCACATCTCAGTTCAGTGTCCGGTGGTGCAGCGCTGTTTCTGTGGTTGATGGTCATGCAACCTTTTAGAACTTTGGTTTTGCTTTGCCTGTTATACGGTCCTTCATGCACATAATTAGTTGCATTTCAATGCTGATATTTCATAAAGATGACTTTTACTACCTAAAACCTATTGCATAGTATTATTATAGTATCTTTCAAAGAGATGAACTTGATCTCCACGTGAACTAAATGGAATGCAGGCAAAACATGATGGCTATATAAAGAAAATAATGATAATATTATTCAGAACAGAGGTTTGAGGTTCACAGTGCTTTACGATGCTCAAATAAACCATAATACATTGATACACAAAATAAAACAATGTATGGAAAGAAAACAAATAAAATATGCATTCATTCAAATATCTAAATGTGAGGTGGTGGCACCTCTCTCTCTGATTTCTACGGGTTAATTGACCCTGACTGCATCGACTATAGGGGACTTAATAAAATCACGGTAAAAAACTGCTACCCCCTCCCCCTCATGGCCACAGCGTTTGAGCGCCTGCAGGGGGCATCCATCTTTACCAAGTTGAACCTCAGAAATGCCTACAACTTGGTACGTATACGTGAGGGGGATGAGTGGAAGACGGCATTCAACACCCCTAGGGGGCACTATGAATATCTGGTCAAGCCTTTCGGCCTTTCGAACTCTCCTTCGGTCTTTCAGGCGCTAGTAAATGACGCGCTCAGGGACATGCTGGAATTATTTGTTTACGTGTACCTGGATGACATCCTGATTTTTTCAAAAACCTATCAGGAGCATGTATCCCACGTCAAACTAGTACTGCACAGGTTGTTAGAACTCAAACTCTATGTCAAGGCAGAGAAATGCGTGTCAGCTTTTTGGGGTACATCGTGTCACAGGGCAGTGTGCAGATGGACCCCAGCAAGGTCAAGGCAATACTGGAGTGGCCTCGGCCTGACTCCATCAAACAGGTGCAGCGGTTTCTGGGCTTCGCAAATTTTTACCGGCGCTTCATTAGGGGGTTCAGCTCTGTCGCTGCCCCACTCTCAGCCTTGACTAAGGGTACCTCCCCCCGGTTCAGTTGGTACCCGCAGGCTGAAAAGGCCTTCATGGAGCTGAAACGGAGGTTCACTACCACGCCCATCCTCATTCACCCGGACCCCTCTCTGCCCTTCGTCATCGAGGTCGATGCTTCTGACGTAGGGGTTGGGGCGGTGTTATCCCAACGGTTTCCCCAGGACCAGAAACTTCACCCCTGCGCGTTCTTCTCACGGCGTCTCCTGCCCGCCGAGAGGAATTATGACGTTGGTAACAAGGAGCTCCTGGCGGTGAAGTTGGCCTTGGAAGAGTGGCGCCACTGGCTGGAGGGTGCTGAGCATCCATTTGTGGTCTGGACGGACCACAAAAATCTGACTTACATCCAGGAGGCCAAACGCCTGAACCCTCGCCAAGCTCGGTGGGCCCTCTTTTTCAATAGGTTCAACTTCAACCTATCCTACCGTCCAGGTTCGAAGAATCTGAAGCCAGACACACTTTCCCGTCGGTTTGACCGTTCGGACAGGGACAGATCTCCGGAGCCCATTATACCAGTCACCCGCATCCTCACCCCACTTACCTGGAGGGTGGAGGCAGTGGTTCGGGAGGCCCAGCAGCAGGAGCCTGACCCGGGAGGGGGGCCTCCAGGCCGTTGGTTCGTCCCTAATAGAGTGCGCTCGCAGGTTCTTCAGTGGGGTCACTCGTCCCGCCTTACAAACCATCTGGGGGTCCACCGCACTCTGGACTTTCTTAAGAGGAGGTTCTGGTGGCCCCGGATGGAGGGGGACGTGCGGGAGTTTGTGGCCGCTTGCACAGTTTGTGCCCGGAACAAGACATCACAACGTCCCCCTGCAGGTGTCCTCCGGCCTCTGCCTATCCCTCATCGCCCCTGGTCACATGTAGCCCTGGACTTTATCACCGGGTTACCCCTGTCAGATGGTTCCACCGCCATCATGGTTATAGTGGATCGATTCTCAAAAGCGGCTCACTTCGTTCCCCTCCCTAAGCTTCCCTCGGCCCGAGAGACTGCCCAGCTTGTTGTCCAGCATGTCTTTCGCCTCCACGGTCTACCCCAAGACATCGTGTCTGACCGTGGTCCACAGTTCTCTTCTCGCTTCTGGAAGGCATTTTGCTCTCTAGTGGACTCTGTCGGCCAGTCTGTCGTCAGGGTTCCATCCTGAGACCAACGGTCAGACTGAGCGCACCAATCAGACGCTGGAGAGAACGCTTCGGTGTCTGGTCTCTTCAAACCCGACTACCTGGAGCAGTCAACTTATCTGGGCAGAGTACCCGTACAACACCCTGCTGAATGCTTCGACCGGTCTCTCTCCTTTTGAGTGCCAGTACGGATATCAGCCGCCATTGTTCCCAGAACAGGAGAAAGATACGGAGGTGCCCTCGGCCGCACGTTTCATCCAGCGGTGTCGCGCCACTTGGAGGCGAGTTCGGGCATCTCTTCAGCGTGCGACAGCGCGACAGAAGCTTTATGCTGATCGACGTCGACGTCCGGCTCCGTCCTATCGGGTCGGCCAGAGGGTGTGGCTCTCCACGCGTGACCTCCCCTTGCGGGTTGAGTCCCGCAAATTAGCGCCGTGCTACATCGGTCCCTTCAAGATTTTTCGGAGAATTAATCCGGTCACGATCCGTCTCCTGCTTCCCCGGTCCATGAGGATTCACCCCACGTTCCATGTCTCACGCCTCAAACCAGTCCTCTCCAGCACGCTGGCACCAGCTGACAGGCCTCCGCCTCCCCCTAGGTTGGTCGGCAGTCAACCGGTCTACACTGTTCGGCGCATCCTGAACAGTCGTCGCGTGGGACGTGGGGTGCAGTACCTTGTGGACTGGGAGGGATACGGGCCGGAGGAACGCACCTGGGTCCCAGCTAGGGACATCTTGGACCCAGAGCTTATCCAGGAGTTCCGTCGGCGCCTCCCCGCGGGCTCAGCAGGAACGTCGGGTGCCGTCCCTTAGGGGAGGGGGTCCTGTGAGGTGGTGGCACCTCTCTCTCTGATTTCTGCGGGTTAATTGACCCTGACGAGGGGCAGGTGTGTGAGTACTATGGTGAGGTGAAGGCACCTCACAGGCATTTGTCTGAGCTAATTGTCCCTGATGAGGGTCAGGTGTAGGAAGCCTATATGTAGCCCCTGATTTCTGGGGTTCGGCGCAGACTCATTGTTTGTCAGACTCTTAGTGTGTAGGGGTGTGAGAATCGGCAGAAGTTACCGTGTTGATCCTATCTGCCAGATTTGATCACCGTTTAGTTTCTTCTCGAGTTGTTTATCTCTCTGCGCTGTGGAGGACATTTTGCCCTCGTCTCTTTAGTTTTCTTTTTGTTTTCTACCCGCCCGGCTGCGAATATCCTTTTTCTTTTGTAAGTGACCCCACTCTGTTTTTCTAGTGGGGGTTTTCTTTTTGGGCAGCTACGCTGCGGCGGTGTTTCATTTCTTTTAGTTTTCTGAGCCTGCTGACAGAAGTTTCAGTGAGTGGAGAGAGCGATTACTTCGCTCTTTATTATTTGGTTTTTCCCCTTCCCTTTCTATTGCTCAGCGATTTGGTGGTTATCCCTCCGGGTTAACTTTTAGATCCCCTCGGTCCGCAATTGCGTCCCACCCTCCTCAACCGTGACACTAAATCCAGACAGAAACTTAAATATGGTCTCAACACAACAAGGCAATGTAATATTAAGTACTAAAACACTTTTTTAAAAACATCAAGGACCTTACCTTTAAAAGTGACTTGAGTTTGGAGATTATAATCTGCACAGACTATAATACAATATTAAACTGTAATATCTTCAGACAGGGGTCTGGAGGACTATACAAAGGAGATGCGCACACACAGACACACACACACACACACACACACACACATTATTTCAAGAACAAAATTTAGTTTCACAAAAGTTTAAATGATGGCAAAATCTATCATTTTCTTCAGGAATAGAGCACACCAGTAAATGCAGTTCATTTACAGTTCTGCCCATGTCATGAAGCCAAAGAAATCTACTCTCCTCATGTTGCAGAGCTGAGCATAAACAGGAACTTCAGATCGATCCTATGCTCTACATTTCACAATCCTATGCTATACATTTCACAACCCTATGCTCTACATTTTACGGCAGATGTGTGGTAAAAACAAATGTAAAAAATTCTGCTCAGACTAGAACCTCTAAATCAAATTCAAATTCAAATTCAAAATAACTTTATTTATCTGTTAGGAACTACATTTGTGTAAAAGCGTCAGTGAATACACAACACATAACCGGACAAACAACAAACACAGATTCGACAACATACAAGTGTAGCTTATAACAGTTTAAGATGTCCGCCAGTAGGGCATCTAAACAACGCATGTGATCATGTGTGTAAGATTTAGATTCCCATTTCCTGTAACATGTCTTTAATTTTTTGCTTTCCCAGTCTAATGAGTTAAACAGGTTATGTGAAATCATAGTAATTGTAAATAGATTTTAGCTTCTGAAAGATATTGTAACCTCTGTAAACTGGCATTAATAAGCAGAACTGAAGTAACTAAATTTTTTTTACCTGAGGCAGAGAGAAGGGCTTACAAAAATACTGTTGAGTTTGTTTGGAGCATGGCTGCATCGGCCTGAACATATATATAAAAAACATAACTTATATTATTGCCTTTTGTTTTTTAAGCCATAACCAAAATTCCAAAAAAAAAATCATTAATAATCAGTGTTTAACAGATAACATGGAAAGCTATAAAATAAATAGTTTCTTTCTGTAAACAATGACCTTTTTCTATTTTTACTTTTTTTGATTCTTATTTTTTACATAATTTTAATTTTAAGAAAGCTAATTTACTGTTTTAACTAATGCTGTGCATGTTTTTTTTCCCCACTGCTTACATAGCCACCTTTCAGCAGTGAGAGAGACTGATCTCCATTAGGATCACTAGATTAGCACATAATAAAGCACTAATTGTAATCCGTAGATCAGAGAACAACAACACTGTACTTAAATTTCTCCACTGTTTAAAAAAAATGCAATAAATGTAAGCGTGCGAAAATCAAAGTTGTCTTCTCTCAACTTCTATCAAGGCACCCTATTGAATCGTATACATCATTTTACAGCTCAATGGAAAAATGTGTTAGCAGCCATTAAGAATAAAACAGGGCTACATCGTGCACTTACGCTGGTAGAGGAGGTGTGATCTTAACTGTTTTCAAACTGTCTGAAAGGGCCCTGCTGACAGGCTCATATTCCTGAACATGGCAGACTGACTGTGATGATTGCAAAGCTTAAAGCAGAATTGTTTGCATTTATTTATTGATTATTATTATTATTATTATTATTATTATTATTATTATTATTATTATCATTATTATTATTATTATTATTATCATTATTATTATTATTATTATTATCATTATTACATTTTTATTTAACCAGGAGTATCTCATTGAGATTAAAAATCTCTTTTTCAAGAGTGTCCTGGCCAAGACAGGCAGCAGCTCATGCAGTTTAACATGTTTGCAGAATGACAATATAAAATCAGATTATAGACAACAAAGATTATTTTACAAGAATGGAACTTCACTGTGTAATTTGAAATATTGGTACACAATAATGAATATAAAAACATTAAAGAGCTACATGAGAGTATCACAGCTGTGTAAAATATGTTAACAGTAGTTTAAAAGCCAGAACAAAGGAGGGAAACATGTTCCAATGCAAATGACAATATTTTGCTGCTGTAGCCCAGCCTATAACCCCCAGATCAACATAAAGATTGCACTTACTTTCCCAGAAGATATAAGGAGCGGACAGGTGTAGTTATCTTTGTGAAAGTATCACGCCTCTGGGGCCCCAAAGCGGGTATTGTGAGGTGCCCCTGCTTGGCTCTTTTGTGCAGAGGAGTAGCGGGCGCGGCTGTGGATGGAGCTGCCTAATTTCAGGCGAGAGCCACCCTGACCACAGACAGTTAAAGCGCTCCTCACTTCCTGCAGCCTGTTCTATTCTTTATTTTATTTCACACCTCAGTTCAGTTGGGGTGGAGCAGCGCTGTATCTCTGTTTGATGTTCATGTGACCTTTTAGATCTTTGGTTTAGCTTTGCCTGTTATACGGTCCTTCATGCACATAATTAGTTGCATTTCAATGCTTATACTTCATGAAGATGATTTTTACTACATACTGTCACGGTTGAGGAGGGTGGGACGCAATTGCGGACCGAGGGGATCTAAAAGTTAACCCTGAGGGATAACCACCAAATCGCTGAGCGATAGAAAGGGAAGGGGAAAAACCAAATAATAAAGAGCGAAGTAATCGCTCTCTCCACTCACTGAAACTTCTGTCAGCGGGCTCAGAAAACTAAAAGAAATTAAACACCGCCGCAGCATAGCTGCCCAAAAAGAAAACCCCCACTAGAAAAACAGAGTGGGATCACTTACAAAAGAAAAAGGATATTCGCAGCCCGGCGGGTAGAAAACAAAAAGAAAACTAAGAGACGAGGACAAAATGTCCTCCACAGCGCAGAGAGATAACCAACTCGAGAAGAAACTAAACGGTGATCAAATCAGGCAGATAGGATCAACACGGTAACTTCTGCCGATTCTCACACCCCTACACACTAAGAGTCTGACAAACAATGAGTCTGCGCTGAACCCCAGAAATCAGGGGCTACATATAGGCCTCCTACACCTGACCCTCATCAGGGACAATTAGCTCAGACAAATACCTGTGAGGTGCTATCACCTCACCGTAGTACTCATACACCTACCCCTCATCAGGGTCAATTAACTCGCAGAAATCAGAGAGAGAGGTGCCACCACCTCACACATACAGCTGATTGGATTATTGTATCTTTCACATTTCACAGAAATGAAATAGATGCCCACACGTAAATAAAATGGAATTTATGTGAATATTATTTTATTCATTTATTTATTTATTTATTTTTTTTTTGGGGGGGGGCGGGGGGGGGGGGGGGTTTGCAGGCAAACCATGCTGGCCATATAATGAAAATAATGATAATCTTTATCAAAACAGAGGTTCAAGGTTCACAGCGCTTTACAATGCTCAAATAAATCATAATATATTGATACACATAATAAAACAATGTTTGTAAAGAAACCATATAAAAAGATGCATTATTTCAAATAGCTAACCAGACAGAAAGTAAAAATGAGGTCAATACAACAAGGCAATGTAAAATGTCAAACTAAAACACTGTTTTAAAAGATTTTGGACCTTGCCTTTAAACGTGACTTGAGTTTGGAGATTATAATCTACATTAATCTGCATTATAATCTTCCCATTCAATGTGAGAGAGTACATGCGCATGTACATGAATTATGAGCGTGTGTATAAACCAAAAAGAAGCAAATAGCTTGCATTGTATATGAACTACAAACATGAAAATTTATGTCAAATACAAACATGTGTGCACAGAGTCACTGAGATGTGTTCCCATTGGGAAGGGATGAACAAGTTACCAGAGACCTCTAACATAAGTTTAATATGTCCCTGGTGCATCTGTTGAAGCTTTAGTTCGTCCATTTTAGTGGGATCTTAAATTTTAACAGTATTCTTAACTGTTCCATACGGGAACTGAGTTCACTTGGTCTCAAAATGAAAAGAGCCTCATATTGGTTGGGTGGGGGGGGGGGGGTTCAGGCAGGTGACTATAGCCTTCCCTGGACTCCAACCAAAACTGACCTTCATCCCTATTCATAGAGTTTTTTAGAGTAAGAGAACTGATCTCAGATCATGTTTCCTCTCTTCATATCCAAGCTTTATCCATAATGGCCTACAGACAAAACTGAACCTAGATCAGAACTATTCTCTGAGATGTTTTATGAACTGTAGAGTTGTGCTTGGAGGTTCTGGGCAAGTGAGTCATGCTTTCTAATCTGGATGATGGCTCCTGTGGTCTAGGCCATACACTGTAGTGAGTGATACTATGACTCAGATACTATGACTCCAGGGGTGAGAAAGTAAAGCCCTGCCATGTGTTTCTTCTGCCCACAAACTCAACCAGCTGATTTCACTAATCAGTTATTGCTCCTGGCTGAAGAGTTGTGCTAATGAGCAAATCCTGCTGATTGGAACAAAATATTTGGGGACGACTTTCTCTCTGCTCCGACTACCACAATAAGATTGCGTAGTTTATGGGATTATTCCTGTCATTCAAATGACATAGGCCTAGTCAGCAAATCCACAACTTAAAACATACAGTAACAGCATCTCAGAATCTTGAGATCAATGAACACATAAATGAATAATAAATTCTGGTCCTACCTTGCACTGTGACCAGCAGAGCAGAAGCATTCTGAGCTCCAAGACTGTTCTGTGCCTCACAGTAGTACTGTCCTCTGTTCCAGGATCCAAAGTTAGAAAAGTTCAAACTCTGTCCAGATCCTGCCTGCCAGACTCCAGTATCATTCTTCTTAAACCAGGTGTAGTTCTGCACTGGTGGGTTGGCATCACTGCTGCAGGTCAGAGTCACTGAACTCCCCTCCACTATTTCACCAGAGGGGCTCACTGATAATAAGATGCTCTTAGGAAGATCTGAAAGAGGAAATAACAGGTCCTGCAGTTTTATATAGATCTCACACTTACCTCAGTTAAAGTATGTTTCCTTTTCCTCAATGTTTCCAATGCGTCATTTTGCTTGACTGCTATTATTGCAATGACATCTTTCTTTCAATTTTTAGAATGAACTTAATCCAATATTGTTTCTAATCATAATAACTTCCATTTCCTAATCATTATCTGCAGTTTGCTCTTCTGCCCTGTTCTCATGTCTTTTATCGGTACATTAAAATACAACTGCATCATCGCTTTTTCAAAATGAGTAACAAATGACATCAGTAAAGTTAAATGTATGAGTTTGTCTTCAAATACTCACAGAGAGTCACTGCTGGGGATGGGAGATTCTCATGACTTCTCAGTGTAAAGGAGTAGCTGCCTGCATCTCCACTGCTGGCTTTGAACTGAAGGTAGTTATGATTTTGATATTTCTGTGTGGTGTAAGACAGAGATTGTCCATTCTTGAACCAGATGAATGTTTGGCTGCCAGTCAGGTCAGTGCAGGTGATTTTACAGGTTATTGTCACCCTCACTCCCCCTCTCTCCTTGTGTCAGATTTCATTTCAACCTTTACACCTGAGTGAGAAGAAGAAATACAATACCACAATATACTTTTATTCAACAAAATTCCACATTGTACAGCACCCACAATAAATGTATGAATGCATATTACTGTAAATGGTCCAGCTTTTCATTTCAATTAAAGATTGAAGTCAACTGAGACCCTAAAATCTCAATCTGTCTGATAATGGAATGCTTGTGCTCTGGATTGGCTGGCATAACGTGGTGAAAACATGCAGTCATTCCCCACTCTTTTAATTGTATTATCTCATAAAAAACACGTTTTCAATGCACAAAAATGCCAAGTTACTCACACATGCAAAGCACTGCCTATAACTCATTCATTCAAACTGGCTAAATCTAGGCCTACCATTAAAAGTATTGACATCAAAATGATGCCAAGTTACTGTACTACAAACTATATAGGATATCTTGCCTCACCGAAATTAAAGAAGGTGTATTCCAAAGCAATGCTACCCAATGTTATCTTAAAAAAGAAGGCACTTGACAATTCAGACATGCCTGCCCCTTTTTTGAACTGGCAATGGAGCATCTTACACCTTTGCACTATACAGCGATGAAAGATGTTGTGCTTGGACAGCATGGTTGGACAGACCAATCCTCTTTCTGGGATTTGTAAAATCCGTCTTACATTACGTTATGAAATATTGGGTTGTCATTCCGTTTTAAATAACTAACGCTGGTTTTGCGATAGGGGATGAATACCGCATGGGGGCCCCCTGGTGGCCACGGGGGCCCTAAGCAGCCGCTTAGTTCGCTTATGCCTCGGGCCGGCCCTGCATGCATTATTTCCCAGTAAAACAGATGGTGGGCAGACACTCACATTTCACATTGACTGCAGGGGAAGTGACTCCTGTAGCACAGGAGTAGAGATCTGTATCATCAGTGCTGGCTAAATTGATGGATTTTTTATTTTTATTGGACACAGCTTTTCCATTCTTGTTCCAGGTAAAGGTTGGGCTGCCACTCAAAGTGCAGGTGCTGCTACAGGTCAGTGTTACACTCTGTGCCTCATTCTCTGTCACTTTCACCTGAAGACCTGCACACAAGAATCAACATGATAAAAAGACCATTCTGTTTCTATTAGAAAATGATTAGAAGTACTGACAGTTAATAGTATATAAAACAAGTTTAGAATTACCTGTAACTGTCAATGAGACTCCAGGCTGACCAGTATATTTTCCACCATAACGGTCAGTCAGGAACCTGAAGCGATATATTGCTGAATCGCTTTCTTTCAGTTGCTTTATTCTAAAAGTGCAGTCACTGTTCTGATTCCTCAGGTACTCCACACGGTGAGAGTACTCTGGGTCCTGGGACAGGTCCTCAAGCTCCTGTGGCTTGTTCCAGTGAATAAACCAGAATGTTCTCTGCACTGTGTGAGATGTGGGATATGAGTAAGTGCAGCTCATGTCTACTGAAGACACCTTTAAGGCACAGATTGTAAGTCACTCCCCATCCACTCTGGCTCAGCACACCTGAAAAATATACAAACACACGCACACACACACATACACACACACGCACATACACACACGCATACACACGCAGACACACACATGCACATGTATACATACACACACACACACACACACATACACGCAAACACAAGTATACATACACACACACACACACATGTGCACACATATGCAAATGCACACACACACACACACACACACAGACACACACAAACACATCCACACACACATACACACGCAGACACACACATGCACATGTATACATACACACACACACACACACACACATACACACACACACACAAACACACTGCTCAGAAATCCTTTAAAACACAGATGTGTTGGCAACATGGCAGCTAAGGGATACAATTAACAAAACTTTAAAACAAGTGCACCTAACTTCTCCAAAACTATGGAACATCAATAATTATACTTGTATTTCAATACTAACTTATGTCAGTAGATTGCAGTAGCCTCCGATCAATGTGAGATTCGCAGGTACAGGAAGTCTTCTTTAGTAGCTAGCTTTGCTAGAATGTAGTAGCAAACCAAGCTAGATATGAGCGAGTGTCTGCGTATACCGTTGGCTGAAAACTGTTATGTTTTGCTTACAGTGAAAACAAACTGGTTTTAATTTAAACATGCCACAGATATTTATATCATACCTCTGTCTCAGTTTCAATGCTGAGTATGAAGAGGAACTTCATCTTATCAGTTTTATCTTATATCCCCTCTCTTCTCAGATGAGCGATGTTGCACTACTCTAAACTAATGTACTGTAGAACATTATTTTATATTAATTATTTACATTCTTTAATGCATTTTAACTGCATTCACTTTTGTTCCTTCTGATTGAGTTTATGAAGGGAGACTAATGAATAGTAACACATGCTGATAAATACTGTATATGTAGACTGAAACATCAGAACAACATTTGGAAAAAAAACATACAAACAATTTACCTGACGCAGAGAGAACGATTACCAACAAGGTATTGAAGAGCATGGCTGCATCAGATTGAAAATATTTATCCAAATACACATATACAGGTCTTGATTATTATTTACACTGTGAAAATGAACAGTAGAAATAGAGACTCTCAGAGTATTCTATTTATTAGCAAAAATACCAGACTAACAAATACTACACAAGAGCACACAGTGAGTTTGTGTTGCTAATGTCCCTAAATACTCCTTTTTTATGAAGAGCTCACACAGTCCAGACAGCAAAGACTCAGACAGGATGTTACTTGACAATTGATATTTGTATGGAAGAAACAACAATCATTTCTAGTCTGAAAATACATTTTATTTTTTGATTTATCCCAGTTCAATCTTCTTGCACCACAAAATATTGTGACGTAGTTTTGACTAAATGAAATAATATGATAATGCACTTACCAGGAGAGAGTTCTGATTTGGCCTCAGTGCTTTGCTAATGAGCCATTAGTATTAAACAGCCTTACAGACAGAGCAGTGTGGCTGAATGTGACTGCAAAGGAAGTGCTTCACACAAAATATAAAAGTAGAATGTGCTGTTGCAGAACTGACTCACTTCCCCTTTTTTCCTAAAAGTCATGCACATTTTAGATTTTATCAGATAAAAACGGTTGAAGAAAATGAACACAGTCGTTTGCTTTGTGTATGGATTGGACCAGTATTGCCTTTCAAAAAAGACTGGGTAATTCTCATTTCTCACGCCCCACTGTGTCGTTGAAATTGAGATAAATTTGTAACTATGTTTATGTTTGCATATTACGCTTATAAAATAAACATAACGATTATGTTTACAAAAATGATTCCAGATAGTAATCATTCTGACATAAATGGAGTAATGAAGTCAAACTTTGCATTTTTAAGTATTCCTGAATACACATGCCCTTGCAGACAGATATAATCACACACACACACACACACACTTTCATGTGCACGCATGCGCATAAATAAGCACATGTATGAATTTAGCAGAGACCTTTCTTCCATTCACAGATGTCAAAATAACAGCCATTGTTTCTGTTTTCAAAATATAGATATATCTCAGTACATCTGTATCTAGCAAAATGACCATTATATTCCTGAGATATAAAAAAGCAATAACGAATAAAAATATGCTTCCAGCTGCATGTGCATGACTGAACTGAAACATCTGTGACTGCATTGGCAAAGTGCACTAAAGCTACCAGCAGTAAGCTAGTTAGTTAACTAGTTATCTACTTGTTATCTGCTAATGCACAAACTGTTGCTAAGGCCTGAGGCTTGGCCTATTCCAGTACAGTATAATCAGTCTGTAAAATCAGCAGAGATTAATTTTAATGAGACTGTAAAAGGTGTGATAGGCATCAGGCACAGGTAAACACACATACTTCAGGAGCCCCATGCAAAATCCATTACCTAAACCAGATTATTTAATTCAGTTTAGTAAAAGATCTTGCAAGAAATCGATCTGAAACGCTCAGACAGGACTCATATACTGCAGTAATAGTGCCATCTACAGGCAGACAAAATGCGCTGCATTCATCTCTCCTCCTGAGGTTAATTTCACTGCCACAAACAGCAAGTGTGACCTACATGAATCTGGGTGTTACAGATTTTTCTTTTTTTTTTTCTTTTTTTTTATACAGTTTTTTTAAAGATATTATATATATATATATATATATATATATATATATATATATATATATATATATATATATAAAATATTAGCCATTTCTCATTTGGAAATCCTGCAGACCCTGTGAGATGTTTTTTTTTTTAAAGGTCAGAGGGTCAAAGGCCCATTTAGTGCTGTACCTGCACATGTTCTATTCCATCAACAGAACTCAGGGGGTAACACCTACAGTACATGGTCTACTCACAAAATTCTTCAAGCATATGTTTTTTTGTTTGTTTCATTGAATGATTGGTTAAAAAATGAATGGTACGCTCTAACGTTTCGTCATACAAAAACCAAAAAAAAAAAAAAAAAAAATTAACACTATGAATGTGAAGAACAAATTTAAATTATGTGAGTTTACACTCTACACAGGATCAGTTCAGTAATAAGCATAATATAATCACAAAATGTGCACAAGAATGTTTGTAATAGTAAATGTTATGCAAGTATTAATAAAAATTTTAAAAAATCTTTGAATTACATATAAAGCCCATTTCTCCAGTATATTTGGCCAACGAATACATTCAGCAATGATAATGGCTTTCAGTCACCAAAATCATGATAATACTTTGTGTACAAAATGAAGGCATGAGCTGATATGCATGCAAATTTTGATAGAATGCCAAAGGAATGATCCATTCTGAGCCACAGTCGTTCTGGTCATGTGACAAAGGCACAGTCATGTGACCTGAGTTCATGAGGCGAGTTTATGTTCACTGGTTTTAATAAATACTTTTAAATGTATCATCCAGTGAAGGAAATTTTTGGTTCATACCGCCTTACTTTGCAGACAATCTGCTGTTTAATGTTCAAGAAAAAAATCAGAAAATGCTCACACATTCAAAAGAAATGTCCAAATTTACACTGAATAACCAGCATTGGTCGACAGTTTATGAAGCAAGATATCTTCCTGGTTTATTTTCACATGTCCAGTTTTCGAAGTGTGCTGTAGAGAACACAGTCTTCCTTTACGGATGGGGCTGGTGACCTGCATGAAGAAAACAGCGCATTTAGACTCTATTAAAATCACAGAGATTCTCATTTTCATTTCAGTCAATCCTGCCTGAGCCTTTATCACATTTAGACACACCTTGCAACATGAAGCAGAAGCTTTAGCCACAGAACAGTTATATGGAATTTTGGAAAACATTACATCACTGTGATGTCATAGGCTGAGGTCACACAGCAGGGAGATGAAAAGAGAAGAAAGTTGACAAGCTGAACAAACCAAATGATGAATCTAGATCAGCGGAACATCCAGTCCTCGTATTACCACGTTCTTCTTTTTGACCAGGCAGAGAAGTTCTTAGCAAAGCAGCAGCGAGAGATTACAACATTTTAAAATACTTGAACAGGGTTTTGGGACTGCAGCAAACAAACAACCAAAATATAGAAATAGTGTGCATCAAGGCAACACCCGGTCCTGCAAACATATCAATATATAAACTGTTACAGATGTACTGCGAAGTATTGGAATCTCAGAAATGCACATTTGCATTTTTCTCTGTAATGCTCATTTGTATTTTGTGTCCAGGGTTTGATTTGTTGATGCTTACATGTCTAAGTGTTATAGATGTACGTTTTTTGGCTATCATTAATTTCTAATATTGTACACGCTGATGATAGAATCTAAATAATTATTTATGTTTTTTTCTAATATAAATCACATCACAACATCTCAGCTCTCCCCAGTGAGACACTCTGGTCTATTAATGAGTGAGAAGCTCTGGTCTATCCAGTGAGACACTCTGGTCTGTCCAGTGAGACACTCTGGTCTATCCAGTGAGACACTCTGGTCTGTCCAGTGAGACACTCTGGTCTATCCAGTGAGACACTCTGGTCTATCCAGTGAGACACTCTGGTCTGTCCAGTGAGACACTCTGGTTTATCCAGTGAGACACTCTGGTCTATCCAGTGAGACACTCTGGTCTATCCAGTGAGGGTCGTTCTCCTGCTGACTCCATAGAGGCCTCGTCTGGCTCCAGTCAGAGAGAGCAGCCTGTGATAAAAGCTGCTGGAGAGAGATAATAGACCTGACAGAGCGACAGTCAGCACAGGTAGTATAAAGGTGGGATATTCTCACCTGGGGGCAGCACTGGAGGGGCGGAACTGGATGCTGGCGTACTGAACACCCTCCTCACACTGGGGGAGTGGCTTTTGAACAGTGGAGGGTAGAAGCTCATCCTGGTTGTGGGTGTTAGCGGGCTGAACAGAGGCGTAGAGGGGAACTTCACCGTCGTCTCTGTCCGTACCCTGTGTTCCAGTGTGACTCATTGCCATCCCTGAGACGTTGCCAAAAATGGGGCTTTTATTCCCCTGCAGGGTAAAGAAAAGAGGCAGGAGAAGGATGGGAAAGTTCCACAGAAAGGTCCTGTTCATTTCAGTGAGCTCCTCAGAGCTGGAGTGAGCTACTCGCCCCCATTAACTCCAAAACATGCATTTAACCTGATATAAAAAAAAAATCAGCTAATGAATCAATGTTTCATTTTCAAATACATGCCATCAGCAGTTAAATATCAGCTGAACCAGACATTCAGATGTAACACACTTGACCAATTTTACAGTGGGTTTTCTTACAATCTTGAAAAGATTTCACACTGAAATACTCCATTCATTTCAAAGCATATATTTTCAATAACCAATAGCAATAAACCTTCATCACAACAATAATCTCTATTTATTCACTGAAATCAGGTGAATACAACACAAAGTGCAAGTCACTCTCCCTGCCTCTGTATGTAATGAACAGATTATTACAAGCACATAAGCAGTATTGTACTGTGTAGCATGTTACTGTCACATACTACAAACCCTTGAGAAACTGAAACTGTCCTTTACAGGGGAATACACATAATTAACTCTGGAAATATTTCCATTAAGCATGTCAATGCACCCAAGTGCAGAGTGCAAAAACACAAAACTCCAAAAATGGGGAAAACAAAAGACTTTAATGGAATCAACGGGGGAACAAAGGGAACCGAAAGCCTCGCAGGGCGGTTTAACAAACGAAGAGAATCCTCAAAAACACGGGAAAACAAAAATACAAAAATCCCAAAAACGTAGGGAAACAGAGCAGGCAAACACGCAGGCAACAGGTAGGCAAAGAACACGCACGCAGGTAACAAAACCACAAACAGGTAACAAAACCACAAGAAGGGAAGAGGGGGGAATTAAGTAGAACGACGCAGACGAGACACAGGAGGGCACAATGAACAATCAAGCCACAGAGAGGGAAGGGAACACGAGACAAAACGCAACTAATAATGGGATAATTGGAAACAATAAAGCAATTAACAGGACACAAAGCAGAGGTGCCGCCATCTGGCGGCCCAACCAGGAATGACAGGGGGGAGACACAGACCCCTGACAGTCAACACACTGAAAAATGACACAGAGAAGATCATAACATCTGTACATAATCTAATAAACCTTCAAGGCCATATGGCACACACTGCTATGCTTTCTACCTATTTGTAAGAAAGGTGCTATATAAAGAAATAAATCATGTCTTATGATTACTGTTATGAAGCATTATGAGTGTTAAACAGTCTTCATAACTCTATTTATACTCTAATTATACTGTATTATGAGCAGACTATAAGGCATTATAAGTAGTATATAATGGATTACAGACAGGCATCATAGAAAGTGTTATTGAATTTCAGTTTTTGCTTAAACAATGTATATAAATAAAAGTATTACATCCATAGATAAATACATGTATGCGCATACGCAGACTGATTTCATTATCTCACCTGCCTGTCCTCTTCTGTCTCATTTGTTGATTTTCTCCTCCTGATTATTCAGAAAAAAATAATAAAAATAAAAAGTAAATCTATATTCAGACAAATCTTTAAACAGCCCCCTCTTGTATAAACAGCATTTTTCTTTTGTTTGAATGATGTGTATTGCTGAGGCAATAGTGCCCGTGTATGAGTATATTTTTTATTATTCAGATGTCATTTGGTTACAGGAAATGAGCCTGAGTTATGAGAGGCTTCTTCCTGCTCAGTAAATGTAGTTCAGCTTTATTCAAACGAACACCGACTGCAGCTCAAGGGCAAATTGATGTGTTTGTCAAGACTTCATCATGGCCTGCAGCTGTCCACATGATTCATATTAAGAACAAGCTTATCATACAGGTTTGTTAAACTTATTGAGACACTAAAATGCATCAGTCAGGGTTCATGAAAAGTTCTCATCGAAATAAAACAAAATGACTAATAATGCAGTGGTCTAAGCACTACTCAGGCATTAGAGGGGGGATATGGCATCAGCATGATGTAACGCAGTTAGTGCACAGCAACAACATTTTACAGAGATGTGCGTTTGTTTTAAACTGTGAGTCTAATCAGAAATGATTTACATTTGAGTGACTACAAGCCGACTCATTTTCAGCCACCTACCTCACGCACACAACACCCAGAAACACAAGAGCCAAAATGGCAGCCACTCCCACAGCTGTAGCCGCGATCAGTGGCTGACCTCCTAAGCAAAGTCAGAGAGATGTACCCATGTCAGATATGATATAGCAGTGTTCATTTGACAGCCGCACCAATGGCTGTAAGGTGAAAGTTTATAAATGCATAAATATACCCATCTGTGCTTATCTTTACTAGAACTTACTGTACATCTGAATTTTAAGCAACATGGGCATGGTGACACTTTTTGTGACACTGCACTATCATCTCTTGTGATCCATTTCAGATCGTAGCCTCTGTATCATGATCAGCATTGCTTTGTAGCCTAAGGATCATAATCAGTATCACGTAAAATATTGTATCAAATATGTTCTGGTCCTACCTTGCACTGTGACCTGTAGAGCAGACTGCACATCAAGATGTTTAGGAGGAGATCTCTTCCTCCCAATCGCATTCCCTGCCTCACAGATGTATTCTCCTGCATCCTGCAGTGTGATGTTTTTAATGGTATAACTGTCCTCTGGTCCTCCTGTCTCTGAGGATACAGCTCTATTATTCTTATACCAGGTGTATTTCTGCACTGGTGGGTTGGCAGCGCTGCTGCAGGTCAGAGTCACTGAACTGCCCTCCACTATTTCACCAGAGGGGCTCGCTGATACTGAGACGTTCTTCGGAGGATCTAAAAGAAAAAATAACAGGTACTGCAGTTTTAAATAAAAATCACACTGAGGTGTTCTTGGGAGCATTTAAAATCATGAGAAAAATGCGCTCAATTCCATATAATTTCTCACTCACTGTGTTGCATCTCAAAACACTAGCAGAGACATTTATTTCAAAGTAATGTTTATAATGGAGCTGAAATCTTACAATGTGATGTGGAGGGGTGGTGTGGTTTAGGGCGCCATTTGCAGGTGGAGTGGGAGCAGTATAGCTGGCTATCAACCACGCCTGTTTGCAATTACAATTGATTGCTAATTGTTTATATGCTCTGCCTGCAGTGAGACCGGGGTGCTGGAATGAGAGACGCACGCGGGAGTGGCATGCCATCTAATCCCCGTCCTTATCGTCTGTGTTTTGTTTTGTTTTTGTTTCCGTGTTTTTGGTATCGAGCGCACAATAAAGTCTGGGTGCCTCTAACAACGACGGATTGTGTGGTTTGTGGGGAAAAGGACTGCAGAACCTGTTACAGTAAATATCCCAGTATATTATGCTTTGTTACAAAATGAACTGGATATACTGTAGCTTTCTATGATAGTCGGAAAATGACACAGCAGAATCAAGTTTTCAAAAGTGACAGCAGTATTTAGATATGTCGTTTTAGCATGTTAATTTTTTAAAAGTTGAACAGCAGCATCTGGTATCTTATTTGCCCTTTGCAAACTCAAAGTGACTACACGTTTTACCTAAGAAATGTCAGTATGATCAGACTCATCACTGTAGGATAATGTAATTATATCTGATTTCTCCTCTACTGGCCAGTGTGACTGCTTTACTCAGTGTCTTACTTCTGTGAAGTTACCCAAAGACACTCAGGAGATACTGACTCTCTGCTCTGTGTGTCTGAAGCTGAGATGCACTGAAATACTCACACTGCACATCAAGACTTTTAGGAGGAGATCGTTCTGTCCCAATCCCATTCTCTGCCTCACAGTAGTATTCTCCTGCATCCTGCAGTGTTATGCTTTTAATGGTGTAACTGGATCCTCTCCATGATGATTCAGCTCTATTATTCTTAACCCAGGTGTATTTCTGCACTGCTGGGTTGGCATTGCTGCTGCAGGTCAGAGTCACTGAACTGCCCTCCACTATTTCGCCAGAGGGACTCACTGATACTGAGACGATCTTCGGAGGATCTGAAAGAGAAAATAACAGGTCTTGCAGTTTTAAACAAAAGTCACACAGAGGTATTCTTGGGAGCATCTAAAGTCATTAGAAAAATGTGCTCAATTCCATATAATTTCTCACTCACTGTGTTGTGTCTCAAAACACTAGTAGAGACATTTATTTCAAAGTAATGTTTATAATGGAGCTGGAATCTCACAATGTGATGTGGAGGGGTGGTGTGGTTAGGGCGCCATCTGCAGGCAGAGTGGGAGCAGTATAGCTGGCTAACAACCACGCCTGTTTGCAGTTACAATTGATTGGTAATAGTTTATATGCTCTGCCTGCAGTGAGACCGGGGTGCTGGAATGAGAGACGCATGTGGGAGCGGCATGCCATCTAATCCCCGTCCTTATCGTCTGTGTTTTGTTTTGTTTTTGTTTCCGTGTTTTTGGTATCGAGCGCACAATAAAGTCTGGGTGCCTCTAACAACGACGGATTGTGTGGTTTGTGGGGAAAAGGACTGCAGAACCTGTTACAGTAAATATCCCAGTATATCATGCTTTGTTACAAAATGAACTGGATATACTGTAGCTTTTTATGGTAGTTGGAAAATGACACAGCAGAATCAAGTTTTCAAAAGTGACAGCAGTATTTAGATATGTCGTTTTAGCATGTTAATTTTTTAAAAGTTGAACAGCAGCATCTGGTATCTTATTTGCCCTTTGCAAACTCAAAATGACTACACGTTTTACCTAAGAAATGTCAGTATGATCAGGCTCATCACTGTATGATAATGTAATTATATCTGATTTCTCCTCCACTGGCCAGTGTGACTGCTTTACTCAGTGTCTTACTGCTGTGAAGTTACCCAAAGACTGTCAGGTGATACTGACTCTCTGCTCTGTGTGTCTGAAGTTGAGATGCACTGAAATACTCACACTGCACATCAAGACGTTTAGGAGGAGAGATCTTTCTCCCAATTCCATTCTCTGCCTCACAGTAGTATTCTCCTGCATCCTGCAGTGTGATGCTTTTAGTGGTATAACTCCTGTCTGATCCTCCCCATGGGGATACTACTCTATTTTTCTTATACCAGATGTATCTCTGCACTGGTGGGTTGGCATCACTGCTGCAGGTCAGAGTCACTGAACTGCCCTCCACTATTTCACCAGAGGGGCTCACTGATACTGAGACGCTCTTCGGAGAATCTGAAAGAGAAAATAACAGGTATTGCAGTTTTATATAGATGTCACACTGAGGGGTGACATCTATATAAATATACTGATGTACTGTTACTGAGATGCTCTTGGGAGAATCTGAAGGAGGGAACAATGGTTTGTAGTTTCATGTGGAATTTAAACCTGACTCAGGCATACTGTATGGAGTGTTTTCCCATCATTGCATTATGGCATGTTTTCAGGTATTGAAGTTTCATGCAGTGCTATAATGACAGAACATTTACATGCAGCATAGTATAATCTGTACAATTTAGCTGAAAATTTTAATTGAAAACTTTCAATACTGTGAGGTTTGAAGAAGTTTGGCCTATGGTACTCACATCTCACATTAAGAGCCACTGCAGGGGACTGAAGCTCATAGCCTTTCACAGCACAGGAGTATCTGCCTGCATCTTCACTGCTGGCTGTGAACTGGTGATTCTGACCAGTGAAGGACAGAGGAGATCCGTCCCTGTACCAGATGAAGGCTGGGCTGCCAGTCAGAGTGCAGGTGGTCCAGCAGGTCAGTCTCACACTCTGTCCCTCTGTGACTGTGTGAGGATTCACCATCACCTGTAGACCTGCAAATAGCAAATTAAACCTGTAAAAAAGCATCTCACCCTTCCTCACTCTTCCAGTTGTACTTGTAGGAGGAGAATATTCCAGTTCATAGTACATAAAGCAAGTTTAGAATTACCTGTAACTGTCAATGAGACTCCAGGTTGACCAGTAAATGTTTCACCATAATGGCCGGTCAGGAACCTGAAGTGATATATTGCTGAATCAGTTTCTCTCAGTTGCTTTATTCTAAAGGTGCAGTCACTGTTCTTATGCCCCAGGTACTCCACACGGTGAGAATACTCTGGGTCCTTGGACAGGTCTTCACCCTCCTGTTTACTCTTCCAGTCATAAATAACCCAGAATGTTTTCTGCACTGTGTGAGATGTGGGATATGAGTAAGTGCAGCTCATGTCTACTGAAGACCCCTTTAAGGCACAGATTCTCTCAGGGGTGTAATTCACTCCCCATCCCCACTGGCTCAGAACACCTGAAAAACACACACACACATACATACACACATGCACACGCAGACATACACACACACATACACACACACCCAGACACACACACACACACACACACACACACACACACACACAAATTTAAAACACAGATGTGTTGGCAACATGACAGATAAGGTATTCAATTTACAAAACTTTAAAACTACTGCACCAAACTTATACAGTACATCAATAATTGTACATGTGAAGCCCTGGATATGTTCGGGAGGTAGGGTGATGTCTGTGGTTGGTTTTGTTGATATTATTTTGGACCTTCCCACAATATGTTGTTTTTTCAGTGATATACGAATTTGCAGATTCAAACAAATTAACTGCATAATCATTTGTCCCTCTGTCAGCTATTTCAATACTAACTGACGTCAGTAGATGGCAGTAGCCGCCAATAAATGTGAGATTTGCAGGTACAGGAAGTCTTGCTTAGTAGCAAGCTGTGCTAGAAAGCAGCATTATGCTTGCAGTGAAAATGAACTGTTTTTATTAAATATATGGGGACCAAAATACTTGTGTCACCATTCTAAGAATGCAACATGCACAATCAACAGATCTGATCATTTAGTAAAGCCACAGATATTTATATCATGCCTCTGTCTCAGTTTCAATGCTGAGTGTGAAGAGGAACTTCATCTTATCAGTTCTCTCTTTTTTCCCCTCTCTTGAGATGAGCGATGTTGCAGTACTCTAAACTAATGTACTGTAGAACATTATTTTATTTGAATTATATACATTTATATATACATTTTCTAATGCGATTTAAATGCATTCACTTTTGTTGCTTCTGATTGAATTAATGAAGGGAGACTTATGAACAGAAACACATGCAGATAAATACTGTATATGTAGACTGAAACATCAGAACTAAAAAAAATACAAACATTTTACCTGACACGGAGAGGACGATTACCAACAAGGTATATGGCTGCATCAGATTGATAATATTCATCCAAATACACATATACAGGTCTTCATTATTATTTACACTGTGAAAATGAATGGCAGAAACAAAGACTGTTAGAGTATTTGATATTATTCCAGAAATACCAGACTAACAAATACTACACAAGCGCACACAGTGAGGTAATGTGCTGCTAATGTGCCTAAATGTTCAGGCTTTAATGAAGATCTCACAAAGATTCCAGAAAGCAGAGACTCAAACAGGCTTTTACTTAATGAATGATATTTGTATGGAAGAAATAGTGATAATTTATACATTTTATTTTTGTATTTGATTCCAGTTTAATCTTCTTTCACTACAAAATACTGTAACACATTTTAGACTAAATTAAATAATATGATAATACATTTACCGGGAGAGAGTTCTGATCTGGCCTCAGTGGTTTATTAATGAGCCATTAGTATAAAACAGCCTTACAGACAGAGCAGTGTGGCTGAATATGACCGTGAAGAAAGTTCTTCACGCTAAATATAAAAGTAGAATGTGATTAACTGGCTGGTGCAGATCTGACTCACTTCCCCTTTTTCAAGTCATGCACATTTTAAAAGTTAACTGATAAAAATGGCAGAAAAAACGCACTCATTAGCTTTGCGTCTGGTCAGGACTAACAACATTTTTAAAAGGCTGGGTAACTCCATTCTCTTATTGAGATTCTGATTGCAATATGATATGAATATGAATATCAATGACAACAGCTGCTCTTAATCCAAATCATATGCAATTATGTTTATTTTGGATATTATAAAATAAACATAACAATTCTGCTTGCAAGCATAATTCCTGATCCATTTTCACATATGCAATATAACATGGCGTAAGGCCGTGGGTGAGTGCTTCGTCGTTGCCGTGTTTCTGTAGCGTGAGCAAATACTCGGAAACAGCCAGCCAGCACAGGGATTCCACCTTTGCCTTGTTTATTCCTTGGAAATGTGCAGACGGGCTATCACTACTATAACTTGCAATACAGCACTGCTTACCGATCACTCTTAAAACTCTCTGGAAAGCTGGCTACCTTCCGTCCAACAAAAATACCTGAACAACACTCCCCTGTCTCTGTGCCTTTCTCTGTGCCCCCCCCCCCCCCCCCCCCCCCGCCCCAATTTGCACCACTCCCTCTCTCTACACTTACAGAGGCCTTCCCAGTCCACAAACCATTTAAATGGGTACAGCAGTTCAATCACACATCTCACATAAGCACATGTATGAATTCACTTGAGACCTTTATTCTATTCACTGATGTGCAATTAATAGACAATGTTTCTGTTTTTTTTTTAATGTTTTTTAAATTTCAGCATCTCTGTTCCCAGATGAATTTTGTCTTTATTTCAGATCTTGTAAAACAATAACAAATAAAAATATGCATCCAGCTGCATGTGCATGACTGAATTAAAACATCTGTGACTGCATTGGCAATGTGAACTAAAGCTACAAGCAGGAAGCTATCTGCTAATGCATACATTGTTGTTAAGGTCTGAGGCTTGTCCTATTCCAATACATGTACAGTATAAACAGTCTGTAAAACAGAAGATCTTAATATTAATTAGTCTGCAAAAGGTGTGATAGGCATCAGGCACAGGTAAACACTCTTAGGTTCAGGAGCCCCATACAAAAAACCATTACCTGAACCAGATTACTTAATTCAGCTTCGCAAAAGATCTTGGGGGAAATCGATCTGAAACGCTCGGACAGGACTCATGTACTGCAGTAATAGTGCCATCTACAGGCAGAAAAGGTGCACTGCATTCATCTCTCCTCCTGAGGTAAATTTCACTGCCACAAACAGAATCTACTTGAATCTGGGTGTTATAGTTTTTTTTTTTTTTTTTTTTAACAGTTTATAAAAGATATATTTTCTATTTATTTCATTTAACTCAATGTGGTGCAGGTCTCACCCCGTACTAAAACATAAATGACAGTACTGATGACATCATTTGCTAAATTTTTCCACTGGGTTCCTTACCCATCCTGTGTCTGCTATATATATATATATATATATATTAGCCTTGTTTTCTTTTGTAAATCCAGCAGGCCCTGTGGGATGTTTTTTTTTAAGTACCTGTTTAGTGCCTTACCTGCACATGTTCTATTCCATCAGTAGAACCCAGGGGGTAACACCTACAGTACACGGTTTACTTACAAAATTCTTCAAGCATAGGTTAATTTTGTTTGTTTCATTAAATGATTGTTAAAAAAATTCAAGGTATGCTCTGAATTCTAACGTTTAGCAATACAAAAAATAAACACTAAGAATGTGAAAAACAAATTCACCTCATGTGAATTTATACTCTAGATGGGATCAGTTCAGTAATAAGCACAATATAATCACAAAATGTGCACAAGAATGTCATAGTAAAGTAAATGTTATACAAGTATTAATTAAAAAAATTAAAAAATTGAATTATATATAGAGCTCAATTCTCCAGTATACTTGGCCAACGAATACATTCAGCAATGATAATGGCTTTCAGGCACCAAAATCATGATAATACTTTGTGTACAATATGAAGACATGAGCTGTTATGCATGTAAATTTTGATAAAATGCCAAAGGAATGATGCATTCTGGGTACATCATTGCAGACGCAATAACCACAGTCATCCTGGTCATGTGACAAAGGCACAGTCATGTGACCTGAGTTCATGAGGAGAGTTTATGTTCACTGGTTTTAATAAATACTCTTAGATGTATCATCCATTGAAGGAAATGTTTGGTTCATACCGCTTGAGGATTACTTTGCAGACATTTTGCTGTTTAAAGTTCAAGAAAAAACACAGGAAATGCTCACACATTAAAAGAAATGTCCAAATTTACATTGAATAACCAGCATTGGTCGACAGTTTATGAAGCAAGATATCTTCCTGGTTTATTTTCACTTGTCCAGTTTTCGAAGTGTGCTGTGGAGAACACAGTCTTCCTTTACGGATGGGGCTGGTGACCTGCATGGAGAAAACAGCACATTTAGACTATTAAATCATTCTCATTTCAGTCAATCCTGCCTGAGCCTTTATCACATATAGACACACCTTGCAACATGAAGCACAAGCAGAAGCTTTAGCCACAGAACAGTTATCTGGAATTTTGGAAAACATTGCATCACTGTGATGTCATAGGCTGAGGTCACACAGCAGGGAGATGAAAAGAGAAGAAAGTTGACAAGCTGAACAAACCAAATGATGAATCTAGATCAGTGGAACATCCAGTCCTCGTATTACCACGTTCTTCTTTTGACCAGGCAGAGAAGTTCTTAGCAAAGCAGCAGTGAGAGATTGCAACATTTTAAAAAACTTGAACAGGGCTTTGGGACTGCATCAAACAAGCAACCAAAATATAGAAATAGTGTGCATCAAGCCAACACCTGGTCCTACAAACACATCAATATATGAACTGTTACAGATGTACTGAGAAGTACTGGAATCTCAGAAATGCTCAATTGCATTTTCCTCTGAAATGCTCATTTGTATTTTGTTTCCAGGGTTTGTTTTGTACATGCTTACATGTCCAAGTGTTATGGATGTACGTTTTCTGGCTATCATTAACTTCCAATATTGTACACGCTGACATAAATGTAACACATCTACTATGAGAATCAAAATACTTCTTTATGTTTTTTTCCCAATAAAAAATCACAGCACACCCATCTCTGGTCTCCTCAGTGAGACACTCTGGTCTCCCCAGTGAGACACTCTGGTCTGTCCAGTGAGACTCTCTGGTTTATCCAGTGAGACACTCTGGTCTGTCCAGTGAGACACTCTGGTCTGTCCAGTGAGACACTCTGGTCTATCCAGTGAGACGCTCTGTTCTATCCAGTGAGACACTCTGGTCTATCCAGTGAGGGTCGTTCTCCTGCTGACTCCATAGAGGCCTCGTCTGGCTCCAGTCAGAGAGAGCAGTCTATGATAAAAGCTGCTGGAGAGAGATAATAGACCTGACACAGCGACAGTCAGCACAGGTAGTATAAAGGTGGGATATTCTCACCTGGGGGCAGCACTGGAGGGGGGAACTGGATGCTGGCGTACTGAACAATGGAGTACAGAACCTGCTCCTTGTTGCGGATGTTAGCGGGAAACACAGAGAGGTAGAGGGGAACTTCATCGTCATCTCTGTTCGTACCCTGTGTTCCAGTGTGACTCATTGCCATCTCTGAGATGTTGCCAAAAATGGGACTTTTATTCCCCTGCAGGGTAAAGAAAAGAGGCAGGAGAAGGTTGGGAAAGTTCCACAGAAAGGTCCTTTTCATTTCAGTGAGCTCCTCAGAGCTGGAGTGAGCTACTCGCCCCCATTAACGACAAAACATGCATTTAACCTGTTATAAAAAAATCAGCTAATGAATCAATCTTTCATTTTCAAATAAATGCCATCAGCAGTTAAATATCAGCTGAACCAGACATACAAATGTAATACACTTAATACAACTTATTTTCTCTCTAACATGACCAATTTTACAGTGGGTTTTCTTAAAATCTTGGAAAGATTTCACACTGAAATACTCCATTCATTTCAAAGCATATATTTTCAATAACCAATAGCAATAAACCATCATCACAACAATAATCTCTTTGTATTTATTCACTGAAACAGGTGAATACAACACATAAAGTACAAGTCACTCTCCCTGCCTCTGTATGTAATGAACAGATTATTACAAGCACATAAGCAGTATTGTACTGTGTAGCACGTTTCTGTCACATACTACAAACCCATTTGAGAAACTGAAACTGTCCTTTACAGGGGAATACACATAATTAACTCCTGAAATATTTCCATTAAGCATGTCAACACACTGAAAAATGACAGAGAAGATCATAACCTCCGTAGATAATCTACTAAACCTTCAAGGCCATATGGCACACACTGCTATGCTTTCTACTTATTTGTAAGAAAGGTGCTATATAAATAAATAAATAAATCATGTCTTATGACTACTGTTATAAAGCATTATGAGTGTTAAACAGTCTTCATAACTCTTTTTATACTGTATTATGAGCAGACTATATAAGTAGTATATAATGGATTATAGACAGGCATCATAGAAAGTGTTATCGAATTTCGGTTTTTGCTCAAACAATGTATATAATCAAAATTAATTACATCCATAGATAAATACATGTATGCACATATGATTTCACTGACTCACCTGCCTGTCCCCTTCTGTCTCACTTGTTGATTTTTTCCTCCTGATTATTCAGAAAAAAATAATAAAAATAAAAAGTAAATCTACCTTCTGACAAATCTTTAAAGAGCCCCCTGTTGTGCAAACAACAATTTGCATTTGTTTGAATGATGTGTATTGCTGAGGCAGTAGTGCCTGCGTATATGTATATTTTTTATTATTCAGATGTCATTTGGTCACAGGAAGTGAGCCTGAGTTATGAGAGGCTTCTTCCTGCCCAGTAAATGTAGTTCTGCTTTATTCAAACCAACACTGACTGCAGCTCAAGGGCAAATTGATGTGTTTGTCAAGACTTCATCATGGCCTGCAGCTGTCCACACGATTCATATTAAGAACAAGCTTTAATGGGATTTTGTTACCCCATAATATAGGTCTGATATTAAAATTATTGGGACACTAAAACCCATCAGTCAAAGTGTATGAAAATCGACATCGCAATAAAATAAAATGACTAATAATGCAGTGGTCTAAGCTCTAATCAGACATTAGAGGGGGGGGATATGGCATCAGCATGATGTAATGTAGTTAGTGCATGACAACAAGATTCTACAGAAATGTACACTTGTTCTAAACTGTGAGTCTAAATCAGACACAATTCACACTTCACAAACCGACCCATTTTCAGCCACGTACCTCACGCACACAACACCCAGAAACACAAGAGCCAAAATGGCAGCCACTCCCACAGCTGCAGCCGCGATCAGTGACTGACCTCCTAAGCAAAGTCAGAGAGATGTACCCGTGTCAGTTATGATATAGCAGTGTTCATTTGACAGCGCACCAATGGCTGTAAGGTGAAAGTTTATAAATGCATAAATATACCCATCTGTGCTTATCTTTACTAGAACTTATTGTACATCAGAATTTTAAGCAACATAGGCATGGTGAAATTTTTTGTGACACTGCATCTATTGTGATCCATTTCAGATCGTACCCTTTGTATCATGATCAGCATTGCTTTGTAGCCTAAGGATCATTATCAGTATCACGTAAAATATTGTATCAAATATGTTCTGGTCCTACCTTGCACTGTGACCTGTAGAGCAGACTGCACATCAAGACGTTTAGGAGGAGATCTGTTTGTCCCAATCCCATTCCCTGCCTCACAGTAGTATTCTCCTGCATCTTGCAGTGTGATGTTTTTAATGGTGTAACTGTCCACTGGTCCTCCTGTCTCTGAGGATACAGCTCTATTATTCTGATACCAGGTGTATCTCTTCACTGGTGGGTTGGCATCGCTGCTGCAGGTCAGAGTCACTGAACTGCCCTCCTCTATTTCACCAGAGGGGCTCGCTGATACTGAGACGCAATTCGGAGGATCTGAAAGAGAAAATAACAGGTCTTGCAGTTTTAAATAAAAGTCACACTGAGGTGTTTTTGGGAGCATCTAAAATCATTACAAAAATGTGTTAAATTCCATAAAATTTCTCAGTCATTGTGTTGCGTCTCAAAACACTAGTAGAGACATTTATTTCAAAGTAATATTTATAATGGAGCTGAAATCTCACAATGTGATGTGGAGGGATGGTGTGGTTTGGGCATCATCTGCAGGCGGAGAGGGAGCAGTATAGCTGGCTAACAACCACGCCTGTTTGCAGTTACAATTGATTGGTAATGGTTTATATGCTCTGCCTGCAGTGAGACCGGGATGCTGGAATGAGAGACGCACGCGGGAGCGGCATGCCATCTAATCCCCGTCCTTATCGTCTGTGTTATGTTTTGGTTTGTTTCCGTGTTTTTGGTATCGAGCGCACAATAAAGCCTTGGTGCCTCTAACAATGACGGATTGTGTGGTTTGTGGGGAAAAGTACTGCAGAACCTGTTACAGTAAATATCCCAGTATCTCATGCTTTGTTACAAAATGAACTGGATATACTGTAGCTTTTTATGGTAGTTGGAAAATGACACAGCAGAATCAAGTTTTAAAAAGTGACAAAAGTATTTAGATGTCTTTTTAGCATCTTCATTAATAATGATAACTTCATTTTTTAAAGTTGAACAGCAGCATGTGGTATCTTTTTTGCCCATTGCATACTCAAAATGACTACATGTTTTACCTAAGACATGTCAGTATGATCAGACTGATCATTGTATGATAATGTAATTATATCTGATTTCTCCTCCACTGGGCAATGTGACGGCTTTACTCAGTGTCTTACTGCTGTGAAGTTGCCCAAAGACACTCAGGAGATACTGACTCTCTGCTCTGTGTCTGAAGCTGAGATGCACTGATATACTCACACTGCACATCAAGATGTTTAGTAGGAGATCTTTTTGTCCCAATCGCATTCTGTGCCTCACAGTAGTATTCTCCAGCATCCCAGGAGCTGATTTTATTAATGGTGTAACTCCGTTCTGATGCTCTCAATGAGGATACAGCTCTATAATTCTTATACCAGGTGTATCTCTGCACTGGTGGGTTGGCATCGCTGATGCAGGTCAGAGTCACTGAACTGCCCTCCACTATTTCACCAGAGGGGCTCACTGATACTGAGACGCTCTTCGGAGGATCTGAAAGAGAAAATAACAGGTACTGCAGTTTTAATTAAAATTCACGCAGAGATGTTCTTGGGAGCATCTAAAATCATTAGAAAATGTGTTAAATTCCATATAATTTCTCACTCACTGTGTTGCATCTCAAAACACTAGCAGAGACATTTATTTCAAAGTAATGTTTATAATGGAGCTGAAATCTCACAATGTGATGTGGAGGAGTGGTGTGGTCAGGTCGCCATCTACAGGCAGAGTGGGAGCAGTACAGCTGGCTATCAACCACGCCTGTTTGCAGTTACAATTGATTGGTAATGGTTTATATGCTCTGCCTGCAGTGAGACCGGGGTGCTGGAATGAGAGATGCACGCGGGAGCGGCATGCCATCTAATCCCCGTCCTTATCGTGTGTGTTTTGTTTTGGTTTGTTTTGGTTTCCGTGTTTTTGGTATCGAGCGCACAATAAAGCCTTGGTGCCTCTAACAACGACGGATTGTGTGGTTTTTGGGGAAAAGGACTGCAGAACCTGTTACAGTAAATATCCCAGTATATCATGCTTTGTTACAAAATGAACTGGATATACTGTAGCGGTTTATGGTAGTTGGAAAATGACACAGCAGAATCAAGTTTTCAAAAGTGACAGAAGTATTTAGATATGTCTTTTTATCATCTTCATTAATAATGATAACTTCATTTTTTAAAGTTGAACAGCAGCATGTGGTACCTTTTTTGCCCTTTGCAAACTCAAAATGACCACACGTTTTACCTAAGACATGTCAGTATGATCAGGCTGATCATTGTATGATAATGTAATTATATCTGATTTCTCCTCCACTGGGCAGTGTGACGGCTTTACTCAGTGTCTTACTGCTGTGAAGTTGCCCAAAGACACTCAGGAGATACTGACTCTCTGCTCTGTGTGTCTGAAGCTGAGATGCACTGATATACTCACACTGCACATCAAGACGTTTAGGAGGAGAGATGTCTGTCTCAGTCCCATTCCCTGCCTCACAGTAGTATTCTCCTGCACATACACACACACGCACACACAAACACATACGCACACACACACGTGTACATGCACCCACACACATCCACACACGTACACACACGCACACATGTATTCATACACACACACACAAATGCGCACACATACACAAATACACGCATACACACACACACACAGAAACACACTGCTCAGAAATGTTTCAAAACACAGATGTGTTGGCAATATGACAAATAAGGGATTCAATTAACAAAACTTTAACACAACTGCATCTAACAACTCCAAAACTATAAAACATCAATAATTGTACTTGTACTCCAATACTAACTGATGTCAGTAGATGGCAGTAGCCACCGATCAATGTGAGATTTGCAGGTACAGGAAGTCATGCTTAGTAGCTAGCTTTGCTAGAATGTGGTAGCAAACCAAGCAAGTTAAGAGCAATTGTCTGCATATACCTTTGGCCGAAAACTGTTATGTTTTGCTTGCAGTGAAAACAAACAGCTTTCATTAAAACGTGGCACCGGAATACTTGTGTCATCATTTTAAGAATGCAACATGCACAATCAACAGCTCCGATCATTTAGTACAGCCACAGATATTTATATCATGCCTCTGTCTCAGTTTCAATGCTGAGTGTGAAAAGGAACTTCATCTTAAAGATTCTCCCTTTTTTCCCCTCTCTTCAGATGAGCGATGTTGCACTACTCTAAACTAATGTACTGTAGAACATTATTTTATATAAATTATATACATTCCTTAAAGCAATTTAAATGTATTTACTTTGGCTTCTTATTGAGATAATGAAGAGAGACTAATAAATATGAACACATGCTGATAAATACTTTATATGTAGACTGAAATATCAGAACAACTTTTGGAAAAAAAAAAAGAAAAGAACAATTTACCTGACACGGAGAGGACGATTACCAACAAGGTATTGAAGAGCATGGCTGCATCAGATTGAAAATATTTATCCAAATACACACATACAGGTCTTCATTATTATTTACACTGTGAAAATGAACAGCACAAAGAAAGACTGTCAGAGTATTCTATTAATTTGCAGAAATAGCATAATAACAATTACTACACAAGTACACACAGTGAGTTAATGTGCTGCTAATGCCTAAAAATGCTTTGGGTTTTATGAAGAGCTCACAAAGATTCCAGAAAGCAGAGACTCAAACAGCCTTTTACTTGATGAATGATATTTGTATCGAAGGGGCTGCAATCATTTATAGTCCGAAAATGCATTTTATTTTATATTTGATTACAGTTCAATCTTCTTGCAACCCAAAATACTGTGACGTAGTTTTGACTAAATGAAATGATATGATGATGCACTTACCAGGAGAGAGTCCTGTTCTGGCCTCAGTGGCTTGCTAATGAACCATTAGTATTAAACAGCCTTGCAGACAGAGCAGTGTGGCAGAATATGATCGCAAATTAAATGCTTCACACTAAATATAAAAGTGTTACAGTTCTGATTCACTTCCTGAAGATCATACACATTTTAAATTTTATTGGATACAAGAGTTTGAATAAAATATAATTGCTTTGTGTCTCGACTGGACCAGTAGTGCCTTTTTCAAAAAGACTGGGTAATTCTCATTTCTTTGCCCCCACTGTATTATTGAAATTCAGATGTTAATAATTATGTTCATTTTTGCATATTATGCTTATAAAATAAACATAACTACTATGTTTTTATAAAAATGATTCCGGATTACAACACAAACTGTTGCTAAGATCTGAGGCATTGCCTATTTCAATACATCCATCAATCCATCCATTATCAATACCCACTTATCCTGAGCTTGAGCTGGTGTTGGAACCTATCCAAGCATGCATTGGGCGAGAGGCAGGATTACACTCTGGACAGGCTGCCAATCAATCGCAGGGAACACACACCATTCACTCACACATTCAAACCTATGGGCAATTTAGAGTCTCCAATTGGCCTATTTGCATGTTTTTGGACAGTGGGAGGCAACCGGAGTACCCGGAGGTACATGTAAACTACAGACACAAAGGCCCCAAACCGAGATTCGAACCCAGTGCCTTCTTGCTGTGAGGCGACAGTGCTACCCACTGCACCACCATGCCACCCCTATTCCAATACATGTACAGTAGAGGTTAAAATAAAAGTGACTGTAAAAGGTGTGATAGGCATCAGGCACAGGTAAACACCCATACATTCAGGAGCCCTATACAAAATCCATTACCTAAACCATTATTTAATTCAGTTTAGTAAAAGCTCTTCCAAGAAATTCATCTGAAATGTACATACAGGACTCATCGATTTTAATAATTGCCCCATCTACAGGTAGATTGAATGTATTGCATCCATCTATCCCTCCTAGGTAAATTTTACTGCCACAAACAGCATGCTTTATCATTGCTACCATATGTAGCGCAGTCGTGTTTAAGTTTCATGCATCTGATTTTTGACATGAAGCTGGAACATCAACAAAACGCTGCTGATGCTTAGCCTATAACCCTCTTATTAACATAAAGATTGCACACACTGTACTTTCACAGAAGATGAAAGGAGTGGACAGGCGAAGGTTTCGTATCTTTGTGTATGGCAGCAGTGCAGTATGGTGGTTTGGGGGTCCAGAGTGTGACTCTGACCACAGACAGTTAAAGCGCTGCTCACTTCCTGCAGCCTGTTCTATTCTTTATTTTATTCCACATCTCAGTTCAGTTGGGGTGGAGCAGCGCTGTTTCTGTGGTTGATGTTCATGTGACCTTTTAGAACTTTGCTTTTGCTTTGCCTGTTATACGGTCCTTCATACACATAATAAGTTGCATTTCAATGCTGATATTTCATAAAGATGATTTTTACTAAATACGACCTATCGTATTGTATTATTATAGTATCTTTCATCCCCACGTGAACTAAATGGAATGCAGGCAAAACATGATGGCCATATGAAGAAAATAATGATAATATTTTTCAGAACAGAGGTTCGAGGTTCACAGTGTTTTACAATGCTCAAATAAACCTTAATGCATTGATACACAAAATTAAACAATGTATGTAAATAAAACAAATATAAATATACATTCTTTCAAATATCTAAAGCCAGACAGAAACTTAAATATGTGATCAATACAACAAGGCAATGTAAAATTATGTACTAAAACACTATTTTAAAAACATCTAGGCCCTTACCTTTAAAAGTGACTTGAGTTTGGAGATTATAATCTGCGCAGACTATAATAAAATATGAGACTGTAATATCTTCAGACATGGGCCTGGAGGACTATGCGAAGGAGACGCAAGCACACACACACACATTTATTCAAGAATAAAATTTAGTCTCACAAAAGTTTAAATGATGGCAAAATCTATCATTTTCTTCAGGAATAGAGCACACCAGTAAATGCAGTTCATTTACAGTTCTGCCCATGTTATGAAGCCAAAGAAATCTACTCATCTCTGTTGCAGAGCTGTGAATAAACAGGAACTTCAGATAATTTCTATGCTCTACATTTCAAAGCAGATTTATGGTAAAAACAAATGAAAAAAGATTCTGATCAGCCTAGAATCCCTAAACCAAATTCAAATTCAAATTCAAAATAACTTTATTTATCCATTAGGAACATCATTTGTGCAAAAGCGTCAGTGCATGCTCAGCACATAACCGGACAAACGACAAACACAGATAAGACAACATACAAGTGTAGATTAAAACAGATGTCCGCCAATAGGGCATCTAAACAACGTATGTGATCGTATGAATAAGATTTAGATAGTCATTTCCTGTAACATATGTCTTTAATTTTTGCTTTCCCAGTCTATTGAGTTAAACAGGTTAAATCAAATCATAGTAATTCAAAATATATTTTAGCTTCTGATAGATATTGTAACACCTGGAAACTGGCATTAATAAGCAGAACTGAAGTAGCTAAATTGTTTACCTGAGTCAGAGAGAAGGGCTTACAAAAATACTGTTGAGGTTGTTTGGAGCATGGCTGCATCGGCCTGAACATATATATATATATATATATATATATAAAAACATAACTTATATTATTGCCTTTTGTTATTAAAGCCATAACCAAAATTCCACAAAAAAAAATCACTGATATTAAGCATTTAACAGATAGCATGGAAAGTAATAAAATAAAGAGTTACTTTCAGAAATCAATGATCTTTTTTTTGTTTTTATTTTTTTATTATTATTATTTCTTTTTACATAATTTTAATTTTAAGAAAGCTAATTTACTGTTTTAATGAATGCTGTGCATGTTTTCCCCACTGGTCACATAGCCACCTTTCAGCAGTGAGAGAGACTTATCTCCATTAGGATCACTAGATTAGCATAGAATAAAGCACTCGCTGTAATCCGTAGATCACAGAACAACAACACTGTACTTAAATGTCTCCACTGTTTAAAAAAATGCAATAAATGCAAACATCCAAAAATCAAAAATGTCTTCTCTCAACTTCTATCAAGGCACTCTATTGAATCATGTACATTATTTTACAACTCAATGAAAAAATGTGTTAACAGCCATTAAGAATAAAACAGGGCTAAATCATGCACTTACGCTGGTAGAGGAGGTGTGTTTTTAATGGTTTTCAAACTGTCTGAAACGGCCCTGCTGACAGGCTCATATTTCTGAACATGGCAGACTGACTGTGATGAATGCAAGCTTTAAGAATAATTGTTTCTATTTATAAATATTATTACATTTTATTTTAACCAGGAGAGTCTCTTTGAGATTCAAAATCTCTTTTTCAAGAGTGTCCTGGCCAAGACACGTAGCAGCTCATGCAGGTTAACAGTTAAATGACAATATAAAATCAAATTAAAGACAACAAAGATTATTTTGCAAGAATGTAACTTCACTGTGTAATTTGACATATTGGTACACAATAATGCATATAAAAATATTAAAGAGATACATGACCATCACAGCTGTGTAAAATATGTTAACGGTAGTTTAAAAGCCAGAAAAAAGAGGGAACCATGTTCCAATGTGAATGGCAACATTTTGCTGCTGTAGCCTAGCCTATAACCCCCAGATCAACATAAAGATTGCACTTACTTTCGCAGACGATATAAGGAGCGGACAGGTGTAGTTATCTTTGTGAAAGTATCACAGCTCTGGGGCCCCAAAGCGGGTACTGTGAGGTGCCCCTGCTTGGCTCTTTTGTGCAGAGGAGTAGCGGGTGCTGCTGTGGGTGAAGCTGCCTAATTTCAGACCACAGCCACCCTGACCACATACAGTTAAAGCGCTGCTCACTTCCTGCAGCCTGTTCTATTCTTTATTTTATTTCCCATCTACATTCAGTTGGGGTGGAGCAGCGCTGTTTCTGTGGTTGATGTTCATGTGACCTTTTAGAACCTTGGTTTTGCATTGCCTGTTATACGGTCCTTCATGCACATAATTAGTTGCATTTCAATTCTGATATTTAATGAAGATGACTTTTACTACATACGACCTATTGTATAGTATTATTATAATATCTTTCACAGACATGAACTTGATCCCCACATGTGAACTAAATGGAATGCAGGCAAGACATGATGGTCATATGAAGAAAATAATGATAATATTTTTCAGAACAGAGGTTTGAGGTTCACAGTGCTTTACAATGCTCAAATAATCTGTAATACATTTATACACATAATAAAACAATGTATGTAAAAAAAACAAATAAAAATATGCATTCTTTCAAATAGCTAAACAGACTGAAAGTAAAAATGGGGTCAATACAACAAGGCAATGTAAAATGTAAAGCTTAAACACTGTTTTAAAAGATTTTGGACCTTGCTTTTAAAAGTGACCTGAGTTTGGAGATTACAATCTGCATTAATCTGCATTATAATCTTCACATTCAGTGTGAGAGAATGCATGCACATGTACATGAGTTATGAGCGTGTGTGTAACAGAGTTATATAAACGTGTAACAGTGTTACAGGAGCATGT
The DNA here is from genome assembly GCF_013347855.1 of Anguilla anguilla. Classification (NCBI taxonomy): domain Eukaryota; kingdom Metazoa; phylum Chordata; class Actinopteri; order Anguilliformes; family Anguillidae; genus Anguilla; species Anguilla anguilla. The sequence continues at coordinate 82,980,607 of NC_049201.1, read as the reverse complement.
ATGCAGCAGGGTTACATGAACATGCATGTATGCAGCAGGGTTACATGAACATGCATGTTGCAGCAGGGTTACAGTACTTTGGGAAAAATCCTCCACCAGCAGCTCTTTATAAGTTGGATAAGCTAGCAGAAACAGACAGCAGTTCTGTGAAGTTAAAGACAAAAAGAAACTCTTTCACCCTGATCTCCATCATTTCTAATTCTCTGCAGATTCTCTCCTCTGTGTGTTTTAATTCCACACTGAGGCCTCGTCAGCTCTCTGAAGCACAGAGTTTGTGTCGCTGGCTGCGTTTGTCACTCTCTGAAGGCTCTGCTCTGAGATGAGACACAGGAAGAGACTCAGTCACACATAAGTGCACCTCCAGTTGCACTGTTAAAAGGGAACCAGAGTGGCCACACAGTCCCTTCCATTCCCTATCCACTCCCTATCCAGAACGGATTCCTTTCTTGACTTAGTGGATTATATATCACAGAATCACTTGAAGATTTTACATTACAGAAGTATATTTTTCACATGTCAAAAAATCATACTAAATAATATCCACAGATACAATTACAACATATTGAGAGTTAAGTGGGGAATATTCATCAGTAGTTTAAACCAATAAAAATAAGGAGGAAGACTGAAATTGACTGCATCACACAGTGATGAACCGGATGAACTGTAACTTGCCTGGTGTGTATCTGTGCTTTGTGTCTTCTGCCCAGCACAGACCTACTGACTTTGTAGTTTCATAAAAATACAGCCTGTACACAGAACTGCCCTTTGCTTTTCTGAACGGCTGGTACGGTTATAATGGTGAGAATATCCAGAACTTGTTACTTACAGTACGAGAGCGTCTGCTCCTCCCCCTCTCTCTGTTGGTGCTCTTCTTCCTGCTGAAAAGTGGGAAGGGTGGGGGAGGGGTGAGTAACAGACCTTCAGGAGCTGTGGATCAGCCATCCCAGATGACATTTGGTCATAACATTCCTACCCGCTCCTCTGAATTAAACAGCAAAACTGAAAGATTACTGCATATCTCTCTGACATTTAATGGGTCATTTGTAAGTATATGTGTTCTCAGTGATGATTGATTTCCAGATGCTTTTGCATTGCAAACATTTTCCTTGTGCACACCATGACAGCAAAGAGTGCAAAAGCCACTATGATTCCAACAACCCTCCATACAAGCGCTGTCCTATCTTCTGCTGAAAATATACAGACCTAGCATTTAAATTTACATTTATATAGCAGAGACTATAATCCAGTGTCATGTAAAATAAGTGCATGCATAAATGTCGGTCAAAGGTCAATGCAACACTCAAAACCAGCAAAGAAAACAAAAAAAAACAGATATGAACGTGCATACCATAATTCCCCAAAATATATAAACTATAATATATCTTCAAAATTGTGTAGATGTACTTTAGGTGGTATAAATCAAAAATAAGCAAATAACCTGAATTACATATGAAATACGAACATGCAGATGCACATGTCAACTTCAAACAAGTGTGCACAGATTCACTGAGATGTCTTCCCATTGGGAAGTGATGAACAAGTAGCCAGAGAGCTCTGACAAATGTTTGAATGTGTCCCTGGTGCATCAGTTGAAGCTTTGGTTTGTCCATTTTAGTGTGATCTTAAATTTTAACAGTATGCTTAACTTGAGTTCACTTGGTCTGAAAATGAAAAGAGCCTCTTACTGGTTGGGTGTGGGGGGGGGGTTCAGGCAGGTGACTATAACCTTTCCTGGACTCCGCACCAACCAAAACTGAACTTCATCCCTATTCCTAGAGTATCTCAGAGTAAGAGAGCTGATCTCAGATCATGTTTCCTCTCTTCATATCCAAGCTTTATCCATAATGACCTAAAGGCAAAACTGATCCTAGATCAGACCTATTCTCTGAGACGCTTGATGGACCATAGAGTTGTGCTTGGAGGTTCTGGGCAAGTGAGTCATGCTTTCTAATCTGGATGATGGCTCCTGTGGTCCAGGCCATACAGTGTAGTGAGTGATACTATGACTCAGATACTATGACTCCAGGGGTGAGATGTGTTAAATTCTATATAATTTCTCAATCACTGTGATTTGTCTCATATACATTCAGAACCATTTGTTTCAAAGGAAAGTTTATAATGAAGCTGAAATCTCACACTGCAATTTCTTCTTTATTTGGAAATGAGTAGAAAACTGCATCGTTTTATGTGGGTTGGTAAATGGTCTTGATTTAGCATGGGGACATACCATGTAACAGTGCCATTTTTTATCAGCTTTCAGGTGTCTATGGTCATCAGCATGTGTAACAGAACGGTTAAAAATAGAAAAAGAAACACAAAAACCAAATATCTTGGTTGATTAAGAGTAACTATATTTTGGTATAAAACATCTACAGTCCATATGATATGTTTGTTTACCCTGTGCACACTCAGAATTACTACGCGTTTTACTTATGACATGTCCGTATCACCTGGCTTACTCATCATGTTAAATTAATTATGTCTTCATAAGATTTTCCCTTCACTGGCCAGTGTGACTGCTTTACTCAGTGTGTTACTATTGCAAAGGTTCCCAAAAGACACTCAGGAGATACTGACTCTGCTCTGTGTGTCTGAAGCTGAGATGCACTGATATACTCACACTGCACATCGAGGCATTTAGGAGGAGATCTGTTTGTCCCAATCACATTCTCTCCCTGACAGGTGTATTCTCCTACATCCTGCAGTGTTATGTTTTTAATAGTGTAACTCCATTCTGATCCTCTCCATGAGAATGCAGATCCAGTCTTCTTAAACCAGGCGTATCTCTGCACTGGTGGGTTGGCATTATTCATGCAGGTCAGAGTCACTGAACTGCCCTCCACTATTTCATCAGAGCAACTCACTGATACTGAGATGCTCTTAGGAGGATCTGAAAGAGAAAATAACACGTCCTGCAGTTTTATATAGATGTCACACTTACTCAGCTCAGTTAAATGAAATCGAGTATGGGTTCACACCCTCAGTTCTTCCAGCATTTCAGGCTTAATGCACAGAAATGAAGAGGCACATATATGGAACTTCACTAGATATACATATACAATATATAGATTGCATACAGTATATGGACTACACTAGTACATTACTCTATCATATATGCATATGTACTGTACATAACATATATCACGCTGTTTAAAATGATGTTTTTTAATTATATCACCCAGCAGTTAATCAAACTGTATGTTCTACTCAGACAGATAGGCTGCAGCATTCAGAAATATATGCATTGGCTATTTTCACTAAAGATGCTGCCCATCCAAGCCATTCTAAATTACAGTACAGAATTACTCACACAGCACTTTGAGATTAATATGAGGAGATCTGTCTGTCCCAATCGCATTCTCTGCCTCACAGTAGTATTCTCCAGCATCCCTGGATTTGATATTTTCAATGGTGTAACTCGATCCATATTCATTCCATAAGAGATAATATCTTCTATTCTTCCGAACCCAGCTGTATCTCTGCACTGGGGGGTTGGCATCACTGCTGCAGGTCAGAGTCACTGAACTGCCCGCCACTATTTCACCAGAGGGGTTCACTGAAACTGAGGTGCTCTTAGGACGATCTGAGAGAGGGAACAATGATTTGTAATTTCATGTGAAATTTAAACCAGACTCAGGCATACATTGTATTTTCAAATCAAAGCATCATGGCATGTTTTCAGGTATTGAAGTTTAATCCAATGCTTTAATGTCAGAACATTTACATGCAGCATGGTAAATCTGTACAATTTAGCTGAAAATTAGAGTTGAAAACTTTCAAAACTGTGAGATTTGAAGAAGTTTGGCCTCTGGTACTCACATCTCACATTAAGAGCCACTGCAGGGGAATGAAGCTCATAGCCTTTCACAGCACAGGAGTATCTGCCTGCATCTTCACTGCTGGCTGTGAACTGGTGTGCCTGACTGGCGAAGAACAGAGGAGATCCGTCCCTGTACCAGATGAAGGCTGCGCTGCCAGTCAGAGTGCAGGTGGTGCTACAGGTCAGTATCACACTCTGTCCCTCTGTCACCATCACCTGTAGATCTGCAAACAGCAAATTAAACCTGTAAAAAAGCTTCCAGTCATACTTGTGGGAAGAAAATCCTCTGAGTTTATAGCATAAAATAATTACCCTCAGGCTCCTGTGGCTTGTTCCAGTGAATAAACCAGAATGTTTTCTGCACTGTGTGAGATGGGGGATATGAGTAAGTGCAGCTCATGTCTACTGAAGACCCCTTTAAGGCACAGATTCTCTCAGGGGTGTAAGTCACTCCCCATCCCCTCTGGCTCAGCACACCTGAAAAATACACACACACACACATGCAAACACACATAAAAGCACATTCACACACACACACACGCACACACACACGAGCACACATACACACAAACACATGTATACATAAACATACATACACACACATGCGCACACTGTGGCGCCCCGAGGCCCTATCGGTGCTCCACAAGAGAGCACGAGAAGCACCAGGGCGGCCGGGCCTCCCGCCACCGGCGACTGCTGGGACAAGTGGTGAGTGGACATTACCTCCCGTCTGAAATACTGGAAGGTTTCAGGACCAGGGACAGCAAGCTGCAGACCAGGTGAGCTCCAAGAATCAGCACCAAGGACAGGGCTGCAGCAGAGTGCAGGTATGTGGAATTTTCCACTCTGCTGCAGCACACCTGAGACTGCTCAGCTGATTGCCTCACCAAAGGTATAAGGAGCAGCACAGAGGAGTGAGGGCTGCGCGGGACTAGGGAGAGCAAGTGCGCCTGGCGTCTCTCCTCATCGGTTCATTGGGCGGTAAGCGGCTGTGAGCCAACAAGGGAAAAAGAAAGAGGAATTGTAGGATTGCAACGTTCAACCTTTTTGCGGAAGGGAGGAAGGAGTGGAGACCGACCTGGAGCGGACTGGCCAGTGCCCGAGCTCACGCACCTAACCACTGTTCACTTTGTCTTCCCAGGAGGATTGTACTCACCCTGGGGAGGAAGACTGATACCCCGACCGGGAAGAAGTTTCTGTTCTTTTTTTGCTTCCCCTTCCCTTTCCCCCTACAATTAATACAATTAAATGAATTTTCTGTTAACTGATCCTGAGACTCACTGCACTGGTTCTTATATTGCTGTGGCAACTGCAACTGTGGGTGGTGAGGAAGGCCACATATGGTGGAGAACGCGGGCATTCCAAATCCACGCTACGGGTTGACCGGACAAGAAGGAAACCAGCAGTGAAAAAAAAAAAAAAAAAAAAAAAAAAAAAAAAATGGAGGAGGCTATTCAAGCACTCCTGCAGACGCAGGAAACACTGCAGGTGGCACTGACTGAATTGTGTTCCAGGACAAGGGAACGGGAGAGGAATCAGAAGCCGCGGGATGTGCTGACAAAGTTGACCCCCGAGGATGACGTGGAGGCCTACCTCGAGCTGTTTGAGCGGACGGCTCACAGAGAAGGCTGGGCCCGAGGAGACTGGGGTAGTATCCTGACACCTTTTCTGACCGGGGAGGCCCAGAAAGCCTGCCGGGACCTCTCGGCTGTGGAGGCGGAGAGTTACGGCAATCTCAAAGTGGCCATTTTGGCTCAATATGGCTACAGCCTGCCGGCAAAAGCCCAACGATTCCATCAATGGACGTATAACCCCAACCAACCCGCGAGAGCACAAATCGCTGCCCTGAGTCGTGTAACCCGGAGCTGGCTGGTGGAAGGAAACGGGCCCCCCCTCCTGGACCGAGTAGTGCTGGACCGATGCACCCGGGCCCTACCCCCAGATGCCAAGAGGTACGTTGGCCAACAGGGGCCGCAAAGTATTGACCTTTTAATTGCATTGTTGGAAAACCACCAGGTCACCCAAGAGATGCTGCGGACCAGCCGACCCGAACCCCTAAGAGGCACCGCCGGGACATCCAGGACAGAGAAGGGTTATGGCAGGAGAGCAACCGGAACCCCGGAGCCGCGACGACCCGAACCCACCCCGCCCCCACCCCGGGAGAACCGGGACAGACGACGGTGCTACACCTGTGGAAGAGAAGGCCACTTCGCACGAGACTGCCCCGACAGAGACGAACCCATGCCAACGGCGGAGACATCGGGACCCCCGGCGTTCCCCTGCAGGTACATCACCACATGCTGGGCACATGAGGGAGCAAGAGCACCAACCTTTCCCGTGAAAATTGCAGGCCGAGATACTGAGGCCCTACTCGATTCCGGAAGTATGGTGACGCTCGTCCGACCAGAGTTCGCTGGAGTCGCCCGAGGTGAGGAAATTTCCGTATCCTGCATCCACGGTGACACCAAGCGATATCTCACTGCCACCATTGACATGTCCACCCCAAGGGGGACGGTGGCCGTACGGGCAGGGGTGGTAGAGAACCTGCCCGTCCCGGTCTTGGTGGGCAGGGATTGTGTCATATTTGATTGGTACTGGAAGGAAGCTCCGGCGAACCGCAACGCAGAGACCGGCCGCAGGATCCAGAAGCGACGCACCCACAGACGAACAGAAGGGGGCGCTCAACCAGCCTGGGCGGGCCTATCTGGGGGAGACCCAGCCGAGACGGTGGACCCGGACGTAGAGGTGAGAGGGCCCACTCCCGGCCCTGAGGACACCACCGCCACCGCCTCAGAAGCAGGAGCCGAGAATCCAACAGCCCTGGAAGAGGTGGGTCCGAGCGAGACCTTCTCCGAGTTCTCCCACCGACAGGGGGACCCAACCAGAGACCACAGCCGGTTTGGGACGGCACAGCTTCAGGACCCCAACCTGGCTCAGGCATGGAGGAATGTCCAGAAGATCGAGGGGCAGCTACAACCAGGGGTGAGTGAAACGACAAACCCACATTTCACGGTTGATCAGGGGCTGTTATATCGGGTATATGAGGCCAAGGGAGAGTGTCACAAACAGCTGTTAGTTCCCAAGACTTATGTCTCAAAGGTCCTGTATCTTGCACACACCCACCTCCTGGGGGCGCACCTGGGAGTCGAGAAAACCCATGAGCGTATCCTTCCGCGGTTCTACTGGCCGGGCGTAAAGAGAGCCGTCGAAGAGTACTGTCGCCACTGCGCAGAATGTCAGCTCCACAGCCCCAAGGTGAATTATAAGAACCCACTAATACCTCTGCCTATCATCGATATCCCCTTCAGCCGCATCGCAATGGACATTGTGGGCCCGCTCCCACGGTCCAGCCGGGGACACAAATATATACTGGTCATCATGGATTATGCTACCCGGTTTCCCGAAGCTATTCCATTGAGGACAGCCACCGGGAAGACGGTAGCCAGAGAACTGTTCCTGTTGTTCAGCCGGGTGGGTATAGCATCAGAAATACTCACTGACCAGGGATCATGTTTTATGTCCACAGTACTGAAGGCGATGTCGCACTTGTTGAAGGTGAAACAGCTGAGGACCTCAGTCTATCACCCGCAGACAGACGGGTTGGTAGAGAGATTTAACCGCACCTTAAAGCAGATGTTGAGGAAAATGATAGAGACAGATGGTAAGGATTGGGACCAATTGCTTCCCTATCTAATGTTCTCCATCCGCGAAGTACCGCAGGGGTCCACAGGATTCTCCCCCTTCGAACTGCTGTATGGGCGGCGACCCCGAGGAATGCTGGACCTGGCCAAAGAGACCTGGGAGCAGCAACCCTCGCGCCATCGCACGGTCATTGAACACGTGGAGCAGATGCACCAACGGATGGCCTGCATATGGCCTATGGTCCGGGAGCACATGCAGCAGGCCCAGCTGGCCCAAGCCCGAGTATACAACCGCGGAGAGTTTAAGCCGGGGGATAAGGTGATGGTGTTGGTTCCGACACACGAGTGTAAATTTCTGGCTAAATGGCACGGGCCGTATGAAGTGACCGAGAAAACTGGACCGGTCAATTACAAGGTCAGACAGCCGGGACGGCGGCGTACCACTCAAATATACCACGTTAACTTGCTCAAACGGTGGTATGAAGCTGAACAACCGCCGGCCCAGGGGCTTGCTGCTCATCTCTCTCCCCAGGTCACACCCGAGGTAACCATGGGGCAGCAGCTGACGACTCACCAGGTCCAGGACCTCCGAGAACTCCTGGATCGGAATCGAGATGTGTTCTCTGACCTACCCGGGCGGACCTCGATAACGGAGCACGACATCGTCACCGAACCGGGGAAGAAGGTTAGACTGAGACCGTACAGAATCCCCGAGGCCCAGCGTGAGGCCATCAGGGAAGAGGTCAGAAAGATGCTACAGATGGGGGTCATTGAAGAGTCCCGCAGTTCCTGGAGCAGTCCAATAGTTATTGTACCCAAACCAGACGGTAGCCGTAGGTTTTGCAATGACTTCAGGAAACTAAATGAAATTTCACGATTTGATGCCTACCCCATGCCCAGGGTAGATGAGCTGATAGAACGGCTGGGGCCGGCCAGATTCCTCAGCACCTTGGATCTCACTCGCGAGTATTGGCAGGTTCCACTTTCCCCACAGGCTAAAGAGAAGACCGCCTTTGTGACACCGGATGGCCTGTTCCAGTACCGAGTCCTACCCTTTGGGGTCCATGGGGCACCGGCAACCTTTCAACGCCTGATGGATCAAGTTCTCCGACCCCATCAGGAATATGCGGCCGCATACCTCGATGACATTGTGGTCCATAGTGCCAACTGGAAGGTCCATCTGGCCAGGCTGGAGGCCGTACTGGGGGCCCTCCGGGAGGCTGGACTGACGGCCAACGCAACCAAATGTCGCTTGGGGTTAGAGGAGGCGGACTACCTCGGGTACACGGTCGGACGGGGGTGTGTGAAACCCCAACCCACGAAGGTGGAGTCAATCGCAACATGGCCCAAGCCCCTGACCAAGAAGCAGGTGAGAACCTTTCTAGGCCTAGTTGGCTATTACCGGCAATTCATCCCCAATTTTGCATCCATAGCCACACCCCTGCATGACCTGACTTCAAAGAATCGTCCCAACCGAGTCAGCTGGACAGCAGAAACCGAGGCCGCCTTTGACACCCTGAGACAGACCCTCTGCAGCGAGCCAGTTCTGGTAACCCCGGCCTTTGACCAGACATTTGTACTACAGACGGATGCTTCCATGGGGGGGATCGGGGCCGTGCTCTCCCAGATACGTGAAGGGGCCGAACACCCGGTCACGTACATCAGCCGTAAGCTAATGAAGCATGAACGGAATTACGCTACGGTAGAGAAAGAATGTTTGGCAGTCAAATGGGCTATGGACAAGCTGCGGTATTATCTACTGGGTAGAGAGTTCGTACTAGTCACCGACCATGCCCCGCTAAAATGGATGGCTGTGAATAAGGATAACAATTCCCGTGTCACTAGGTGGTTTCTGAGCCTACAGAACTTCCGCTTCAAGGTCTAACATCGGTCCGGGAAGCTCCATGGGAATGCTGACGCCCTCTCCAGACGGGGGGAATGCCTATGGTCCGGCGCTCCAGGTGACAGCTTGGAGCTGAGGGGATGGGTATGTGGCGCCCCGAGGCCCTATCGGTGCTCCACAAGAGAGCACGAGAAGCACCAGGGCGGCCGGGCCTCCCGCCACCGGCGACTGCTGGGACAAGTGGTGAGTGGACATTACCTCCCGTCTGAAATACTGGAAGGTTTCAGGACCAGGGACAGCAAGCTGCAGACCAGGTGAGCTCCAAGAATCAGCACCAAGGACAGGGCTGCAGCAGAGTGCAGGTATGTGGAATTTTCCACTCTGCTGCAGCACACCTGAGACTGCTCAGCTGATTGCCTCACCAAAGGTATAAGGAGCAGCACAGAGGAGTGAGGGCTGCGCGGGACTAGGGAGAGCAAGTGCGCCTGGCGTCTCTCCTCATCGGTTCATTGGGCGGTAAGCGGCTGTGAGCCAACAAGGGAAAAAGAAAGAGGAATTGTAGGATTGCAACGTTCAACCTTTTTGCGGAAGGGAGGAAGGAGTGGAGACCGACCTGGAGCGGACTGGCCAGTGCCCGAGCTCACGCACCTAACCACTGTTCACTTTGTCTTCCCAGGAGGATTGTACTCACCCTGGGGAGGAAGACTGATACCCCGACCGGGAAGAAGTTTCTGTTCTTTTTTTGCTTCCCCTTCCCTTTCCCCCTACAATTAATACAATTAAATGAATTTTCTGTTAACTGATCCTGAGACTCACTGCACTGGTTCTTATATTGCTGTGGCAACTGCAACTGTGGGTGGTGAGGAAGGCCACAACACGTATGCAAATGCAAGCACACACACACACACACACACACATAAATGCACGCACGCACACACGCACCGGAATACAGGAAGTCTTGCTTAGTAGCTAACTTTGCTAGAATGCAGTAGCAAACCAAGCAAGTTAAGAGCAAGTGTCTGTGTCATTCTAAGAATGCAACATGCACAATCAACAGCTCCGATCATTTAGAACAGCCACAGATATTTATATCATGCCTCTGTCTCAGTTTCATCGCTGAGTGTGAAGAGGAACTTCATCTTAAAGGTTCTCTCTTTTTCCACTCTCTTTTCAGATGAGCGATGTTGCACTACTCTAAACTAATGTACTGTAGAACATTATTTTATATTAATTATATACATTCCTTAATGCAATTTCAATGTATTCACTTTTGTTGCTTCTGATTGAGTTAGAGAAGGGAGACTAATAAACAGGAACACATGCTGATAAATGCTGTATATGCAGACTGAAACATCTGAACTACATTTGGAAAAAAAACACACAAATCATTTATCTGACACAGAGAGGATGATTACCAACAAGGTATTGAAGAGCATGGCTGCATCAGATTTAAAATATTAATACAAATACACATATACAGGTCTTGATTATTATTTACGCTGTGAAAATGAACAGCAGGAACAAAGACTGTCAGAGTATTCTATTAATTAGCAGAAATACCAGAAAAACAATTACTACACAAGCACACACAGTGAGTTAATGTGCTGCTAATGCCCATAAATTGTCATGGTCCTGTTTTCCTGTCTGTGTTTCCCTTGTTGGGCCGCCAGATGGCGGCACTTCTGCTTTGTGTCCTGCTCCCCCCCTGTTAATTGTATGATGTTTTCAATTGTCTCGTTATCCCATCATTGTTCCCACCTGTGTCTTGTTATCCCCTCCTTCTGGTTTGATTGTTTTTTGAGTTCACCTGTGTCTTGTTACCCCTTGTCTATTTAAGTTCTTTGTCCCCTTGACTCGGGTGCTGGTTCCTTGTGTTTGTTCCCGAATTCTGTTTGTTGCAAACCGTATGTACCTGCCTGCATTTTGTTCCTGACTTGTGTTTTGTTTGACCTTCCCTTGTGCTCTGCCTTCCCGTGTTCTGCCCTGCCTGTGTTTTTGAGTTCCTGTTGTTTTCTGTTTCATTAGATTATTTTTTGAGTTTGTGTTTTTGCCCATTGTGGCCTTGTCTGTTCCCTACTTGTTTGCCTGTCGTGTTAGTAAAGTCTTTGTTAATTTTCCCTTTTGAGTTTGTGTTTTTTTTTTTCCTCTGTGTTTGGGTCCCCCCTACCCGTACCGTGACATAAATGCTTTGTGTTTTATGAAGATCTCACAAAAATTCCACAAAGCAGAGACTCAAACAGCCTTTTACTTGATGAATGATATTTGTATCGAAGGGGCAGCAATCATTTATAGTCCGAAAATGCATTTTATTTTATATTTGATTCCAGTTTAATCTTCTTGCACCTCAAAATAGTGTGACGTAGTTTTGACTAAATGAAATAATATGATAATGCACTTACCAGGAGAGAGTCCTGTTCTGGCGTCAGTGCTTTGCTAATGAGCCATTAGTATTAAACAGCCATGCAGACAGAGCTGTGTGGCTGAATGTGATCGCAAATACAATGCTTCACACTAAATATAAAAGTAGAATGTGTTATAGATCTGACTCACTTCCTGAAGGTGATACTCGTTTTAGATTGTATCAGATACAAACTTTTGAATAAAATATACAGAGTCGTTTGCTTTGTGTCTGGGCTGGACCAGTAGTGCCTTTTCAAAAAGACTTGGTAATTCTCATTTCTTTGCCCCCACTGTATTATTGAAATTCAGATGTCAATAATTATGTTCATTTTTGCATATTACGCTTATAAAATAAACAACACCTATGTTTACAAAAATGATTCCAGATTACAACACATTACATTACAGGCATTTAGCAGACTCTCTTATCCAGAGCGACTTACACAGCTTTTACATAGCATTTTACATTGTACCCATTTATACAGCTGGATATATACTGAAGCAATTTCGGTTAAGCACCTTGCTCAAGGGTACAACGGCAGTGTCCTTACCCGGGAATCGAACCTGCGACCTTTCGGTTACAAGCCCAGTTCCTTACCCACTGTGCTACACTGCCGTACACACAAAATGATGCTAAGATATGAGGCTTTGCTGATTCCAATACACCCATCAATCCATCCATTATCTACACCCGCTTATCCTGAGCTGGAGCTGGTGCTGGAGCCTATCCAAGCATGCATTGGGCGAGAGGCAGGAACACATCCACAGGTCTCTCAGTTTGGGTATCAGCCCCCTCTGTTCCCGGAACTGGAGAGGGACATCGGGGTGCCGTCCGCCGGGTTCCTTGTCCGGCGGTGTCGGGCCACTTGGAGAAAAGTCGGTGTGTCGCTCCTACGCTCCTCTGCTAGTCAGAAAAGACTTGCTGACGGGCGTCGCCGTCCTGCGCCTCCCTCTCGGGTGTGTCAACGGGCGTGGCTCTCCACGCCCCACTGGTGGGGAGCCTGTGTTTACAGTGCGTCTCATTCTGGCTGAGAGACGAGTGGGCAGAGGGGTTCAGTTTCTCATTGACTGGGAGGGCTATGGCCCTGAGGAGCGCTGTTGGGTCCCCTCTAGGGACATTTTGGACCCTGAGCTTATTCGGGATTTTCGCAGGCGTGGTTCTGAGGGACCGTCTGGGGCCGCTCCTTAGAGGGGGGGGGGGGGGGGGGTCCTGTCATGGTTCTGGGTGGTAGTGGCTATCCTTGGTCACTGGAGGGCATCCTTGTCACTTCTTTCCCCTAATCAAGCTAATTGGGATCACCTGCTGTAGTTCCTATTTCAGCTTTTGCTGGCCTGCAGTCAGTGCTTTTGTGTCAACTTTGGTTACACGTAAGCCAGTATTCTGTGAGTGTGTTTGTAATTCAGTGCTGTAACCGTCTTTCTTCCTATTTTGGAAGAGGTCTGTGTTGTACTGAAGGCTGAGACTTAAGGGATTATTTACTATAATTTCGCAATAATCTCTTACTTGGTGTTGCAATTTGGGTGTTCTTCTATCAATCCTCATTTGGAGGGCTGTTTTTCTTTAGTTTTAACCTTCTTTACGCTCTCAGTTCTTTTATGAGACAGCTTTATTATACTCCTTTTTTCTGTTCGGTTTTGCCCTTTTCGCTGGGTAGTTTTTTGTCAGTATTTAACGGCAGGACTTATCGCCCAGAGGAGTATATTATTCTGTTCTGTCTAGTTTGAATACTCCTTGTCCTTTAGTGTCCTTTAATGGGTGGACTACTTATTCTGATATACCTGGGATATTCTCCCTTAGGAGTATTTAATTTTCTGTTTGTTTACTTGTCCCCTTCCTCTAGTCTTTTTCAAACCTTGTGGTTGCTCCACCCTGTGTGGATAGCTTTCAGATTCCCGTTCAGTCGCATGTAAATTTTGATAGAATGCCAAAGGAATGATCCATTCTGAGTACATCTTTGCAGACTCCAATAACCACAGTCATCCTGGTCATGTGACAAAGGTACAGTCATGTGACCTGAGTTCATGAGGAGAGTTTATGTTCACTGGTTTTAATAAATACTCTACACTCTCCTGGATTGTTATGCAGCCAGATGCTCGGCCCTACCCCCACCTCCCTGCTCCTATGGAACTTTGTCTCTGGATCAGGACTCTTCGAGGTTATCTCCACGGCAACGGCCGTGTCCTCGTCATCAGTATCAGACGGCAGAGACAATGTTGAGACTGTGGTGGAGATGAAGTCCATGGACTTACACACACACGCACATGAAGATAACACACACACCACCTCATACTCAACGCCTTCTTGGCTCCCACCCCCCCTCCCTCCCCCGTTACAGTGCAGTCTGCTGAGGGTTGATGCGCTGCGCCTGAGCGGCTGCGCGCTCCCCCCAGTGTCTGTGCTGCGACACTTCCCCTCCCCGACACCCTACCCCCTACCACATGTGCAAGTCTTCGAGTTTTTGTTGTAATGTTTGTAATGTTTGTAATGTTTTTATGATGTTGCTATGTGCTGAGGTTTTTCTTCGTTTCAATGAAACGAGTGCTCTCTCGTTTCATTGAAAGGACTGTTTTTCTTCCTCCTCCTTCCTCCTGTTCTCTCATTTCTCATCTAATAAGTTGGCGCCGCAGATGGCTGCCTCGGTGTGTTGACCAAAGCAAATTCCTCGTATGTGTAAATGTACTTGGCAATAAATTCGATTCTGATTCTGATTCTGATTCTGATTCTAAAATGTATCATCCAGTGAAGGAAATTTTTGGTTCATACCGCCTTACTTTGCAGACAATCTGCTGTTTAAAGTTCAAGAAAAAACTCAGAAAATGCTCACACATTCAAAAAAAACACTGAATAACCAGCACTGGTCCACAGTTTATGAAGCAAGATATCTTCCTGGTTTATTTTCACATGTCCAGTTTTCGAAGTGTGCTGTAGAGAACACCGTCTTCCTTTATCGATGGTGCTGGTGACCTGCATGGAGAAAACAGCGCATTTAGACTCTATTAAAGTCACAGACATTCTCATTCTCATTTAAGTCAATCCTACCTGAGCCTTTATCACATTTAGACACACCTTGCAACATGAAGCACAAGCAGAAGCTTTAGCCACAGAACAGTTATCTGGAATTTTGGTAAACATTACATCACTGTGATGTCATAGGCTGAGGTCACACAGCAGGGAGATGAAAAGAGAAGAAAGTTGACAAGCTGAACAAACCAAATGATGAATCTAGATCAGCGGAACATCCAGTCCTCGTATTACCACGTTCTTCTTTTTGACCAGGCAGAGAAGTTCTTAGCAAAGCAGCAGCGAGAGATTACAACATTTTAAAATACTTGAACTGGGCTTTGGGACTGCAACAAACAAGCAACCAAAATATAGAAATAGTGTGCATCAAGGCAACACCCGGTCCTATGAACACATACATATATAAACTGTTACAGATGTACTGAGAAGTACTGGAATCTCAGAAATGCTCATTTGCATTTTCCTCTGAAATGCTCATTTGTATTTTTGTTTCCAGCGTTTGTTTTGTACATGCTTACATGACCAAGTGTTATGGATGCACGTTTTTGGCTACCATTCATTTCTAATATTGTACACGCTGATGTAAATGTCACACAGCTACTATGGTTAGAATCTAAGTACTTCTTTGTGTTTTTGTTTCCAACATAAATCACAGCACAACAATCTCAGCTCTCCCCAGTGAGACACTCTGGTCAATCCAGTGAGACACTCTGGTCTATCCAGTGAGACGCTCTGGTAAATCCAGTGAGACGCTCTGGTTGCGGGTGTTAGCGGGCTGAACAGAGGAGTAGAGGGGAACTTCACCATCGTCTGTGTCTGTACCCTGTGTTCCAGTGTGACTCATTGCCATCCCTGAGACGTTGCCATCAATGGGACTTTTATTCCCCTACAGGGTAAAGAAAAGAGGCAGGAGAAGGATGGGAAAGTTCCACAGAAAGGTCCTGTTCATTTCAGTGAGCTCCTCAGAGCTGGAGTGAGCTACTCGCCCCCATTAACGACAAAACATGCATTTAACCTGATATAAAAAAATCAGGTAATGAATCAATGTTTTATTTTCAAATACATGCCATCAGCAGTTCAATATCGACTGAAGCAGACATACAAACTTAATACACTTAATACGATTTCTTGTCTCTATCATGACCTGTTTTACAGTGGGTTTTCATAAAATTTTGGAAAGATTGCATTCTGAAGTACTTCTTGCATTCCAAAGCTTATATTTGCAATAACCAATAGCAATAAACCACCATCACAACAATAATCTGTGTGTATTTATTCACTGGAAACAGGTGAATACAACACATACAGTAAAAGTCACTCTCCCTGGCTCTCTATATAATGCACAGATTATTACATGCGCATAAGCAGTATTGTACTGTGTAACGTTACTGTCACATACTGCAACCCCTTTTGAGAAAATGAAACTCCTTAACAGGGGAATACACATAATTAACTCCTGAAATATTTCCATTAAGCATGTGAACACACATAGAAGATCATAACCTCATACTGTAAATCTGTACATAATCTAATAAACCTTCAAGGTCACATGGCACACACTGCTATGCTTTCTACTTATTTGTAAGAAAAGTTTATTTATTTAAGATCCTCATTAGCAATACACAGGTGCTATATAAATAAATCATGTCTCACAATTACTGTTATAAAGCATTGTGAGTATTAATCAATCTTCATAACTCTAATTGTACTGTATTATGAGCAGATTTTTATGTATTATAAGTATATAATGCATTATAGACCGGCATTATAGACAGTGTTAACCACATTTCCGTTTTTGCTTAAAGAATGCATTATGCATTATCAAAATTATATTACATCCGTAGATAAATACATGTATGCATATATGTAGACTGATTTCATTAACTCACCTGCCTGTCCTCTTCTGTCTCATTTGTTGATTTTCTCCTCCTGATTATTCAGATAAGAAAGAAAAAGTAAATCTACCTTCAGACAAATCTTTAAACAGCCCCCTCTTGTATAAACAGCATTTTGCTTTTGTTTGAATGATGTGTATTGCTGAGGCAATAGTGCCCATGTATGTGTATATTTATTATTATTCAGATGTCATTTGGTTACAGGAAATGAGCCTGAGTTATAAGAGGTTTCCTCCTGCCCAGTAAATGTAGATCTGCTTTATTCAAACCAACACTGGAGCTCATGGGCAAATTGATGCGCTTGACAAGACTTTGTTATGGTCTGTAACTGTCCACATGATTCATATTAAGAACAAGCTTTAAGGGGATTCTGTTACCCCATCATACAGGTTTGATAAACTAATTGGGACACTAAAACACATCAGTCAGGGTTTATAAAATTGACATCTCAATAAAACAAAATGTCTAATAATGCAGTGGTCTAAGCACTAATCAGACATTAGAGGGGAGAGTATGGCGTCAGCATGATGTAACGTAGCTAATGCTTGACAAAAACATTCCACAAAAATGTGCACTCCTTTTAAACTATGAGTCTGAATCAGACATACAGCAATTCACACTGGAGTGACTACAAACCGACTCATTTACAACCACGTACCTCAGGCACACACCCAGAAACACAAGAGCCAAAATTTCAGCCACTCCCACAGCTGCAGCCACGATCAGTGACTGACCTCCTAAGCAAAGTCAGAGAGATGTAGCCCTGTCAGTTATGATATAGCAGTGTTCATTTCACAACATGCCTCACCAAGGTCCTTAAGGCGAAAGTTTATAAATGTTTAAATACACCCCTTATATGCCTACCTTTACTAGAAATTTCTGTACATTTTAATTTTACTGAATTCAATGCTGGCATCATGATACTTTTAGTTACACTGCTCATCATCATTGTCTACCATGATCCGGTTCGGATTGTAGCACCAATGACATGATCAGCATTGCTTTGTAGCCTCTGGATCATAATCAGCGTCAGATTGAATATTGTATCAAATATGTTCTGGTCCTACCTTGCACTGTGACCAGTATAGCAGAAGCATTCTGAGCTCCAAGTCTGTTCTGTGCCTCACAGTAGTACTGTCCTTTGTTCCAGGATCTAAAGTTAGAAAAGTTCAAACTCTGTCCAGATCCTGCCTGCCAGACTCCAGTGTCATTCTTCTTAAACCAGGTGTAGTTCTGCACTGGTGGGTTGGCATCACTGCTGCAGGTCAGAGTCACTGAACTGCCCTCCACTATTTCACCAGAGGGGCTCACTGATACTGAGACGCTCTTCGGAGGATCTGAAAGAGAAAATAACACATGCTACAGTTTTATATCGATGCCACACTTACTCAGCTCAGTTATTGGAAACCCACAGTGGGTTCACAACCTCAGTTCTTCCAGCATTTCAGGCTTAACATACAGAAATGAAAAGCCACAAATATGGCACTTCACGAGATATACATATGCAATTTTTAGATTACAAACATGCAGTATATACTATACATGGACTACACTATTATATTACACTACACTATTCCACCTGGATGGCCAGCCACCATCTGAAGCTCAACCTCAACAAAACTGAGCTGCTCTTCTTCCCGTGCAAGACCTCCTTGCTTCGTGAACTCTCAATCACGGTTGATGGCACCACAGTGACTGCCTCTCACTCTGCTAAGAGCTTGGGGGTGGTCCTGGATGACCAACTGGACCTCAAGGAGCACATCAAGGCAACATCACGGTCCTGCAGATTCCTCCTGTACAACATCAGGAGGATTCGACCATACCTGACGACGCACTCCACCCAGCTGCTCGTCCAGGCTATGGTGACCTCTCGCCTTGATTACTGCAACTCTCTCCTTGCAAGCCTGCCAGCTTGTGCCATACAGCCACTACAGATGATTCAGAATGCCGCTGCCCGACTCATCTACAACCTCCCCAAATTCTTCCACGTCACTCCTCTGCTGCGATCACTTCACTGGCTACCGGTCGCTGCCAGGATCCGGTTCAAAGCCCTGACCCTTGCCTACACTGCTGCCAACAGGACAGCGCCCATCTACTTGCAGGACATGACTCAATTCTATGTGCCTGCTCGACCACTCCGCTCTGCGGCAGCAGGGCGCCTTGTAACCCCTCCCACCCGCCCAAAGGGATCACAGAGCTTCTCCACCCTAGCTCCCCAGTGGTGGAATGAACTCCCCGTCCCTCTCCGAACCTCCCCCTCACTATCCATCTTCCGCCGTGGCCTGAAGACTCATCTCTTCAGACTATACCTAGACTAACCACCACCACGCTGCATAATAAATAAAAAAATAAAAAAAAACCTTTTTCCTGTCACTTGTTACATGTTGCCCCATCCCTGCACTTCTTGGTAATTTGCATTTGTCCTAATACTGTAGCTTATTCTTCTGCCTAGTTGGCTTTGCAGATGTTAGACCAGAATAGTGTTCATTGTTCTCGGCTAGAAATAGCTGTACAAAATAAGTAATTGTACCTTACTGAACCCGTGTTCAGCAGTTGTCTACGACCATGAAATGCACTTTTTTGTACGTCGCTTTGGATAAAAGCGTCTGCCAAATGAATGTAATGTAATGTAATATTACTGTATCATATATACATATGTACATAACACATCACAATGTTTTACGTCATATGTTTTAATGATATCACCCAGCAGTACATCAAACTGTATGTTCATCTCCTTTATAGCTTAACAAACAGGCTGCAGCATTCAGAAATACATGCATAGGCTATTTTCACTGAAGATGCTGCCCATTAAAAGCCATTCTAAATGACAGTACAGAATTACTCACACAGCACTTTGAGATTTATATGAGGAGATCTGTCTGTCCCAATCGCATTCTCTGCCTCACAATAGTATTCTCCAGCATCCCCGGATTTGATTTTATTAATGGTATAACTCCATTTTGATCCTCCCAATGAGGATTCAGCTCTATTATTCTTATACCAGGTGTATCTCTGCACTGGTGGGTTGGCATCACTGCTGCAGGTCAGAGTCACTGAACTGCCCTCCACTATTTCACCAGAGGGGCTCACTGATACTGAGACGCTCTTCGGAGGATCTGAAAGAGAAAATAACAGGTCTTGCAGTTTTAATTAAAAATCACACTGAGGTGTTCTTGGGAGCATCTAAAATCATTAGAAAAATGTGTTAAATTCCATATAATTTCTCAGTCATTGTGTTGCATCTCAAAACACTAGCAGAGACATTTATTTCAAAGTAATGTTTATAATGGAGCTGAAATCTCACAATGTGATGTGGAGGGGTGGTATGGTTAGGACGCCATCTGCAGGCGGAGTGGGAGAAGTATAGCTGGCTAACAACCACGCCCGTTTGCAGTTACAATTGATTGGTAATTGTGTATATGCTCTGCCTGCAGTGAGACCGGGGTGCTGGAATGAGAGACGCACGCGGGAGCGGCATGCCATCTAATCCCCGTCCTTATCGTCTGTGTTTTGTTTGGTTTGTTTTGGTTTCCGTGTTTTTGGTATCGAGCGCACAATAAAGCCTTGGTGCCTCTAACAATGACGGATTGTGTGGTTTGTGGGGAAAAGGACTGCAGAACCTGTTACAGTAAATATCCCAGTATATCATGCTTTGTTAGAAAATGAACTGGATATACTGTAGCTTTGTATGGTAGTTGGTAAATGACACAGCAGAATCAAGTTTTCAAAAGTGACAGAAGTATTTAGATATGTCGTTTTAGCATCTTCATTAATAATTATAACTTCATTTTTTAAAGTTGAACAGCAGCATGTGGTACCTTATTTGCCCTTTGCAAACTCAAAATGACTACACGATTTACCTAAGACATGTCAGTATGATCAGGCTCATCATTGTATGATAATGTAATTATAACTGATTTCTCCTCCACTGGCCAGTGTGACTGCTTTACTCAGTGTCTTACTGCTGTGAAGTTGCCCAAAGACACTCAGGAGATACTGACTCTCTGCTCTGTGTGTCTGAACCTGAAATGCACTGATATACTCACATTGCACATCAAGACGTTTAGGAGGAGATCTGTTTATCCCAATCCCATTCTCTGCCTCACAGTAGTATTCTCCTGCATCCTGCAGTGTGATGGTTTTAATGGTGTACCTGACCTCTGGTCCTCCTGTCTCTGAGGACACAGCTCTGTTATTCTTATACCAGGTGTATCTCTGCACTGGTGGGTTGGCATCACTGCTGCAGGTCAGAGTCACTGAACTGCCCTCCACTATTTCACCAGAGGGGCTAACTGATACTGAGATGCTCTGAGGAGGATCTGAAAGAGAAAATAACAGGTCCTGCAGTTTTATATAGATCTCACACTTACCACATGTTTCCTTTTCCTCAATGTTTCCAATATGTCATTTTGTTTGACTGCTATTATTGCAATGCCATCTTTCTTTCAATTTTTAGAATGAACTTAACCCGCTATCGTTTCTAAACATAATAACTTCCATTTCCTAATCATTATCTTCAGATTGCTCTTCTGCCCAGTTCTCATGTTTTTTAAAGGTACATTAAAGTACAACTGCATCACCGCTTTTTCAAAATGAGTAACGAACGAGACTCAGTAAAGTGAAATAAATGAGTTTGTCCTCAAATACTCACAGAGAGTCACTGCTGGGGACAGGAGATTCTCATGGCCTCTTACTGCACAGGAGTAGCTGCCTGCATCTCCACTGCTGGCTATGAACTGAAGGTAGTTATGATTTTCATATTTCTGGGTGGTGTTTTGTAGAAATTGTCCATTGTTGTACCAGATGAATGTTTGGCTGCCAGTCAGGACAGTGCAGGTGATTTTACAGGTTAGTGTCACCCTCTCTCCCTCACTCACTGTGCTAGATTTAATTTCAACCTTTACACCTGAGTGAGAAGATGAAATACAATAACACAATATATTGAGTTATTCAACAAAATTCCACATTGTACAGAACCCACAATAAATGTATGAATGCATATGACTGTAAATGGTCCAGTTTTTTATTTCAATTAAAGACTGAAGTCAACTGAGACCCCAAAATCTCAATCTGTCTGATAATGGAATGCTTGTTCTCTCAGAAGAATGAGTTCTTGTGCATAAATTAATAAAAATACACAAATGTGACCTCAAACACTCACATCTCACACTGAGAGTCACGGCGGGGGAAACAAGATGCTCATAGTCTCTTACAGCACAGGAGTATCTGCCAGTATCGTCACTTCTGGCTGTGAATTTAAGGATTCTATAGGACTGGGAGAACCTGGAGTCACCAGTCAGAAGTTGCTCATTCTTGTACCAAATGAAGCTGTTGCCCAGCCGAGTGCAGGTTGCTCTACAGGTCAGTTCCACTGTCTCTCCCCCTGACACTGTGTCAGAAATGATTTCCACCTTCACACCTGGGTGAAGGAACAAAATGCAGACTTCTCACCCTCTTCTGCTCCTCCCTCAAAACCAGGTAAACTGTACGTATTGGTATAATAGAAATTCAGTAGAGGTGATACATTGATATTATACACTCATAAAGACATCATCATAACAACAGTGACAAAGCATGAGCAATGTGATCATGATTATTTTCACGATCAATTTACAATTTTAAAATAATATGCTTTGACCTTTGATCTCCCTGCTCATGATCAACCATAAATTGTGCCTCACCATGGTGTGCTGTTTTTCTGTTGTGAATTTAAAAAAATCCTTTCCTGTTTCCTGTTCTTAAACAGAGAATATTTTATTCTGCTGGAGTAGAATTGACCATAAATACAGACATGCATTCAGTACCGGCCTGAGGGTTTCGGGGGCCCTAAGTAATCCTGTCGACCCGGGGTGGGGGGGCGCCCCTTTTTAATCTGTTTTAATCTGGGGGTGACATAGCTCAGGAGGTAAAACCGATTGTCTGGCAGTCGGAGGGTTGCCGGTTCAAACCCCGCCCTGGGCATGTCGAAGTGTCCTTGAGCAAGACACCTAACCCCTAACCCCTAACTGCTCTGGCGAATGAGAGGCATCAATTGTAAAGCGCTTTGGATAAAGGGGGGGGGGTCGGGTGGCTGCTTTGTAAAATCCGTCTTACATTACATTGTTATGAAATATTCGGTTGTCATTCCGTTTTAAATTACTAACGCTGGTTCTGCCATAGGGGACGAATACCGCTATGGGGGCCCCCGGGTGGCCACGGGGGCCCTAAGCAGCCGCTTATGCCTCGGGCCGGCCCTGCATGCATTATTTCCCAGTAAAACAGAAGGTGGGCAGACACTCACATTTCACATTGACTGCAGGGGAAGTGACTCCTCCTGTAGCACAGGAGTAGAGATCTGTATCATCAGTGCTGGCTAAATTGAGGGAGTATTCATTTTGATTGGTCACAACTTTTCCATTCTTGTACCAGGTAAAGGTTGGGCTGCCACTCAAAGTGCAGGTGCTGCTACAGGTCAGTGTTACACTCTGTGCCTCATTCTCTGTCACTTTCACCTGAAGACCTGCACACAAGAATCAACATGATAAATAGACCATTCTGTTTCTATTAGAAAATGATTAGGAGTACTGCCAGTTAATAGTATATGAAGCAAGTTCAGAATTACCTGTAACTGTCAATGAGACTCCAGGCAGACCAGTATATTTTCCATCTTGGCTGTAAGTTAGTAACCTGAAGCGATATATTGCTGAATCGCTTTCTTTCAGTTGCTTTATTCTGAAAGTGCAGTCACTGTGCTTATCCCCCAGGTACTCCACACGGCGAGAGTACTCTCGATTCTGGGAAAGGTCCTCAGGCTCACCCTCCCGTTTACTGTTCCAGTCATAAATAAACCAGACTGTTTTCTGCACCCAGTAAGATCTGGGATATGAGTAAGTGCAGCTCATGTCTACTGAAGACCCCTTTAAGGCACAGATTCTCTCAGTGGTGTAAATCACTCTCCATCCCCTCTGGCTCAGAACACCTGAAAAACACACACACACACACACACACACAGACACACCCATACATGCACACACATACATACACACATACACACACACATACACACACATACGTACACACATACACACGCACATACACACACACACACACACACACACACCCACGCACACACACACACACACACACACACACACACACAAATTTAAAACACAGATGTGTTGGCAACATGACAGGTAAGGGATTCAATTAACAAAACATTAAAACTACTGCACCTAACTTATATAGTACATCAATAATTGTACATGTGGAGCCCTGGAGGCAGGGTGATATCTGTGGTTGGTTTTGTTGATATTATTTCAGATCTTCCCATAATATATAAATATATATATATATATATATATATATATAGTTGTTTTTTCAGTGACATAAGAATTTGCAGATTCAAATGAATTAACTGCATAATCTTTTATCTTTTGTCCCTCTGTTAGATATTTCAATACTAACCGACATCGGTAGACGGCAGTAGCCGCCAATAAATGTGAGATTCACAGGCACAGGAAGTCTTGCTTAGTAGCAAGCTTTGCTAGAAAGTAGCATTAAGCAAAGCAAGTTAAGAGTGAGTGTTTGCGTACACTCTCGGCTGAAAACTGTTATGCTGAAAATGAACCGTTTTTATTAAAACATGTGGCACCAAAATACTTTTTCGCCATTCTAAGAATGCAACATGCACAGTCAACAGCTCCAATCATTTTGTAAAGCCAGATATTTATATCATGCCTCTGTCTCAGTTTCAATGCTGAGTGTGAAGAGGAACTTCTTATAAGTTCTCTCTTTTTTCCCCTCTCTCTTCAGATGAGAAACGTTGCACTACTCTAAGCTAATGTACTGTAGAACATTATTTTATAGAAATTATATACACTCCTTTCTCCTTTCTAAAGCAATTTAAATGTATTCACTTTTGCTTCTGATTGAGATAATGAAGGGAGACTAATAAATAGGAACACATGCTGATAAATACTATATATGCAGACTGAAACATCAGAACTACATTTGGGGAAAAAAACACAAACAATTTACCTGACACAGAGAGGACGATTACCAACAGGGGTTTGAAGAGCATGGCTGCATCAGATTGAAAATATTTATCCAAATACACATATACAGGTCTTGATTATTATTTACACTGTGAAAATGAACAGCACAAAGAAAGACTGTCAGAGGATTCTATTTATTAGCAAAAAATACCAGACTAACAAATACTACACAAGCGCACACAGTGAGTTTGTGCTGCTAATTTCCCTAAATACTTCATTTTGTTATGAAGAGCTCACACAGTCCAGACAGCAAAGACTGGGGATGTTACAAAGGGATGTTACTTGACAATTGATATTTTTATGGAAGAAACAGCAATCATTTCTACTCTGAAAATACATTTTAGTTTTTGATTCATCCCAGTTCAATCTTCTTGCACCACAAAATATTGTGACATAGTTTTGATTAAATGAAATGATATGATAATGCACTTACCAGGAGAGAGTTCTGATCTGGCCTCAGTGCTTTGCTAATGAGCCATTAGTATAAAACAGCCTTACAGACAGAGCAGTGTGGCTAAATGTGACTGTGAAGAAAGTGCTTCACACTAAATATAAAAGTAGAATGTGCTGTTGCAGAACTGACTCACTTCCCCTATTTATCCTAAAAGTCATACATATTTTAGATTTTATCAGATAAAAACAACTGAAGAAAATAAACACAGTTGTTTGCTTTGTGTCTGGACTGGACCAGTAGTGCCTTTTCAAAAAGACTGGGTAATTCTCATTTCTCACCCCCCACTGTGTTATTCAAATTGAGATTTTAATATCAATATCAATGTGAACGGCTGCTCTTCATCAGAATCATTTGTAATTATATTTGTTTGCATATTACGCTCATAAAATAAACATAACAATTATGTTTAAAAAATGATTCCTGGTATTATTCATTCATAAATGTAGTAATGAAGTCAAACTTTGCATTTGTAAGCATTTCTGAATACACATGCTCTTGCATGCTCTTGCATGCATGCGTACAAATAATCTCATGTATGAATTTAGCAGAGACCTTTCTTCATTCACAGATGTGAAAATAACAGTCATTTGTTCTGTTTAAAAAAATATATCTATTTCAGTATCTCTGTGTCTAGCCAAATTATCTTTGTCTTAATGAGATATTGCAAATAGAAATATGCTTCAGCTCCATGAGCGTGGCTGAACTGAAACATCTGTGACTGCATTGGAATTGTGAACTGAAGCTACACCTGTTATCTGCTAGTTATCTGCTAATGCACAAACTGTCATGCACGTTTGAGGCTTAGCCTATTTCAGTGCATGCACAGTATAAACAGTCTGTAAAAGCAGCAGAGGTTAATATAAAAGTGACTGTAAAAGGTGTGATAGGCATCAGGCACAGGTAAACACTCATACATTCATGAGCCCTATACAAAATCCATTACCTAAACCAGACTATTTAATTCAGTTTAGTAAAAGATCTTCAAAGAAATTGATCTAAGATACATACAGGACTCATTTATTTTAGTAACTGCCCCATCTACAGGTCGATTGAATGTATTGCATCCACCCATCACCCCATAGGGAAATTTTACTGCCACAAACAGCATGCTTTATCATTGCTACCATATGTAGCGCAGTCGTGTTTAAGTTTCATGCATCGGATTTTTGACATGAAGCCGAAACATCAACAAAATGCTGCTGATGCTTGGCCTATAACCCGCTTATTAACATAAAGATTGCACACACTGTACTTTCACAGAAGATGAAAGGAGTGGACAGTGGTTATGGGGTCCAGAGTGTGACTCTGACCACAGACAGTTAAAGCGCTGCTCACTTCCTGCAGCCTGTTCTATTCTTTATTTTATTCCACATCTCATTTCAGTTGGGGTGGAGCAGCGCTGTTTCTGTGGTTGATGTTCATGTGACCTTTTAGAACTTTGCTTTTGCTTAGCCTGTTATACGGCCCTTCATACACATAATTAGTTGCGTTTCAATGCTGATATTTCATAAACATGACTTTTATTACATACAACCTATTGTATAGTATTATTATCGTATCTTTCAAAGAGATTAACTTGATCCCCACGTGGAATGCAGGCAAAACATGATGGCCATATGAAGAAAATAATGATAATATTTTTCAGAACAGAGGTTCGAGGTTCACAGTGTATTACAATGCTCAAATAAACCTTAATAAATTGATACACAAAATGAAACAATGTATGTAAAGGAAACAAATATTAATATGCATTCTTTCAAAAATCTAAAACCAGACAGAAACTTCAATATGTGATCAATACAACAAGGCAATGTAAAATTAAGTACTAAATCACTGTTTTAAAAACATCTAGGACCTTACCTTTACAAGTGACTTGAGTTTGGAGATTATAATCTGCGCAGACTATAATAAAATATGAGACTGTAATATCTTCAGACATGGGCCTGGAGGACTATGCAAAGGAGACACGCACACACACACACATTATTTCAAGAATAAAATTTAGTCTCACATGACAAAAATCTATCATTTTCTTCAGGAATAGAGCACACCAGTAAATGCAGTTCATTTACAGTTCTGCCCATGTCATGAAGCCAAAGAAATCTACTCATCTCTGTTGCAGAGCTGTGAATAAACAGGAACTTCAGATCATTTCTGTGCTCTACATTTCAAAGCAGATGTATGGTAAAAACAAATGAAAAAAGATTCTGATCAGCCTAGAATCCCTAAACCAAATTCAAATTAAAATTCAAAATAACTTTATTTATCCGTTAGGAACATCATTTGTGCAAAAGCGTCAGTGCATGCTCAGCATATAACCGGACAAACGACAAACACAAACGATTATGCAACATACAAATGTAGCTTAAAACAGTTTAAGATGTCTGCCAAATGGGCATCTAAACAACTCATATGATCTTGTGTATAAGATTTAGGTTCCCATTAAGTTCCTGAAGTAACTAAATTGTTTACCTGAGGCAGAGAGAAGGGCTTACAAAAATACTGTTGAGGTTGTTTAGAGCATGGCTGCATCGGCCTGAACATAAATATAAAAAAACATAACTTATATTATTTCTTTTGTTTTTTTTTTTGTTAAGCCATAACTAAAATTCCACAAAATAATTCACTGATATTAAGCATTTAACAGATAGCATGGAAAGTAATAAAATAAAGAGTTACTTTCAGAAAACAATGATCTTTTTTTTGTTTTTATTTTTTTATTATTATTATTTCTTTTTACATTATTTTAATTTTAAAAAAGCTAATTTACTGTTTTAACTAAAGCTGTGCATGTTTTTCCCACTGGTCACATAGCCACCTTTCAGCAGTGAGAGAGACTGATCTCCATTAGGATCACTAGATTAGCACAGAATAAAGAACTCGCTGCAATCCGTAGATCAGAGAACAACAACACTGTACTTAAATTTCTCCACTGTTTAAAAAAACGCAATGAATTTAAGCTTGCAAAAATCAAAGATGTCTTCTCTCAATTTCTATCAAGGCACTCTATTGAATAATGTACATAATTTTACAACTCAATGAAAAAATGTGTTAACAGCCATTAAGAATAAAACAGGGCTAAATCGTGCACTTACGCTGGTAGAGGAGGTGCGATCCTAACGGTTTTCAAACTGTCTGAAACGGCCCTGCTGACAGGCTCATATTTATGAACATGGCAGACTGACTGTGATGAATGCAAAGCTTTAAGAATAATTGTTTCTGTTTGTAAATATTATTGCATTTTACTTTAACCAGGAGAGTCTCGTTGAGATTCAAAATCTCTTTTCCAAGAGTGTCCTGGCCAAGACAGGCAGTTGCTCATGCAGTTTAGCATCGTTGAAGAATGGCAATATAAAATCAAATTACAGACAACAAAGATTATTTTACAAGAATGCAACTTCACTGTGTAATTTGACATATTGGTACACAATAATGAATATAAAAACATTAAAGAGCTGCATGAGCATCACAGCTGTGTAAAATATGTTAACAGTAGTTTAAAAGCCAGAAAAAAGAGGGAACCATGATCCAATGCGAATGACAATATTTTGTTGCTGTAGCCTAGCCTATAACCCCAAGATCAACTTATAGATTGCACTTACTTTTGCAGAAGATAAAAGGAGCGGACAGGTGTAGTTATCTTTGTGAAAGTATCACGGCTCTGGTGCCTCAAAGTGGGTACTGTGAGGTGCCCCTGCTTGGCTCTTTTGTGCAGAGCGGGCGCGGCTGCGGGTGAAGCTGCCTAATTTCAAGGCAAGAGCCAC
This sequence comes from Anguilla anguilla, assembly GCF_013347855.1. Taxonomy (NCBI): domain Eukaryota; kingdom Metazoa; phylum Chordata; class Actinopteri; order Anguilliformes; family Anguillidae; genus Anguilla; species Anguilla anguilla. The sequence continues at coordinate 82,951,732 of NC_049201.1, read as the reverse complement.
CCTGACCACAGACAGTTAAAGCGCTGCTCACTTCCTTCAGCCTGTTCTATTCTTTATTTTATTTCACACCTCAGTTCAGTGTCCTGAGGAGAAGGGCTGTTTCGGTGGTTGATGTTCATGTGACCTTCTAGAACTTTGGTTTGGCTTTGCCTGTTATACGGTCCTTCATGCACATAATTAGTTGCATTTCAATGCTTATACTTCATGAAGATGATTTTTACTACATACAGCCGACTGGATTATTGTATCTTTCACATTTCACAGAGATGAAATAGATGCCCACACGTTGAATATTATTTTATTTATTTATTTTATAATATTATTATTTATTTATTTTTTTTGGAGGGGGGGGGGGGGGGGTGGCAGGCAAAACATGATGGCCATATAAAGAAAATAATGATAATCTTTATCAAAACAGAGGTTCAAGGTTCACAGTGCTTTACAATGCTCAAATAAATCATAATATATTGATACACATAATAAAACAATGTTTGTAAAGAAAACATATAAAAAGATGCATTATTTCAAATAGCTAAACAGACAGAAAGTAAAAATGGGGTCAATACAACAAGGCAATATAAAATGTCAAACTAAAACACTGTTTTAAAAGATTTTGGACCTTGCCTTTAAACGTGACTTGAGTTTAGAGAATATAATCTACATTAATCTCTATTATAATCTTCCCATTCAATGTGAGAGAATACATGCGCATGTACATGAGTTATGAGCGTGTGTGTAACAGAGTTATATAAACGTGTAACGGTGTTACAGGTGCATGTATGCAGCAGGGTTACATGAACATGCATGTTGCAGCAGGGTTACATGAACATGCATGTTGCAGCAGGGTTACATGAGCATGCATGTTGCAGCAGGGTTACATGAACATGCATGTATGCAGCAGGGTTACGTGAACATGCATGTTGCAGCAGGGTTACATGAACATGCATGTTGCAGCAGGGTTACATGAACATGCATGTATGCAGCAGGGTTACATGAACATGCATGTTGCAGCAGGGTTACATGAACATGCATGTTGCAGCAGGGTTACATGAACATGCATGTATGCAGCAGGGTTACATGAACATGCATGTTGCAGCAGGGTTACATGAACATGCATGTTGCAGCAGGGTTCCATGAACATGCATGTTGCAGCAGGGTTACAGTACTTTAAGAAAAATCCTCCACCGACAAGCTATCAGAAACAGACAGCAGTTCTGTAAAGATAAGACAAAAAGAGACTCTTTCACCCTGATCTCCATTATTTCTCTATCTCTGCAGATTCTCCCCTCTGTGTGTTTTAATCCCACACTGAGGCCTCGTCAGGTCTCTGATGCACAGAGTTTGTGTCGCTGGCTGCATTTGTCACTCTCTGAAGGCTCTGCTCTGAGGTGAGACACAGGAAGAGACTCAGTCACACATAAGTGTGCCTCCAGTTGCACTGTTAAAAGGGAACCAGAGTGGCCACACAGTCCCTTGCATTCCCTATCCACTCCCTATCCAGAACGGATTCCTCTGTTGACTTAGTGGATTATATATCACAAAATCACTTGAAGAATTTACATTACAGAAGTATATTTTTCACATGTTAAAAAATCATACTAAATAATATCCACAGATACATGCTCAACATATTGAGAGTTAAGTGGGGGATATTCCTCAATAGTTTTAACCAATAAAAATAAGGAGGAAGTCTGAAAATGACTGCATCACACAGTGATGAACTGGATGAACTGTAACTTGTGTGCCTGGTGTGTATCTGTGCTTTGTGTCTTCTGCTCAGCACAGACCTACTGACTTTGCAGTTTCATAAAAATACAGCATGTACAAAGAACTGTCCTTTGCTTTTCTGAATGGCTGGTACGGTTATAATGGTGAGAATATCCAGGTGGGAACTTGTTACTTACAGTACGAGAGCGTCTGCTCCTCCCTCTCTCTCTGTTGGTGCTCTTCTTCCTGCTGAAAAGGGGGAAGGGGGGGGGGGGTGAGTAACAGACCTTCAGGAGCTGTGGATCAGCCATTCCAGACGACATTTTGTCATAACATTCCTACCTGCTCTTCTGAATTCAACAGCAAATTAGTAAAAATACTGCATATCTCTCTGACATCTAATGGTGCATTTCTAATCATGTCATCTCAGTGAAGTTTGATACCCAGATGATTTTGCATTGCAAACATTTACCTTGTGCACACCATGATAGCAAAGAGTGCAAAGGCCACAGAGATTCCAACAACCGTCCATACGAGCACTGTCTTATCTCCTGCTATAAATAAACAGATATAGCATTTCAATTTACATTTATATAGCAATAGAGACTTTAATCCAGAGTTGTGTAAAATAAGTGCATGCATAAAGGTAGGAAGGTCAATACAACACTCAGAAAATCAATTAAATCACAGTTAAATATGAGTTAGGTGTGTCAACCTTCAAACGAACTCGATATCGGTGATCAAATATGCAAGCGATTTATAACGGATACTGACACAGGAACAATCACCCTTCTTCAAAACAATAGAGGTGTTACTGTACATTACGTGTTACTCACCTTTTATATTGTCTGACACAGGAGTAGAGGTCTGAGCTCCATGAGTGTTCTGAGCCAAGCAGTAGTGCTGTGCTCTGCTCCAGGATGGCACTAGACATAAAGTTTGATTATAAAATGTTTATTTTATCTTCATGTGAATACATTGATATAAGCTGGAAAAGTATCAGGAGAGTGATACAATTTTTGTTGTTTTCGCTCTGTACTCCAGCAGATTGAAAAATGTGGGGGCATTTACATCCATATCGGATGATCCGATGTATAAAGTACTGCCCTTTTTATAAATAGTCCCAATACCTTCGCATTTCACTTGTATTTTTAGATAATCATTTTCCTTCTCATGCTTCATCATTTTATCTTTTTAATTAGTAATTATCTGATCGCGTAGTTTATGGGATTTTTCCTGCCATTCAAATGACATAGGCCTAGTCAGCAAATCCACAACTTAAAATGTGCAGTAACAGCATCTCAGAATCTTGAGATCAATGAATGTGCTCTGCATATTATTACTTTCACAAAAGATGGACTGAACTGCCCTCCACTATTTCACCAGAGGGCCTCACTGATACTGAGGTGTTCTTGGGAGCATCTAAAATCAATAGAGAAATGTGTTCAATTCCATATAATTTCTCAATCACTGTGATTTGTCTCAAATAGATTCAGAACCATTTATTGCAAAGGAAAGTTTAAAATGAAGCTGAAATATCACACTGCAAATGCTTTCTTTGTTTGGAAATGAGTAGAATATACTGCATCGTTTTATGGGGGTTGGTAAATGGCCTTGAGACACAGGTTAAAAAAGCTTTCAATAATGACAGCAGTATCTAGATAAGATTTTTATTTAGCATTATTTAGAAAGGTTAAAAATAGAAAAAGAAACACACAAACCTGTTTGCTTGGTTTATTAAGATAAACCATTATTTGGTGTAAAACATCTACAGTACATATGGTATGTTTGTTTGCCCTGTGCAAACTCAGAATGACTACTCGTTTAACTTATGATATGTCCGTATCATCTGGCTTACTCATAATGTTAAATTAATTATATCTTCATAAGATTCTCCCTTCACTGGCCAGTCATTTCTCACTCGCTGTTTTGCATATCAAAGCACTAAGAGAGACATTAATTTTAAAATAAAGTTTATAATGGAGCTGAAATCTCACAATGTGAATATCCGAGTATATCATGCTTTGTTACAAAATGAACTGGATATACTGTAGCTTTTAATGGTAGTTGGAAAATGACACAGCAGAATCAAGCTTTCAAAAGTGACAGAAGTATTTAGATATGTCGTTTTAGCATGTTCATTAATAATGATTCATTTTTAAAGTTGAACAGCTGCATGTGGTACCTTTTTTGCCCTTTGCAAACTCAAAATGACTACAGGTTTTACCTAAGACATGTCAGTATGATCAGACTCATCACTGAATGATAATGTAATTATATCTGATTTCTCCTCCACTGGCCAGTGTGACTGCTTTACTCAGTGTCTTACTGCTGTGAAGTTACCCAAAGACACTCAGGAGAAACCGACTCTCTGCTCTGTGTGTCTGAAGGTGAGATGCACTGATGTACTTACACTGCACATCAAGACGTTTAGGAGGAGATGTTTTGTTCCCAATCCCATTCCCTGTCTCACAGTAGTATTCTCCTGCATCCTGCAGTGTGATGCTTTTAAGGGTGTAACTGGATCCTCTCCATGAGAGTTCAGCTCTATTATTCTTATACCAGGTGTAGTTCTGCACTGGTGGGTTGGCATCACTGCTGCAGGTCAGAGTCACTGAAGTGCCCTCCACTATTTCACCAGAGGGGCTCACTGATACTGAGACGCTCGTTGGACGATCTGAAAGAGAAAATAACAGGTCCTGCAGTTTTAAATAAAAGTCACGCGGAGGCGTTCTTGGGAACATCTAAAATCATTAGAAAAATGTGCTGAATTCCACATAATTTCTCACTCACTGTGTTGCGTCTCAAAACAATATCAGAGACATTTATTTCAAAGTAATGTTTATAATGAAGCTGAAATCTCACAATGTGATGTGGAGGGATGGTGTGGTTAGGGCACCATCTGCAGGCGGAGTGGGAGCAGTATAGCTGGCTAACAACCACGCCCGTTTGCAATTACAATTGATTGCTAATTGTGTATATGCTCTGGCTGCAGTGAGACCGGGGTGCTGGAATGAGAGATGCACGCGGGAGAGACATGCCATCTAATCCCCATCCTTATCGTCAGTGTTATGTTTTGGTTTTGTTTCCGTGTTTTTGGTATCGAGCGCACAATAAAGCCTTGGTGCCTCTAACAACGACGGATTGTGTGGTTTGTGGGGAAAAGGACTGCAGAACCTGTTACAGTAAATATCCAAGTATGTCATGCTTTGTTACAAAATTAACTGGATATACTGTAGCTTTTTATAGTAGTTGGAAAATGACACAGCAGAATCAAGTTTTCAAAAGTGACAGAAGTATTTAGATATGTTGTTTTAGCATGTTCATTAATAATGATAACTTCATTTTTAAAGTTGAACAGCTGCATGTGGTACCTTTTTTGCCCTTTGCAAACTCAAAATGACTACAGGTTTTACCTAAGACATGTCAGTATGATCAGACTCATCACTGAATGATAATGTAATTATATCTGATTTCTCCTCCACTGGCCAGTGTGACTGCTTTACTCAGTGTCTTACTGCTGTGAAGTTACCCAAAGACACTCAGGAGAAACCGACTCTCTGCTCTGTGTGTCTGAAGCTGAGATGCACTGATGTACTTACACTGCACATCAAGACGTTTAGGAGGAGATGTTTTGTTCCCAATCCCATTCCCTGTCTCACAGTAGTATTCTCCTGCATCCTGCAGTGTGATGCTTTTAAGGGTGTAACTGGATCCTCTCCATGAGAGTTCAGCTCTATTATTCTTATACCAGGTGTAGTTCTGCACTGATGGGTTGGCATCGCTGCTGCAGGTCAGAGTCACTGAACTGCCCTCCACTATTTCACCAGAGGGGCTCACTGATACTGAGACGCTCTTCGGAGGATCTGAAATAGAAAATAACAGGTCCTGCAGTTTAAAATGAAAGTCACACTGAGGTGTTCTTGGGAGCATCTAAAATCATTAGAAAAATGTGCTGAATTCCACATAATTTCTCACTCACTGTGTTGCGTCTCAAAACAATATCAGAGACATTTATTTCAAAGTAATGTTTATAATGAAGCTGAAATCTCACAATGTGATGTGGAGGGATGGTGTGGTTAGGGCACCATCTGCAGGCGGAGTGGGAGCAGTATAGCTGGCTAACAACCACGCCTGTTTGCAGTTACAATTGATTGGTAATGGTTTATATGCTCTGCCTGCAGTGAGACTGGGGTGCTGGAATGATAAACGCATGCGGGAGCGGCATGCCATCTAATCCCCGTCCTTATCGTCTGTGTTTGGTTTTGTTTTTGTTTCTGTGTTTTTGGTATCGAGCGCACAATAAAGCCTTGGTGCCTCTAACAACGACGGATTGTGTGGTTTGTGGGGAAAAGGACTGCAGAACCTGTTACAGTAAATATCCTAGTATGTCATGCTTTGTTACAAAATTAACTGGATATACTGTAGCTTTTTATAGTAGTTGGAAAATGACACAGCAGAATCAAGTTTTAAACAGTGACAGAAGTATTTAGATATGTCTTTTCAGCATCTTCATTAATAATGATATCTTCATTTTTAAAGTTGACCAGCAGCATGTGGTACCTCTTTTGCCCTTGCAAAATCAAAATGACTACACGATTTACCTAAGACATGTCAGTATGATCAGGCTCATCACTGTATGATAATGTAGTTATATCTGATTTCTCCTCCACTGGCCAGTGTGACTGCTTTACTCAGTGTCTTACTGTTGTGAAGTTATCCAAAGACACTCAGGAGAAACCGACTCTCTGCTCTGTGTGTCTGAAGCTGAGATGCACTGATGTACTTACACTGCACATCAAGACGTTTAGGAGGAGATGTTTTGTTCCCAATCCAATTCCATGCCTCACAGTAGTATTCTCCTGCATCCTGCAGTGTGATGCTTTTTATGGTGTAACTGGATCCTCTCCATGAGAGTTCAGCTCTATTATTCTTATACCAGGTGTAGTTCTGCACTGGTGGGTTGGCATCGCTGCTGCAGGTCAGAGTCACTAAACTGCCCTCCACTATTTCACCAGAGGGGCTCACTGATACTGAGACGCTCTTCGGAGGATCTGAAATAGAAAATAACAGGTCCTGCAGTTTTAAATAAAAGTCACACTGAGGTGTTCTTGGGAGCATCTAAAATCATTAGAAAAATGTGCTGAATTCCACATAATTTCTCACTCACTGTGTTGCGTCTCAAAACAATATCAGAGACATTTATTTCAAAGTAATGTTTATAATGAAGCTGAAATCTCACAATGTGATGTGGAGGGATGGTGTGGTTAGGGCACCATCTGCAGGCGGAGTGGGAGCAGTATAGCTGGCTAACAACCACGCCTGTTTGCAGTTACAATTGATTGGTAATGGTTTATATGCTCTGCCTGCAGTGAGACCGGGGTGCTGGAATGATAAACGCATGCGGGAGCGGCATGCCATCTAATCCCCGTCCTTATCGTCTGTGTTTGGTTTTGTTTTTGTTTCTGTGTTTTTGGTATCGAGCGCACAATAAAGCCTTGGTGCCTCTAACAACGACGGATTGTGTGGTTTGTGGGGAAAAGGACTGCAGAACCTGTTACAGTAAATATCCTAGTATGTCATGCTTTGTTACAAAATTAACTGGATATACTGTAGCTTTTTATAGTAGTTGGAAAATGACACAGCAGAATCAAGTTTTAAACAGTGACAGAAGTATTTAGATATGTCTTTTTAGCATCTTCATTAATAATGATATCTTCATTTTTAAAGTTGACCAGCAGCATGTGGTACCTCTTTTGCCCTTGCAAAATCAAAATGACTACACGATTTACCTAAGACATGTCAGTATGATCAGGCTCATCACTGTATGATAATGTAATTATATCTGATTTCTCCTCCACTGGCCAGTGTGACTGCTTTACTCAGTGTCTTACTGTTGTGAAGTTATCCAAAGACACTCAGGAGAAACCGACTCTCTGCTCTGTGTGTCTGAAGCTGAGATGCACTGATGTACTTACACTGCACATCAAGACGTTTAGGAGGAGATGTTTTGTTCCCAATCCAATTCCATGCCTCACAGTAGTATTCTCCTGCATCCTGCAGTGTGATGCTTTTTATGGTGTAACTGGATCCTCTCCATGAGAGTTCAGCTCTATTATTCTTATACCAGGTGTAGTTCTGCACTGGTGGGTTGGCATCGCTGCTGCAGGTCAGAGTCACTGAACTGCCCTCCACTGTTTCACCACAGGGGCTCACTGATACTGAGACGCTCTTCGGAGGATCTGAAAGAGAAAATAACAGATATTGCAGTTTTAAATAAAAGTCACACTGAGGCGTTCTTGGGAGCATCTAAAATCATTAGAAAAATGTGCTGAATTCCACATAATTTATCACTCACTGTGTTGTGTCTCAAAACAATATCAGAGACATTTATTTCAAAGTAATGTTTATAATGGAGCTGAAATCTCACAATGTGATGTGGAAGAGTGGTGTGGTTAGGCCGCCATCTGCAAGCGGAGTGGGAGCAGTATAGCAGGCTAACAACCACGCCTGTTTGCAGTTACAATTGATTGGTAATGGTTTATATGCTCTGCCTCCAGTGAGACCGGGGTGCTGAAATGAGAGATGCACGCGGGAGCGGCATGCCATCTAATCCCCGTCCTTATCGTCTGTGTTTTGTTTTGGTTTTGTTTCCATGTTTTTGGTATCGAGCGCACAATAAAGCCTTGGTGCTTCTAACAACGACGGATTGTGTGGTTTGTGGGGAAAAGGACTGCAGAACCTGTTACAGTAAATATCCTAGTATGTCATGCTTTGTTACAAAATGAACTGGATATACTGTAGCTTTTTATAGTAGTTGGAAAATGACACAGCAGAATCAAGTTTTAAACAGTAACAGAAGTATTTAGATATGTCTTTTTAGCATCTTCATTAATAATGATAACTTCATTTTTAAAAGTTGAACAGCTACATGTTGTACCTTTTTTGCCATTTGCAAACTCAAAATGACTACACGATTTACCTAAGACATGTCAGTATGATCAGGCTCATCACTGTATGATAATGTAATTATATCTGATTTCTCCTCCACTGGCCAGTGTGACTGCTTTACTCAGTGTCTTACTGCTGTGAAGTTACCCAAAGACACTCAGGAGATACTGATTCTCTGTGTGTCTGAAGCTGAGATGCACTGAAATACTCACATTGCACATCAAGACGTATAAGAGGAGATGTGTTTCTCCCAATCACATTCTGTGCCGCACAGTAGTATTCTTCTGCATCCTGCAGTGTGATGCTTTTAATGGTGTAACTGGATCCTCTCCATGAGAGTTCAGCTCTATTCTTATACCAGGTGTATTTCTGCACTGGTGGGTTAGCATTATTCATGCAGGTCAGAATCACTGAACTGCCCTCCACTATTTTACCAGGGGGGCTCACTGATACTAAGACGCTCTTCGGAGGATCTGAAAGAGAAAATAACAGGTCTTGCAGTTTTAATTAAAATTCACACAGAGGTGTTCTTGGGAGCATCTAAAATCATTAGAAAAATGTGCTGAATTCCACATAATTTCTCACTCACTGTGTTGCGTCTCAAAACAATATCAGAGACATTTATTTCAAAGTAATGTTTATAATGAAGCTGAAATCTCACAATGTGATGTGGAGGGATGGTGTGGTTAGGGCACCATCTGCAGGCGGAGTGGGAGCAGTATAGCTGGCTAACAACCACGCCTGTTTGCAGTTACAATTGATTGGTAATGGTTTATATGCTCTGCCTGCAGTGAGACCGGGGTGCTGGAATGAGAGACGCACGCGGGAGCGGCATGCCATCTAATCCCCGTCCTTATCGTCTGTGTTTGGTTTTGTTTTTGTTTCTGTGATTTTGGTATCGAGCGCACAATAAAGCCTTGGTGCCTCTAACAACGACGGATTGTGTGGTTTGTGGGGAAAAGGACTGCAGAACCTGTTACAGTAAATATCCCAGTATGTCATGCTTTGTTACAAAATGAACTGGATATACTGTAGCTTTTTATAGTATTTGGAAAATGACACAGCAGAATCAAGTTTTAAACAGTAACAGAAGTATTTAGATATGTCTTTTTAGCATCTTCATTAATAATGATAACTTCATTTTTAAAGTTGACCAGCAGCATGTGGTACCTTTTTTGCCCTTGCAAACTCAAAATGACTACACGATTTACCTAAGACATGTCAGTATGATCAGACTCATCACTGAATGATAATGTAATTATATCTGATTTCTCCTCCACTGGCCAGTGTGACTGCTTTACTCAGTGTCCTACTGCTGTGAAGTTATCCAAAGACACTCAGGAGAAACCGACTCTCTGCTCTGTGTGTCTGAAGGTGAGATGCACTGATGTACTTACACTGCACATCAAGACGTTTAGGAGGAGATGTTTTGTTCCCAATCCAATTCCATGCCTCACAGTAGTATTCTCCTGCATCCTGCAGTGTGATGCTTTTAATGGTGTAACTGGATCCTCTCCATGAGAGTTCAGCTCTATTATTCTTATACCAGGTGTAGTTCTGTACTGGTGGGTTGGCATCGCTGCTGCAGGTCAGAGTCACTGAACTGCCCTCCACTATTTCACCAGAGGGGCTCACTGATACTGAGACGCTCTTCGGAGGATCTGAAAGAGAAAATAACAGACATTGCAGTTTTAAATAAAAGTCACACTGAGGCGTTCTTAGGAGCATCTAAAATCATTAGAAAAATGTGCTGAATTCCACATAATTTCTCACTCACTCTGTTGTGTCTCAAAACAATATCAGAGACATTTATTTCAAAGTAATGTTTATAATGGAGCTGAAATCTCACAATGTGATGTGGAGGAGTAGTGTGGTTAGGCCGCCATCTGCAGGCGGAGTGGGAGCAGTATAGCAGGCTAACAACCACGCCTGTTTGCAGTTACAATTGATTGGTAATGGTTTATATGCTCTGCCTGCAGTGAGACCGGGGTGCTGGAATGAGAGATGCACGTGGGAGCGGCATGCCATCTAATCCCCGTCCTCATCGTCTGTGTTTTGTTTTGGTTTTGTTTCCGTGTTTTTGGTATCGAGCGCACAATAAAGCCTTGGTGCCTCTAACAACGACGGATTGTGTGGTTTGTGGGGAAAAGGACTGCAGAACCTGTTACAGTAAATATCCCAGTATGTCATGCTTTGTTACAAAATTAACTGGATATACTGTAGCTTTTTATAGTAGTTGGAAAATGACACAGCAGAAACAAGTTTTAAACAGTGCCAAAAGTATTTAGATGTCTTTTTAGCATCTTCATTAATAATGATAACTTCATTTTTTAAAGTTGAACAGCTGCATGTGGTACCTTTTTTGCCCTTTGCAAACTCAAAATGACTACACGATTTACCTAAGACATGTCAGTATGATCAGGCTCATCACTGTATGATAATGTAATTATATCTGATTTCTCCTCCACTGCCCAGTGTGACTGCTTTACTCAGTGTCTTACTGCTGTGAAGTTACCCAAAGACACTCAGGAGATACTGATTCTCTGTGTGTCTGAAGCTGAGATGCACTGAAATACTCACATTGCACATCAAGACGTATAAGAGGAGATGTGTTTCTCCCAATCACATTCTGTGCCGCACAGTAGTATTCTTCTGCATCCTGCAGTGTGATGCTTTTAATGGTGTAACTGGATCCTCTCCATGAGAGTTCAGCTCTATTCTTATACCAGGTGTATTTCTGCACTGGTGGGTTGGCATTATTCATGCAGGTCAGAATCACTGAACTGCCCTCCACTATTTTACCAGGGGGGCTCACTGATACTAAGACGCTCTTCGGAGGATCTGAAAGAGAAAATAACAGGTCTTGCAGTTTTAATTAAAATTCACACAGAGGTGTTCTTGGGAGCATCTAAAATCATTAGAAAAATGTGCTGAATTCCACATAATTTCTCACTCACTGTGTTGCGTCTCAAAACAATATCAGAGACATTTATTTCAAAGTAATGTTTATAATGAAGCTGAAATCTCACAATGTGATGTGGAGGGATGGTGTGGTTAGGGCGCCATCTGCAGGCGGAGTGGGAGCAGTATAGCTGGCTAACAACCACGCCTGTTTGCAGTTACAATTGATTGGTAATGGTTTATATGCTCTGCCTGCAGTGAGACCGGGGTGCTGGAATGATAAACGCATGTGGGAGCGGCATGCCATCTAATCCCCGTCCTTATCGTGTGTGTTTGGTTTTGTTTTCTTTTCTGTGTTTTTGGTATCGAGCGCACAATAAAGGATTGGTGCCTCTAACAACGACGGATTGTGTGGTTTGTGGGGAAAAGGACTGCAGAACCTGTTACAGTAAATATCCTAGTATGTCATGCTTTGTTACAAAATTAACTGGACATACTGTAGCTTTTTATAGTAGTTGGAAAATGACACAGCAGAATCAAGTTTTAAACAGTAACAGAAGTATTTAGATATGTCTTTTTAGCATCTTCATTAATAATGATAACTTCATTTTTAAAGTTGACCAGCAGCATGTGGTACCTTTTTTGCCCTTGCAAACTCAAAATGACTACACGATTTACCTAAGACATGTCAGTATGATCAGACTCATCACTGAATGATAATGTAATTATATCTGATTTCTCCTCCACTGGCCAGTGTGACTGCTTTACTCAGTGTCCTACTGCTGTGAAGTTATCCAAAGACACTCAGGAGAAACCGACTCTCTGCTCTGTGTGTCTGAAGGTGAGATGCACTGATGTACTTACACTGCACATCAAGACGTTTAGGAGGAGATGTTTTGTTCCCAATCCAATTCCATGCCTCACAGTAGTATTCTCCTGCATCCTGCAGTGTGATGCTTTTAATGGTGTAACTGGATCCTCTCCATGAGAGTTCAGCTCTATTATTCTTATACCAGGTGTAGTTCTGTACTGGTGGGTTGGCATCGCTGCTGCAGGTCAGAGTCACTGAACTGCCCTCCACTATTTCACCAGAGGGGCTCACTGATACTGAGACGCTTTTCGGAGGATCTGAAAGAGAAAATAACAGACATTGCAGTTTTAAATAAAAGTCACACTGAGGCGTTCTTGGGAGCATCTAAAATCATTAGAAAAATGTGCTGAATTCCACATAATTTCTCACTCACTCTGTTGTGTCTCAAAACAATATCAGAGACATTTATTTCAAAGTAATGTTTATAATGGAGCTGAAATCTCACAATGTGATGTGGAGGAGTAGTGTGGTTAGGCCGCCATCTGCAGGCGGAGTGGGAGCAGTATAGCAGGCTAACAACCACGCCTGTTTGCAGTTACAATTGATTGGTAATGGTTTATATGCTCTGCCTGCAGTGAGACCGGGGTGCTGGAATGAGAGATGCACGTGGGAGCGGCATGCCATCTAATCCCCGTCCTCATCGTCTGTGTTTTGTTTTGGTTTTGTTTCCGTGTTTTTGGTATCGAGCGCACAATAAAGCCTTGGTGCCTCTAACAACGACGGATTGTGTGGTTTGTGGGGAAAAGGACTGCAGAACCTGTTACAGTAAATATCCCAGTATGTCATGCTTTGTTACAAAATTAACTGGATATACTGTAGCTTTTTATAGTAGTTGGAAAATGACACAGCAGAAACAAGTTTTAAACAGTGCCAAAAGTATTTAGATGTCTTTTTAGCATCTTCATTAATAATGATAACTTCATTTTTTAAAGTTGAACAGCTGCATGTGGTACCTTTTTTGCCCTTTGCAAACTCAAAATGACTACACGATTTACCTAAGACATGTCAGTATGATCAGGCTCATCACTGTATGATAATGTAATTATATCTGATTTCTCCTCCACTGGCCAGTGTGACTGCTTTACTCAGTGTCTTACTGCTGTGAAGTTACCCAAAGACACTCAGGAGATACTGATTCTCTGTGTGTCTGAAGCTGAGATGCACTGAAATACTCACATTGCACATCAAGACGTATAAGAGGAGATGTGTTTCTCCCAATCACATTCTGTGCCGCACAGTAGTATTCTTCTGCATCCTGCAGTGTGATGCTTTTAATGGTGTAACTGGATCCTCTCCATGAGAGTTCAGCTCTATTCTTATACCAGGTGTATTTCTGCACTGGTGGGTTGGCATTATTCATGCAGGTCAGAATCACTGAACTGCCCTCCACTATTTTACCAGGGGGGCTCACTGATACTAAGACGCTCTTCGGAGGATCTGAAAGAGAAAATAACAGGTCTTGCAGTTTTAATTAAAATTCACACAGAGGTGTTCTTGGGAGCATCTAAAATCATTAGAAAAATGTGCTGAATTCCACATAATTTCTCACTCACTGTGTTGCGTCTCAAAACAATATCAGAGACATTTATTTCAAAGTAATGTTTATAATGAAGCTGAAATCTCACAATGTGATGTGGAGGGATGGTGTGGTTAGGGCACCATCTGCAGGCGGAGTGGGAGCAGTATAGCTGGCTAACAACCACGCCTGTTTGCAGTTACAATTGATTGGTAATGGTTTATATGCTCTGCCTGCAGTGAGACCGGGGTGCTGGAATGATAAACGCATGTGGGAGCGGCATGCCATCTAATCCCCGTCCTTATCGTGTGTGTTTGGTTTTGTTTTCTTTTCTGTGTTTTTGGTATCGAGCGCACAATAAAGGATTGGTGCCTCTAACAACGACGGATTGTGTGGTTTGTGGGGAAAAGGACTGCAGAACCTGTTACAGTAAATATCCTAGTATGTCATGCTTTGTTACAAAATTAACTGGATATACTGTAGCTTTTTATAGTAGTTGGAAAATGACACAGCAGAATCAAGTTTTAAACAGTAACAGAAGTATTTAGATATGTCTTTTTAGCATCTTCATTAATAATGATAACTTCATTTTTAAAGTTGACCAGCAGCATGTGGTACCTTTTTTGCCCTTGCAAACTCAAAATGACTACACGATTTACCTAAGACATGTCAGTATGATCAGACTCATCACTGAATGATAATGTAATTATATCTGATTTCTCCTCCACTGGCCAGTGTGACTGCTTTACTCAGTGTCCTACTGCTGTGAAGTTATCCAAAGACACTCAGGAGAAACCGACTCTCTGCTCTGTGTGTCTGAAGCTGAGATGCACTGATGTACTTACACTGCACATCAAGACGTTTAGGAGGAGATGTTTTGTTCCCAATCCAATTCCATGCCTCACAGTAGTATTCTCCTGCATCCTGCAGTGTGATGCTTTTAATGGTGTAACTGGATCCTCTCCATGAGAGTTCAGCTCTATTATTCTTATACCAGGTGTAGTTCTGTACTGGTGGGTTGGCATCGCTGCTGCAGGTCAGAGTCACTGAACTGCCCTCCACTATTTCACCAGAGGGGCTCACTGATACTGAGACGCTCTTCGGAGGATCTGAAAGAGAAAATAACAGACATTGCAGTTTTAAATAAAAGTCACACTGAGGCGTTCTTGGGAGCATCTAAAATCATTAGAAAAATGTGCTGAATTCCACATAATTTCTCACTCACTCTGTTGTGTCTCAAAACAATATCAGAGACATTTATTTCAAAGTAATGTTTATAATGGAGCTGAAATCTCACAATGTGATGTGGAGGAGTGGTGTGGTTAGGCCGCCATCTGCAAGCAGAGTGCGAGCAGTATAGCAGGCTAACAACCACGCCTGTTTGCAGTTACAATTGATTGGTAATGCTTTATATGCTCTGCCTGCAGTGAGACCGGGGTGCTGGAATGAGAGATGCACGTGGGAGCGGCATGCCATCTAATCCCCGTCCTCATCGTCTGTGTTTTGTTTTGGTTTTGTTTCCGTGTTTTTGGTATCGAGCGCACAATAAAGCCTTGGTGCCTCTAACAACGACGGATTGTGTGGTTTGTGGGGAAAAGGACTGCAGAACCTGTTACAGTAAATATCCCAGTATGTCATGCTTTGTTACAAAATTAACTGGATATACTGTAGCTTTTTATAGTAGTTGGAAAATGACACAGCAGAAACAAGTTTTAAACAGTGCCAAAAGTATTTAGATATCTTTTTAGCATCTTCATTAATAATGATAACTTCATTTTTTACAGTTGAACAGCTGCATGTGGTACCTTTTTTGCCCTTTGCAAACTCAAAATGACTACACGATTTACCTAAGACATGTCAGTATGATCAGACTCATCACTGTATGATAATGTAATTATATCTGATTTCTCCTCCACTGGCCAGTGTGACTGCTTTACTCAGTGTCTTACTGCTGTGAAGTTACCCAAAGACACTCAGGAGATACTGATTCTCTGTGTGTCTGAAGCTGAGATGCACTGAAATACTCACATTGCACATCAAGACGTATAAGAAGAGATGTGTTTCTCCCAATCACATTCTGTGCCGCACAGTAGTATTCTTCTGCATCCTGCAGTGTGATGCTTTTAATGGTGTAACTGGATCCTCTCCATGAGAGTTCAGCTCTATTCTTATACCAGGTGTATTTCTGCACTGGTGGGTTGGCATTATTCATGCAGGTCAGAATCACTGAACTGCCCTCCACTATTTTACCAGGGGGGCTCACTGATACTAAGACACTCTTCGGAGGATCTGAAAGAGAAAATAACAGGTCTTGCAGTTTTAATTAAAATTCACACAGAGGTGTTCTTGGGAGCATCTAAAATCATTAGAAAAATGTGTTAAATTCCATATAATTTCTCAGTCATTGTGTTGCGTCTCAAAACACTAGTAGAGACATTTATTTCAAAGTAATGTTTATAATGGAGCTGAAATCTCACAATGTGATGTGGAGGAGTTGTGTGGTTAGGGAACCATCTGCAGGTCGGAGTGGGAGCAGTATAGCTGGCTAACAACCACGCCTGTTTGCAGTTACAATTGATTGGTAATGGTTTATATGCCCTGCCTGTAGTGAGACCGGGGTGCTGGAATGAGAGACACACGCGGGAGCGGCATGCCATCTAATCCCCGTCCTTATCGTGTGTGTTTTGTTTTGTTTTGTTTTGTTTTGTTTTGTTTTGTTTTCGTTTTTGTTTCTGTGGTTTTGGTATCGAGCGCACAATAAAGCCTTGGTGCCTCTAACAACGACGGATTGTGTGGTTTGTGGGGAAAAGGATTGTAGAACCTGTTACAGTAAATATCCCAGTATGTCATGCTTTGTTACAAAATTAACTGGATATACTGTAGCTTTTTATAGTAGTTGGAAAATGACACTGTCATGGTCCTGCGTTCCTGTCTGCGTTTTCCCTGTTGGGCCGCCAGATGGCGGCACTTCTGTTTTGTGTCCTGCTCCCCCTGTGTTAATTGTATGATTGTTTGTTCGTTAGCCTCTGCTCCATGTGTTCTTGCCTATGCCCTGAATTTCTAATGTTTTTGGATTTTTTCCTTGTTCCTCTGTTTTGAAGTTTCCCTTGTTTGTTTAAGGTTGCCCTTTTGTTCCCTTTGTTTCCTGGTTTCAAGTAAAGTCTTTTTGTTCTTTCATTTGGAGTTTTTTATTTTTTCCACCCTCTGCGTTTGGGTCCCAACCCCACGCAACCTGACAGAAGAATCCAGCCAGTGCAGGACCCAGCGGAGTTTTTTTTTTCTTCCCCTCCTCTTCCCTTTTGAGGAGTTTTTTTCATGCCACCAGTCTGGAGCAAGCCGGTGGTTGCTGGGGGGGCCTCTGAGTTCAGCCCTGCCGTCGGACAGGCCCTCTTGTCCTGTGGACATGAGGGGGACCAGCTGACGAGCATACGCCAGGGGTCGCGGTCGTTCATAGAATACGCGACCGAGTTTTGCTCGTTGGCTGCGCAGAGCGATTTGGCCCAGGCTGTTCTGTGCCAGCTATTTCTGGACGGTGTTAAGGACTCCCTCCATGGTGGCCTGGCCTACTCCGGGCTTATCGGGTCATCGGACCTAGGAGCCCTGATGACCACGGCCCTCCAGTGGGAGGCTTACCTCCAGGGGCGCACAGAGATGCCCCCACTGGCCCAGACCACGGCCGGGCCACGGCCGCCTGCTTCGTCTGCAGTCCCGGAGGGGCCTTCACGGCCTGCTTCGCCCCAAGTCCCGGAGGGGGGGCCTTCACGGCCTGCTCCGCCCGCCGCTCCGCAGGAGCTGCCTCCTGCTTCGCCCCGCACCCAGGAGCTGCCTCCTGCTTCGCCCCGCACCCAGGAGCTGCCTCCTGCTTCGCCCCGCACCCAGGAGCTGCCTCCTGCTTCGCCCCGCACCCAGGAGCTGCCTCCTGCTTCGCCCCGCGCCCTGGAGAAGCCTCCTGCTTCGCCCCGCACCCTGGAGAAGCCTCCGAAGCTGCCCAGTGCTCCTGCCCTGCCCTGTGCTCCTGTGTCCCTTGGTGTTCCCTCGTCCCTTGGTGTTCCCTTGTGTTCCCTCGTCCCTTGGTGTTCCCTTGTGTTCCCTCGTCCCTTGGGGTTCCCTCGTCCCTTGGTGTTATTGCTCCCCCTAATGTCCGTCCTTCCCCCGGTGTCGTCGCTCCCCCTAGTGGCCGTCCTTCCCCCGGTGTCATCGCTCCCCCTAGTGTTCGCCCTCCCCCCAGTGTCCATCCTCCCCCTAGAGTCCGCACTCCACCTAATGTTCCCACGCCACCCAGTGTTCCCAACCGTGTGTCTGTGTGTTCCCCGGCCCCCGTGTCTATTTGTCTGCCCGCCTGTTTGTCTGTCTGTTTACCCGCATGTGTGTCAGCCAGTTGTTGGCCTGTTTGTCTGCCCCCCAGGCCGTCGGCCCATCGGTCAATGTGTTCTCCCCCCTGTCTGCCTGTCTGTCTGTGTGTCAATCTGCATGTTTCTTGTCCTGTCTGCCGATTTGTCAGTCCTTGTGTCAGTCGTTTAGGCCTCCCCTTTCCTTCCCTGTCTGTCTGTCCCTGAGTGTGTCTGTTGGTGTTGCCTTGTGCCTCCCCGCCTGCTTGTTCCTTTGTTTGTCCTTGTAGGTCTCCTGATGTGGTTCCTGTGTCCGTCAGTCCCCGCCTGCGTGTCCCTTTGTTTGTCCTTGTAGGTCTCCTGGTGTTGTTCCTGTGTCCGTCAGTCCGTTTTGTCAGTCGAGTTCCCGTTCCATGTAGTATTGAGTCCACTCTGTGTCTGTCTTGTGCCCAGTCCTGTGTTGTGTGTGTCTGTTTCATGTAGGGTCGTGGTGTTGTCCGTTCCTGTCTAACCCTAGTTCAGTGTTCTGTCTTGTCTCGTCTTGTTCCAGTCCTGTGTTCTGTCTAGTCATGTCTAGTCCGGTGTGTCTACCTCGCCCCAGTCCAGTTCCTGTCCTGTTCCTGAATCCCGTCCAGTTCCTGTCCAGCCCCGAGTTCCACTCCAGTCCCGAGTTCCGTTCCTGTCCACTCCAGCCCCGAGTCTTGTTCTTGTCTTGTTCCTGTCCTGCCCAGTCCAGCCCTGAGTCTTGTTCTTGTCTTGTTCCTGTCCTTCCCAGTCCAGCCCTGAGTCTTGTTCTTGTCTTGTTCCTGTCCTGCCCAGTCCAGCCCTGAGTCTTGTCCTGTCCAGTCCTGTTCCTGCCCCAGTCCTGAGTCCAGTCCAGTCCTGTTCCTGCTCTGTGTCCAGTCCCTGAGTCCCTGTCCTGTCCAGTCTTGTTCCTGCCCGAGTCCTGTTCCTGCTCTGTGTCCAGTCCCTGAGTCCCTGTCCTGTCCAGTCTTGTTCCTGCCAGAGTCCTGTTCCCCTGTCAGAGTCCGGTCCAGAGTCCTGTTCCTGTGTTCTGTCCCTGTTCTTGTCAAGTCCAGTCCTGAGTCCTGTCTCCAGCCCCCACCCTCTGTTCACTCCCTCACCGGGTCGGCCTCCTGGGACGTCAGGAGCCGTCCCTTGGGGGGGGGGGGGTACTGTCATGGTCCTGCGTTCCTGTCTGCGTTTCCCCTGTTGGGCCGCCAGATGGCGGCACTTCTGTTTTCTGTCCTGCTCCCCCTGTGTTAATTGTATGATTGTTTCCAATTGTCTAATCATTGTTTTCTGGCTGTCTCGTTTTCCCTTCCCCTTCCGTGGCCTGATTGTTCATGGTGCCCTCCTGTGTCTCGTCAGTGTGTTCTATTTAAGTTTCCCCCTCCCTTGACTCAGGTGCTGGATTCTTGTGGTAATGTCAGATTGTTTGTTCGTTAGCCTCTGCTCCATGTGTTCTTGCCTATGCCCTGAATTTCTAGTGTTTTTGGATTTTTTCCTTGTTCCTCTGTTTTGAAGTTTCCCTTGTTTGTTTAAGGCTGCCCTTTTGTTCCCTTTGTTTCCTGGTTTCTAGTAAAGTCTTTTTGTTCTTTCTGTAGCAGCATAGAAATATTGGTTTCTCTGTACTTCCTGGTTGTGTGTCGCTCCCAGGTGGTGGGTGTGTCACTCTAGAGCGCAGCTGGTAGTTATTTATTGAGTTGGGGTCACGTATTTAAGCAGTGGCCTCCCCCCTGCTTCCTGCTCTCATTCCGTTGTGTCACTTCCTGGTCATAGGCGTTGTTTTGCTGTCTGCGACAGGTACGTTTGCTCTTGCTTCAACTCACTGGTTACTTGTCGTATTGATTGAATGCTTATGGCGTTTATTTTGCGCTACAGAGTTGTGGGTGCGCCCCGCCGTTGAGTGCGTCTTTGGCTTGTGTGCCGCTCGCTTGGTTTCGCTGTGGTAAGTGTTCCCTCTCTCTCAGCATTAGTGTATGCTATGCTATTGGCTAATGCTGGTGTGGTCACAGGTTAAAGCGCTGGTAGCTGAGTTGCTGGGGTGCATGGGCCCTTCTCCCTCCCTCCTCTGTGCTAATGCCCTGCGGATGAAGGTGATATTTTGGAATCAGCTGATATTCACCGCCGCTCCCGAACATCATCAAAACGTGACGAGCTGCTGCTGTTCTGTCTCCGGCTGCCACTTTTCCATTGTTCGTGCTGCGCTGTATGCCATTTTGTATGCTGCTTTTCCGCACGGTTGCCTCTGGCTGATCGCTACATTCTGTGCCCTGCATGGTTGTATTGCAAAGCTAGCCGCTCTGCTTTCTCTCTATACAAAGACCGGACTGTTTGGCTATACACAAGGCTTTTAGCCGGGGTTAAAATCCCCTTCCCGTAATTGTGTGGATGATTTGTGGTTTATTTCTTTAGTTTTCTTAGTTTGGATTACTCCCATTATTAGTTTGGATTAATTATTAATATACATATTTTTTTGATTACTTCTGTTTGTTCATTTTGATTTAGTTATTTTAGTTGCCCCTTTCAGTCCTTATTTGTTTTTGGGTTAATTTCAATATTTCTCCTGTGGTTTTATATTAAGACAAGTTGGTTTTTATTTTCATTTGTTTATTTTCCTGATTTCCCTTCCACTAATTGTTTTATCCCTTTTCAGTTGTTGAGGTCGGTGGCGGTGCTGGTGGTGGGATTCCCCCCCTTTTTTTGTGTGCTGTGCTCCCTGGGATTCGAGTTGTCACAACCGTGTGTGTGTGTTTCACGTGTGCGTGGGTGACTTCCTCCCCACTGGCCCCTGTCCATCCGGTAAGCCTCAGCCCTGATCAGGTTTCCCTTTCCCCCTCTGCATGAATGGTGTTTTAAAATGATGTATTAAAAATATTTTAATAGTTGAGTGTAAAATAAAGATCTATTTTCTTTACAAATTGGAACCACGTCTCTGCCCTTTTGAGTGTTACGAACCTGTGTGTCTTGTGTTCAGATTTAAAATATTTCCTTGGGTGAAATTCCCAGGGTGGCGTTGTCTGGCAACTTAAAATTATAAATGTTATTATGGATGCGCTTGTGTAAGTACTCGCTGCCACATTTCATTTGGAGTTTTGTATTTTTTCCACCCTCTGCGTTTGGGTCCCAACCCCACGCAACCTGACAGACACAGCAGAATCAAGTTTTCAAAAGTGACAGAAGTATTTAGATATGTCTTTTTAGCTTCTTCATTACTAATGATAACTTCATTTTTTTTAAAGTTGAACAGCTGCATGTGGTACCTTTATTGTGCACTGCAAACTCAAAATGACCACACGTTTTACCTAAGACATGTCAGTATGATCAGACTCATCACTGTGTGATAATGTAATTATATCTGATTTCTCCTCCACTGGCAAGTGTGACTGCTTTACTCAGTGTCTTACTGCTGTGAAGTTAGCCAAAGACACTCAGGAGATACTGACTCTCTGCTCTGTGTGTCTGAAGCTGAGATGCACTGATATACTCACACAGCACATCAAGATGTTTAGGAGGAGATCTTTTCATCCCAATCCTATTCTGTGCCGCACAGATGTATTCTACTGCATCCTGCAGTGTGATGCTTTTAATGGTGTAACTGTCCTCTGGTCCTCCTGTCTCTGAGGATACAGGTTTATTCTTCTTATACCAGATGTATCTCTGCACTGGTGGGTTGCCATCACTGCTGCAGGTCAGAGTCACTGAACTGCCCTCCACTATTTCACCAGAGGGGCTCACTGATACTGAGACGCTCTTTGGAGGATCTGAAAGAGAAAATAACAGGTCCTGCAGTTTAAAAGAAAAGTCACACTGAGGCATTTTTGGGAGCACCTAAAATCATTAGATTAGATTAGATTCAACTTTATTGTCATTGACACATGTCACGAGTACAGAGCAACGAAATGAATAGTTAGATGAGAAATGGGAGAACAGGAGGAAGGAGGAGGGAAACCTCAGCACAGAGCAACATCATAAAACATTACAACAATACTCGAAGACTTGCACATGTGGTAGGGGGTAGGGTGTCGGGGAGGGGAAGTGTCGCTGCACAGACACTGGGGGGAGCACGCAGCCGTCTGGCGCATCGCTCAAAACCCTCAGCAGACTGCACTGTAACGGGGGAGGGAGGGGGGAGGGGAGCCAAGAAGGCGTTGAGTTGGAGGTAGTGTGTGTGTTATGTATCTTTGTGTGTGTGTAAGTCCATGGACTTCATCTCCACCGCAGTCTCAACATTGTCTCTGCCGTCTGATACTGATGACGAGGACACGGCCGTTGCCCTGGAGACGACCTCGAAGAGTCCTGATCCAGAGACAAAGTTCATAGGAGCAGGGAGGTGGGGGGTAGGGCTGAGCATCTGTCTGCATAACAATCCAGGAGAGTGGAGAGATATCAGCCTTCCAAGGCCGAGGTGGGGGAGCCAATGAAGATAAGGATTGTTTTGGGTTCAGGCAGACTTCTGCTTTTTTCATCTGCCTTTAGTCCTGTGGTTCTCTCAGCGTTGTTCCAATCATCCGAATTTGTTGGCCCATTTCAGTGAGCCGAACCGACAACTTCTCCAAGTTGGTATCCATCATGCGAAATTGCGATACGATCACATCCAGTTTGCGATTGAGCTCGCAAATCACTTGAGTCTGAGTGTTGACAGCCCTGCCCGTTCCCTTAATGGCGAGCTCCCCAGTTAGTGCTGCCAACGCCTTCTGAACTTTGCGATAAATCAGGATGCTGCCAGCTCCAAACAGCAGAAAGCCTGTTATCATAATTCCAATCAAGTAAACGTCTTCAACATCCTCAACGGAAAGGATCGACAGGCACACGACCCTCCACTCCATCCAGGAGTCCATCGTGCATCCGGCTGCAAACATTCCGTCAGGGCAAGAGGGCTCTCCCTTACCCGTTATTCTCGTCGAGAAAATACTGTCAATTGCGTTGAGAGACCAGTTGATCAGATCCATAATTTTAGGTTTCGGAGGGAAATGAAGAGAGAGGCTCCGGGTAGTTCAGGCAGAGACAGCACAAGACAAGAGAGAAGCAAGCAGGGGGAGATAAGAGCAGGGAGGGAGCAGAGGAAAAAGCGTCCGCCTTCGTTGAGAGCAGGAAGCAGAAACAATGCAATTAGCACAATGTGGTCAATTCCATATAATTTCTAATTCTCTGTGTTGCGTCTTAAAACACTAGCAGAGACGTTTATTTCAAAGTAATGTTTATAATGGAGCTGAAATCTCACAACGTGATGTGGAGGAGTGGTGTGGTTAGGGCGCCATCTGCAGGCAGAGTGGGAGCAGTACAGCTGGCTAACAACCACGGCTGTTTGCAGTTACATTTGATTGGTAATAGTTAATCATAAAAAACACGTTTTCAACGTACAAAAATGCCAAGTTACTAAAAAGTATTGATATCAAAATGACGCCAAGTTACGATACTACAAACAATATAGGCTATCTTGCCTCACCGAAATGACATAAGATGTATCTCAAAGCAATGCTACCCAATATTTCCTCAGTTCTTTCAAGTCACTTGGCCCTGTGTATAAGCATGCACTACATGAACAGGCCAAATATATGTGTGGATGGCTCTCTCACAGTCAAGATTGATTGAATAGGTGTGTGTATGTTCAATTTGTATTGGTATGTAGGCCTATGTATTTCGCTGCCCAGGCTTTCTGTTGCGTGAATGATAGTATGTTTCTTGGTACAAGTGTGTTCGTGAATGTGAATGTAAGATGCTGCCAGGGAAATGTCCCCATGCGGATAAAGAAGTTCTCTATGTATGTATGTACAATATGTGTTTTACATGCAGTATTTATTGTACGTAGCAAATATACAATAACTTGCACATGTACTCAAATTCAGTTCAGAAGCAAGTATAAACATGTTTTCTGGAGAAATGTGCTTCCTGTCGTTGCTCAGCAGCAGTTCTGTACATTAATGAATTTATACATTAATTTCAATGTACAATGTTCAATGTGTTCCATGAGGCAATTCGAAATATTTGTCTCTTTGATCTGACAGAAAGTTTGCATGATATTGTGAAATGGTAAGATTAGAAAACACAGGGCCAAGTGACTTGAAAGAACTGAGGAAATATTGGGTAGCATTGCTTTGAGATACATCTTATGTCATTTCGGTGAGGCAAGATAGCCTATATTGTTTGTAGTATCGTAACTTGGCGTCATTTTGATATCAATACTTTTTAGTAACTTGGCATTTTTGTACGTTGAAAACGTGTTTTTTATGAGATATCACTTCTTTTTGCAAAGCGTTTTATTATGAGAGTGAGAAATGCGACCCTGCAAGAAACGGTTGTGGATTATGGCTATCGTTGTGTGAATCTGTACAGTCTGATGAGCGTGTACCGTTCAGCAGTTTCGGTTTGCTATATATGTAAAACAGTGTCTGTGAGAAAGGATGCAATGGCGTAAGCGTAAACGCATCAGAAACGCAGATGGAATATGGTATGTACTCACGGATTTGACGTCCATCCAACGAGCCTTGACTGACAAAATAATCAACACGCCCGTAGAATTATAACTCCCTAGGTCGCAACTTGTGTAGCCTTCTGTCCTGCTCCGTTGTCTGTTATTTCGTGGAGATGCACTATTAGTGTTTGTAAGGTTTATCCTTCTGTCCTGCTCCATTGTCTGTTATTTCGTGGAGATGCACTTTTAGTGTTTGTAAGGTTTATAAGGCATTTTGATAGGCTAATCTGCAGGTAGGAATCCTCTTCGCCGTTTTGCTAAACTAGAACCGGAAAACATGATAGTGGAGAATAGGAGCAGACGCATATGTCCCAGCAGGCTTTGCATATGAGAGAATAACAACAGTGTGAGAGAAATTAAAATGAAATTACGAAATTCCGTAGTTGAAACAATATGTTTTTAGCAGAATGGGCATGTAGGTGAAGGTTGACATGATCACGGAGTATAGTGCGAAGTAAATGGAGTGACCATGAGCGAGCTTATATTCCTTATCAAATGGTATATATAACAGTCGGTATTGAACATTGGTTGTTGAAGTGGAGAGTCAAATAACATTGCACACATTATTTACCTGTAATGTAATCTATTGCATGAATGTGTTTTTCTCATGTTCAGTAAGAGTAGTTATACTTATGAGTGAATCATGATTTTAAATGTAATGTTTTAATGCGGAGTTGCAGAACGTACATACGTAGTAATTGTGTGTAGCCTATGTGGCTAGATAGAGAACAGGGCGAGATAACATGGATGTAGAAACGTGGCGTTTGCTGATATTAAGGTTTTGTACAGTAGCCAAGTGAAGAAATATAGTTAGTAGAAATGGCACAGTGGTGAACCGGTGTAACTTTTAAATAAAAGGAATACATTTGCGTCATGAAATGCATATGGGTGGCCGTGAGTGAGTGAGGTTTACCAGTCTGTGACTTCGTTAGCTAATGCCATAGCTATGCAATGCGTGAAATATCATTAGCGAACCTGCCGGTAGTTTTAAAGAAGAACACAAGCCAGTAAGCACAGAAGAGCTTCAGTTGAATCCATATGGCTTAGCAATATTGTAGCCGGTCAATAACTGAACGTACAGACGGTAAGTCATAATGCATATATCTTAGCAATATTGTAGCCGGTTAATAACTGAACGGTGAACGGCGGGTAGATATGGTGCAAAAGCAATAATTAAGAAGTAGTAGACAATTATTAGTGAGGGTCGAAGCAAGTTAAAGAAACGGGTTCCAAGCTGGGCTTGAACATACGACCCAGTGTTCCCAAGCCTGTAACCTTACCCACTAGGCCACAGACGGATTAGCTGTTCAACCTGCGGAGTTGCGGAATGTACATAAGTATACTAATTGTTTGTAGCGTATGTGGGTAGATAGAGAACAGGGCGAGGTAACAGGAATGTAGAAACGTGGCGTTTGCTGATATTAAAGTTTTGTACGGTAGCCAAGTGAAGAAATATAGTTAGTAGAAATGGCACAGTGGTGAACTGGTGTAACTTTTAAATAAAAGTAATACATTTGCGTCATGAAATGCATATGGGTGGCCGTGAGTGAGTGAGGTTTACCAGTGTGTGACTTCGTTAGCTAATGCCATAGCTATGCAATGCGTGAAATATCATTAGCGAACCTGCCGGTGGTTTTAAAGAACACAGGCCAGTAAGCACAGAAGAGCTCCCGTTGAATCCATGTGGCTTAGCAATATTGTAGCCGGTCAATAACCCAACGTACAGACGGTAAGTCATAATGCATATATCTTAGCAATATTGTAGCCGGTTAATAACTGAACGGTCAACGGCGGGTAGAAATGGTGCAAAAGCAATAATTAAGAAGTAGTAGACAATTATTAGTGAGGATCGAAGCAGGTTAAAGAAACGTGTTTCAAGCTGGGCTTGAACATACGACCCAGTGTTATCAAGCCTGTAACCTTACCCACTAGGCCACGGATGGATTAGCTGTTCAAATTGCGGAGTTGCAGAATGTACACAAGTAGTAATTGTTTGTAGCGTATGTGGCTAGATAGAGAACAGAGCGAGGTAACATGAATGTAGAAATAGAAGCGTGGCGTTTGCTTATATGAAAGTTTTGTACGGTAGCCAAGTGAAGAAATATAGTTAATAGAAATGGCACAGTGGTGAACTGGTGTAACTTTTTAATGAAAGGAATACATTTGCCGTGACTTCGTTAGCTAATGCCATAGCTATGCAATGCGTGAAATATCATTAGCAAACCTGCCGGTGGTTTTAAAGAACACAGGCCAGTAAGCACAGAAGAGCTCCCGTTGAATCCATGTGGCTTAGCAATATTGTAGCCGGTTAATAACTGAACGGTGAACGGCGGGTAAATATGGTGCAAAAGCAATAATTGATAAGTAGGCTAGTAGACAATTATTAGTGAGGGTTGAAGCAGGTTAAAGAAACGTGTTCTAAGCTGGGCTTGAACCTTCGACCCCATGTTCCCAAGACTGTAACCTTACCCACTAGGCCACAGGTGGACTAGCTGTTTGAACGGGAAATGTTTGAGAATACAAATGTATGGGTATTTTGCGTGTGTATGCGCGTTTTTGATTGGGTCGTGTAGGGCAGATTTGGCTGGTGTTAGTGAAATGTCCAATGGGGAGACATGTTGTTAGTGGGATAGGCGGCAGGAAAAATAAGAATGAGAAGAAGAAGAAGAAGAAGAAGAAGAAGAAGAAGAAGAAGAAGGAGAAAACGCAAAATCCCCTTAGTTTGGGGCTTTATTGTGTGGACATGTGAAGTTGTTTATGAATTCTGTCTGTTGAAATGGGGTCAGAATGTACAGAATTTAATGTTTTTAAGGGCTGAGTGTCTGTGGCTGTTGTGGTTATTTCTGTGGGGAACCCTGAAAAGTGCCAAACTCTCGGTGCTGTATAGGTATGGGGGCATGCCCCCGCCAAGGCGTAACTTGGCGGGATGGCATACCTGCCATCCCAATATGCTCTGCCTGCAGTGAGACCGGGGTGCTGGAATGAGAGATGCATGTGGGAGCGGCATGCCATCTAATCCCCGTCCTTATCGTGTGTGTTTTGTTTTGTTTTTGTTTCCATGTCTTTGGTATCGAGCGCACAATATAGCCTCGGTGCCTCTAACAACCACGGATTGTGTGGTTTGTGGGGAAAAGGACTGCAGAACCTGTTACAGTAAATATCCCAGTATATCATGCTTTGTTACAAAATGAACTGGATGTACTGCAGCTTTTTAAGGTGGTTGAAAAATGACAGAGCAGAATCAAATTTTCAAAAGTGACAGAAGTATTTAGATATGTCGTTTTACCATGTTCATTAATAATGATAACTTAATTTTTGTAAAGTTGAACAGCTGCATGTGGTACCTTTTTGCCCTTTGCAAACTCAAAATGACTACACGTTTTACTTAAGACATGTCAGTATTATCAGACTCATCACTGTATGATAATGTAATTATAACTGATTTCTCCTCCACTGGCCAGTGTGACTGCTTTACTCAGTGTCTTACTATTGCAATGTTTCCTAAAGATACTCAGGAGATACTGTCTCTCCTCTGTGTGTGTCTGAAGCTGAGATGCACTGATATACTCACACAGCACATCAAGACGTTTAGGAGGAGAGACGTCTATGCCAATCACATTCTCTGCGGCACAGTAGTATTCTCCTGCATCCTGCAGTGTGATGGTATTAATGGTGTAACTCCGGTCTGATCCTCTCCATTTGGACACAGCTCTATTACTCTTATACCAGGTGTATTTCTGCACTGGTGGGTTGGCATCACTGATGCAGGTCAGAGTCACTGAACTGCCCTCCGCTATTTCACCAGACGGGCTCACTGATACTGAGACGCTCTTCAGAGGATCTGAAAGAGAAAATAACAGGTCCTGCAGTTTTAAATAAAAGTCAAACTGAGGTATTCTTGGGAGCATCTAAAATCATTAGAAAAATGTGTTAAATTCCATATAATTTCTCACTCACTGTGTTGCGTCTCAAAACACTAGCAGAGACCTTTATTTCAGAGTAATGTTTATAATGGAGCTGAAATCTCACAATGTGATGTGGAGGGGTGGTGTGGTTAGGGTGCCATCTGCAGGCGGAGTGGGAGCACTATAGCTGGCTAACAACCACGCCTGTTTGCAGTTACATTTGATTGGTAATGGTTTATATGCTTTGCCTGCAGTGAGACCGGGGTGCTGGAATGAGAAACGCACGCGGGAGTGGCATGCCATCTAATCCCTGTCCATATCGTCTGCGTTTTGTTTTGTTTTGTTTTGTTTTTGTTTCCGTGTTTTTGGTATCGAGCGCACAATAAAGCCTTGGTGCCTCTAACAATGACGGATTGTGTGGTTTGTGGGGAAAAGGACTGCAGAACCTGTTACAGTAAATATCCCAGTATATCATGCTTTGTTACAAAATGAACTGGATATACTGTAGCTTTTTAAGGTAGTTGGAGAATGACACAGCAGAATCAAGTTTTCAAAATTGACAGAAGTATTTAGATATGTCTTTTTAGCATCTTCATTAATAATGATAACTTCATTTTTTAAAGTTGAGCAGCTGCATGTGGTACCTTTTTTGCCCTTTTCAAACTCAAAATGCCTACACGTTTTACCTAAGACATGTCAGTATGATCAGACTCATCACTGTATGATAATGTAATTATATCTGATTTCTCCTCCACTGGCCAGTGTGACTGCTTTACTCAGTGTCTTACTGCTGTTAAGTTACCCAAAGACACTCAGGAGATACTGACTCTTTGCTGTGTGTGTATGAAGCAGAGATGAAGCTGGGAAGTCGCTGTCCCAATCCCATTCCCTGCCGCACAGTAGTATTCTCCTGCATCCTGCAGTGTGATGCTTTTAATGGTGTAACTGGATCCTCTCCATGAGGGTTCAGCTCTATTATTATTATACCAGGTGTATCTCTGCACTGGTGGGTTGGCATCGCTGCTGCAGGCCAGAGTCACTGAACTGCCCTCCACTATTTCACCAGAGGGGCTCGCTGATACTGAGACGTTCTTCGGAGGATCTGACAGAGAAAATAACAGGTACTGCAGTTTTTAAAGAAAAGTCACACTGAGGTGTTCTTGGGAAAATCTAAAATCATTAGAATAATGTGCTAAATTCCATATAATTTCTCACTCACTGTGATGTGTCTCAAAACACTAGCAGAGACATTTATTTCAAAGTAATGTTTATAATGGAGCTGAAATCTCACAATGTGATGTGGAGGAGTGGTGTGGTTAGGGCGCCATCTGCAGGCGGGGTGGGAGCACTATAGCTGGCTAACAACCACGCCTGTTTGCAGTTACAATTGATTGGTAATGGTTTATATGCTCTGCCTACAGTGAGACCGGGGTGCTGGAATGACGGAAGACGCACGCGGGAGCGGCATGCCATCTAATCCCCGTCCTTATCGTGTTTTGTTTTGTTTTTGTTTCTGTGTTTTTGGTATCGAGCGCACAATACAGTCTTGGTGCCTCTAACAACGACGGATTGTGTGGTTTGTGGGGAAAAGGACTGCAGAACCTGTTACAGTAAATATCCCAGTATATCATGCTTTCTTACAAAATGAACTGGATATACTGTAGCTTTTTAAGGTAGTTGGAAAATGACACAGCAGAATCAAGTTTTCAAAATTGACAGAAGTATTTAGATATGTTTATTTAGCTTCTTCATTAATAATGATAATTTCATTTTTTAAAGTTGAACAGCTGCATGTGGTACTTATTTTGCCCTTTGCAAAGTCAAAATGACTACACGTTTTACCTAAGACATGTCAGTATGCATTACATTACATTACATTACATTCATTTGGTAGACGCTTTTATCCAAAGCGAGGTACAAAAAAATGCATTTCATGGTCGTAAACAACTGCTAAACACGGGTTCAGTAAGGTACAATACCTATTTTGTACAGCTATTTCTAGCCGAGAACAGTGAACACTATTCTGGCCTAACATCTGCAGAGCCAACTAGGCAGAAGAATAAGCTACAGATCAGGCTTATCATTGTATGATAATGTAATTATATCTGATTTCTCCTCCACTGGCCAGTGTGACTGCTTTACTCAGTGTCGTGTGCTGAGAAGTTACCCAAAGACACTCAGGAGATACTGACTCTTTGCTGTGTGTGTATGAAGCTGAGATGCACTGATATACTCACACTGCACATCAAGACGTATAGGAGGAGATCTGTTTGCCCCAATCACATTCTGTGCCTGACAGTAGTATTCTCCTGCATCCTGCAGTGTGATGCTTTTAATGGTGTAACTGGATCCTCCCAATTGGGATACAGCTCTATTCTTCTTATACCAGATGTATCTCTGCACTGGTGGGTTGGCATCGCTGCTGCTGCAGGTCAGAGTCACTGAACTGCCCTCCACTATTTTACCAAAGGGGCTCGCTGATACTGAGATGCTCTTCGGAGGATCTGAAAGAGAAAATAACAGGTCCTGCAGATTTAAAGAAAAGTCACACTCATCACAGTAGGATAATGTAATTATAATTGATTTCTTTTTCACTGGTCAGTGTGACTGCTTTACTCAGTGTCTTACTATTGCAAAGGTTCCCAAAGACACTCAAGAGATACTGACTCTCTGCTCTGTGTGTCTGAAGCTGAGATGCACTGATATACTCACACTGCACATCAAGACGTTTAGGAGGAGAGGTGTCTGTTCCAATCCCATTCTCTGCCTCACAGTAGTATTCTCCTGCACATACACACACACGCACACACACCCACAAACACACTGCTCAGAAATGTTTCAAAACACAGATGTGTTGGCAACATGACAGCTAAGGGATTCAATTAACAAAACTTGTTAAAACAAGTGCACCTAACTTCTCCAAAACTATGAAACATCAATAATTGAACTTGAATTTCAATACTAACTGATGTCAGTAGATGGCAGTAGCCACCGATCAATGTGAGATTCGCAGGTACAGGAAGTCTTGCTTAGTAGCTAGCTTTTCTAGAATGTAGTAGCAAACCAAGTAAGTTTAGAGCAAGTGTCTGCATATACCTTCGGCCGAAAACTGTTATGTTTTGCTTGCAGTAAAAAAAAACTGCATTCATTAAAACGTGGCACCGGAATACTTGTGTCGTCATTCTAAGATTGCAACATGCACAATCAACAGCTCCGATCATTTAGTACAGGCACAGATATTTTTATCATGCCTCTGTCTCAGTTTCAATGTTGAGTGTGAAGAGGAGCTTCATCTTATCAGTTCTCTCTTTGTTCCCCTCTCGTTTCAGATGAGCGATGTTGCACTACTCTAAATTAATGTACTGTAGAACATTATTTTATATAAATTATATACATTCCTTAAGGACATTTAAATGTATTCACTTTGGCTTCTGATTGAGATAATGAAGAGAGACTAATGAATAGGAACACATGCTGATAAATACTTTATATGTAGACTGAAAAATCAGAACTACATTTGGAAAAAAAACAAAACAAACAATTTACCTGACACAGAGAGGACGATTACCAACAAGGTATTGAAGAGCATGGCTGCATCAGATTGAAAATATTTATCCAAATACACATATACAGGTCTTGATTATTATTAAAACTGTGAAAATGAACAGCACAAAGAAAGACTGTCAGAGTATTCTATTAATTTGCAGAAATAGCAGAATAACAATTATTACACAAGCACACACAGTGAGTTAATGTGCTGCTAATGCCTACAACTTCTTTGTGTTTTATGAAGAGCTCACAAAGATTCCTGAAAGCAGGGACTGAAACACCTTTTACTTGATGAATGATATTTGTATAGAAGCAATCATTTATAGTCCGAAAATGCATTTAATTTTATATTTGATTACAGTTTAATCTTCTTGCACCACAAAATATTGTGAAGTAGTTTTGACTAAATGAAATAATATGATAATGCACTTACCAGGAGAGAGTTCTGATCTGGCATCGGTGCTTTGCTAATGTGCCATTAGTAGTAAACAGCCTTGCAGACAGAGCAGTGTGGCTGAATATGATCGGATATAAAATGCTTCACACTAAATTTAAAAGTAGAATGTGTTAGAGATCTGACTCAGTTCCTGAAGGTCATACATGTTTTAGATTTTATCAGATATATTATCAGTCTGAAGAAAATAAACACAGTCGCTTGCTTTGTGTCTGGACTGGACCAGTAGTGCCTTTTCAAAAAGACTGGGTAATTCTCATTTCTTTGCCCCTACTGTATTATTGAAATTCAGATGTCAATATTTATGTTCATTTTTGCATATTACGCTTATGGAATAAACATAACTACTATGTTTACAAAAAGGATTCCGGATTACAACACAAACTGATGCTAAGATCTGAGGCTTTGCCTATTCCAATACATCCATCAATCCATCCATTAACTACACGCGCTTATCCTGAGCTGAAGCTGGAGCCTATCCAAGCATGCACTGGGCGAGAGGCAGGAATACACTCTGGTCAGGCTGCCAATCTATCGCAGGGAACACACACCATTCACTCACACATTCATACCTCTGGGCAATTTAGAGTCTCCAATTGGCCTATTTGCATGTTTTTGGACCGTGGGTGGCAACCGGAGTACCCGGAGGTACATGCAAACTCCAGACAGAAAGGCCCCAAACCGAGATTCGAACCCAGAGCCTTCTTGCTGTGAGACGACAGTGCTACCCACTGAACCACCATGTCATCCCTATTCCAATACATGTACAGTAGAGGTTAATATAAAAGTGACTGTAAAAGGTGTGATAGGCATCAGGCACAGGTAAGCACTGATACATTCAGGAGCCCTATACAAAATCCATTACCTAATCCAGACTATTAAATTCAGTTTAGTGAAAGATCATCCAAGAAATTGATCTGAAATGTACATACAGGACTTCCCTATTTTAGTAACTGCCCCATCTACAAGTAGATTGAATGTATTGCATCCATCTATCCCTCCTGGGTAAATTTTACTGCCACAAACAGCATGCTTTACCATTGCTACCATACGTAGCTCAGTCGTGTTTATGTTTCATGCATTGGATTTTTGACATGAAGCCGAAACATCAACAAAACACTGCTGTTGCTTAGCCTATAACCTGCTTATTAACATAAAGATTGCACACACTGTACTTTCACAGAAGATGAAAGGAGTGGACAGGCGTAGTTTTCGTATATTTGTGTATCGCAGCAGTGCAGTATGGTGGTTTGGGGGTCCAGAGTGTGACTCTGGGAGCTCTGAGGTTGCAGTTTCCATCCCCACCTGGAGCACTGCTCTGGGGCCCCAAAGCGGGTACTGTGAGGTGCCCCTGCTTGGCTCTTTTGTGCAGAGGAGTAGCGGGCGCGGCTGTGGGTGAAGCTGCCTAATTTCAGACCAGAGCCACCCTGACCACAGACAGCTAAAGCGCTGCTCACTTCCTGCAGCCTGTTCTATTCTTTATTTTATTACACACTTCAGATCAGTTCTGGTGCTGCAGCACTGTTTCTATGGTTGATGTTCATGTGACCTTTTAGAACTTTGGTTTTGCTTCGCCTGTTATATGGTCCTTCATGCACATAATTAGTTGCATTTCAATGCTGATATTTCATGAAGATGACTTTTACTACATACAACTTATTGAATAGTATTATTATTGAATCTTTCACAGAGATTAACTTGATCCCCGCATGTGAACTAAATGGAATGCAGGCAAAACATGATGCCCATTTGAAGAAAATAATGAAAATATGTTTCAGAACAGATGTTCGAGGTTCACAGTGCTTTACAATGCTCAAATAAACCATAATACATTGATACACAAAATACAACAATGTATGTAAAGAAAACAAATAGAATAGGCATTCTTTCAAATACCTAAAACCAGAGAGAAACTTAAATATGGGCTCAATACAACAAGGCAATGTAAAATTAAGTACTAAAACACTGTTTTAAAAACATCTGGGAACTTACCTTTAAAAGTGACTTGAGTTTGGATATTATAATCTGTGCAGACTATAATACAATATGAGATTGTAATATCTTCAGACAGGGGTCTGGAGGACTATGCAAACGAGACGCACACACACACACACACACACACACACACATATTTTCAAGAATAAAATTTAGTTTCACAAAAGTTGAAATGATTGCAAAATCTATTCTTCGGGAATAGAGCACACCAGTAAATGCAGTTCTGTGCATGTCATAAAGCCAAAGAACTCTATTCATCCCTATTACAGAGCTGAGCATGAACAGGAACTTCAGATTAATCCTATGCTCTATATTTCACAATCCTATGCTATATATTTCACAGCAGATGTGTGGTAAAAACAAATGTAAAAAGATTCTGCTCAGCCAAGAATCTCAAAACCAAATTCAAATTCAAATTCAAAACAACTTTATGTATCCGTTAGGAACTTCATTTGTGTAAAAGCGTCAGTGCATACACAATACATAACCGGACAAACGATAAACACAGATTAGACAACATACAAGTGTAGCTTATAACAGTTTAAGATGTCCGCCAGTAGGGCATCTAAACAACGTATGTGATCATGTGTATATGATTTAGATTCCCATTTCCTTAAATTTTTTGCTTTCCCAGTCTAATGAATTAAACAGGTTATATTAAATCATAATAGATTTTAGCTTCTGATAGATATTGTAACGTCTGTTAACTGGCATTAATAAGCAGAACTGAAGTAACTAAATTGTTTACCTGAGGCAGAGAGAAGGGCTTACAAAAATACTGTTGAGGATGTTTGGGGCATGGCTGCATCGGCCTGAACATACATATAAAAAACATTACTTATATTATTAACTTATTTTTATTATTATTATTTTTTTTACATAATTTAATTTTTAAGAAAGATAATTTACTGTTTTAAACGAATGCTGTGCATGTTTTCCCCACTGGTCACATAGCCACCTTTCAGCAGTGAGAGAGACTGATCTCCATTATGATCACTAGATTAGCACAGAATAAAGCACTCGCTGTAATTCGTAGATCAGAGAACAACAACACTGTACTTAAATTTCTCCACTGTTTAAAAAAATGCAATAAATGTAAGCGTTCAAAAATCAAAGATTTTTTTTTTCTTCTCTCACCTTCTATCAAGGCACTCTATTGAATCATATACATTATTTTACAACTCGATGAAAAAATGTGTTAACAGCCATTAAGAATAAAACAGGGCTAAATCGTCCACTTACGCTGGTAGAGGAGGTGTGATCTTAACGGTTTTCAAACTGTCTGAAACGGCCCTGCTGACAGGCTCATATTTCTGAACATGGCAGACTGACTGTGATGTATGCAAAGCTTTAAGAATAATTGTTTCTATTTGTAAACATTATTACATTTTTATTTAACCAGGAGATTATTGTTGAATTTAAAAATCTATTTTTCAAGAGTGTCCTGGCCAAGACAGGCAGTAGCTCATGCAGTTTAACATGGTTGCAGAATGACAATATAAAATCAAATTATAGACAACAAAGATTATTTTCCAAGAATGCAACTTCACTGTGTAATTTGACATATTGGTACACAATAATGAATATAAAAACATTAAAGAGCTACATGAGCATCACAGCTGTGTAAAATATGTTAACAGTAGTTTAAAAGCCAGAAAAAAGAGGGAAACATGTTCCAATGCAAATGACAATATTTTGCTGCTGTAGCCTAGCCTATAACCCCCAGATCAACATAAAGATTGCACTTACTTTCGCAGAAGATAAAAGGAGCGGACAGGTGTAGTTATCTTTGTGAAAGTATCACGGCTCTGGTGCCCCAAAGTGGGTACTGTGCCCCTGCTTGGCTCTTTTGTGCAGAGGAGTAGCGGGCACGGCTGTGGGTGAAGCTGCCTAATTTCAAATGAGCGCCACCCTGACCACAGACAGTGGAGGAAGTTAAAATGCCGCTCACTTCCTGCAGCCTGCTCTATTCTTTATTTCATTTCACACCTCAGTTCAGTTGGGGTGGAGCGGCGCTGTTTCTGTGGTTGATGTTCATGCAACCTTTTAGAACTTTGTTTTTGCTTTGCCTGTTGGTCCTTCATACAACTAATTAGTTGCATTTCAATGCTTATACTTCATGGAGATGATTTTTACTACATACAGTCGATTGGATTATTGTATCTTTCACATTTCACAGAGATGAAATAGATGCCCACACGTGAATAAATATTATTTTATTTATTTATTTTATTTCATTTTTTGGTGGGGGGGTTTGCAGGCAAAACATGATGGCCATATTAAGAAAATAATGATAATCTTTATCAAAACAGAGGTTCAAGGTTCACAGTGCTTTACAATGCTCAAATAAATCATACTATATTGATAGACATAATAAAACAATGTATGTAAAGAAAACAAACACAAAGATGCATTATTTCAAACAGCTAACCAGACAGAAAGTAAAAATGGGGTCAATACAACAAGGCAATGTAAAATGTAAAGCTAAAACACTGTTTTAAAAGATTTTGGACCTTGCTTTTAAAAGTGACTTGAGTTTGGAGATTATAATCTGCCTTAATCTGCATTATAATCTTCCCATTCAATGTGAGAGAATACATGCGCATGTACATGAGTTATGAGCGTGTGTGTAACTGGGTTATATAAACGTGTAATGGTGTCACAGGAGCATATATGCAGCAGGGTTACATGAACATGCATGTTGCAGCAGGGTTACAGTACTTTGGGAAAAATCCTCCACCAACAGCTCTTTATAAAATGGATAATCTAGCAGAAACAGACAGCAGTTCTGTAAAGTTAAAGACAAAAAGAGACTCTTTCACCCTGATCTCCACCATTTCTCATTCTCTGCAGATTCTCTCCTCTGTGTGTTTTAATCCCACACTGAGGCCTCGTCAGCTCTCTGAAGCACAGAGTTTGTGTTGCTGGCTGCGTTTGTCACTCTCTGAAGGCTCTGCTCTGAGGTGAGACACAGGAAGAGACTCAGTCACACATAAGTGCGCCTCCAGTTGCACTGTTGAAAGGGAACCAGAGTGGCCACACAGTCCCTTGCATTCCCTATCCACTATGTTGTCCCAGAGAACGGATTCCTCTGTTGACTTAATGGATTATATATCTCAGAATCACTTGAAGAATTTACATTACAGAAGTATATTTTTCACATGTTAAAAAATCATACTAAATAATATCCACAGATACAATTACAACATATTGAGATTTAAGTGGGGAATATTCCTCAATAGTTTTAACCAATAAAAATAAGGAGGAAGACTGAAATTGACTGCATCACACAGTGATGAACTGGATGAACTGTAACTTGCCTGGTGTGTATCTGTGCTTCTGCTCAGCACAAACCTACTGACTTTGTAGTTTCATAAAAATACAGCATGTACACAGAACTGGCCTTTGCTTTTCTGAACGGCTGGTACGGTTATAATAGTGAGAATATCCAGGTGGAAACTTGTTACTTACAGTACGAGAGCGTCTGCTCTCCTCTCTCTCTGTTGGTGCTCTTCTTCCTGCTGAAAAGGGGGGGGGGGTGAGTAACAGACCTTCAGGAGCTGTGGATCAGCCATCCCTGATGACATTCTGTCATAACATTCCCACCTGCTCCTCTGAATTCAACTGCAAAACTGTAAGATTACTGCATATCTCTCTGATATCTAATGGTGCATTTCTATAATCATGTCTTCTCAGTGATGATTGGTACCCAGATGCTTTTGCATTGCAAACATTTACCTTGTGCACACCATGACAGTAAAGAGTGCAAAAGCCACAGAGATTCCAACAACTGTCCATACGAGCACTGTCGTATCTCCTGCTATAAATAAACAGATATAGCATTTCAATTTACATTTATATAGCAGAGACTACAATCCAGAGTCATGTAAAATAAGTGCATGCATAAATGTCGGTCAAAGGTCAATGCAACACTCAAAACCAGCAAAAAAAACAAAAAAAAAACAGATATGAACGTGCATACCATAATTCCCCAAAATATATAAACTATAATATATCTTCAAAATTGTGTAGATGTACTTTAGGTGGTATAAATCAAAAATAAGCAAATAACCTGAATTACATATGAAATACGAGTTGTGTAAAATAAGTGCATGCATAAAGGTAGGAAGGTCAATGCAACACTCAGAAAATCAATTAAATCACTGTTAAATATGAGTTAGGTGTGTCAACCAGCAAACAAACTAGATATCGGTGATCAAATATGCAAGTGATCTATAATGGATACTGACACAGGAACAATCACCCTTCTTCAAAACGATAGAGGTGTTACTGTACATTACGTGTTACTCACCTTTTATATTGTCTGACACAGAAGTAGAGGTCTGAGCTCCATGAGTGTTCTGAGCCAAGCAGTATTGCTGTGCTCTGCTCCAGGATGGCACTAGACATAAATTTTGAATATATAATGTTTATTTAATCTCCGTGTGAATACATTGATATAAGTTGGAAAAGTATCAGGACAGTGATACAATTTTTGTTGTTTTTCTTTTGTACTCCAGCAGATTGAAAAATTTGGGGGGATTCACATCCATCAGATGATCCGATGTATAAAGTACAGCCCTGTGGTGTGGGGATGGCTGGTTTAAGCAGCCACACCTGCCCTGGGTCAAGCTAATTAGACCTGGCCAATTGGATAATGGGTTAAGAATGAGATAATTGGCCAGGCTAATTGGACCCAGGAACAGGAGTGGCTGCACCTGTGCGTAGTGAGGTAATCACTGCGCACAGGTTAAATCTGCCATCCCCACCCACATCAGGAGCTCTCTGTCATGACAGGGTTTAACATCTGCTCATTTGGCTATACCATCTTGCCAAACCCTCGTGGAATAAATGTGGACTGTTTTAACATCTTCTCCCTGTGCCTCTGTGCTGGAGGGCCCCAAAGAAAGCCACTTCGGTGGCCTGTGGCAGGCGTGTTTGCCACAAGCCCTTTTTATAAATAGTCCCAATACCTTGTGTTCTTGGGAGCATCTGAAATCAATAGAAAAATGTTTTACATTTTTTATTTTATTTATTTATTTATTTTAAGGTTTATAATGGAGCTGAAACCTCATACTGTGTGTCATTTCGCCCTGTGTCATGAACTGGATATACTGTAGCTTTTTTAGGGTTCTGGTAAATGTCACCAGATAGACAGGTTTCAGTAGTGACAGCAGTATTCAGACATAATCATTTTTAGCATGTTCATTAATAATGATAACTTAATTTTGTTAACGTTCAACTGCTACATGTGATACTATTTTTCCTTGTGCAAATGCAAAATGACTACAGGCTTGACAGATGTAAGACATGTCAGTGTGATCAGGCTCATCATTCTCCTCCACTGGCCAGTGTGACTGCTTTACTCAGTGTCTTACTGCTGTGTAGTTGTCAAAAGATACTCAAGAGATACTGACTCTCTGCTCTGTGTGTCTGAAGCTGAGATGCATTGATTTCCTCACACTGCACATCAAGACGCTTAGGAGGAGATCTGTTTGTCCCAATCCCATTCCCTGCCTTACAGGTGTATTCTCCTGCATCCTGCAGTGTGATGTTTTTAATGGTGTAACTCTACTGGTCCTCCTGTCTCTGAGGATACAGCTCTGTTATTCTTAAACCAGGTGTAGTATTGCACTGGGGGGTTGGCATCACTGCTGCAGGTCAGAGTCACTGAACTGCCCTCCACTATTTCACCAGAGGGGCGCACTGATAATAAGATTCTCTGAGGAGGATCTGAAAGAGAAAATAACAGGTCCTGCAGTTTTATATAGATCTCACACTTACCTCGGTTAAAGTATGTTTCCTTTTCCTCAATGTTTCCATTATGTCATTTTGTTTGACTGCTATTATTGCAATGCCAATTTTTAGAATTAACTTAATCCGATATCGTTTCTAAACATAATAACTTCCATTTCCTAATCATTATCTGCAGGTTGCTCTTCTGCCCAGTTCTCATGTCTTTTAAAGGTACATTATAGTACAACTGCATCACCGCTTTTCAAAATTAGTAACAAATGACGCTCAGTAAAGTTAAATGCATGAGTTTGTCTTCAAATACTCACATCTCACACCGAGAGTCACTGCTGGGGACAGGAGATTCTCATGGCCTCTTACTGCACAGGAGTAGCTGCCTGCATCTCCACTGCTGGCTTTGAACTGAAGGTAGTTATGATTTTCATATTTCTGGGCGGTGTAAAACGGAGATTGTCCATTCTTGTACCAGATGAATGTTTGGCTGCCAGTCAGGTCAGTGCAGGTGATTTTACAGGTTATTGTCACCCTCACTCCCCCTCTCTCCTTGTGTCAGATTTCATTTCAACCTTTACACCTGAGTGAGAAGAAGAAATACAATAACACAATATACTGAGTTATTCAACAAAATTCCACATTGTACAGCACCCACAATAAATGTATGAATGCATATTACTGTAAATGGTCCAGCATTTCATTTCAATTAAAGGTTGAAGTCAACTGAGACCCCAAAATCTCAATCTGTCTGATAATGGAATGCTTGTTCTCTGGATTGGCTGGCATAACGTGGTGAAAACATGCAGTCATTCCCCACTCTTTTAAAAATTATTTGGTGGCAGATAAAGGGTGATACCGCCAACTACAGGGCATTGTATTATCTCATAAAAAACATGTTTTCAATGCACAAAAATGCCAAGTTACTCACACATGCAAAGCACTGCTTATAACTCATTCATTCAAACTGGCTAAATCTAGGCCTGCCATTAAAAGTATTGATATCAAAATGATGCCAAGTTACTGTACTACAAACTATAAAGGCTATCTTGCCTCACCAAAATTAAAGAAGCTGTATTCCAAAGCAATGCTGCGCAATGTTTTCTTAACAAAGAAGG
Source organism: Anguilla anguilla (assembly GCF_013347855.1). Lineage (NCBI taxonomy): Eukaryota > Metazoa > Chordata > Actinopteri > Anguilliformes > Anguillidae > Anguilla > Anguilla anguilla. The sequence continues at coordinate 82,910,214 of NC_049201.1, read as the reverse complement.
CACAAGACAATTCAGACATGCCTGTGTTTTTTTATCATCTGGCAATGTAGCACCTTACGCCTTTGCACTATTCAGAGATGTACGATGTTGTGCTTGGACAGCATGGTTGGACAGGCCAATCCGCTTCTTGGGCGGGCCGAATGCTACACTGTATTACTACAATGGAAATGTAGGTATAGAGCCTAGCCAAACAGATATCAGAGGTTTTTGGATAAGGCATTATAATCTGACTGCATGTTCTTCCCATTTTCAGCTTTAACAGACAGGCTGCAACATTTAGAATTATATGCATTGGCTATTTTCACTGAAGATGCTGCCCATCCAAGCCATTCTAAATGACAGTACAGAATTACTCACACAGCACTTTGAGATTTATATCCTGCAGTGTGATGGTTTTAATGGTGTAACTGTGCTCTGGAACTACTGCCTCTGAGGATACAGCTCTATTATTCTTATACCAGGTGTATCTCTGCACTGGTGAGTTGGCATCACTGCTGCAGGTCAGAGTCACTGAACTGCCCTCCACTATTTCACCAGAGGGGCTCACTGATACTGAGATGTTTTTAGGAGCATCTGAAAGAGAAAAGGTCCTGCAGTTTTACTGTGCAGTTCAAAGTAAATGCAAGTTCATTGTGAATTAAATAAAATAAAATAATATTTGAATAAAAATTCACACATGAAACATTCTCATATATCTGTAAGGATAGAATGGACAATTACAAATGTGTATTATAATGACATTTTGTTTGACAGTTATTATTCAAATGCAATCTTTCCAATGAGGGCATTTTAGGATTACCTTGATCCGACATTGTTTGTAAACACAATAATTTCCATTTCCTAATCACTATCTGCAGGTTGCTCTTCTTCCCTGTTCTCATGTCTTTTAAAGGTAAATTAATGTTCAACTGCATCGTCGCTTTTTCAAAATGAGTTACGTTGTTATGAAATATTTGGTTGTCATTCCGTTTTAAATTACTACCGCTGGTTTTGCGATAGGGGATGAATACCGCATGGGGGCCCCCTGGTGGCCACGGGGGCCCTAAGCAGCCGCTTAGTTCGCTTATGCCTCGGGCCGGCCCTGCATGCATTATTTCCCAATAAAACAGAAGATGGGCAGACACTCACATTTCACATTGACTGCAGGGGAAGTCACTCCTCCTGTAGCACAGGAGTAGAGATCTGTATCATCAGTGCTGGCTACATTGAGGGAGTATTTACACTCATAGGGCACAACTTTTCCATTCTTGTACCAGGTAAAGGTTGGGCTGCCACTCAAAGTGCAGGTGCTGCTACAGGTCAGTGTTACACTCTGTGCCTCATTCTCTGTCACTTTCACCTGAAGACCTGCACACAAGAATCAACATGATAAAAAGACCATTCTGTTTCTATTAGAAAATAATTAGGAGTACTGCCAGTTAATAGTATAAAAAGAAAGTTTAGAATTACCTGTAACTGTCAACGAGACTCCAGAATGACCAGTATATTTTCCACCATAACGGTCGGTCAGGAACTTGAAGCGATATATTGCTGAATCACTTTCTCTCAGCTAGTTTATTCTGAAAGTGCAGTCACTGTTCTTATTCCCCAGGTACTCCACACGGTCAGAGTACTCTGGGTCATTGGACAGGTCTTTACCCTGTTTACTGTTCCAGTTGTAACCTGTTAGAAAAAATAGCAACGCTTTAAAAGGGTCCTGTAGCTTTAAGGAAGCGAGGCTCCCTACCTAACGGATTAGGAGGACTTGTTTTGCATCCCTCATTAGTTTTATTGGCTGTAACAGGTAGTAATGTTTTAAGATTATTCTGGAAAATAGTTAGCCCCGCCCACTCCCAAGGACTTGGTTGAGACTGCACAGCAAGAGGGGAGAACGGGAGAGAGAAAAAGACAATAAGAAGTAGAAAGTCATAATCATTAATTTAAGCAGTAAACTTAAAGAGCAGCTCCTTAAATGACCCAGGGACCAAATATTTTCCAGATCGCACACTTCAATTTCTTTCCTTGGGATCTTGGTGAGTTTAAATATTAAATTTTACCAAAGTATCGTAACTGTAGAAGCAACACGTGTGCTGTTAACTCCGTGTTCCTTGAAAATAGCGTTAGCCACACGTGGCATTTAATATTTTTCAGTTTGCACACTTCCGTTTCTTCCTTTGGGATCTCGGTGAGTTTATATTTTAAATTTAGCTAAAGTATCGCCATTGTAGCAGCCACACGTGTGTTATTAACTCCGCGTTTCCGTAGAAAATAGCATTAGCCACACGTGGTATGTATAGCTATTGAGTTTCTCTCACATAAAGTTGAATGTTGCTATTTGAAAGCGTGAATGGCACTGTTATAGTAGTTCTATCATACGTGTATGAATGTGCCATGTAATATGTATATGGATGTGCCATGTAATAACCTTGTGCTGGAGTTAGCTAATGCAGTACTGTTAGAAACCATGCACTAGCACTTAGCAAGTGCACTACAGTGGTGTATATCATGTAGCCATATCTTCCATTGTGCATGACAATGCAAGAGGGTTAGTTCACATGCATTTAAATGATTTTACAATCAACTAATGATTTACTTGATTGTTAAAGGTTTATTGCCATGTGGGCGATATAGCTCAGGAGGTAAGACCGATTGTCTGGCAGTCGGAGGGTTGCCGGTTCAAACCCCGCCCTGGGCATGTCGAAGTGTCCTTGAGCAAGACACCTAACCCCTAACCTCTAACTGCTCTGGCGAATGAGAGGCATCAATTGTAAAGCGCTTTGGATAAAAGCGCTATATAAATGCAGTCCATTTACCATGTGTTTATATTGAGTTCATGGTTTAAAAATGATTTGCTATAGTTACATGGAAAATACCTTGATCATAATTCATGATAAATGGTTAAAGAGTGATAGAATATTTGATAAAAGGAAACTGTACAGTTGAGCATTTATAAAGAGTACTATTTGGTTTATTGGTAACACTTTTACACTTTTGAGGTTACAATGATGCCTTAAAGAAAAGAACTAAGATTGAGAAAAGTATGCAGTTGTTATAATAGCCTGTTATCATACAGGCTGGGTTTTCTGGATACCCTGGAAGAAACCTGTGAACCTAGGATTCTCTCCCTGACGAGGGAGATGGCGAGCCGACCAACTTGGTTCATCTTCATCCACTTGAGGAAGGACCCCCTGATACCCCTTGTTTCTCCCAGCCCCACTCTGGTGTGGTAGGATTGTGATTGAGAAATTAAATAATTTTATTTGATACTTTATATTTTTTAAATAGGGTGCACCCAACCAACAAAACTGACTTGAAACTAACTAAATTGAACTAAACCAGACTGAACAGAAGACATTCAGAACTTAATGGACAGTGAATACAGTTACAGCACTCAGGACATTGATATGAAGACAAATGAATGTTGTTGAATGTGATAAGTAAATGCTGGCTTTACATGTTGTCATTACACTTTCTTTAATACAGTTCTAACCATTTTGCACTTACTTTCTGGCTCCGGTTGTTCATTGTGTCCATCTCATCATTCATAACCTCTCCTTACGAACCTAGCTTTAACCCGAAAATATTTACCTACTGCTAACTGACCTTTAGGTGGGTTACACAGTCATAAATAACCCAGAATGTTTTCTGCACTGTGTGGGATGTGGGATATGAGTAAGTGCAGCTCATGTCTACTGAAGACCCCTTTAAGGCACAGATTCTCTCAGGGGTGTAAGTCACTCCCCATCCGCTCTGGCTCAGAACACCTGAAAAACACACACACACACGCACACATGCAGACACACATACACAAACACACTGCTCAGAAGTCCTTTAAAACACAGATGTGTTGGCAACATGACAGCTAAGGGATACAATTAACAAAACTTTAAAACAGGTGCACCTAACTTCTCCAAAACTATGGAACATCAATTATTGCACTTGTATTTCAATACTAACTGATGTCAGTAGATGGCAGTAGCCTCCAATCAATGTGAGATTCGCAGGTACAGGAAGTTTTGCTTAGTAGCTAGCTTTTCTAGAATGCAGTAGCAAACCAAGCAAGTTAAGAGCAAGTGTCTGTGTCATTCTAAGAATGCAACATGCACAATCAACAGCTCTGATCATTTAGTAAAGCCACAGATATTTATATCATGCCTCTGTCTCAGTTTTAAAGCTGAGTGTGAAGAGGAACTTCATCTTATCAGTTCTCTCTTTTTTCCCTCTCTTTTCAGATGAGAAACTTTGCACTACTCTAAACTAATGTACTGTAGAACATTATTTTATATATATTATATAAATTCCTTAATGCAATTTAAATGCATTCACTTTTGTTGCTTCTGATTGTGTTAATGAAGGGAGACTAATAAATAGGAACACATGCTGATAAATGCTATATAGGTAGAGTGAAACATCAGAACTACGTTTGGAAAAAAACAAATCATTTACCTGACACCGAGAGGATGATTACCAACAAGGTATTGAAGAGCATGGCTGCATCAGACTGAAAATATTAATACAAACACATATACAGGTCTTGATTATTATTTACACTGTGAAAATGAACAGCAGAAACAAAGACTGTCAGAGTATTCTGTTAATTAGCAGAAACAGTTAATACACAAGCACACACAGTGAGTTAATGTGCTGCTAATGCCTAAAAATGCTTTGGGTTTTATGAAGATCTCACAACAATTCCAGAAAGCAGAGACTCAAACAGCCTTTTACTTGATGAATGATATTTGTATAGAAGGGGCTGTTTTCTTTAGTTTTCACCTTCTTTACACTCTCAGTTCTTTTTATGAGACAGCTTTATTATACTCCTTTTTTCTGTTCGGTTTTGCCCTTATTGCTGAGTAGTTTTTTGATAGTATTTAACGGCAGGACTTACCGCCCAGAGGAGTATATTATTCTGTTCTGTCTAGTTAGAATACTCCTTGTCCTTTAGTTCTTATCACCCTTTCATGGGTAGACTACTTAGTCCGATATACCTTGGATATTCTCCCTTAGGAGTATTTAATTTTCTGTTTGTTTACTTGTCCCCTTCCTCTAGTCTTCCGAAACCTTGTGGTTACTCCACCCTGTGTGGATAACTTTCAGATTCCCATTCAGTCGCGTCTGGTTCTCCGAACCCCCCCCCCCCCGCCCCCATCCCCCCCATCCCTCCCATCACATCTGTGGGATGTTTTTTTAAAGTACCTGTTTAGTGCTTTTCCTGCACATGTTCTATTCCATCAGCAGAACCCAGGGGGTAATGCCTACAGTACAAAATTCTTCAAGCATAGGTTTATTTTGTTTGTTTCATTGAATGATTGTTTAAAAAATTCAAGGTATGCTCTGAATTCTAACGTTTGGTAGTACAAAAATAAACACTAAGAATGTGAAAAACAAATTCACGTTATGTGAATTTATACTCTAGATGGTATCAGCTCAGTAATAAGCACAATATAATCACAAAATGTGCACAAGAATGTCTAATAGTAAATGTTATACAAGTATTAATAAAAATAATAATAATCTTTGAATTACATATAAAGCCCATTTCTCCAGTACATTTGGCCAACAAATACATTCAGCAATGATAATGGCTTTCAGGCACCAACATCTTGATAATACTTTGTGTACAATATGAAGACATGAGCTGTTATGCATGTAAATGTTGATAGAATGCCAAAGGAATGATCCATTCTGAGTACATCTTTGCAGACCCAATACCACAGTCATCTTGGTCATGTGACAAAGGCACAGTCATGTGACCTGAGTTCATGAGGAGAGTTTGCACATTGGAGGTATAGGGGATGAAGTAACTGAAAGAGTCCTAGAGTCTCGTCTTCAATGTGAGGACTAGAGCAGATTGTTCCCTTATCCATCTCCCTTATGAAGGATAATACCTCTCCTTATTCAGACCTGAGTCACCTGCATGTCCGCCTTTAAATCTTATATTCACTGGTTTTAGTAAATACTCTTAAATGAATCATCCAATGAAGGAAATGTTTGATTCATGCCTTGCAAATGAAGTTTCTGCTTGAGGATTGTTTTCCTGACATAGTATTTGCTGTTTAGAAGGGAAGCACAAACACTGAACATGATCTCACATTCAGAAGTCCAGATGCATACTGCATAAGCAGTATTGGTCTGCAGCTTGTGACAAAAGAGATCTGGATGCCTTGTTTTCATGTTTCCTGATATCGAACTGTGCTGTAGAGAACACCGTCTTCCTGTACTGATGGTGCACTTGACCTGCATGGATAAAACAGCACATGAAGACTCTATCAAAGTCAAAGACATTCTCATTTAAGTCAATCCTACCTGAGCCTTTATCACATTTAGGCACAACATGCTACATTAAGCACAAGCTACAGAAAGTTCCGCTACCAAAGGATTTTCTGGAATTTTGCTTCAGGCAAACATTACATCACTGTGATGTCATAGACTGAGGTCACACTACAGGCAAGTGAAAAGGTGAGGAAATAAAGGGGAAAAGCAGAGCAAGTCAAATGATGAGTCTAGATCAGCCTGTCCTCATATGACCGTTTTCTTCTATTGACCTGGTGGACAAGTTTCCAGCAAAGAAACAGCAAGAGATGACAGCATTTTAAAATATCTGAACTGGGCTTTGGGCAGCATCAAGCTCACAACCGAAATATAAATGTGACTCAAACCAAAATACAGTCTAACATAAGAAGAAGCTCCCAAGCCCCAGGGACATATCCTGTTTGCCAAATAAGCCAGAGCCTTGATTTGCACAGTGAAGATAAAAGTCAATTCCTACAGTGCTATTCATTCAGAAAAATGTTTTTTTTTTATCTTATCCAAAAAGGGCCAGAGTGGTTGCAGGTATCTTTTCTTGCCCAGGCGTAAAGACACCTGATTCTACTCATAAAGGTCTTGATTGAAGACCATGTTGAGTTAATTAGTTGAATCAGGTGTTGTAGTGCTGGGCTAAACCAAAAACCTGCATGGAATGGACACTCACCTGACCCCAATCAGAGAGAGAAGTCTATAATAAAAGCTGCTGGAGAGAGATAATAGACCTGACAGAGCGACAGTCAGCACAGGTAGTATAAAGGTGGGATATTCTCACCTGGGGGCAGCACTGGAGGGGCGGAACTGGATGCTGGCGTACTGAACAATGAAGTACAGAACCTACTCCTGATTGCGGGTGTTAGCGGGCAACACAGAGAGGTAGAGGGGAACTTCACCGTCATCTCTGTTCGTACCCTGTGTTCCAGTGTGACTCATTGCCATCCCTGAGACGTTGCCATAAATGGGGCTTTTATTCCCCTGCAGGGTAAAGAAAAGAGGCAGGAGAAGGATGGGAAAGTTCCACAGAAAGTACCTGTTCATTTCAGTGAGCTCCTCAGAGCTGGAGTGATCTACTCACCCCCATTAACTCCAAAACATGCATTTAACCTGATATAAAAAAATCAGCTAATGAATCAATGTTTTATATTCAAATACATGCCATCAGCAGAACCAGACGTTTCAGATGTAATACACTTAATACAATTTATTTTGTCTCTAACATGACCAATTTTACAGTGGGTTTTCTTAAAATCTTGGAAAGATTTCACACTGAAATACTCATTCATATATTCATTTCAAAGTATATATTTTCAATAACCAATAGCAATAAACCTTCATCACAACAATAATCTCTTTGTATTTATTCACTGAAATCAGGTGAATACAACACATAAAGTACAAGTCACTCTCCCTGCCTCTGTATGTAATGAACAGATTATTATATGCACAAAAGCAGTATTGTACGGTGTAGCATGTTTCTGTCATATACTACAAACCCATTTGAGAAACCGAAACTGTCCTTTATAGGGGAATACACATATTTAACTCCTGAAATATTTCCATTAAGCATGTCTACACACTGAAAAATGACACAGAGATCATAACCACTGTACATAATCTAATAAACCTTCAAGGCCATTTGGCACACACTGCTCTGCTTTCTAATTATTTGTAAGAAAGGTGCTATATAAATAAATAAATCATGTCTTATGATTACTGTTATAAAGCATTATGAGTGTTAAACAGTCTTCATAACTCTAATTATACTGTATTATGAGCAGACTATAAGGCATTATAAGTAGTATATAATGGATTATAGACAGGCATCATAGAAAGTGTTATTGAATTTCAGTTTTTACTTAAACAATGTATACAAATAAAATAATATTACATCCATAGATAAATACATATATGCATATATGTAGACTGATTTCATTGACTCACCTGCCTGTCCCCTTCTGTCTCATTTGTTGATTTTCTCCTCCTGATTATTCAGAAAAAAATAATAAAAATAAAAAGTAAATCTACCTTCAGACAAATATTTAAAGAACCCCCTCTTGTGCAAACAACAATTTGCATTTGTTTGAATGATGTGTATTGCTGAGGCAGTAGTGTCCATGTATGTGTGTATTTTTTATTATTCAGATGTCATTTGGTTACAGGAAATGAGCTTGAGTTATAAGAGGTTTCTTCCTGCCCAGTAAATGTAGTTCTGCTTTATTCAGACCAACACTGGAGCTCATGGGCAAATTGATGCTCTTGACAAGACTTTGTTATGGTCTGTAACTGTCCACATTATTCATATTAAGAACAAGCATTAAGGTGATTCTGTTACCACATCATACAGGTTTGATAAACTAATTGGGACACTCAAACGCATCAGTCAGAGTTTATAAAATTGACATCTCAATAAAACAAAATGTCTAATAATGCAGTGGTCTAAGCACTAATCAGACATTAGAGGGGGGTATGGCATCAGCATGATGTAACGTAGCTAAAGCTTGACAAAAACATTCCACAAAAATGTGCACTCGTTTTAAACTATGAGTCTAAATCAGACATACAGTAATTCACACTGGAGTGACTACAAACCGACTCATTTACAACCACGTACCTCAGGCACACAACACCCAGAAACACAAGAGCCAAAATGGCAGCCACTCCCACAGCTGCAGCCACGATCAGTGACTGACCTCCTAAGTCAGAGAGATGTAGCCCTGTCAGTTATGATATAGCAGTGTTCATTTCACAACATGCCTCACCAAGGTCCTTAAGGCGAAAGTTTATAAATGTTTAAATACACCCCTTATATGCCTACCTTTACTAGAAATTTCTGTACATTTGAATTTTACTGAATTCAATGCTGGCATCATGATACTTTTAGTTAAACTGCTCATCATCATTATCTACCATGATCCAATTCGGATTGTAGCACCAGTATCATGATCAGCATTGGTTTGTAGCCTCTGGATCATAATCAATATCGTATAAAATATCGTATAAAATATGTTCTGGTCCTACCTTGCACTGTGACCAGTAGAGCAGAAGCATTCTGAGCTCCAAGTCTGTTCTGTGCCTCACAGTAGTACTGTCCTCTGTTCCAGGATCTAAAGTTAGAAAAGTTCAAACTCTGTCCAAATCCTGCCTGCCAGACTCCAGTGTCATTCTTCTTAAACCAGGTGTAGTTCTGCACTGGTGGGTTGGCATCGCTGCTGCAGGTCAGAGTCACTGAACTGCCCTCCACTATTTCACCAGAGGGGCTCACTGATACTGAGGTGTTGTTGGGAGAATCTGAAAAAGAAAATAACAGGTCCTGCAGTTTTATATAGATGTCACACTGAGGTGTTCTTGGGAGCATCTAAATTAATTAGAAAAATGTGTTAAATTCAATATAATTTCTCACTCACTGTGTTGCATATCAAAGCACTAGCAGGGACATTTATTTCAAAGTAAAGTATATAATGGAGCTGAAATCCCACAATGTGAATATCCCAGTATGTTGTGCTTTGTTTTAAAATGAACTGGATATACTGCAGCTTTTTAAAGGTTAGTTCGCAAATGACTCAGGACAGGCAAGTTTTCAAAAGTGACAGCAATATTTAGATATAATCATTTTTAGCATGGTCATTAATAATGATAGCTTCATTCTGTTAATGTTCAACCACTACATGTGACATTTTTTTCCCTGTGCAAATTCAAAATGACAACATGCTTTACTTAAGACATTTCAGTGTGATCAGGCTCATCATTCTCCTCCACTGGCCAGTGTGACTGCTTTACTCAGTGTCTTACTACTGTGCAGTTGCCCAAAGACACTCAGGCGATACTGACTCTCTGCTCTGTGTGTTTAAAGCTGAGATGCACTGATATACTCACACTGCACATTAAGACGTTTAGGAGGAGAGATGTTTGTCCCAATCACATTCTCTGTCTGACAGGTGTATTCTCCTGCATCCTGCAGTGTGATGCTTTTAATGGTGTTACTGGATTCTCTCCACGAGGATTCAGCTCTGTTATTCTTATACCAGGCGTATCTCTGCACTGGTGGGTTGGCAGCGCTGCTGCAGGTCAGAGTCACTGAACTGCCCTCCACTATTTCACCAGAGGAGCTCACTGATACTGAGACGCTCTTCGGAGGATCTGAAAGAGATAATAACAGGTCCTGCAGTTTTATATAGATGTCACATTGAGGGGTGACATCTATATAAAAATACTGATATACTGATACTGAGATGCTCGTGGGACGATCTGAAAGAGAGAACAATAATTTGTAGTTTCATGTGAAATTTAAACCTGACTCAGGCAGACATAGTGTTTTCAAATCATTGCATCATAGCATGTTTTCAGGTATTGAAATTTCATCCAGTGCTTTAGTGTCAGTACATTTACATGCAGCATAAAATAATCTGTACAATTTAGTGGAAAATTATGGCTGAAATATTTCAAATTTGTGAGATTTGAAGAATTTTGAAAATCACAAATATTGACGACCACACAAGTTTGCCTAGCACTCACATCTCACATTAAGAGCCACTGCAGGGGACCGAAGCTCATAGCCTTTCACAGCACAGGTGTAGCGGCCTCGGTCTTCACTGCTGGCTGTGAACTGGTGACTCTGATCAGTGAAGGACAGAGGAGATCCACCCCTGTACCAGATGAAGGCTGGGCTGCCAGTCAGAGTGCAGGTGGTGCTACAGGTCAGTCTCACACTCTGTCCCTCTGTGACTGTGCCAGGATTCACCATCACCTGTAGATCTGCAAATAGCAAATTAGACCTGTAAAAAAACTTCCATTCATACTTGTGGGAAGAAAATCTTCTGAGTTTATAGCCTAAAATAATTACCTGTAACTGCTAATGTGACACCAGGTTCTCCAGTAGAATTTTCAACATCAGTCAGGTCAGTCAGGAACCTGAATCGGTATGTTCCTGAATCAGTTTCACTCAGTTGGTTTATTCTGAAAGTGCAGTCACTGTTCTGATTCCCCAGGTACTCCACACGGTCAGAGTACTCTGGGTCCTGGGACAGGTCCTCAGCCTCCTGTGGCTTGTTCCAGTGAATAAACCAGAAAGTTTTCTGCACTGTGTGAGATGTGGGATATGAGTAAGTGCAGCTCATGTCTAGTGAAGACCCCGTTAAGGCACAGATTCTCTCAGGGGTGTAAGTCACTCCCCATCCCCTCTGGCTCAGAACACCTGAAAAATACAAACAAACACACATGCACACACACACACACACATGCAGACACACATACACGTACATACACACACACACACACACACACACGCGTACACACACACATGCGCACACATACACAAATGCACACACACACACACACACACACAAATTCACTTCTCAGAAATCCTTTAAAACACTGATGTGTTGGCAACATGACAGATAAGGGATTCAATAAACAAAACTTTAAATAAACTGCACCTAACTTCTCCAAAACTATGGAACATCAATAATTGTACTTGTATTTCAATACTAACTGATGTCAGTATATGGCAGTAGCCTCTGATCAATGTGAGATTCGCAGGTACAGGAAGTCTTGCTTAGTAGCTAGCTTTGCTAGAATGTAGTAGCACTGAAATACTTGTGTCGTCATTCTAAGAATGCAACATGCACAATCAACAGATCTGATCATTTAGTACAGGCACAGAGATTTATATCATGCCTCTGTCTCAGTTTCAATGCTGAGTGTGAAGAGGAACTTCATCTTATCAGTTCTCTCTTTTTTCCCCTCTCTTCAGATGAGCGATGTTGCACTACTCTAAACTAATGTACTTTAGAACATTATTTTATAGAAATTATATACATTCCTGGAAAAAAAACACACAAACAATTTACCTGACACGGAGAGGACGATTACCAACAAGGTATTGAAGAGCATGGCTGCATCAGATTGAAAATATTTATCCAAATACACATATACAGGTCTTGATTATTATTTACACTGTGAAAATGAACAGCACAAAGAAAGACTGTCAGAGTATTTTATTAATTTGCAGAAATAGCAGAATAACAATTACTACACAAGCCCACACAGTGAGGTAATGTGCTGCTGATGCCTAATAATGCTTTGGGTTTCATGAAGAGCTCACACAGATTCCAGAAAGCAGAGATTCAAACAGCATTTTACTTGATGAATGTTATTTGTATGGAAGAAGCAGCAATCATTTCTAGTCAGAAAATACATTTTATTTAATATTTGATTCCAGTTTAATCTTCTTGCACCACACAATACTGTAACACAATTTAGACTAAATGAAATGATATGATAACACACTTACCAAGAGAGAATTCTGATTTGGCCTCAGTGGTTTGCTAATGAGCCATTAGTATAAAACAGCCTTACAGACAGAGCAGTGTGGCTGAATGTGACCGTGAAGAAAGTACTTCAAACTAAATATAAAACAATGTGTTACAGATCTGACTCACTTCCTGAAGGTCATACACATTTTAGATTTTATCGGATACAAACGTTTGAATAAAATATACAGAGTCTTTGCTTTGTGTCTGGACTGGACCAGTAGTGCCTTTTCAAAAAGACTGGGTAATTCTCATTTCTTTGCCCCCACTGTATTATTGAAATTCAGATGTCAATATTTATGTTCATTTTGGCATATTATGCTTATAAAATAAACTTAACTACTATCTTCACAAAAATGATTCCGGATTACAACACAAACTGTTGCTAAGATCTGAGGCATTGCCAATTCCAATACATCCATCAATCCATCCATTATCTATACCCTCTTATCCTAAGCTGGAGCTGGTGCTGGAGCCTATCCAAGCATGCTTTGGGCGAGAGGCAGGAATACACTCTGGACAGGTTGCCAATCTATCGCAGGGAACACACACCATTCACTCTCACATTCATACCTATGGGCAATTTAGAGTCTCCAATTGGCCTATTTGTATGTTATTGGACCGTGGGAGGCAACCGGAGTACCCGGAGGTACACGTAAACTCCAGACAGAAAGGCCCCAACCCGAGATTCGAACCCAGTGCCTTCTTGCTGTGAGGCGACAGTGCTACCCACTGCACCACCGTGCCACCCCTATTCCAATACATGTACAGTAGAGGTTAATATAAAAGTGACTGTAAAAGGTGTGATAGGCATCAGGCACAGGTAATCACTGATACATTCAGGAGCCCTATACAAAATCCATTACCTAAACCAGATTATTTAATTCAGTTTAGTAAAAGATCGTCCAAGAAATTGATCTGAAATGTACATACAGGACTCATCGATTTTAATAATTGCCCCATCTACAGGTAGATTGAATGTATTGCATCCATCTATCCCTCCGTGGTAATTTTTACTGCCACAATCAGCTTGCTTTACCATTGCTACCATACATTGCTCAGTCGTGTTTATGTTTCATGCATCGGATTTTTGACATGAAGACGAAACATCAACAAAACGTTGCTGTAGCTTAGCCTATAACCCTCGTATTAACATAAAGATTGCACACACTGTACTTTCACAGAAGATGAAAGGAGTGGACAGGCGTAGTTTTCGTATCTTTGTGTATGGCAGCAGTGCAGTATGGTGGTTTGGGGGTCCAGAGTGTGACTGGGAGCTCTGAGGTTGCAGTTTCCATCCCCACCTGGAGCACTGCTCTGGGGCCCCAAAGCGGGTACTGTGAGGTGCCCCTGCTTGGCTCTTTTGTGCAGAGGAGTAGCGGGCGCGGCTGTGGGTGAAGATGCCTAATTTCAGGCGAGAGCCACCCTGACCACAGACAGTTAAAGCGCTGCTCACTTCCTGCAGCCTGTTCTATTCTTTATTTAATTCCACATCTCAGTTCAGTTCTGCTGGTGCAGCACTGTTTCTGTGGTTGATGTTCATGCGACCTTTTAGAACTTTGTTTTGGCTTTGCCTGTTATACGGTCCATCATGCACATAATTAGTTACATTTCAATGCTTATACCTCATGAAGATGATTTTTACCACATACAGCCGACTGGATTATTGTATCTTTCACATTTCACAGAGATGAAATAGATGCCCACACATGAATAAAATGGAATTAATATAAAAATGTTTTTATTTAATTTGTTTTTTTTGGCCGGGGGGGGGGGGGGGGGGGGGGGGTTTGCAGGCAAAACATGATGGCCATATAAAAAAAATAATAATAATCTTTATCAAAACAGAGGTTCAAGGTTCACAGTGCTTTACAATGCTCAATTAAATCATAATGCAGTAATACACAAAATAAAACAATGTATGTAAAGAAAACAAATAAAAAGATGCATTATTTCAAATAGCTAAACAGACAGAAAGTAAAAATGGTGTCAATATGACAAGGCAATGTAAAATGTCAAACTAAAACACTGTTTTAAAGGATTTTGGACCTTGCCTTTAAAAGTGACTTGAGATTGGAGACTATAATCTACATTAATCTGCATTATATTCTTCCCATTTAATGTAACAGAGTACATGCGCATGTACATGAGTTATGAGCGTGTGTGTAACTAGGTTATATAAACGTGTAATGGTGTCACTGGAGCATGTATGCAGCAGGGTTACATGAACATGCATGTTGCAGCAGGGTTACATGAACATGCATGTTGCAGCAGGGTTACAGTACTTTGGGAAAAATCCTCCACCAACAGTTCTTCATAAGATGGATAAGATAGCAGAAACAAACAGCAGTTCTGTAAAGTTAAAGACAAAAAGAGACTCTTTCACCCTGATCTCCATCATTTCTCATTCTCTGCAGATTCTCTCCTCTGTGTGTTTTAATCCCACACTGAGGCCTCGTCAGCTCTCTGAAGCGCAGAGTTTGTGTCGCTGGCTGCGTTTGTCACTCTCTGAAGGCTGTGAGACACAGGAAGAGACTCAGTCACACATAAGTGCGCCTCCAGTTGCACTGTTAAAAGGGAACCAGAGTGGCCACACAGTGCTGTAAATAAACAGACATAGCATTTCAAATAAGTGCATGCATAAAGGTAGGAATGTCAATGCAACACTTAGAAAATCACTTAAATCACAGTTAAATATAAGTTAGGTGTGTAGACCAGCAAAATAACTAGATGCGGGCATGCATACGCTTATTCCCCAAAATATATAAACTACAATCAAAATGGTTGAGATGTACTGTAGGTAATATAAACCAAAAATAAGCAAATAGCGTGCATTGTATATGAAATACAAACATGAAAATATACAGTGTGTCAAATACAAGCAAGTGTGCACAGAGTCACGGAGATGTGTTCCCACTGGGAAGGGATGAACAAGTAACCAGAGACCTCTGACATAAGTTTGAATGAGTGCCTGTTGCATCAGTTGAAGCTTTGGTTCGTCCATTTTAGTGTGATCTTAAATTTTAAAAGTATGCTTTACTGTTCCATACTGGAACTGAGTTTACTTGGTCTGGAAATGAAAAGAGCCTCTTACTGGTTCAGGGGGTTCAGGCAGGTGCCTATAGTCTTTCCTGAACTCCACCCGAACCGAAACGGACCTTCATCCCTATTCCTAGAGTATCTCAGAGTAAGAGAGCTGATCTCAGATCATGTTTCCTCTCTTGATATCCAAGCTTTATCCATAATGGCCTAAAGGCAAAACTGATCCTAGATCAGACCGATTCTCTGAGATGGTTTATGAACCGTAGAGTTGTGCTTGGAGGTTCTGGGCAAGTGAGTCATACTTTCTAATCTGGATGATGGCTGCTGTGGTCCAGGCCATACAGTGTAGTGAGTGATACTATGACTCAGATACTATGACTCCAGGGGTGATAAAGTAAAGCCCTGCCATGTTTCTTCTGCCCATGAACTCATCCAGCTGATTTCACTAATCAGTTCTTCCTCCTGGCTGAAGAATTGTGCTGATGAGCAAATCCAGGTGATTGGAACAGAATCCTGGGGACAACTTTTACTTTCTGAACCTAGATTTTCCACCTCTGCTCTGATTACCACAATATGATCAAATATGCAAGCGATCTGTAACAAATAATGAAACAGGAACAATCACCCTTCTTCAAAACGATAGAGGTGTTGACATCGGTAGACCTGACATCGGTAGATAACAGTAACCACCAATAATTGTGAGATTCATGAGCACAGAAAGTCTTGCTTAGTAGCAAGCTTTGCTGCACAGTAGCATTAAGCCAATCAAGAGCGAGTATCTGAGGTATACTGTAGCTGAAAACTGTTATGTTTTGCTTGCAGTGAAAACAAACTGCTTTCATTAAAATATGTGGCACCAGAATATTCTGGTTCTGAGACAGCTCTGATCATTTAGTAAAACCACAGATATTTATATCATGCCTCTGTCTCAGTCTTAAAGCTGAGTGTGAAGAGGAACTTCTTATAAGTTCACTCTTTTTCCCCCTCTCTCTTCAGATGAGAAACGTTGCACTACTCTAAGCTAATGTACTGTAGAACATTATTTTATGGAAATGATATACACTCCTTTCTCCTTTCTAAAGCAATTTAAATGTATTCACTTTTACTTCTGATTGAGTTAATGGAGAGAGTTAATTGGAGCCAAATCTCTAATGAGTTATTGTAAATATGTAAATGGTGCCCCCTAGTGGCTACCTGAATAATGATGTTGGGCTGCGTTGCCAATAATTAGAGCAGGTGTGCATTTGAACGGAGAAGACGTTGCGGACATACAGTGTTCTACGGCTATACAAGGCTTCGCATTGCTCTACCTACACACTGTCTTTGAATTTAATGCATTGAAAGAAATACTGGCCTAAATAATTTGATTGTGTTTTACTTTTGATTTAGGCTATTTTCGATTTGAGGAACAACATTATTTGCCTTTGACACGTTTCTTTATTTTGATGCATGCATCGTAGCCTTTTGTTTGAGTGTTCATTGAAGGCCATTGCACTACACACCGCATGCACACTCATACATACAAACAAACAACCTGCTTTGCGGAAATTCCGAAATCAACTATCAAGACCATAGCAAACGTGAGTACAAGGCAAAAAAGGTGTTTTGTGAGGTGAAGCACGTAGAGCTGTCCCAAAGGCGTCTTTCATGGCTTACATTGAATTTGCAAAACAGAAAGCCATTACAAAGGGAGACTAATAAACAGAAACACATGCTGATAAATACTGTATATGTAGACTGAAACATCAGAACTACATTTTGGAAAAATCCCAAACAATTTACCTGGCACAGAGAGGTCGATTGCCAACAAGGATTTGAAGAGCATGGCTGCATCAGATTGAAAATACTCATCAGAATACACATATACAGGTCTTGATTATTATTTACACTGTAAAAATGAATGGCAGAAACAAAGATTGTCAGAGTATTCGATTTATTAGCATAAATGCCAGACTAACAAATACTACACAAGCTCACACAGTGAGTTAATGTGCTGCTAATGTCCCTAAATGCTCAGGCTTTAATGAAGAGCTCACACAGTCCAGACAGCAGATACTCAAACAGGCTGTGACTTGATGAATGTTATTTGTATGGAAGAAATAGCGATCATTTATACATTTTATTTTTGTATTTGATTCCAGTTTAATCTTCATTCACTACAAAATGCTGTAACACAATATAGACTAAATTAAGTAATATGATAATACATTTACCGGGAGAGAGTTCTGATCTGGCCTCAGTGGTTTACTAATGAGCCATTAGTATAAAACAGCCTTACTGATAGAGCAGTGTGCTGAATATGACCGTGAAGAAAGTTCTTCACGCTAAATATAAAAGTAGAATGTGATTGACTGGCTGGTGCAGATCTGACTCACTTCCCCTTTTTCAAGTCTTGCACATTTTAAAAGTTAACTGATAAAAATGGCAGAACAACCGCAGTCATTAGCTTTGCTTCTGGTCAGGACTAACTGTACATTTTTAAAAGGCTGGGTAACTCCATTCTCTTATTGAGATTCAGATTCCAATATGAATATCAATGACAACAGCTGTTCTTAATCCCAATCAATTGCATTTATGTTTATTTTGGATATTATAAAATAAACATAACAATTCTGCTTACACGCATAATTTCTGATGAATTTGGACATATGCAATAATGAAGTCAAACTTTGCATTTGTAAATATTCCTGAATCCACACGCTCTATAAGACAGACATGCTGACGTGCACACTTCAATGCACACGCATGCACACGCATGTAAACAACATGGCGTAAGGCCGTGGGTGAGTGCTTCGTCGTTGCCGTGTTTCTGTAGCGTGAGCAAATACTCGGAAACAGCCAGCCAGCACAGGGATTCCTCCTTTGCCTTGTTTATTCCTTGGAAATGTGCGGACGGGCTATCACTACTATAACTTACAATACAGCACTGCTTACCGATCACTCTTAAAACTCTCTGGAAAGCTGGTTACCTTCCCTCCAACAAAAATACCTGAACAACACTCCCCCGTCTCTGTGCCTTTTTCTGTGCCCCCCCCCCCCCCCCCCCCACACTTTGCACCACTCCCTCTCTCTACACTTACAGAGGCCTTCCCAGTCCACAAACCATTTAAATGGGTACAGCAGTTCAATCACACATCTCACATAAGCACATGTATGAATTCACTTGAGACCTTTATTCTATTCACTGATGTGCAATTAATACAGACATTGTTTCTGTATTTTTTTTAAATGTTTTTTGAATTTCAGCATTTCTGTTTGTTCCCAGATGAATTTTGTCTTTATTTCAGGTCTTGTAAAACAATAACAAATAAAAATATGCATCCAGCTGCATGTGCATGACTGAATTAAAACATCTGTGACTGCATTGGCAATGTGAACTAAAGCTACTAGCAGGAAGCTATCTGCTAATGCACACATTGTTGCTAAGGTCTGAGGCTTGTCCTATTCCAATACATGTACAGTATAAACAGTCTGTAAAAGCATAAGAGCTTAATATTAATGAGTCTGCAAAAGGTGTGATAGGCATCAGGCACAGGTGAACACTTTTAGGTTCAGGAGCCCCATACAAAAAACCATTACCTAAACCAGATTACTTAATTCAGCTTCGCAAAAGATCTTGGGGGAAATCGATCTGAAACGCTCATAGAGGACTCATGTATTGCAGTAATAGTGCCATCTACAGGCAGAAAAGGTGCACTGCATTCATCTCTCCTCCTGAGGTTAATTTCACTGCCACAAACAGAATGTTTAACCTTTTTTTTTTTTTTTTTTTTTTTTTTTTTTTTTTTTACAGTATAAAAAAGATATATTTTCTATGTATTTCATTTAACTCAATGTGGTGCAGGTCTCACTCCGTACTAAAACATAAATGACAGTACTGATGACATCATCTGCTAAATTTTTCCACTGGGTTCCTTACCCATCCTGTGTCTGCTATATATATATATATAAGCCTTGTTTTCATATGGAAATCCAGCAGGCCCTGTGGGATGTTTTTTTTAAAGTACCTGTTTAGTGCCTTACCTGCACATGTTCTATTCCATCAGCAGAACCCAGGGGGTAACACCTACAGTACACGGTTTACTTACAAAATTCTTCAAGCATAGGTTAATTTTGTTTGTTTCATTAAACGATTGTTAAAAAAAATTCAAGGAATGCTCTGAATTTTGACGTTTAGCAATACAAAAAATAAACACTAAGAATGTGAAAAACAAATTCATCTCATGTGAATTTATACTTTAGATGGGATCAGTTCAGTAATAAGCATAATATAATCACAAAATGTGCACAGGAATGTCATAATAATGTAAATGTTATACAAGTATTAATAAAAAAATTTAAAAAATTGAATTATATACAAAGCTCAATTCTCCAGTATATTTGGCCAACGAATACATTCAGCAATGATAATGGCTTTCAGGCACCAACATCATGATAATACTTTGTGTACAATATGAAGGCATGAGCTGTTATGCATGTAAATGTTGATAGAATGCCCAAGGAATGATCCATTCTGAGTACATCTTTGCAGACTCCAATAACCACAGCCATCCTGGTCATGTGACAAAGGCACAGTTATGTGACCTGAGTTTATGAGGAGAGTTTATGTTCACCGGTTTTAATAAATACTTTTAAATGTATCATCCAGTGAAGAAAATGTTTGGTTCTTACCACTTGAGGATTACTTTGCAGACAATTTGCTGTTTAAAGTTCAAGAAAAAACACAGGAAATGCTCACAAATTAAAAGAAATGTCCAAATTTACACTGAATAACCAGCATTGGTCCACAGTTCATGAAGCAAGATATCTTCCTGGTTTATTTTCACATGTCCAGTTTTCGAAGTGTGCTGTAGAGAACACAGTCTTCCTTTACGGATGGGGCTGGTGACCTGCATGGAGAAAACAGAGCATTTAGACTCTATTAAAGTCACAGACATACTCATTCTCATTTCAGTCAATCCTGCCTGAGCCTTTATCACATTTAGACACACCTTGCAACATGAAGCACAAGCAGAAGCTTTAGCTACAGAACAATTATCTGGAATTTTGGAAAACATTACATCACTGTGATGTCACACAGCAAGGAGATGAAAAGAGAAGAAAGTTGACAAGCTGAACAAACCAAATGATGAATCTAGATCAGCAGAACATCCAGTCCTCATATTACCACGTTCTTCTTTTGACCAGGCAGAGAAGTTCTTAGCAAAGCAGCAGCGAGAGATTACAACATTTTAAAATACTTGAACTGGGCTTTGGGACTGCAACAAACAAGCAACCAAAATATAGAAATAGTGTGCATCAAGGCAACACCCGGTCCTACGAACACATAAATATATAAACTGTTACAGATGTAGTGAGAAGTACTGGAATCTCAGAAATGCTCATTTGTATTTTGTTTCCAGGGTTTGTTTTGTACATGCTTACATGTCCAAGTGTTATGGATGCACGTTTTTTGGCTATCATTAATTTCTAATATTGTACACGCTGATGTAAATGTAGCACATCTACTACGGTTAGAATCTAAATCATTCTTTATGTTTTTTTCCAATATAAATCACAGCACAACCATCTCAGCTCTCCCCAGTGAGACACTCTGGTCTATCCAGTGAGACACTCTGGTCTGTCCAGTGAGACACTCTGGTCTATCCAGTGAGACAATCTGGTTTATCCAATGAGCCACTCTGGTCTGTCCAGTGAGACACTCTGATCTGTCCAGTGAGAAACTCTGGTTTATCCAGTGAGACTCTCTGGTCTATCCAGTGAGACGCTCTGGTTTATCCAGTGAGGGTCGTTCTCCTGCTGACTCCATAGAGGCCTCGTCTGGCTCCAGTCAGAGAGAGCAGTCTATGATAAAAGCTGCTGGAGAGAGATAATAGACCTGACACAGCGACAGTCAGCACAGGTAGTATAAAGGTGGGATATTCTCACCTGGGGGCAGCACTGGAGGGGCGGAACTGGATGCTGGCGTAATGAACACCCTCCTCACACTGGGGGAGTGGCTTTTGAACAGTGGAGTACAGAACCTGCTCCTGGTTGCGGGTGTTAGCGGGCTGAACAGAGGCGTAGAGGGGAACTTCACTGTCGTCTCGGTCCATACCCTGTGTTCCAGTGTGACTCATTGCCATCCCTGAGACGTTGCCAAAAATGGGGCTTTTATTCCCCTGCAGGGTAAAGAAAAGAGGCAGAAGAAGGTTGGGAAAGTTCCACAGAAAGTACCTGTTCATTTCAGTGAGCTCCTCAGAGCCGGAGTGAGCTACTCGCCCCCATTAACGACAAAACATGCATTTAACCTGATATAAAAAATCAGCTAATGAATCAATGTTTTATTTTCAAATACATGCCGTCAGCAGTTCAATATCGACTGAACCAGACATACAAATGTAATACACTTAATACGATTTATTTTCTCTCTATAATGACCAATTTTACAGTGGGTTTTCTTAACATCTTGGAAAGATTTCGCACTGAAATACTCTATTCATTTCAAAGCATATATTTTCAATAACCAATAGCAGTACACCTTCATCACTACAATAATCTCTGTGTATTTATTCACTGAGATCAGGTGAATAAAACACATAAAGTGCAAGTCACTCTCCCTGCCTCTGTATGTAATGAACAGATTATTACGTGCACATAAGCAGAATTGTACGGTGTAGCATGTTACTGTCACATACTACAAACCCATGTGAGAAACTGAAACTGTCCTTTACAGGGGAATACACATAATTAACTCTGGAAATATTTCCATTAAGCATGTCAACACACAGAAAAATGACACAGAGAAGATCGTAACCTCTGCACATAATCTAATAAACCTTCAAGGCCATATGGCACACACTGCTATGCTTTCTACATATTTGTAAGAAAGGTGCTATATAAATAAATAAATCATGTCTTATAATTTATTGATTATTACTGTTATAAAGCATTATGAGTGTTAATCAGTCTTCATAACTCTTTTTATACTGTATTATGAGCAGACTATACAAGTAGTATATAATGCACTATTGACAGGCATCATAGAAAGTGTTATCGAATTTCAGTTTTTGCTTAAACAATGAATATAATAAAAATTAGCCTATATTATATCCATAGATAAATACATATATGCACATATGCAGACTGATTTCATTGACTCACCTGCCTGTCCCCTTCTGTCTCATTTGTTGATTTTCTCCTCCTGATTATTCAGAAAAAAATAAAAAGTAAATCTACCTTCTGACAAATATTTAAATAGCCCCCTCTAGTGCAAACAACAATTTGCATTTGTTTGAATGATGTGTCTTGCTGAAGCAGTAGTGCCTGCGTATGTTTATATTTTTTATTATTCAGATGTCATTAGGTCACAGGAAATGAGCTTGAGTTATGAGAAGCTTCTTCCTGCCCAGTGAATGCATTTCTGCTTTATTCAAACCAAAACTGACTGGAGCTCAAGGGCAAATTGATGCGTTTGACAACACTTCATTATGACCTGCAGCTGTCCACATGATTCATATTAAGAACAAGCTTATCATACAGGTTTGTTAAACTTATTGAGAGACTAAAATGCATCAGTCAGGGTTTATGAAAAGTTACATCACAATAAAACAAAATGACCAATAATGCAGTGGTCTAAGCACTAATTAAATATTAGAGGGGGGCATATGGCATCATCATGGTGTAATGTAGTTAGTGCACGGCAACAAAATTTTACAGAAATGTACGCTTGTTTAAAACTGTGAGTCTAATGAGAAATGATTTACAGTTGAGTGACTGTGGTCCGACTCATTTTCAGCCACATACCTCACGCACACAACACCCAGAATCACAAGAGCCAAAATGGCAGCCACTCCCACAGCTGCAGCTGCGATCAGTGACTGACCTCCTAAGCAAAGTCAGAGAGATGTAGCCCTGTCAGTTATGCTATAGTAGTGTTCATTTCACAACAAGCCTCACCAATGTCTGTAAGGTGAAAGTTTATAAATGCATTAATATACCCATCTGTGCTTATCTTTACTAGAACTTATTGTACATCTGAATTTTAAACAACATGGGCATGGTAACACTTTTTGTGACACTGCTCTATCATCTATTGTGATCCATTTCAGATCGTAGCCTCTGTATCATGATCAGCATTGCTTTGTAGCCTCTGGATCATAATCAGTATCACATAAAATATTAAATCAAATATGTTCTGGTCCTACCTTGCACTGTGACCAGTAGAGCAGAAGCATTCAGAGCTCCAAGTCTGTTCTGTGCCTCACAGTAGTACTGTCCACTGTTCCAGGATTTAAACTCAGAAAAGTTCAAAATCTGTCCAGATCCTGCCTGCCAGACTTCAGCAGTGTCATTCTTCTTATACCAGGTGTAGCTCTGCACTGGTGGGTTGGCATCACTGCTGCAGGTCAGAGTCACTGAACTGCCCTCCACTATTTTACCAGAGGGGCTCACTGATACTGAGACGCTCTTCGGAGGATCTGAAAGAGAAAATAACAGGTCTTTCAGTTTTAAATAAAAGTCACAAAGAGGTATTCTTGGGAGCATCTAAAATCATCAGAAAAATGTGTTAAATTCCATATAATTTCTCACTCACTGTGTTGCATCTCAAAACACTAGCAGACACATTTAGCCTATTTCAAAGTAATGTTTATAATGGAGCTGAAATCTCACAATGTGAAGTGGAGGAGTGATGTGGTTAGGTCACCATCTGCAGGTGGAGTGGGAGCAGTAAAGCTGGCTAACAACCACGCCTGTTAGCATTTACAATTGATTGGTAATAGTTTATATGCTCTGCCTGCAGTGAGACCGGGGTGCTGGAATGAGAGACGCACATGGGAGCGGCATGCCATCTAATCTACTTTTGTACGTCGCTTTGGATAAAAGCGTCTGCCAAATGAATGTAATGTAATGTAATGTAATCCCCGTCCTTATCGTCTGTGTTTTGTTTTGTTTTTGTTTCCGTGTTCTTGGTATCGAGCGCACAATAAAGCCTGGGTGCCTCTAACAACGACGGATTGTGTGGTTTGTGGGGAAAATGACTGCAGAACCTGTTACAGTAAATATCCCAGTATATCATGCTTTGTTACAAAATGAACTGGATATCCTGTAGCTTTTTATGGTAGTTGGAAAATGACACAACAGAATCAAGTTTTCAAAAGTGACAGCAGTATTTAGATATGTCTTTTTAGCATCTTCATTAATAATGATAACTTCATTTTTTAAAATGTTGAACCGCTACATGTGGTACCTTTTTTTGCCCTTTGCAAACTCAAAATGACCACACGTTTTACCTAAGACATGTCAGTATGATCAGACTCATCACTGTGTGATAATGTAATTATAACTGATTTCTCCTCCACTGGCCAGTGTGACTGCTTTACTCAGTGTTTTACTGCTGTGAAGTTACCCAAAAACACTCAGGAGATACTGACTCTCTGCTCTCTGTGTCTGAAGCTGAGATGCACTGATATACTCACACTGTACACCAAGACGTTTAGGAAGAGATCTTTTTGTCCCAATCGCATTCTCTGCCTCACAGTAGTATTCACCAGCATCTGAGGAGTTGACTTTATTAATGGTGTAACTCCATTCTGATCCTCTCCATAAGAATGCAGATCCACCCTTCCTATACCAGGTGTACCTCAGCACTGGTGGGTTGGCATCACTGCTGCAGGTCAGAGTCACTGAACTGCCCTCCACTATTTCACCAGTGGGGCTCACTGATACTGACACGATCTTCGGAGGATCTGAAAGAGAAAATAAAAGGTCTTGCAGTTTTAATTAAAATTCACACAGAGGTGTTCTTGGGAGCATCTAAAATCATTAGAAAAATGTGTTAAACACCATATATTTTCTCAGTCATTGTGTTGCGTCTCAAAACACTAGTAGAGACATTTATTTCAAAGTAATGTTTATAATGAATGCAGGCGGAGTGGGAGCAGTATAGCTGGCTAACAACCACGCCTGTTAGCATTTACAATTGATTGGTAATAGATTATATGCTCTGCCTGCAGTGAGACCGGGGTGCTGGAATGAGAGACGCACGCAGGAGAGGCATGCCATCTAATCCCCGTCCTTATCGTGTGTGTTTTGTTTTTGTTTTATTGACGTTTCATGCAATGCTATAATAACAGAACATTTACATGCAGCATAGTATAATCTGTACAATTTAGCTGAAAATTATTATTGAAAACTTTCAAAACTGTGAGATTTTAAGAAGTTTGGCCTCTGGTACTCACATCTCACATTAAGAGCCACTGCAGGGGAATGAAGCTCATAGCCTGTTACAGCACAGGAGTAGCTGCCTGCATCTTCCCTGCTGGCTGTGAACTGGTGACTCTGATCAGTGAAGGACAGAGGTGATCCGCCCCTGTACCAGATGAAGGCTGGGCTGCCAGTCAGAGGGCAGGTGGTGCTACAGGTCAGTCTCACACTCTGTCCCTCTGTCACTGTGTCAGGATTCACCGTCACCAGTAGATCTGCAAATAGCAAATTAAAACTGTAAAAAAGCTTCCAGTCATACTTGTGGGAAGAGAATCCTCTGAGTTTATAGCCTAAAATAATTACCTGTAACTGCCAATGTGACCCCAGGTTCTCCAGCATATTTTCCACGATCACAGTCAGTCAGGAACCTGAATCGGTATGTTTTTGAATCAGTTTCTCTCAGTTGGTTTATTCTAAAAGTGCAGTCACTGTTCTTATTCCCCAGGTACTCCACACGGTCAGAGTACTCTGAGTCCTGGGACAGGTCCTCAGGCTCCGGTGGCTTGTTCCAGTGAATAAACCAGAATGTTTTCTGCACTGTGCGAGATGTGGGATATGAGTAAGTGCAGCTCAAGTCTACTGAAGACCCCTTTAAGGCACAGATTCTCTCAGGGGTGTAAGTCACTACCCATTCCGTCTGGCTCAGAACACCTGAAAAATACAAACACACACACGCACACACAGACACACACGCAGACACACATACACGCACATACACACACAAACACAGGCGCGCACACATGCGCACACATACACACGAACACATGTATACATACACATACTTACACACACATGCGCACACATACGCAAATGCATGCACACACATACACACACACACACACACACACAAATTCACGCACGCACACAGACAAACACACTACTCAGAAATCCTTTAAAGCACAGATGTGTTGGCAACATGACAGATAAGGGATTCAATTAACAAAACTTTTAAAAAATTGCACCTAACTTCTCCAAAACAATAGAACATCAAACTCCAATACTAACTGATGTCAGTAGATGGCAGTAGCCGCCGATCAATATGAGTCTCACAGGTACAGGAATTCTTGCTTAGTAGCTAGCTATGCTAGAATGTAGTAGCTGGGCTTGAACCAAGGACCCCATGTTCCCACAACTGTAACCTTGCCCACTAGGCCACAGGCAGGCTAGCTGTTTAAACTGGAAATGTTTCAGAATAAAAAGGTATAGGTATTTTGCGTGTGTATGCAAGTTTTTGATTGGGTCGTGTAGGTGAAGATTTGGCTGGTGTCGGTAAAATGTCCAATGGGGAGACATGTTGTTAGTGGGATAGGCGGCAGGAAAAATAAGAATGAGAAGAAGAAGAAGAAGAAGAAGAAGAAAATGCAAAATCCCCATAGTTTGGGGCTTTATTGTGTGGACATGTGAAGTTGTTTATAAAATCGGTCTGTTGAAATGGGGTCAGAATGTACAGAATTTGATGGGTTTTAAGGGTTGAGTGTCTGTGGCTGTTGTGGTTATTTTTGTGGGGAACCCTGAAAAGTGCCAAACTGTCGGTGCTGTATAGGTATGGGGCATGCCCCCGCCAAGGCGTAACTTGGCGGGATGGCATACCTGCCATCCCAATAATGGAGCTGAAATCTCACAATGGGATGTGGAGGGGTGGTGTGGTTAGGGCGCCATCTGCAGGCAGAGTGGGAGCAGTACAGCTGGCTAACAACCTCCCCTGTTTGCAATTATAATTGATTGGTAATCGTTTATATGCTCTGCCTGCAGTGAGACCGGGGTGCTGGAATGAGAAACGCACGCAGGAGCGGCATGCCATCTAATCCCCGTCCTTATCGTGCGTGTTTTGTTTTGGTTTTTTTTCCGTGTTATTGGTATCGAGCGGATAATAAAGCCTTGGTGCCTCTAACAACAACGGATTGTGCACTGATATACTCACACTGCACATCAAGACGTATAGGAGGAGATGTTTTTGTCCCAATCTCATTCCCTGCTGCACAGTAGTATTCTACTGCATCCTGCAGTGTGACGCTATTAATGGTGTAACTGTCCTCTGGTCCTCCTGTGTCTGAGGAGACAGCTATATTATTCACATACCAAGTGTATTTCTGCACTGGTGGGTTGGCATCGCTGCTGCTGCAGGTCAGAGTCACTGAACTGCCCTCCACTATTTTACCAGAGGGACTCGCTGATACTGAGACGCTCTTTGGAGGATCTGAAAGAGAAAATAACAGGTCCTGCAGTTTTAAATAAAAGTCACACTGAGGTGTTCTTGGGAGCATCTAAAATCATTAGAACAATGTTGTCAATTCCATATAATTTCTAATTCTCTGTGTTGCATCTCAAAACACAAGCAGAGACATTTATTTCAAAGTAATGTTTATAATGGAGCTGAAATCTCACAATGTGATGTGGACGGGTGGTGTGGTTAGGGCGCCATCTGCAGGCGGAGTGGGAGAAGTATAGGTGGCTGACAACCACGCCTGTTTGCAGTTACAATTGATTGGTAATAGTTTATATGCTCTGCCTGCAGTGAGACCGGGGTGCTGGAATGAGAGACGTACGCGGGAGCGGCATGCCATCTAATCCCCGTCCTTATCGTGTGTGTTTTGTTTTTGTTTCCGTGTTTTTGGTATCGAGCGCACAATAAAGCCTTGGTGCCTCTAACAACGACGGATTGTGTGGTTTGTGGGGAAAAGGACTGCAGAACCTGTTACAGTAAATATCCCAGTATATCATGCTTTGTTACAAAATGAACTGGATATACTGTAGCTTTTTATGGTAGTTGGAAAATGACCCAGCAGAATCAAGTTTTCAAAAGTGACAGAAGTATTTAGATATGTCGTTTTAGCATCTTCATTAATAAAGATAACTTCATTTTTTTAAAGATGACCAGCAGCATGTGGTACCTATTTTGCCCTTTGCAAACTCAAAATGACTACACGATTTACCTAAGACATGTCAGTGTGATCAGGCTTATCATGGTATATTAATGTAATTATATCTGATTTCTCCTCCACTGGCCAGTGTGACTGCTTTACTCTGTGTCTTACTGCTGTGAAGTTACCCAAAGAGACTCAGGAGATCCTGACTCTCTGCTCTGTGTGTATGAAGCTGAGATGCACTGATATACTCACACTGCACACCAAGACGTTCAGAAGGAGATATGTTTCTCCCAATCCCATTGTCTGCCTCACAGTAGTATTCTCCTGCATGCCGCGGTGTGATTCTATTAATGGTATAACTCCGGTCTGATCCTCCCCATGGGGATACAGGTTTATTATTCTTATACCAGATGTAGTTCTGCACTGGTGGGTTGGCATCGCTGCTGCTGCAGGTCAGAGTCACTGAACTGCCCTCCACTATTTCACCAGAGGGGCTCGCTGATACTGAGACGCTCTTCGGAGGATCTGAAAGAGAAAATAACAGGTCCTGCAGTTTTAAATAAAAGTCACACTGAGGTATTCTTGGGAGCATCTAAAATCATTAGACATAGCTCAGGAGGTAACACCGATTGTCTGGCAGTCGGAGGGTTGCCGGTTCAAAGGCCGCCCTGGGTGTGTCGAAGTGTCCTTGAGCAAGACACCTAACCGCTAACCCCTAACTGCTCTGGCGAATGAGAGGCATCAATTGTAAAGCGCTTTGGATAAAATTGCTATATAAATGCAGTCCATTTACCATTTACCATTAGAAAAATGTGCTCAATTCCATATAATTTCTCACTAACTGTGTTGCGTCTCAAAACACTAGTAGAGACATTTATTTCAAAGTAATGTTTATAACGGAGCTGAAATCTCACAATGTGATGTGGAGGAGTGGTGTGGTTAGGGCGCCATCTGCAGGCAGAGTGGGAGCAGTATAGCTGGCTAACAACCACGCCTGTTTGCAATTACAATTGATTGGTAATGGTTTATATGCTCTGCCTGCAGTGAGACCGGGATGCTGGAATGAGAGATGCAAGCGGGAGCGGCATGCCATCTAATCCCCGTCCTTATCTTGTGTGTTTTGTTTTGTTTTTGTTTCCGTGTTTTTGGTATCGAGCGCACAACAAAGCCTTGGTGCCTCTAACAACGACGGATTGTGTGGTTTGTGGGGAAGAGGACAGCAGAACCTATTACAGTAAATATCCCAGTATATCATGCTTTGTTACAAAATGAACTGGACATACTGTAGCTTTTTATGGTGTTTGGTAAATGACACAGTAGAATCAAGTTTTCAAAAGTGACAGCAGTATTTAGATATGTCTTTTTAGCATCTTCATTAATAATGATAACTTCTTTTTTTTAAAAGTTGAACCGCTACATGTGGTAGATTTTTGCCGTGTGCATACTCAAAATGACTTCATGCTTTACTTAAGACATGTCAATATGATCAGACTCATCACTGAATGATACTGTAATTATAACTGATTTCTCCTCCACTGGCCAGTGTGTCTGCTTTACTCAGTGTCTTACTTCTGTGAAGTTACCCAAAGACACTCAGGAGATACTGACTCTCTGCTCTGTGTGTCTGAAGCTGAGATGCACAGATATACTCACACTGCACATCAAGACGTTTAGGAGGAGATGTTTTTGTCCCAATCCCATTCTCTGCCGCACAGTAGTATTCTCCTGCATCCTGCAGTGTGATGCTTTTAATGGTATAACTGTCCTCTGGTCCTCCTGTCTCTGAGGATACAGCTCTATTATTCTTATACCAGGTGTATCTCTGCACTGGGGGGTTGGCATGGCTGCTGCAGGTCAGAGTCACTGAACTGCCCTCCACTATTTCACCAGAGGGGCGCACTGATAATAAGATGCTCTTCGGAGGATCTGAAAGAGAAAATAACAGGTCCTGCAGTTTTAAATAAAAGTCACACTGAGGTATTCTTGGGAGCATCTAAAATCATTAGAAAAATGTGTTAAATTCCATAATAACTCACTCACTGTGTTGCGTCTCAAAACACTAGACGAGACATTTATTTCAAAGTAATGTTTATAACGGAGCTGAAATCTCACAATGTTACGTGGAGGGGTGGTGTGGATAGGGTGCCATCTAAAGGCAGAGTGGGAGCAGTATAGCTGGTTAACAACCACGCCTGTTTGCAATTACAATTGATTGGTAATGGTTTATATGCTCTGCCTGCAGTGAGACCGGGGTGCTGGAATGAGAGACGCACGCGGGAGCGGCATGCCATCTAATCCCCGTCATCATCGTCTGTGTTTTGTTTTGTTTTGTTTTTTTTTGTTTCCGTGTTTTTGGTATCGAGTGCACAATAAAACCTTGGTGCCTCTAACAATGACGGACTGTGTGGTTTGTGCGGAAAAGGTCTGCAGAACCTGTTACAGTAAATATCCCAGTATATCACGCTTTGTTACAAAATGAACTGGATATACTGTAGCTTTTTATGGTGTTTGGTAAATGACACAGTAGAATCAAGTTTTCAAAAGTGACAGCAGTATTTAGATATGTCTTTTTAGCATCTTCATTAATAATGATAACTTCTTTTTTTTAAAAGTTGAACCGCTACATGTGGTAGCTATTTTGCCATGTGCATACTCAAAATGACTACATGCTTTACTTAAGACATGTCAATATGATCAGACTCATCACTGAATGATAATGTAATTATAACTGATTTCTCCTCCACTGGCCAGTGTGTCTGCTTTACTCAGTGTCTTACTTCTGTGAAGTTACCCAAAGACACTCAGGAGAAACTGACTCTCTGCTCTGTGTGACTGAAGATGAGATGCACTGAAATACTCACACCGCACATCAAGACGTTTAGGAGGAGATCTGTTTGTCCCAATCCCATTCCCTGCCTGACAAGTGTATTCTCCTGCATCCTGCAGTGTGATGATTTTAAAGGTATAACTCTGGTCTGATCCTCCCCATGGGGATACAGCTCTATTATTCTTATACCAGGTGTATCTCTGCACTGATGGGTTGGCATCGCTGCTGCAGGTCAGAGTCACTGAACTGCCCTCCACTATTTCACCAGAGGGGCGCACTGATACTGAGACGTTCTTTGGACGATCTGAAAGAGAAAATAACAGGTCCTGCAGTTTTATATAGATCTCACACTTACCTCAGTTAAAATATGTTTCCTTTTCATCAGTGTTACCAATATGTCATTTTGTTTGACTGCTATTATTGCAATGCCATCTTTCTTTTTAATCTGTTGCCTGGGGGGGTGGGGGGGCGTGGTTGCTTTGTAAAATCCGTCTTACATTACGTTGTTATGAAACACTCGGTTGTCATTCCGTTTTAAATTACTAACGCTGGTTTTGCGATGGGGGATGAATACCGCATTGGGGCCCCCTGGTGGCCACGGGGGCCCTATGCAGCCACTTAGTTCGCTTATGCCTCGGGCTGGCCCTGCATGCATTATTTTCCAGTAAAACAGAAGGTGGGCAGGCACTTACATGTCACATTGACTGCAGGGGAAGAGACTCCTCCTGTAGGGGTGTAAGTCACTCCCCATTCCGTCTGGCTCAGCACACCTGAAAAACACACACACACACACACACACACACACACACACATGCACACACACAAACACACACACACATACACACACACATACACACACACACACACACACGCACAAATACACAAACACACACACACACACAAATTGAAAACACAGATGTGTTGGCAACATGACAGATAAAGGATTCAATTAACAAAACTTTAAAACTACTGCACCTATCTTTTATAGTACATCACTAATTGTACATGTGGAGCCCTTGATATGTTCTGGAGGCAGGGTGATATCTGTGGTTGGTTTTGTTGATATAATTTCCGACCTTCCAATAATATATATATATATATATACACATATATATACACACACATATATATATATATATATATATATATATATAGTTGTTTTCTCAGTGATATAAGAATTTGCAGGTTCAAATGAATTTACTGCATAATCTTTTGTCCCTCTGATAGCTATTTTAATACTAACTGACATCAGTAGATGGCAGTAGCCGCCAATAAATGTGAGATTCGCAGGTGCATGAAGTCTTGCTTAGTAGCTAGCTTTGTTAAAAAGCAGCATTATGCCAAGCAAGTTAAGAGCGAGTGTCTGCATACACTGTCAGCTGAAAACTGTTATGTTTTGCAAACAGTGAAAATGAACTGCTTTTATCAAAATATATGGCACCAAAATACTTTTTCGCCATTCTAAGAATGCAACTTGCACAGTCAACAGCTCCGATCATTTAGTAAAACCACAGATATTTATATCATGCCTCTGTCTCAGTTTTAATGCTGAGTGTGAAGAGGAACTTCTTATAAGTTCTCTCTTTTGCCCCCTCTCTTCAGATGAGAAACATTGCACTACTTTAAACTAATGTACTGTAGAATATAATTTTATAGAAATTATATACATTCCTTAAAGCAATTTAAATGTATTCACTTTTTCTGCTGATTGAGATAATGAAGGGAGACTAATAAATAGGAACACATGCGGATAAATGCTGTGTATGTTGAAGACTGAAACATCAGAACTACATTTGGAAAAAAAAAAACAAACAATTTACCTGACACAGAGAGGACGATTACCAACAAGGTATTGAAGAGCATGGCTGCATCAAATTGATAATATTCATCCAAATACACATATACAGGTCTTGATTATTATTTACACTGTAAAAATGAATGGCAGAAACAAACACTGTCAGAGTATTCTATTTATTCACATAAATACTACACAAGAGTAACAAATATTACACAAGACTAATAAATACTACACAAGCGCACACAGTGAGTTAAGGTGCTGCTAATGTCCATAAATGTTCAGGCTTTGATGAAGAGCTCACACAGATGCAGCCTTTTACTTGATGAATGTTATTTGTATGGAAGAAACAGCGATAATTTCTACCCAGAAAATACATTTTATTTGATTTGATTCCAGTTTTTTCTTCTTTCACTCCAAAATACTGTGAGATAATTTTGACTAAATGAAATAATATGATAATGCACTTACCAGGAGAGAGTTCTGATCTGGCCTCAGTGCTTTGCTAATGTGCCATTAGTATTAATTAAACAGCCTTGCAGACAGAGCAGTGTGGCTAAATATGATCGGATATAAAATGATTCACACTAAATATAAAAGTAGAATGTGTTACAGATCTGACTCACTTCCTGAAGGTGATACTCGTTTTTAGATTTTATCGGATACAAACGTTTGAATAAAATATACAGTTGTTTTCTTTGTGTATGGGCTGGACCAGTAGTGCCTTTTCAAAATGACTGGGTAATTCTCTTTTCTTTGCCCACACTGTATTATTGACATTTAGATGTCAATAATTATGTTCATTTTTGCATATTACGCTTATAAAATAAACTACTGTGTTTACAAAAATGATTCCGGATTACAACACAAACTGATGCTAAGATCTGAGGCTTTGCCTATTCCAATACATCCATTAATCCATCCATTATCTATACCCGCTTATCCTGAGCTGGACCTGGTGCTGGAGCCTATCCAAGCATGCATTGGGCGAGAGGCAGGAATACACTCTGGACAGGCTGCAAATCTATCGCAGAGAACACACACCATTCATTCACACATTCATACCTATGGGCAATTTAGAGTCTCCAATTGGCAGAACAGACAGAAAGGCCCCAACCCGAGATTCGAACCCAGTGCCTTCTTGCTGTGAGGCAACAGTGCTACCCACTGCACCACCATGCCACCCCTATTCCAATACATGTACAGTAGAGGTTAAAAAAAAGTGACTGTAAAAGGTGTGATAGGCATCAGGCACAGGTAATCACTGATACATTCAGGAGCCCTATACAAAATCCATTACCTGAACCATTATTTAATTCAGTTTAGTAAAAGATCTTCCAAGAAATTCATCTGAAATGTACATACAGGACTCATCGATTTTAATAATTGCCCCATCTACAGGTAGATTGAATGTATTGAATCCATCTATCCCTTCGAGGTAAATTTTACTGCCACAAACAGCTTGCTTTACCATTGCTACCATATGTAGCTCAGTCGTGTTTAAGTTTCATGCATCGAATTTTTGACATGAAGCCGAAACATCAACAAAACGCTGCTGATGCTTGGCCTATAACCCTCTTATTAACATAAAGATTGCACACACTGTACTTTCACAGAAGATGAAAGGAGTGGACAGACGTAGTTTTTGTATCTTTGTGTATGGCAGCAGTGCAGTATGGTGGTTTGGGGGTCCAGAGTGTGACTCTGACCACAGACAGTTAAAGCGCTGCCCACTTCCTGCAGCCTGTTCTATTCTTTATTTTATTCCACATCTCAGTTCAGTTGAGGTGGAGCAGCGCTGTTTCTGTGGTTGATTTTCATGTGACCTTTTAGAACTTTGGTTTGGCTTTGCCTCTTATACGGTCCTTCATACACATAATTAGTTGCGTTTCAATGCTGATATTTCATAAAGATGACTTTTACTACATACAACCTATTGTATAGTATTATTATAGTATCTTTCAAAGAGATGAACTTCATCCTCACGTGAAATAAATGGAATACAGGCAAACATGATGGCCATATGAAGAAAATAATGATAATATTTTTCAGATCAGAGGTCTGAGGTTCACAGTGTTTTACAATGCTCAAATAAACCTTAATACATTGATACACAAAATGAAACAATGTATGTAAAGAAAACAAATATAAATATGCATTCTTTAAAATATCTAAAACCAGACAGAAACTTAAATATGTGATCAATACAACAAGGCAATGTAAAATTAAGTACTAAAACACTGTTTTAAAAACATCTAGGACCTTACCTTTAAAAGTGACTTGAGTTTGGAGATTATAATCTGCGCAGACTATAATAAAATATGAGACTGTAATATCTTCAGACAGGGGCCTGGAGGACTATACAAAGGAGACGCGCACACACACACACACATTATTTCAAGAATAAAATTTAGTCTCACAAAAGTTTAAATGATGGCAAAATCTATCATTTTCTTCAGGAATAGAGCACACCAGTAAATGCAGTTCATTTACAGTTCTGCCCATGTTATGAAGCCAAAGAAATCTACTCATCTCTGTTGCAGAGCTGTGAATAAACAGTAACTTCAGATAATTTCTATGCTCTACATTTCAAAGCAGATTTATGGTAAAAACAAATGAAAAAAGATTCTGATCAGCCTAGAATCCCTAAACCAAATTCAAATTAAAATTCAAAATAACTTTATTTATCCGTTAGGAAAATCATTTGTGCAAAAGCGTCAGTGCATGCTCAGCACATAACCGGACAAACGACAAACACAGATTATGCAACATACAAGTGTAGATTAAAACAGATGTCCGCCTATAGGGCATCTAAACAACGTATGTGATCGTGTGTATACAATTTTGATTGTCATTTCCTGTAACGTATGTCTTTAATTTTTGCTTTCCCAGTCTATTGAGTTAAACAGGTTAAATCAAATCATAGTAATTCTAAATAGATTTTAGCTTCTGAAAGATATTGTAACCTCTGTAAACTGGCATTAATAAGCAGAACTGAAGTAAATACATTTTTTACCTGAGGCAGAGAGAAGGGCTTACAAAAATACTGTTGAGGTTGTTTAGAGCATGGCTGCATCGGCCTGAACATATATATAAAAAAACATAACTTATATTATTTCTTTTGTTTTATAAGCCATAACCAAAATTCCACAAAAAAAATCACTGATAGTAAGCATTTAACAGATAGCATGGAAAGTAATAAAATAAAGAGTTACTTTCTGTAAACAATGATCTTTTTTAAAAAAATTTTTTAATTATTATTATTTCATTTTACATTATATTAATTTAAAGAAAGCTAATTTACTGTTTTAACGAATGCTGTGCATGTTTTCCCCACTGGTCACATAGCCACCTTTCAGCAGTGAGAGAGACTGATCTCCATTAGGATCACTAGATTAGCACAGAATAAAGCACTCGCTGTAATCCATAGATCAGAGAACAGCAACACTGTACTTAAATTTCTCCACTGTTTAAAGAAATGCAATAAATTTAAGCGTGCAAAAATCAAAGATGTCTTCTCTCAATTTCTATCAAGGCTCTCTATTGAATCATATACATTATTTTACAACTAAATGAAAAAATGTGTTAACAGCCATTAAGAATAAAACAGGGCTAAATCGTGCACTTACGCTGGTAGAGGAGGTGTGATCTTAACGGTTTTCAAACTGTCTGAAACGGCCCTGCTGACAGGCTCATATTTCTGAACATGGCAGACTGACTGTGATGAATGCAAAGCTTTAAGAATAATAGTTTCTATTTGTAAATATTATTACATTTTACTTTAACCAGGAGAGTCTCGTTAACCCTTTAACTGACTTCTCAACCATGCGGTAGAGCTGACTTTGACAGTGAAAAAACCTATGAGAAGAAAAAAAATCTGACCAGCATCC
Organism: Anguilla anguilla; assembly: GCF_013347855.1. NCBI lineage: Eukaryota > Metazoa > Chordata > Actinopteri > Anguilliformes > Anguillidae > Anguilla > Anguilla anguilla. Next base: position 82,872,955 of record NC_049201.1, on the reverse strand, counting down.
TGATTGGTGTGGGGCTCCAACCCCCCTTAATCAATTTGCATAAAAAGTATCTTCTTTTAACACAACTGTGTGGAGCAGCAGTTCCCGCACTTTCCCCACTCTGATGACAGAGGCAGCACTACAAATCACTCCCCAAAGATTAGGGCATAAAGCAGGAATTTGGTAGGTAAGAGATAAACCATGATGTTTTCCAGATAGAAGAGACCTTAAAGAATAGGAATATGATATTAAATATCAAAAATGTTAAAAATCCATTGTGCCAGAATTTTACAAAAACATGCTCAACCGTGCGGTTGATATGTCAGTAAAGGGTGGAAATGACCATGAGGCAGGGCAGATGTTAGCATAGTAGTTAGCATGGTAGGAAGATGTTTGAGTGGAAAAAGTGAACAAATACAATGAAATTACATTATATTACAAAAACACAATATTATCCTGTTACATTACACTTGTTCCTGGTGATGGTTATACACTTTGCTTTATGTCGCTCTGGATAAGAGCGTCTGCCAAATGCCTGTAATGTAATGTAATGTAATGTAATTATATGTCAAAATATGCCTTAGTATGCACATATTAAGGGGAAACATGTAGTGCAGTGTATTGTGACCTCTTCATTGTTTCATTCTTAGCGATGGACACCAAATTTTTCTATGGCAGAGGAAAGGGTAGCAAAGCTGTGGTCCCCCTTGATCCAGAGGAGTCAGACATAGAGGACAGTGATGAGGACTTGGATGATCCTGACTATGTGCCAAGGCACACAGGTGACACAGTTGAAGAGTTACCAATCCCTGAGCTTAGTGGCCCTGATACACACTCAGACAGTGCCCCCAGGAGAAAGGTAGCCAAAAATCAGCTTGTGCAGGTCGCAGATCAGGATTCTGTTACCCCCAAAAGTGCTGAGAAAAGAAAATTGTGGAGAAAAGTGGATATCACTTCAGTCAAGTTTCCAGAGCCTATACCCCCAGAAATCATTAAGGTTCAGACAACATTATTTTACTTTTCCATGCTATTTACTGATGAAATGGTGCACCACATATGTGAGCAGACAAACCTCTACTCAGCTCAACAGCTTGGATTTCCCATTAAAACAAATCCAAAAGAGATTCAAGAGTTTTTAGTCATATTGCTATACACAGGTGTGTTCCCATTCCCGTCCCTGGAGGATTACTGGAAGCCAGAGAGCCGCTTTGCTCTGGTTGCCGACATCATGCCACTACGCAGGTTCCGGGCACTGCGCAGGTTTATCCACTTTGCTGACAATGCAGACTGTGGAAACACTATCGACAGGTTCTATAAAATCAGACCCATTTTTGACATGTTGAGAAGACAGTGTCTTCTCCTCCCAGCTGACCAAAAACAAAGTATCGATGAGGTCATGGTTGCCTACAAAGGCACAAGAGCAGGAAATCTCCGACAATACATTTCCAGCAAGCCAGATAAGTGGGGATTTAAACTATTTTGCCGAGCTAGTTCCACTGGGATTGTACATGATTTCATTTTGTACCAGGGAAAGACATCCTTTTTCAATGTCCCACAGTCAGAAGCTGAGCAGTCCATGCTCATGGGGGAAAAAGTTGTGACCACACTCTGCAGAACAGTGGAGGAACCAGAGTCAACAGTTGTCTTTTGTGACAACTTTTTCACAAGCTTCAACCTTGTGCAACTTCTGGAGGCCACCACTGGGATAAAGTGTTTAGGCACTGTGAGGAACAACCGGATGTCAGGAGCAGAGAACCACCTGAAGAGTGACAAGCAGTTGTCAAAAGAAGGAAGGGGAGCATTTGACTACTGCTGCTCAGGGGGAATTGTTGCTGTAAAATGGCGTGACAACAAATGCGTCACTCTCCTCAGCAACGCATGTGGGGTGGAGCCAGTTGGTGAGGTCACAAGGTACAGCAAGGAGGCAGGGAGGAAGATACCAGTCTCCTGCCCTGCAATAATAAAGGCCTACAATGAACATATGGGAGGTATAGATTTATCTGACATGCTTGTGCATCTCTATAAGACTCCCATGAAATCACGACGCTGGTACCTACCCCTATTTGGCTACATATTGGATGTGTCAGTCTCCAATGCCTGGCTGCTGTACAAGCGAGACTGCCGCATGCTGCAAGAGAAGCCCATGCCACTCAAGAGATTTAGAACAACTGTGGCCCGCACCCTGGAAGGCATCCACAAAACCCCGGCCCGAGTTGGTAGACCACTCTCCTCCTCACCTCCACCAGAGAGACCACCACAGAAGCGCAAAAGGGATGCTGCACCCGTTGATGGTGTCCGCTATGACAGTTTTGGCCACTGGCCAGCCTGTGGCCCACAGCGAGGGCGATGCAAACTCTGCCCAAAGGGGGTGTCACGGTGGAAGTGTGCAAAGTGCGGAGTCTTCCTGTGTCTAAACAGCACACAGCAGTGCTTTGTCACGTATCATCTCAAATGAAAGCTGAAAATGAGGCGAATAGGAGATTCCAAAACTGATCAGTTGAAAAAATATGTTCAGGACTGAGCATGAACTCAGATACCTGCAATGGGTGTTTTTAAAAAAGTTTTGTTCATGAGTTTATACTTAAAATAAAATGGCGATGTACCATACGGTGCCTGATTGTAAAGCAGAAATGACATACAAAGGAGTATACGTATACAGATGTTTGTTCCAAATCGTAGTTAATTATATGTTCAATATGAAATATGTAATCAAAATGAACTCAATGATACCTGGAATGAATATTTTTTTTACAGATTTGTTCATAGAAACAAAATAGTGCCTGATTTTAAAGCAGAAATGCCATATGACGCAGTATATGTCAATATATACAGATTTGTGTACCTAGCCATTGTAATTGATGGGACATTTACAAGCCAAAAACATGTTGATGAAGTGTAAAAAAGACCAATAAACTGTTTTAAGGTTTTAAAGAGAGATTAAAGTGATTGTGTTTCAGGAAAAATGTTCAGAAATATAGCAATTTGTGAATAGCATCTTTTACAATAAACTGACATCTCAACCGTACGGTAGAGGTCTATAATTTCTAAAAAAGGGGTCAAGTTATGAAAAAAACTGTTAGACATTGTTATTTGGTGCTCAAGTAATAGGTATTTATGGTTAAATAATTTTTTCATCACCTATTTCAATGAGTGACAGTTAAAGGGTTAAGATTCAAAATCTCTTTTTCAAGAGTGTCCTGGCCAAGACACGTAGCAGCTCATGCAGTTTAACAGTTAAATGACAATATAAAATCAAATTATAGACAACAAAGATTATTTTACAAGAATGCAACTTCACTGTGTAATCTGACATATTGGTACACAATAATGAATATAAAAACATTAAAGAGCTACATGAGCATCACAGCTGTGTAAAATGCGTTAACAGTAGTTTAAAAGCCAGAAAAAAGAGGGAACCATGATCCAATGCGAATGACAATATTTTGCTGCTGTAGCCTAGCCTATAACCCCCAGATCAACATTAAGATTGCACTTACTTTTGCAGAAGATAAAAGGAGCGGACAGGCGTAGTTATCTTTGTGAAAGTATCACAGCTGTGGTGCCTCAAAGCGGGTACTGTGAGGTGCCCCTGCTTGGCTCTTTTGTGCAGAGCGGGCGCGGCTGCGGGTGAAGCTGCCTAATTTCAGGCGAGAACCACCCTGACCACAGACAGTTAAAGCGCTGTCACTTCCTGCAGCCTGTTCTATTTTTTATTTTATTTCACATCTCAGTTCAGTGTCCTGAGGAGCAGCGCTGTTTCTGTGGTTGATGTTCATGTGACCTTTTAGAACTTTGGTTTTGCTTTGCCTGTTATACGGTCCTTCATGCACATAATTAGTTGCATTTCAATTCTGATATTTAATGAAGATGACTTTTACTACATACGACCTATTGTATAGTATTATTATAGTATCTTTCACAGACATGAACTTGATCCCCACATGTGAACTAAATGGAATGCAGGCAAGACATGATGGCCATATGAAGAAAATAATGATAATATTTTTCAGAACAGAGGTTTGAGGTTCACAGTGCTTTACAATGCTCAAATAATCTGTAATACATTGATACACATAATAAAACAATGTATGTAAAGAAAACAAATTAAAATATGCATTCTTTCAAATATCTAAAACCAGACAGATACTTAAATTTGGGCTCAATACAACAAGGCGATGTAAAATTAAGTACTAAAACACTGTTTTAATAAAATCTAGGACCTTACTTTTAAAGTGACTTGAGTTTGGAGATTATAATCTGCACAGACTATAATAAAATATGTGACTGTAATATCTTCAGACAGGGGTCTGGAGGACTATGCAAAGGAGATGCACACACACACACACACACACACACACACATTTTCAAGTATAAAATTTAGTTTCACAAAAGTTTAAATGATGGCAAAACCTATTATTTTCCTCAGGAATGGAGCACACCAGTAAATGCAGTTCATTTACAGTTCTGCCCATGTCATGAAGCCAAAGAAATTTACTCATCTCTGTTGCAGAGCTGAGTATAAACAGGAACTTAAGATAAATAATTTGTTCTACATTTCACAGCAGATGTCTGGTAAAAACAAATGTAAAAAGATTCTGCTCAGCCTAGAATCTCTAAACCAAATTCAAATTCAAAATAACTGTATCTGTTAGGAAATTAATTTGTGGAAAAGTGTCAGTGCATACACAATACATAAACGGGCAAACGACAAACACAGATTAGACAACATACAAGTGTAGCTTAAAACAGTTTAAGATGTCCGCCTATAGGGCACATAAACAACGTATGTGATCTTGTATGTAAGATTTAGATTCCCATTTCCTGTAACATATGTCTTTAATTTTTTGCTTTCCCTGTCTAATGAGTTAAACGGGTTATATCAAATCATAGTAATTCTAAATAGATTTCAGCTTCCGATAGATATTGTAACCTCTGTAAAGTGGCATTAATAAGCAGAACTGGAGTAACTAAATTGTTTACCTGAGGCAGAGAGAAGGGCTTACAAAAATACTGTTGAGGATGTTTGGGGCATGGCTGCATCGGCCTGAACATACATATAAAAAACATAACTTATATTATTGCCTTTTGTTTTATAAGCCATAACCAAAACTCCACAAAAAATTCACTGATATTCAGTGTTTAACAGATAACATGGAAAGTAATAAAAGAAAGAGTTACTTTCAGTATGCAATGATATATGTATATATATATATTTTTTTTTTTTTTAATTATTTTTTTTACATAATTTTAATTTAAAGAAAGCTAATTTACTGTTTTAACGAATGCTGTGCATGTTTTCCCCACTGGTCACATAGCCACCTTTCAGCAGTGAGAGAGACTGATCTCCATTAGGATCACTAGATTAGCACAGAATAAAGCACTCGCTGTAATCCGTAGATCAGAGAACAACAACACTGTACTTAAATTTTTTTACTGTTTATAAAAATGCAACAAATTGAAGCGTGCAAAAATCAAAGATGTCTTCTCTCAACTACTATCAAGGCACTCTATTGAATCATATACATTATTTTACAACTCGATTAATCAATGTGTTAACAGCCATTAAGAATAAAACAGGGCTAAATCATCCACTTACGCTGGTAGAGGAGGTGTGATCTTAACGGTTTTCAAACTGTCTGAAACGGCCCTGCTGACAGGCTCATATTTCTGAACATGGCAGACTGACTGTGATGTATGCAAAGCTTGAAGAATAATTGTTTCTATTTGTAAATATTATTACATTTTTATTTAACCAAGAGATTATTGTTGAAATGAAAATTCTCTTTTTCAAGAGTGTCCTGGCTAAGACAGGTAGCAGCTCATGCAGTTTAGCATGGTTGCAGAATGGCAATATAAAATCAAATTATAGACAACAAAGATTATTTTACAAGAATGCAACTTCACTGTGTAACTTGACATATTGGTACACAATAATTAATATAAAAACATTAAAGAGATACATGAGCATCACAGCTGTGTAAAATATGTTAACAGTAGCTTAAAAGCCAGAAAATAGAGGGAACCATGTTCCAATGCAAATGGCTACGTATTGCTGCAGTAGCCTAGCCTATGACCCCCAGATCAACATATAGATTGCACTTGCTTTCGTAGATTTCAAAGATAAAAGGAGCGAATAGTTGTATTTATCTTTGTGAAAGTATCACAGCTTTGGGGCCCCAAAGCGGGTACTATGAGGTACCCCTGCTTGGCTCTTTTGTGCAGAGGAGTAGCGGGCGCGGCTTTGGGTGAAGCTGCCTTCCAGACCTGAGCCACCCTGACCACAGACAGTTGAAGCGCTGCTCGCTTCCTTCAGCCTGTTCTATTCTTTATTTTATTTCACACCTCAGTTCAGTGTCTGGTGAAGCAGCGCTGTTTCTGTGGTTGATGTTCATGTGACCTTTTAGAACTTTGGTTTGGCTTTGCCTGTTATACGGTCCTTCATGCACATAATTAGTTGCATTTCAATGCTTATACTTCATGAAGATGATTTTTACTACATACAGCCGATTGAATTATTGTATCTTTCACATTTCACAGAAATGAAATAGATGCCCACACATGAATAAAATGGAATTTATATGAATATTATTTAATTTGTTTATTTTATTTTATTTTATTTTATTTGGGGGGGCGGCGTTTGCAGGCAAAACATGATGGCCATGTAAAGAAAATAATGATAATCTTTATCAAAAAAGAGGTTCAAGGTTCACAGTGCTATACAATGCTCAAATAAATCATAATATATTGATAGACATAATAAAACAATGTATGTAAAGAAAACAAACACAAAGATACATTATTTCAAATAGCTAAACAGACAGAAAGTAAAAATGGGGTCAATACAACAAGGCAATGTAAAATGTAAAGCTAAAACACTGTTTTAAAAGATGTTGGACCTTGCTTTTAAAAGTTACCAAGAGTTTGGAGATTACAATCTGCATTAATCTGCATTATAATCTTCCCATTCAACGTGAGAGAGTACATGCGCATGTACATGAGTTATGAGCGTGTGTGTAACAGAGTTATATAAACGTGTAACGGTGTCACAGGAGCATGTATGCAGCAGGGTTACATGAACATGCATGTTGCAGCAGGGTTACATGAACATGCATTTTGCAGCAGGGTTACATGAACATGCATGTTGCAGCAGGGTTACATGAACATGCATGTTGCAGCAGGGTTACAGTACTCTGGGAAAAATCCTCCACCAGCAGCTCTTTATAAGATGGATAATCTAGCAGAAACATACAGCAGTTCTGCAAAGTTAAAGACAAAAAGAGACTCTTTCACCCTGATCTCCACCATTTCTCATTCTCTGCAGATTCTCTCCTCTGTGTGTTTTAATCCCACACTGAGGCCTCGTCAGCTCTCTGAAGCACAGAGTTTGTGTCGCTGGCTGCGTTTGTCACTCTCTGAAGGCTTTGCTCTGAGGTGAGACACAGGAAGAGACTCAGTTACACATAAGTGCGCCTCCAGTTGCACTGTTAAAAGGGAACCAGAGTGGCCACACAGTCCCTTGCATTCCCTATCCACTCTGTTGTCCCCGAGAACGGATTCCTCTGTTGACTTAGTGGATTATATATCTCAGAATCACTTGAAGGTTTTACATTGAAGAAGTATAATTTTTTACATGTCAATTAAATCACAGTTAAATATGAGTTAGGTGTGTAGACCCCAAAATATATAAACTACAATCAAAATGGTGGAGATGTACTCTATGAGGTATAAACCAAAAAGAAGCAAATAGCTTGCATTGTATATGAACTACAAACATGAACATTTATGTCAAATACAAACATGTGTGCACAGAGTCACTGAGATGTGTTCCCATTGGGAAGGGATGAACAAGTTACCAGAGACCTCTAACATAAGTTTAATATGTCCCTGGTGCATCTGTTGAAGCTTTAGTTCGTCCATTTTAGTGGGATCTTAAATTTTAACAGTATGCTTAACTGTTCCATACGGGAACTGAGTTCACTTGGTCTGAAAATGAAAAGAGCCTCATACTGGTTGGGAGGGGGGCGGGGACGGTTCAGGCAGGTGACTATAGCCTTCCCTGGACTCCAACCAAAACTGACCTTCATCCCTATTCATAGAGTATTTCAGAGTAAGAGAACTGATTTCAGATCATGTTTCCTCTCTTCATATCCAAGCTTTATCCATAATGGCCTAAAGACAAAACTGATCCTAGATCAGAACTATTCTCTGAGATGTTTTATGAACTGTAGAGTTGTGCTTGGAGGTTCTGGGCAAGTGAGTCATGCTTTCTAATCTGGATGATGGCTCCTGTGGTCTAGGCCATACACTGTAGTGAGTGATACTATGACTCAGATACTATGACTCCAGGGGTGAGAAAGTAAAGCCCTGCCATGTGTTTCTTCTGCCCAGGAACTCATCCAGCTGATTTCACTAATTAGTTATTGCTCCTGGCTGAAGAGTTGTGCTAATGAGCAAATCCTGGTGATTGGAACAAAATATTTGGGGACAACTTTCTCTCTGCTCCGACTACCACAATAAGATTGCGTAGTTTATGGGATTATTCCTGTCATTCAAATGACATAGGCCTAGTCAGCAAATCCACAACTTAAAATATACAGTAACAGCATCTCAGAATCTTGAGATCAATGAACACATAAATGAATAATAAATTCTGGTCCTACCTTGTACTGTGACCAGCAGAGCAGAAGCATTCTGAGCTCCAAGTCTGTTCTGTGCCTCACAGTATTACTGTCCTCTGTTCCAGGATCTAAAGTTAGAAAAGTTCAAACTCTGTCCAGATCCTGCCTGCCAGACTCCAGCAGTATCATTCTTCTTAAACCAGGTGTAGTTCTGCACTGGTGGGTTGGCATCACTGCTGCAGGTCAGAGTCACTGAACTGCCCTCCACTATTTCACCAGAGGGGCTCACTGATACTGAGGTGTTGTTGGGAGCATCTAAAATCAATAGAGAAATGTGTTAAATTCCATATAATTTATCAATCTCTGTGATTTGTCTCAAATAGATTCAGAACCATTTATTGCAAAGGAAAGTTTAAAATGAAGCTGGAATATCACACTGCAAATGCTTTTTTTGTTTGGAAATGAGTAGAATATACTGCATCGTTTTATGGGGGTTGGTAAATGGCCTTGAGACACAGGTTAGAAAAGCTTTCAATAATGACAGCAGTATTTAGATATGAAATTTTATTTAGCATTATTTAGAAAGGTTAAAAATATAAAAAGAAAGACACAAACCCGTTTGCTTGGTGTATTAAGAGTAACTGTTATTTGGTGTAAAACATCTACAGTACACATGGTATGTTTGTTTGCCCTGTGCAAACTCAGATTGACTACTTGTTTAACTTATGAGATGTCCGTATCATCTGGCTTACTCATCATGTTAAATCAAATATATCTTTATTAGATTTCTCCTACACTGGCCAGTGTGTCTTCTTTACTCAGTGTCTTACTGCTGTGAAGTTTCCCAAAGACACTGAGGAGATCCTGACTCTCTGTTCTCTGTGTTTGATGCTGAGATGCACTGATATACTCACACTGCACATCAAGACGTTTAGGAGGAGAGATGTTTGTCCCAATCCCATTCCCTGCCTAACAGGTGTATTCTCCTGCATCCTGCAGTGTGATGTTTTTAATGGTGTAACTGTCCTCTGGTCCTCCTGTCTCTGAGGATACAGCTCTATTATTCTTATACCAGGTGTATCTCTGCACTGGTGGGTTGGCATCACTGCTGCAGGTCAGAGTCACTGAACTGCTTTCCGCTATTTCAGCAGAGGGGCGCACTGATAATAAGATGCTCTTATGAGGATCTGAAAGAGGAAATAACAGGTCCTGCAGTTTTATATAGATCTCACACTTACCTCAGTTAAAGTATGTTTCCTTTTCCTAAATGTTTCCAATACGTCATTTTGCTTGACTGCTATTATTGCAATGCCATCTTTCTTTCAATTTTTAGAATTAACGTAATCCGATATCGTTTCTAAACATAATAACTTCCACTTCCTAATCATTATCTGCAGGTTGCTCTTCTGCCCAGTTCTCATGTCTTTTATCGGTACATTAAATTACAACTGCATCACCGCTTTTTCAAAATGAGTGACAAATGAGACTTAATAAAGTGAAAGAAATGAGTTTGTCCTCAAATACTCACAGAGAGTCACTGCTGGGGATGGGAGATTCTCATGACCTGTTACTGCACAGGAGTAGCTGCCTGCATCTCCACTGCTGGCTTTGAACTGAAGGTAGTTATGATTTTGATATTTCTGGGCGGTGTAAAACAGAGATTGTCCATTCTTGTCCCAGATGAATGTTTGGCTGCCAGTCAGGTCAGTGCAGGTGATTTTACATGTTAATGTCACCCTCACTCCCTCACTCACTGTGCTAGATTTCATTTCAACCTTTACACCTGAGTGAGAAGAAGAAATACAATACCACAATATACTGAGTTATTCAACAGAATTCCACATTTTACTGCACAGACAATAAATGTATGAATGCATATTACTGTAAATGGTCCAGTATTTCATTTCAATTAAAGATTGAAGTCAACTGAGACCCCAAAACCTCAATCTGTCTGATAATGGAATTCTTGTTCTCTTGGTTCTTGTGCATAAATGAATGTAAAATACACAAATGAGACCTCAAACACAACATCTCACACTGAGAGTCACGGCGAGGGAAACAAGATGCTGATTGCCTCTTACAGCACAGGAGTGCCTGCCTGTATCGTCACGTCTGAATTTAAGGATTCTTTAGGACTGGTAGAACCTGGAGTCTTCAGTCAGAAGCTGCTCATTCTTGTACCAAATGAAGCTGTTGCTCTCAGTCAGGTGAGTGCAGGTTGCTCTACAGGTCAGTTCCACTGTCTCTCCCCCTGACACTTCAGAATTTATATCCACCTTCAAACCTGAGTGGGTTAAAAAAGAAAACAGAATGTAACTCAACACACTTCTATTCTACATTAGAAAATCCAGCAAGGTGATAAAAATGATTTTTTTAATGGAAATAATGTGCACTAATAATATCAATTACACAAGGAAACATGAGCAGAAAGTTGATGGTCACTAGGAGGATTAGGGCCATGCATTGCTTGTGCCAAAATGCTTTTTTTGTTATTTTTGCACAGTGGTGGTAAGTAACTAAGTACATGTACTTTGTTACTGTACTTATGTAGGATATTGGAAACATTGTACTTTTGCTGAGTATGAACAATATTGGCAACTTTCACTTTCTGCTACACTACATCGGTAAAGAAATTATGTACTTTTTACTCAAATGTATTTCTATTGCCAACTGCCGTTACTTGTTACATTTCGTACAGTTGGTCGTCAGCCGAATTTTCTCTGCATTGGCTGGCATAACGTGGTGAAAACATGCAGTAATTTCCCACTCTTTTAAAAATTACCTGGTGGCTGATAAAGGGTGATACCGCCATCTACAGGGCATTGTATTATCTCATAAAAAACACATTTTCAGTGTACAAGAATGCTGAGTTACTCACACGTACAAAGCACTGTCTATAAGTCATGCATTCAAACTGGCGAAATCTAGGACTGCGATTAAAAGTATTGATATCAAAATGACGCCAGGTTACTGTACTACAAACTATATAGGCTGTCTTTCCTCACTGAAATTAAAGAAGCTGTATTCCAAAGCAATGCTACCCAATGTTTTCTTAACAAAGAAGGCACATGACAATTCAGACATGCCTGCCCCTTTTTTAAACTGGCAATGTAGCACCTTACGCATTTGCACTATACAGAGATGTAAGATGTTGTGCTTGGACAGCATGGTTGGACACACGAATCCTCTTCCTGGGCTTTGTAAAATCTGTCTTACATTACATTGTTATGAAATATTCGGTTGTCATTCCGTTTTTAAATGACTAACGCTGGTTTTGCGATAGGGGATGAATACCGCATGGGGGCCCCCTGGTGGCCACGGGGGCCCTAAGCAGCCGCTTAGTTCGCTTATGCCTCGGGTCGGCCCTGCATGCATTATTTCCCAGTAAAACAGAAGGTGGGCAGACACTCACATTTCACATTGACTGCAGGGGAAGTGACTCCTCCTGTAGCACAGGAGTAGAGATCTGTATCATCAGTGCTGGCTAAATTGATGGATTTTTTATTTTTATTGGACACAACTTTTCCATTCTTGTTCCAGGTAAAGGTTGGGCTGCCACTCAAAGTGCAGGTGCTGCTACAGGTCAGTGTTACACTCTGTGCCTCATTCTCTGTTACTTTCACCTGAAGACCTGCACACAAGAATCAACATGATAAAAAGACCATTCTGTTTCTATTAGAAAATGATTAGGAGTACTGACAGTTAATAGTATATAAAGCAAGATTAGAATTACCTGTAACTGTCAATGAGACTCCAGAATGACCAGTATATTTTCCACCATAACGGTCAGTCAGGAACCTGAAGCGATATATTGCTGAATCGCTTTCTTTCAGTTGCTTTATTCTGAAAGTGCAGTCACTGTTCTGATTCCTCAGGTACTCCACACGGTGAGAGAACTCTGGGTCCTGGGACAGGTCCTCAAGCTCCTGTGGCTTGTTCCAGTGAATAAACCAGAATGTTCTCTGCACTGTGTGAGATGTGGGATATGAGTAAGTGCAGCTCATGTCTACTGAAGACACCTTTAAGGCTCAGATTGTAAGTCACTCTCCATCCACTCTGGCTCAGCACACCTGAAAAATATACAAACACACGCACACACACATACACACACACGCACATACACACACACACACACACAAACACATTCACACACACATACACACGCAGACACACACATGCACATGTATACATACGCACACACACACACGCACACACACACACATACACGCAAACACAAGTATACATACACACACACACACACACACATGTGCACACATATGCAAATGCACGCACACACACACACACACAAATTCACGCATGCAAACACTCACACACACAAACACACTGCTCAGAAATCCTTTAAAACACAGATGTTTGGCAACATGGCAGCTAAGGGATACAATTAACAAAACTTTAAAACAAGTGCACCTAACTTCTCCAAAACTATGGAACATCAATAATTATACTTGTATTTCAATACTAACTTATGTCAGTAGATTGCAGTAGCCTCCGATCAATGTGAGATTCGCAGGTACAGGAAGTCTTCCTTAGTAGCTAGCTTTGTTAGAATGTAGTAGCAAACCAAGCTAGATATGAGCGAGTGTCTGCGTTTACCGTTGGCTGAAAACTGTTATGTTTTGCTTACAGTGAAAACAAACTGGTTTTAATTTCAATGTGCCACAGATATTTACATCATGCCTCTGTCTCAGTTTCAATGCTGAGTATGAAGAGGAACTTCATCTTATCAGTTTTATCTTATATCCCCTCTCTTCCCAGATGAGCGATGTTGCACTACTCTAAACTAATGTACTGAAGAACATTATTTTATATTAATTATTTACATTCTTTAATGCATTTTAACTGCATTCACTTTTGTTGCTTCTGATTGAGTTTATGAAGGGAGACTAATGAATAGGAATACATGCTGATAAATACTGTATATGTAGACTGAAACATCAGAACAACATTTGGAAAAACACACACAAGCAATTCACCTGACACAGAGAGAACGATTCCCAACAAGGTATTGAAGAGCATGGCTGAATCAGATTGAAAATATTTATCCAAATACACATATACAGGTCTTGATTATTATTTACACTGTGAAAATGAACAGTAGAAATAGAGACTCTCAGAGTATTCTATTTATTAGCAAAAATACCAGACTAACAAATACTACACAAGCGCACACAGTGAGTTTGTGTTGCTAATGTCCCCAAATACTCCTTTTTTTATGAAGAGCTCACACAGTCCAGACAGCAAAGACTCAGACAGGATGTTACTTGACAATTGATATTTGTATGGAAGAAACAACAATCATTTCTAGTCTGAAAATACATTTTATTTTTTGATTTATCCCAGTTCAATCTTCTTGCACCACAAAATATTGTGATATAGTTTTGATTAAATGAAATAATATGATAATGCACTTACCAGGAGAGAGTACTGATTTGGCCTCAGTGCTTTGCTAATGATCCATTAGTATAAAACAGCCTTGCAGACAGAGCAGTGTGGCTGAATGTGACTGCAAAGGAAGTGCTTCACACTAAATATAAAAGTAGAATGTGCTGTTGCAGAACTGACTCACTTCCCTTTTTTTCCTAAAAGTCATGCACATTTTAGATTTTATCAGATAAAAACGGTTGAAGAAAATGAACACAGTCGTTTGCTTTGTGTATGGATTGGACCAGTAGTGCCTTTTAAAAAAGACTGGGTAATTCTCATTTCTCACGCCCCACTGTGTCATTGAAATTGAGATAAAAGTATGTATCAATTTAGCTGAGACCTTTCTTCCATTCACAGATGTCAAAATAACAGTCATTGTTTCTGTTTTCAAAATATAGATATATGTCAGTACATCTGTATCTAGCAAAATGACCATTATATTCCTGAGATATAAAAAAGCAATAATGAATAAAAATATGCTTCCAGCATGTGCATGACTGAACTGAAACATCTATGACTGCATTGGCAAAATGCACTAAAGCTACCAGCAGAAAGCTAGTTAGTTAACTAGTTATCTACTAGTTATCTGCTAACTGTTGCTAAGGCCTGAGGCTTGGCCTATTCCAGTACATGTACAGTATAATCAGTCTGTAAAATCAGCAGAGATTAATTTTAATGAGACTGTAAAAGGTGTGATAGGCATCAGGCACAGGTAAACACACATACTTCAGGAGCCCCATGCAAAATCCATTACCTAAACCAGATTATTTAATTCAGTTTAGTAAAAGATCTTGCAAGAAATTGATCTGAAACGCTCATGCAGGACTCATATACTACAGTAATAGTGCCATCTACAGGCAGAAAAGGTGCACTGCATTCATCTCTCCTCCTGAGGTTAATTTCACTGCCACAAACAGCAAGTGTGACCTACATGAATCTGGGTGTTGCAGATTCTTTTTTTTCTTTTCTTTTTTTTACAGTTTTTTAAAGATATATATATTAGCCTTTTCTCATTTGGAAATCCTGCAGACCCTGTGAGATGTTTTTTTTTTAAAGGTCAGAGGGTCAAAGGCCCATTTAGTGCTGTACCTGCACATGTTCTATTCCATCAACAGAACTCAGGGGGTAACACCATGGTACAGTACATGGTCTACTCACAAAATTCTTCAAGCATATGTTTTTTTTGTTTGTTTCATTGAATGATTGCTTAAATTAATGGTACGTTTCGTCATACAAAAACCAAAAAAAATAAATAACACTATGAATGTGAAGAACGAATTTAAATTATGTGAGTTTATTCTCTACATGGGATCAGTTCAGTAATAAGCATAATATAATCACAAAATGTGCACAAGAATGTCTGTAATAGTAAATGTTATACAAGTATTAATACAAATAATAATAATAATCTTTGAATTACATATAAAGCCCATTTCTCCAGTACATTTGGCCAACAAATACATTCAGCAATGATAATGGCTTTCAGGCACCAACATCATGATAATACTTTGTGTACAATATGAAGACATGAGATGATATGCATGTAAATGTTGATAGAATGCCAAAGGAATGATCCATTACATCTTTGCAGACCCAATAACCATAGTCATCCTGGTCATGTGACAAAGGCACAGTCATGTGACCTGAGTTCATGAGGAGAGTTTATGTTCACTGGTTTTAATAAATACTCTAAAATGTATCATCCAGTCAAGGAAATGTTTGGTTCGTACCGCCTTACTTTGCAGACAATCTGCTGTTTAAAGTTCAAGAAAAAACTCAGAAAATGCTCACACATTCAAAAGAAATGTCCAAATTTACACTGAATAACCAGCATTGGTCCACAGTTTATGAAGCAAGATATCTTCCTGGTTTATTTTCACATGTCCAGTTTTCGAAGTGTGCTGTAGAGAACACAGTCTTCCTTTACGGATGGGGCTGGTGACCTGCATGGAGAAAACAGCGCATTTAGACTCTATTAAAGTCACAGACATTCTCATTCTCATTTAAGCCAATCCTGCCTGAGCCTTTATCACATTTAGACACACCTTGCAACATGAAGCACAAGCAGAAGCTTTAGCCACAGAACAGTTATCTGGAATTTTGGAAAACATTACATCACTGTGATGTCACACAGCAGGGAGATGAAAAGAGAAGAAAGTTGACAAGCAGAACAAACCAAATGATGAATCTAGATCAGCGGAACATCCAGTCCTCGTGTTACCACGTTCTTCTTTTTGACCAGGCAGAGAAGTTCCTAGCAAAGCAGCAGCGAGAGATTACAACATTTTAAAATACTTGAACTGGGCATTGGGACTGCAAGAAACAAATAACCAAAATATAGAATTAGTGTGCATCAAGGCAACACCCAGTCCTACAAACACATAAAAATATAAACTGTTACAGATGTACTGAGAAGTACTGGAATCTCAGAAATGCTCATTTGTATTTTTGTTTCCAGGGTTTGTTTTGTACATGCTTACATGACCAAGTGTTATGGATGCACGTTTTTTGGTTACCATTCATTTCTAATATTGTACACGCTGATGTAAATGTCACACATTTACTATGGTTAGAATCTAAATACTTCTTTGTGTTTTTGTTTCCAACATAAATCACAGCACAACAATCTCAGCTCTCCCCAGTGAGACACTCTGGTCTATCCAGAGAGACACTCTGGTCTATCCAGAGAGACACTCTGGTCTATCCAGAGAGACACTCTGGTCTATCCAGAGAGACACTCTGGTCTATCCACGCTCTGGATGTGGGTGTTAGCGGGCTGAATAGAGGAGTAGAGGGGAACTTCACCGTCGTCTGTGTCCGTATCCTGTGTTCCAGTGTGACTCATTGCCATCCCTGAGACGTTGCCAAAAATGGGGCTTTTATTCCCCTGCAGGGTAAAGAAAAGAGGCAGGAGAAGGTTGGGAAAGTTCCACAGAAAGTACCTGTTCATTTCAGTGAGCTCCTCAGAGCTGGAGTGAGCTACTCGCCCCCATTAACGGCAAAACATGCATTTAACCTGATATTAAAAAAATCAGCTAATGAATCAATGTATTATTTTCAAATACATGCCATCAGCAGTTCAATATCGACTGAACCAGACATACTTAAAAACATATAGACAAACTTAATACACTTAAGATTTCTTGTCTCTATCATGACCTGTTTTACAGTGAGTTTTCATAAAATTTTGGAAAGATTGCATTCTGAAGTACTTCTTTCATTCCAAAGCATATATTTGCAACAACCAATAGCAATAAACCACCATCACAACAATAATCTGTGTGTATTTATTCACTGGAAACAGTGAATACAACACATACAGTAAAAGTCATTCTCCCTGGCTCTCTATGTAATGCACAGATTATTACATGCACATAAGCAGTATTGTACTGTGTAACGTTACTGTCACATACTGCAACCCCTTTTGAGAAAATGAAACTGTCCTTAACAGGGGAATATACATAATTAACTCCTGAAATATTTCCATTAAGCATGTCAACACACATAGAAGATCATAACCTCATACTGTAAATCTGTACATAATCTAATAAACCTTCAAGGTCACATGGCACACACTGCTATGCTTTCTACTTATTTGTAAGAAAGGTTTATTTATTTATTAAGGATCCTCATTAGCAATACACAGGTGCTATATAAATAAATAAATCATGTCTCACGATTACTGTTATAAAGCATTGTGAGTATTAATCAATCTTCACAACTCTAATTATACTGTATTATGAGCAGATTTTAATGTATTATAAGTATATAATGCATTATAGACAGGCATTATAGACAGTGTTAACCACATTTCCGTTTTTGCTTAAAGAATGCATGATGCATTATCAAAATTATATTACATCCGTTGATAAATACATGTATGCATATATGCAGACTGATTTCATTAACTCACCTGCCTGTCCCCTTCTGTCTCATTTGTTGATTTTCTCCTCCTGATTATTCAGAGAAGAAAGAAAAATAAAAAGTAAATCTACCTTCAGACAAATCTTTATACAGCCCCCTCTTGTATAAACAGCATTTTGCTTTTGTTTGAATGATGTGTATTGCTGAGGTAATAGTGCCCATGTATGTGTATATTTATTATTGTTCAGATGTCATTTGGTTACAGGAAATGACCTGAGTTATAAGAGGTTTCTTCCTGCCCAATAAATGTAGTTCTGCTTTATTCAAACCAACACTGGAGCTCATGGGCAAATTAATGTGCATGACAAGACTTGTTATGGTCTGTAACTGTCCACATGATTCATATTAAGAACAAGCTTTAAGGGGATTCTGTTACCCCTGTTAAATCATACAGGTTTGATTAACTAATTGGGACACTAAAACACATCAGTCAGAGTTTATAAAATTGACATCGCAATAAAACAAAATGTCTAATAATGCAGTGGTCTAGGCACTAATCAGACATTAGAGGGGGGGGTATGGCATCAGCATGATGTAATGTAGCTAATGCTTGACAAAAACATTCCACAAAAATGTACACTCGTTTTAAACTATGAGTCTAAATCAGACATACAGTAATTCACACTGGAGTGACTACAAACCGACTCATTTACAACCACGTACCTCAGGCACACAACACCCAGAAACACAAGAGCCAAAATGGCAGCCACTCCCACAGCTGCAGCCGCGATCAGTGACTGACCTCCTAAGCAAAGTCAGAGAGATGTAGCCCTGTCAGTTATGATATAGCAGTGCTCATTTCACAACATGCCTCACCATGGTCCTTAAGGCGAAAGTTTATAAATGTTTAGATACACCCCTTATATACCTACATTTACTAGAAATTTCTGTACATTTGAATTTTACTGAATTCAATGCTGGCATCATGATACTTTTAGTTACACTGCTCATCATCATTATCTACCATGATCCGGTTCGGATTGTAGCACCGATATCATGATCAGCATTGCTTTGTAGCCTCTGGATCATAATCAGTATCACATAAAATACTGTATCAAATACTTTCTGGCCCTACCTTGCACTGTGACCAGTAGAGCAGAAGCATTTTGAGCTCCAAGTCTGTTCCGTGCCTCACAGTAGTACTGTCCTCTGTTCCAGGATCCAAAGTTAGAAAAGTTCAAACTCTGTCCAGATCCTGCCTGCCAGACTCCAGTGTCATTCTTCTTAACCCAGGTGTAGCTCTGCACAGGTGGGTTGGCATCACTGCTGCAGGTCAGAGTCATTGAACTGCCTTCCACTATTTCACCAGAGTGGCTCACTGATACTGAGGTGCTCTTGGGACGATCTGAAAGAGGGAACAATGATTTGTAGTTTCGTGTGAAATTTAAACCTGACTCAGGCATACGTCATGTTTTCAAATCATTGCATCATGGCACTTTTCCAGATATTGAAGATTAATCCGATGCTATAATGACAGAACATTTACATGCAGCATAGTATAATCTGTACAATTTAGCTGAAAATTAGAGTTGAAAACTTTCAAAACTGTGAGATTTGAAGAAGTTTGGCCTCTGGTACTCACATCTCACATTAAGAGCCACTGCAGGGGAATGAAGCTCATAGCCTTTCACAGCACAAGAGTATCTGCCTGCATCTTCACTGCTGGCTGTGAACTGGTGACTCTAACTGGCAGAGGAGATCCGTCCCTGTACCAGATGAAGGCTGGGCTGCCAGTTAGAGTGCAGGTGGTGCTACAGGTCAGTCTCACACTCTGTCCCTCTGTGACTGTGTCAGGATTCACCATCACCTGTAGACCTGCAAATAGCAAATTAAACCTGTAAAAGTCTTCCAGTCATACTTGTGGGAGGAGAATCCTCTGAGTTTATAGCATAAAATAATTACCAGTGACTTCCAATGTGACCCCAGGTTCTCCAGTATATTTTCCACGATCACAGTCAGTCAGGTACCTGAATTTGTATGTTTTTGAATCAGTGTTTTATTCTAAAAGTGCAGTCACTGTTCTCATTCCCCAGGTACTCCACACGGTGAGAGTACTCTGGGGTCTGGGACAGGTCCTCAGGCTCCGGTGGCTTGTTCCAGTGAATAAACCAGAATGTTTTCTGCATTGTGTGAGATGTGGGATATGAGTAAGTGCAGCTCATGTCTACTGAAGACCCCTTTAAGGCACAGATTCTCTCAGGGGTGTACGTCACTCCCCATCCACTCTGGCTCAGAACACCTGAAAATCACACACACACACACACACACACACACACACACACATAATGCTCAGTGCTTTTACACACAGATGTATTGGTAAAATTACAGATTTGGGATTCAATTGTCAAAACGACAGCACCTAAGATTTTCTCCAAAAACATAGAACATCAACAATTGTACACAATCAACAGCTCTGATCATTTAGTAGAACCAGAGATTCACTGCATGGCCAAAAGTATGTGGACACATGAACATTACACCCATATGTGCGTCTTGAACATCTTATTCCAAAACCAAGGGCAGTAATATGCAGTTAACCCCCCCCCCCCCTCCTTGCTGCTATAACCACTTCCACTCTTCTGGGTAGGCTTTTCACAAGATGTTGGAACATGGCTGTGAGGATTCACTTCCATTCTGCCACAAGACCAGTAGTGAGGTTGGGCAGTAATTTTGAGCGATAAAGCCTGGTTTGCAGTTGGCATTTCAAATCATCCCTAAGGTGTTCAATGGGGCTGATGTCAGGGCTCTGTGCAGGTCATTCAAGTTCTTCAACAACAAACTCGGAAAACCATTTCTTTAAGGACCTCGCTTTGTGCACGGGGGCACTGTCATCCTGAAAAAGGAAAGCGCCTTCCAAAAACTGTTATTACAAAGTTGGAAGCTCACAATTCTCTTGTATGCTTGAATGCCATTGAATGCTGTAGCATTAACATTTCACTTCTCTGGACTTAAGGGCCCTAGCCCAAACCACCAAAAACTACCCCAGAACATTATTCCTCCTCCATTAAACTTTACAGTCGGCACTATGCATTTCAGCAGGTAGCGTTCTCCTGGCATTCGCTAAATCCTGATTTGTCTGTCAGACTGCCAGATTGTGAATGAAGCCTGAATCATCACTCCAGAGAATGCGTGTCCCCTGCAACAGAGTTCAATGATGGTGTGCTTCACATCACTTCAGCCTAAGCTTGGCATTGTACATGGTGATCTTAGGCCTGTGTACAGCTACTTGGCCATGCAAACCCATTTCTTGATGCTCCCAACCAACAGTTCTTGTGCTGATGTTGCTTCCAGAGACAATCTAGAACTCTGTAGTGAGTGTTGCAACTGAGGACAGACGATTTTTGTGCGCTACGTGCTTCAGCACTCTGTGATCCCATTCTAAGACCTTTTGTGGACTATCGCTTCGCAGCTGAAACGTTGTTGCTCCTGTACGTTTCCACTTCACAATAACAGCACTAACAGTTTTAAAGCTGGGTGTGAAGAGGAATTTCATATTATGAGTTCTCTTTTATCCCTCTCTCATGAGATGAAAAAGAGAAACTGCAATGCTCAAAGTGAATGGCATTTCTACCGTGAGAATGGCAGCAAAAAAATAGTGTGAAGCATACAAGTTTGTCCTCTGGTACTCACATATCACATTAAGAGCCACTGCAGGGGAACGGAGATGCTCATAGCCTTTTACAGCACAGGAGTATCTGCCTGCATCTTCATTCCTGGCTGTGAACAGGAGAATCTGATCAGTGAAGGGCAGAGGAGATCCATCCCTGTACCAGATGAAGGCTGGGCTGCCAGTCAGAGTGCAGGTGGTTCTACAGTTCAGTCTCACACTCTGTCCCTCTTTCACTGTGTCAGGATTCACCATCACCTGTAGATCTGCAAATAGCAAATTAAACCTGTAAAAAAGCATCTCACCCTTCCTCACTCTTCCAGTTGTACTTGTAGGAGGAGAATATTCAGAGTTTATAGCCTAAAATGATTACCTGTAACTTCCAATGTGACGCCAAATTGGCTGGTATACTTAACATGGTCAGCCAGGAACCTGAAGCGGTATGTTCCTGAATCAGTTTCTCTCAGTTGGTTTATTCTGAAAGTGCAGTCACTGTTCTGATTCCCCAGGAACTCCACACGGTCAGAGTACTCTGGGTCCTTGGACAGGTCTTCACGCATCTGTCTACTGTTCCAGTCATAAATAAACCAGAATGTTCTCTGCACTGTGTAATCTGTGGGATATGAGTAAGTGCAGCGCATGTCTACTGAAGACCCCTTTAAAGCACAGATTCTCTCAGGGGTGTAAGTCACTCCCCATTCCCACTGGCACAGAACACCTGAAAATCACACACACACACACACACACACACACACACACACACACATGCACACACACACATGCACACACACACACACACACACGCACACAAATTGAAAACACAGATGTGTTGGCAACATAACAGATAAGGTATTCAGTTTACAAAACTTTAAAACTACTGCACCAAACTTATACAGTACATCAATAATTGTACATGTGAAGCCCTGGATATGTTCTGGAGATAGGGTGATGTCTGTGGTTGGTTTTGTTGATATTATTTTGGACCTTCCCACAATATGTTGTTTTTTTTCAGTGATATAAGTATTTGCAGATTCAAACAAATTAACTGCATAATCATTTGTCCCTCTGTCAGCTATTTCAATACTAACTGACATCAGTAGATGGCAGTAGCTGCCAATAAATGTGAGATTCACAGGCACAGGAAGTCTTGCTTAGTAGCTAGCTTTGTTAAAAAGTAGCATTATGCCAAGCAAGTTAAGAGCGAGTGTCTGCATACACTGTCAGCTGAAAATTGTTATGTTTTGCTAACAGTGAAAATGAACTGCTTTTATCAAAATACGTGGCACCAAAATGCTTTTTCGCCATTCTAAGAATGCAACATGCACAGTCAACAGCTCCGATCATTTTGTAAAGCCACAGATATTTATATCATGCCTTTGTCTCAGTTTTAAAGCTGAGTGTGAAGAGGAACTTCTTATAAGTTCTCTCTTTTGCCCCTCTCTCTCTAGATGAGAAACGTTGCACTACTCTAAACTAATGTACTGTAGAACATTATTTTATAGAAATTATATACATTCCTTAAAGCAATTTAAATGTATTCACTTTTGCTTCTGATTGAGACAATGAAGGGAGACTAATAAGTAGGAACACGTGCTGATAAATACTGTATATGCAGACTGAAAGAACAAAACTACATTTGGAAAAAAAACACAAACAATTTACCTGACACAGAGAGGACGATTACCAACAGGGGTTTGAAGAGCATGGCTGCATCAGATTGAAAATACTCATCAAAATACACATATGTACTTGATTATTATTTACACTGAAAATGAATGGCAGAAACAAAGACTCTCAGAGTATTCTATTTATTAGCAAAAAATACCAGACTAACAAATACTACACAAGCGCACACAGTGAGTTTGTGCTGCTAATATCCCTAAATACTCAGTTTTTTTATGAAGAGCTCACGCAGTCCAGACAGCAAAGACTCAGACAGGATGTTACTTGACAATTGATATTTGTATGGAAGAAACAGCAGTGATTTCTAGTCTGAAAGTACATTTTATTTTTTGATTTATCCCAGTTCAATCTTCTTGCACCACAAAATATTGTGACATAGTTTTGATTAAATTAAATGATATGATAATGCACTTACCAGGAGAGAGTTCTGATCTGGCCTCAGTGCTTTGCTAATTAGCCATTAGTATTAAACAGCCTTACAGACAGAGCAGTGTGGCTGAATATGATCGGAAATAAAATGCTTCACACTAAATATAAATTAGAATGTGCTGATGCAGATCTGACTTACTTCCCCTTTTTCAAGTCATGCACATTTGAAAAGTTAACTAATAAAAATGGCAGAACAAACGCGGTCATTAGCTTTGCGTCTGGTCAGGACTAACAGTACATTTTTAAAAGGCTGGGTAACTCCACTCTCTTATTGAGATTCAGATACCAATATGAATATCAATGACAACAGCTGTTCTTAATCCCAATCAATTGCATTTATGTTTATTTTGGATATTATAAAATAAACATAACAATTCTGCTTACAGGCATAATTCCTGATCCATTTTGACATATGCAATAATGAAGTCAAACTTTGCATTTGTAAATATTCCTGAATCCACACGCTCTATAAGACAGACATGCTGACGCGCACACTTCAATGCACACGCATGCACACGCATGCACACGCATGTAAACGCATGCAAGCAACATGGCGTAAGGCCGTGGGTGAGTGCTTCGTCGTTGCCGTGTTTCTGTAGCGTGAGCAAATACTCGGAAACAGCCAGCCAGCACAGGGATTCTGCCTTTGACTTGTTTATTCCTTGGAAATGTGCGGACGGGCTATCACTACTATAACTTACAATACAGCACTGCTTATCGATCACTCTTAAAACTCTCTGGAAAGCTGGTTACCTTCCCTCCAACAAAAATACCTGAACAACACTCCCCCGTCTCTGTGCCTTTTTCTGTGCCTCCCACCCCCCCAATTTGCACCACTCCCTCTCTCTACACTTACAGAGGCCTTCCCAGTCCACAAACCATTTAAATGGGTACAGCAGTTCAATCACACATCTCACATAAGCACATGTATGAATTCACTTGAGACCTTTATTCTATTCACTGATGTGCAATTAATACAGACATTTTTTCTGTTTTTAAAAAAAATGTTTTTTAAATTTCAGCATCTCTGTCTGTTCCCAGATGAATTTTGTCTTTATTTCACATCTTGTAAAACAATAACAAATAAAAATATGATTCCAGCTGCATGTGCATGACTGAATTAAAACATCTGTGACTGCATTGGCAATGTGAACTAAAGCTACTAGCAGGAAGCTATCTGCTAATGCGTACATTGTTGCTAAGGTCTGAGGCTTGTCCTATTCCAATACATGTACAGTATAAACAGTCTGTAAAAGCAGAAGAGCTTAATATTAATGAGTCTGTAAAAGGTGTGATAGGCATCAGGCACAGGTAAACACTTTTAGGTTCAGGAGCCCCATACAAAAAACCATTACCTGAACCAGATTACTTAATTCAGCTTTGCAAATGATCTTGGAGGAAATCGATCGGAAACGCTCAGACAGGACTCATGTCATGCAGTAATAGTGCCATCTACAGACAGAAAAGGTGCACTGCATTCATCTCTCCTCCTGAGGTTAATTTCACTGCCACAAACAGAATGTTTAACCTACTTGAATCTGGGTGTTATAGTTTTTTATTTTCTTTTTCTTTTTTTAACAGTTTATAAAAGATATATTTTCTATTTATTTCATTTAACTCAATGTGGTGCAGGTCTCACCCCGTACTAAAACATAAATGACAGTACTGATGACATCATTCGCTAAATTTTTCCACTGGGTTCCTTACCCATCCTGTGTCTGCTATATATATATATATATAGCATATTTCATATGGAAATCCAGCAGGCCCTGTGGGATGTTTTTTTTAAAGTACCTGTTTAGTGCCTTACCTGCACATGTTCTATTCCATCAGCAGAACCCAGGGGGTAACACCTACAGTACACGGTTTACTTACAAAATTCTTCAAGCATAGGTTAATTTTGTTTGTTTCATTAAATGATTGTTAAAAAAATTCAAGGTATGCTCTGAATTCTAACATTTAGCAATACAAAAAATAAACACTAAGAATGTGAAAAACAAATTCACCTCATGTGAATTTATACTCTAGATGGGATCAGTTCAGTAATAAGCATAATATAATCACAAAATGTGCACAGGAATGTCATAATCATGTAAATGTTATACAAGTACTAATTAAAAAATTAAAAAAAATTTAATTATATATAAAACCCAATTCTCCAGTATATTTGGACAACGAATACATTCAGCAATGATAATGGCTTTCAGTCACCAACATCATGATAATACTTTGTGTACACAATGAAGACATGAGCTGATACGCATGTAAATGTTGATAGAATGCCAAAGGAACGATCCATTCTGGGTACATCTTTGCAGACTCCAATAACCACAGTCATCCTGGTCATGTGACAAAGGCACAGTCATGTGACCTGAGTTCATGAGGAGAGTTTATGTTCACTGGTTTTAATAAATACTCTTAAATGTATCATCCAGTGATGGAAATGTTTGGTTCATGCCGCGTGAGGATTACTTTGCAGACAATTTGCTGTTTAAAGTTCAAATAAAAACTCAGAAAATGCTCACACATTAAAAGAAATGTCCAAATTTACACTGAATAACCAGCATTGGTCCACAGTTTATGAAGCAAGTAATCTTCCTGATTTATTATCACATGTCCAGTTTTCGAAGTGTGCTGTAGAGAACACAGTCTTCCTTTACTGATGGTGCAGGTGACCTGCATGGAGAAAACAGTGCATTTAGACTCTATTAAAGTCACAGACATTCTCATTCTCATTTCAGTCAATCCTGCCTGAGTCTTTATCACATTTAGACACACCTTGCAACATGAAGCACAAGCAGAAGCTTTAGCCACAGAACAGTAATATGGAATTTTGGAAAACATTACATCACTGTGATGTCACACAGCAAGGAGATGAAAAGAGAAGAAAGTTGACAAGCAGAACAAACCAAATGATGAATCTAGATCAGCAGAACATCCAGTCCTGACATAAATGTCACACATCTACTATGGTTAGAATCTAAATACTTCTTCGTATTTTTTTCCCCAATATAAATCACAGCACACCCATCTCAGCTCTCCCCAGTGAGACACCCTGGTCAATCCAGTGAGACACTCTGGTCAATCCAGTGAGACACTCTGGTTTATCCAGGGAGACACTCTGGTCTATCAAGTAAGACACTCTGGTTTATCCAGTGAGACACTCTGGTTTATCCAGTGAGACACTCTGGTCTATCCAGTGAGGGTCGTTCTCCTGCTGACTCCATAGAGGCCTCATCTGGCTCCAGTCAGAGAGAGCAGCCTATGATAAAAGCTGCTGGAGAGAGATAATAGACCTGACACAGCGACAGTCAGCACAGGTAGTATAAAGGTGGGATATTCTCACCTGGGGGCAGCACTGGAGGGGCGGAACTGGATGCTGGCGTACTGAACACCCTCCTCACACTGGGGGAGTGGCTTTTGATCAGTGGAGGGTAGAAGCTCTTCCTGGTTGCGGGTGTTAGTGGGCTGAACAGAGGCGTAGAGGGGAACTTCACTGTCGTCTCTGTCCGTACCCTGTGTTCCAGTGTGACTCATTGCCATCCCTGAGACGTTGCCAAAAATGGGGCTTTTATTCCCCTGCAGGGTAAAGAAAAGAGGCAGGAGAAGGATGGGAAAGTTCCACAGAAAGGTCCTGTTCATTTCAGTGAGCTCCTCAGAGCTGGAGTGAGCTACTCGCCCCCATTAACGACAAAACATGCATTTAACCTGATATAAAAAAATCAGCTAATGAATCAATGTTTTATTTTCAAATACATGCCATCAGCAGTTCAATATCGACTGAACCAGACATACAGACGTAATACACTTAATACGATTTCTTGTCTCTAACATGACCTGTTTTACAATGGGTTTTCAAAAAAACTTGGAAAGATTGCATATTGAAATACTTTTTTCATTCCAAAGCATATATTTGCAATAACCAATGTCAATAAACCATCATCACAGCAATAATCTGTCTGTATTTATTCATTGGAAACAGGTGAATACAACACATACAGTACAAGTCACTCTCCCTAGCTCTCTATGTAATGCACAGATAATTACATGCGCATAAGCAGTATTGTACTGTGTAACGTTACTGTCACATACTGCAACCCCTTTTGAAAAAATGAAACTGTCCTTAACAGGGGAATACACATAATTAACTCTGGAAATATTTCCATTAAGCATGTCAACACACATAGAAGATCATAACCTCATACTGTAAATCTGTACATAATCTAATAAACCTTCAAGGTCACATGGCACACACTGCTATGCTTTCTACTTATTTGTAAGAAAGGTTTATTTATTTATTTAAGATCCTCATTAGCAATACACAGGTGCTATATAAATAAATAAATCATGTCTCACGATTACTGTTACAAAGCATTGTGAGTATTAATCAATCTTCATAACTCTAATTATACTGTATTATGAGCAGATTATAATGCATTATAAGTATATCATGCATTATAGACAGGTATCATAGACAGTGTTTCCAAATTTCCATTTTTGCTTAAAGAATGCATTATACATTATCAAAATTATATTACATCCGTAGATAAATACATGTATGCACATATGCAGACTGATTTCATTAACTCACCTGCCTGTCCCCTTCTGTCTCATTTGTTGATTTTCTCCTCCTGATTATTCAGAATTGAAAGAAAAATAAAAAGTAAATCTACCTTCAGACAAATCTTTGAACAGCCCCCTCTTGTATAAACAGCATTTTGCTTTTGTTTGAATGATGTGTATTGCTGAGGCAATAGTGCCCATTTTTTATAATTCAGATGTCATTTAGTTACAGGAAATGAGCCTGAGTTATAAGAGGTTTCTTCCTGCCCAGTAAATGTAGTTCTGCTTTATTCAGACCAACACTGGAGCTCATGGGCAAATTGATGCGCTTGACAAGACTTTGTTATGGTCTGTAACTGTCCACATTATTCATATTAAGAACAAGCTTTAAGGTGATTCTGTTACCCCATCATACAGGTTTGATAAACTAATTGGGACACTAAAACGCATCAGTCAGAGTTTATAAAATTGACATCTCAATAAAACAAAATGTCTAATAATGCAGTGGTCTAAGCACTAATCAGACATTAGAGGGGGGATATGGCATCAGCATGATGTAACGTAGCTAATGCTTGACAAAAACATTCCACAAAAATGTGCACTCGTTTTAAACTATGAGTCTAAATCAGACATACAGCAATTCACACTGGAGTGACTACAAACCAACTCATTTACAACCACGTACCTCAGGAACACAACACCCAGAAACACAAGAGCCAAAATGGCAGCCACTCCCACAGCTGCAAGCGCGATCAGTGACTGACCTCCTAAGAAAAGTCAGAGAAATGTAGCCCTGTCAGTTATGATATAGCAGTGTTCATTTCAAAACATGCCTCACCAAGGTCCTTAAGGCGAAAGTTTATAAATGTTTAAAAATACCCCTTACATGCCTACCTTTACTAGAAATATCTGTACATTTGAATTTTACTGAATTCAATGCTGGCATCATGATACTTTTAGTTACACTGCTCATCATCATTATCTACCATGATAGGATTCGGATTGTAGCACCAATATTATGATCAGCATTGCTTTGTAGCCTCTGGATCATAATCAGTATCACATAAAATATTATATCAAATATGTTCTGGCCCTACCTTGCACTGTGACCAGTAGAGCAGAAGCTTTAGCTGAGAGAGCTGTGTCGGCTAGTACAGGAACCAGATATGGGCATGCATACCCTAATTCCCCCAAAAAATATAAACTATAATCTAAATGGGGGTGATGTACTGCATATTGTTTTGGAGGTGATGAAATCCATATATGATTATCCATTATGACCGTTACAAGTAAGTCATACTTTCTTGTCTAGATGAAGGCGGGTCCTAGTTATACATTATTTTCAGTGATACCATGACTAAAAAAATCAAACACGCAAGTAATCTATAACAGATATTGAAACAGAAACAGTCACCTTTGTTCACAATAATAGAGATATTATTGTAGATCACTTGTCACTCACCTTCTATGTTGATTGACACAGCAGTAGAATTCTGACCTCCATGTTTATTCCGTGCCTCACAGTAGTACTGTACTCTGTTCCAGGATCTAAAGTTAGAAAAGTTCAAACTCTGTCCAGATCCTGCCTGCCAGACTCCAGTTTCTTCCTTCTTAAACCAGGTGTATCTCTGCACTGGTGGGTTGGCATCACTGCTGCAGGTCAGAGTCACTGAACTGCCATCTACTATTTCACCAGAGGGGCTCACTGATACTGAGACGCTCTTCGGAGGATCTGAAAGAGAAAATAACAGGTCTTGCAGTTTTAAATAAAAGTCACACTGAGGAATTATTGGGAACATCTAAAATCATTAGAAAAATGTGTTCAATTCCATATAATTTCTCAATGACTGATTTGTCTCAAATGGATTGAGAACCATGTATTGCAAAGGAGAGATTATAATGAAGCTGAAATAGCACAGTGCAAATGCTTTCTTTGTTTGGAAATGAGTAGAATGTACTGCATCGTTTTATGGGGGTTGGTAAATGGCCTTGAGACACAGGTTAAAAAAGCTTTCAATAATGGCAGCAGTATTTAGATAAGAAATTTTATTTAGCATTATTTAGAAAGGTTAAAAATAGAAAAAGAAAGACACAAACCTGTTTTCTTGGTTTATTAAGAATAACTATTACTTGGTATAAAACATCTACAGTACATATGGTATGTTTGTTTGCCCTGTGCAACTTATGACATGTCCGTATCATCTGGCTTACTCATGTTAAATGAATTATATCTTTATAAGATTTTCCCTCCACTGGCCAGTGTGTCTGCTTTACTCAGTGTCTTACTGCTGTGAAGTTACCCAAAGACACTCAGGAGATACTGACTCTCTGCTCTGTGTGTATGAAGCTGAGATGCACTGATATACTCACATTGCACATCAAGACGTTTAGCAGAAGATCTTTCTGTCCCAATCCCATTCCCTGCCTCACAGTAGTATTCTCCTGCATTCTGCAGTGTGACGCTTTCAATGGTGTAACTGTCCTCTGGTCCTCCTGTTTCTGAGGATACAGCTCTATTATTCTTATACCAGGTGTATTTTTTCACTGTTGGATTGGCATCACTGCTGCAGGTCAGAGTCACTGAACGGCCCTCCGCTATTTCACCAGAGGGGCTCACTGATACTGAGACTCTCTTCGGAC
Source organism: Anguilla anguilla (assembly GCF_013347855.1). Classification (NCBI taxonomy): domain Eukaryota; kingdom Metazoa; phylum Chordata; class Actinopteri; order Anguilliformes; family Anguillidae; genus Anguilla; species Anguilla anguilla. The sequence goes on along the minus strand of NC_049201.1, from coordinate 82,842,067 downwards.
GATCTGAAAGAGAAAATAACAGGTATTGCGGTTTTAAATAAAAGTCACACTGAGGTATTCTTGGGAGCATCTAAAATCATTAGAACAATGTGGTCAATTCCATATAATTTCCAACTCTCTGTGTTGCATCTCAAAACACTAGCAGAGACATTTATTTCAAAGTAATGTTTATAATGGAGCTGAAATCTCACAACGTGATGTGGAGGAGTCGTGTGGTTAGGCCGCCATCTGCAGGCGGAGTGGGAGCAGTACAGCTGGCTAACAACCACACCTGTTTGCAGTTACAATTGATTGGTAATAGTTTATATGCTCTGCCTGCAGTGAGACCGGGGTGCTGGAATGAGAGACGCACGCGGGAGCGGCATGCCATCTAATCCCCGTCCTCATCGTCTGTGTTTTGTTTTCTTTTGTTTCCGTGTTTTTGGTATCGAGCGCACAATAAAGCCTTGGTGCCTCTATCAACGACGGATTGTGTGGTTTACGGGAATAAGGACTGCAGAACCTGTTACAGTAAATATCCCAGTATATCATGCTTTGTTACAAAATGAACTGGATATACTGTATCTTTTTAAGGTAGTTGGAAAATGACACAATAGAATCAAGTTTTCAAAAGTAACAGCAGTATTTAGATATGTCTTTTTAGCATCTTCATTAATAATGATAACTTCATTTTTTAAAAAGTTGAACCACTACATGTGGTACCTTTTTTGCCGTGTGCATACTCAAAATGACTACCTGCTTTACTTAAGACATGTCAATATGATCAGACTCATCACTGTATGATAATGTAATTATACCTGATTTCTCCTCCACTGGCCAGTGTGACTGCTTTACTCAGTGTCTTACTGCTGTGAAGTTACCCAAAGACACTCAGGAGATACTGACTCTCTGCTCTGTGTGTATGAAGCTGAGATGCACTGATATACTCACATTGCACATCAAGACGTTTAGCAGAAGATCTTTCTGTCCCAATCCTATTCCCTGCCTCACAGTAGTATTTTCCTGCATCCTGCAGTGTGATGCTTTCAATGGTGTAACTGTCCTCTGGTCCTCCTGTTTCTGAGGATACAGCTCTATTATTCTTATACCAGGTGTATTTTTTCACTGTTGGATTGGCATCACTGCTGCAGGTCAGAGTCACTGAACTGCCCTCCGCTATTTCACCAGAGGGGCTCACTGATACTGAGACTCTCTTCGGACGATCTGAAAGAGAAAATAACAGGTATTGCAGTTTTAAATAAAAGTCACACAGAGGTATTCTTGGGAGCATCTAAAATCATTAGATTAATGTGGTCAATTCCATATTATTTCTAACTCTCTGTGTTGCATCTCAAAACACTAGCAGAGACATTTATTTCAAAGTAATGTTTATAATAGAGCTGAAATCTCACAACGTGATGTGGAGGAGTCGTGTGGTTAGGCCGCCATCTGCAGGCAGAGTGGGAGCAGTATAGCTGGCATACAACCACGCCTGTTTGCAGTTACAATTGATTGGTAATAGTTTATATGCTCTGCCTGCAGTGAGACCGGGGAGCTGGAATGAGAGACGCCCGCGGGAGAGGCATGCCATCTAATCCCCGTCCTCATCGTCTGTGTTTTGTTTTGTTTTGTTTCCGTGTTTTTGGTATCGAGCACACAAAAAAGCATTGGTGCCTCTAACAACGACGGATTGTGTGGTTTGTGGGGATAAGGACTGCAGAACCTGTTACAGTAAATATCCCAGTATATCATGCTTTGGTACAAAATGAACTGGATATACTGTAGCTTTGTATGATAGTTGGTGAATGACACAGCAGAATCAAGTTTTCAAGTGACAGCAGTATTTAGATATGTCTTTTTAGCATCTTCATTAATAATGATAACTTCATTTTTTTTTAAGTTGAACCGCTACATGTGGTACCTTTTTTGCCATGTGCATACTCAAAATGACTACATGCTTTACTTAAGACATGTCAGTATGATAATGTAATTAAAACTAATTTCTCCTCCACTGGCCAGTGTGACTGCTTTAATCAGTGTCTTACTGCTGTGAAGTTGGCCAAAGACACTTAGGAGATACTGACTCTCTGCTCTGTGTGTATGAAGCTCAGATGCACTGATATACTCACACTGCACATCAAGATTTTTAGCAAGAGATTGTTTCATCCCAATCTTATTCTGTGCCTCACAGTAGTATTCTCCAGCATTCGAGGAGCTGATTTTATTAATGGTGTAACTCCGTTCTGATCCTCTAAACAAGAATGCAGATCCACCCTTCCTATACCAGATGTATCGATGCACTGGTGGGTTGCCATCACTGCTGCAGGTCAGAGTCACTGAACGGCCCTCCACTATTTCTCCAGAGGGGCTCACTGATACTGAGACGCTCTTCGGAGGATCTGAAAGAGAAAATAACAGGTCTTGCAGTTTTAAATAAAAGTCACACTGAGGTATTCTTGAGTGCATCTAAAATCATTAGAAAAATGTGCTCAATTCCATATAATTTCTCACTCGCTGTGTTGCGTCTCAAAACGCTAGAAGAGATTTATTTCAAAGTAATGATTATAATGGAGCTGAAATCTCACAATGTGATGTGGAGCAGTGGTGTGGTTAGGTCGCCATCTGCAGGCGGAGTGGGAGCAGTATAGCTGGCTAACAACCATGCCTGCTTGTAGTTACAATTGATTGGTAATAGTTTATATGCTCTGCCTGCAGTGAGACCGGGGTGCTGGAATGAGAGACGCCCGCAGGAGTGGCATGCCATCTAATCCTCTTCCTTATTGTGTGTGTTTTGTTTTGTTTTTGTTTCCATGTTTTTGGTATTGAGCGCACAATAAAGCCTTGGTGCCTCTAACAACGACGGATTGTGTGGTTTGTGGGGAAAAGGACTGCAGAACCTGTTACAGTAAATATCCCAGTATATCATGCTTTGTTACAAAATGAACTGGATATACTGTAGCTTTCTATGGTAGTTGGAAAATGACACAGCAGAATCAAGTTTTAAAAAGTGACAGAAGTATTTAGATGTCTTTTTAGCATCTTCATTAATAATGATAACTTCATTTTTTAAAGTTGAACAGCAGCATGTGGTATCTTTTTTGCCCTTTGCAAACTCAAAATGACTAGACGTTTTACCTAAGACATGTCAGTATGATCAGAGTCATCACTGAATGATAATGAAATTATATCTGATTTCTCCTCCACTGGCCAGTGTGACTGCTTTACTCAGTGTCTTACTGCTGTGAAGTTACCCAAAGACACTCAGGAGATACTGACTCTCTGCTCTGTGTGTCTGAAGCTGAGATGCAGTAATATACTCACATTGCACATCAAGACGTATAGGAGGAGATGTTTTTGTCCCAATCCCATTCTCTGCCTCACAGTAGTATTCTCCAGCATCCTGCACTGTGATGGTATTAATGGTATAACTCCGGTCAGATCTTCCCCATGGGGATACAGCTCTATTCTTAACCCAGGTGTATCTCTGCACTGGTGGGTTGGCATCACTGCTGCAGGTCAGAGTCACTGATCTGCCCTCCACTATTTCACCAGAGGGGCTCACTGATACTGAGACACTCTTCGGAGGATCTGAAAGAGAAAATAACAGGTATTGCAGATTTAAAGAAAAGTCACACTCATCACTGTATGATAATGTAATTATAATTGATTTCTCCTCCACTGGCCAGTGTGACTGCTTTACTCAGTGTCTTACTGCTGTGAAGTTACCCAAAGACCCTCAAGAGATACTGACTCTCTGCTCTTTGTGTCTGAAGCTGAGATGCACTGATATACTCACACTGCACATCAAGACGTTTAGGAGGAGATTCATTTATCCCAATCTTATTCTGTGCCTCACAGTAGTATTCTCCAGCATCCCCAGATTTGATTTTATTAATGGTGTAACTCTGTTCTGATCCTCTCCATTGGGATACAGCTCTATTATTCTTATACCAGGTGTATATCTGCACTGGTGGGTTGGCATCACTGCTGCAGGTCAGAGTCACTGAACTGCCCTCCACTATTTCACCAGAGGGCCTCACTGATACTGAGACGCTCTTCGGAGAATCTAAAAAAGAAAATAACAGGTCTTGCAGTGTTAAAGAAAAGTCACACTGAGGTATTCTTGGGAGCATCTAAAATCATTAGAAAAATGTGCTCAATTCCATATAATTTCTCACTCACTGTGTTGCATCGCAAAACACTAGCAGAGACATTTATTTCAAAGTAATGTTTATAATGGAGCTGAAATCTCACAATGTGATGTGGAGCAGTGGTGTGGTTAGGGCGCCATCTGCAGGCGGAGTGGGAGCAGTATAGCTGACTTACAACCACGCCTGTTTGCAATTACAATTGATTGGTAATAGTTTATATGCTCTGCCTGCAGTGAGACCGGGGTGCTGGAATGAGAGACGCACGCGGGAGCGGCATGCCATCTAATCCCCGTCCTTATCGTGTGTGTTTTGTTTTGTTTTGTTTTGTTTTTGTTTCCATGTTTTTGGTATCGAGCGCACAATAAAGCCTTGGTGCCTCTACCAATGACGGATTGTGTGGTTTGTGGGGAAAAGGACTGCAGAACCTGTTACAATAAGCATCCCAGTATATCATGCTTTGTTACTAAATGAACTGGATATACTGTAGCTTTGTATGGTAGTTTGAAAATGACACAACAAAATCAAGTTTTCAAAAGTGACAGCAGTTTTTAGATATGTCCTTTTTTAGCATGTTCATTAATAATGATAACTTCATTTTTTTAAAGTACCTTTTTTGCCCATTGCAAACTCAAAATGACTACACGTTTTACCTAAAACATGTCAGTATGATCAGAGTCATCACTGAATGATAATGAAATTATATCTGATTTCTCCTCCACTGGCCAGTGTGACTGCTTTACTCAGTGTCTTACTGCTGTGAAGTTACCCAAAGACACTCAGGAGATACTGACTCTCTGCTCTGTGTGTCTGAAGCTGAGATGCAGTAATATACTCACATTGCACATCAAGACGTATAGGAGGAGATGTTTTTGTCCCAATCCCATTCTCTGCCTCACAGTAGTATTCTCCAGCATCCTGCACTGTGATGGTATTAATGGTATAACTCCAGTCAGATCCTCCCCATGGGGATACAGCTCTATTATTCTTAACCCAGATGTATCTCTGCACTGGTGGGTTGGCATCGCTGCTGCAGGTCAGAGTCACTGATCTGCCCTCCACTATTTCACCAGAGGGGCTCACTGCTACTGAGACACTCTTCGGAGGATCTGAAAGAGAAAATAACAGGTATTGCAGATTTAAAGAAAAGTCACACTCATCACTGTATGATAATGTAATTATAATTGATTTCTCCTCCACTGGCCAGTGTGACTGCTTTACTCAGTGTCTTACTGCTGTGAAGTTACCCAAAGACCCTCAAGAGATACTGACTCTCTGCTCTTTGTGTCTGAAGCTGAGATGCACTGATTTACTCACACTGCTCATCAAGACGTTTAGGAGGAGAGGTGTTTGTCCCCATCCCATTCGCTGCTTCACAGTAGTATTCTCCTGCACATACACACACACAAACACATACGCACACACACATACGCAAATACATGCATACACACACACACAGCCACAAACACACTGCTCAGAAATGTTTTGAAACACAGATGTGTTGGCAATATGACAAATAAGGGATTCAATTAACAAAACTTTAACACAACTGCACCTAACAACTCCAAAACTATAAAACATCAATAATTGTACTTGTACTCCAATACTAACTGATGTCAGTAGATGGCAGTAGCCGCCGATCAATGTGAGATTTGCAGGTACAGGAAGTCATGCTTAGTAGCTAGCTTTGCTAGAATGTGGTAGCAAACCAAGTAAGTTAAGAGCAATTGTCTGCATATACCTTCGGCCCAAAACTGTTATGTTTTGCTTGCAGTGAAACAAACTGCTTTCATTAAAATGTGGCACCGGAATACTTGTGTCGTCATTCTAAGAATGCAACATGCACAATCAACAGCTCCGATCATTTAGTACAGCCACAGATATTTATATCATGCCTCTGTCTCAGTTTCATCGCTGAGTCTGAAGAGAAACTTCATCTTATCAGTTTTCTCTTTTTCCCCTCTCTTTTCAGATGAGCGATTTTGCACTGCTCTAAATTAATGTACAGTAGAACATTATTTTATATAAATTATATACATTCCTTAAAGCAATTTAAATGTATTTACTTTGGCTTCTGATTGAGATAATGAAGAGAGACTAATAAATATGCTGATAAATACTTTATATGTAGACTGAAATATCAGAACAACATTTGGAAAAAAGAAAAAAGAACAATTTACCTGACACAGAGAGGACGATTACCAACAAGGTATTGAAGAGCATGGCTGCATCAGATTGAAAATATTTATCCAAATACACAGGTCTTGATTATTATTTACACTGTGAAAATGAACAGCACAAAGAAAGACTGTCAGAGTATTCTATTAATTTGCAGAAATAGCAGAATAAAAATTACTACACAAGCACACACAGTGAGTTAATGTGCTGCTAACGCCTAAAAATGCTTTGGGTTTTATGAAGAGCTCTCAAAGATTCCAGAAAGCAGAGATTCAAACAACCTTTTACTTGAACAATGATATTTGTATCGAGGGGGCTGCAATCATTTATAGTCCGAAAATGCATTTTATTTAATATTTGATTACAGTTTAATCTTCTTGCACCACAAACTATAGTGAGGTAGTTTTGATTAAATGAAATACTATGATACTGCACTTACCAGGAGAGAGTCCTGTTCTGGCCTCAGTGCTTTGCTAATGAGCCATTAGTATTAAACAGCCTTGCAGACAGAGCAGTGTGGCTGAATATGATCGCAAATGAAATGCTACACACTAAATATAAAAGTGGAATGTGTTACAGTTCTGATTCACTTCCTGAAGATCATACACATTTTAAATTTTATTGGATACAAGAGTTTGAATAAAATATACAGAAATGTTTGCTTTGTGTCTCGACTGGACCAGTAGTGCCTTTTTCAAAAAGACTGGGTAATTCTCATTTTTTTGCCCCCACTGTATTATTGAAATTCAGATGTTAATAATTATGTTCATTTTTGCACATTATGCTTATAAAATAAACATAACTACTATGTTTTTATAAAAATGATTCCGGATTACAACACAAACTGTTGCTAAGATCTGAGGCTTTGCCTATTTCAATACATCCATCAATCCATCCATTATCTATATCCGCTTATCCTGAGCTGGAGCTGGTGCTGGAGCCTATCCAAGCATGCATTGGGTGAGAGGCAGGAATACACTCTGGTCAGGCTGCCAATCTATCGCAGGGAACACACACTATTCACTCACACATTCATACCTATGGGCAATTTAGAGTCTCCAATTGGCCTATTTGCATGTTTTTGGACCATGGGAGGCAACCGGAGTACCCGGAGGTACATGCAAACTACAGACACAAAGGCCCCAAACCGAGATTCAAACCCAGTACCTTCTTGCTGTGAGGCTACCCACTGAACCACCATACCACCCCTATTCCAATACATGTACAGTAGAGGTTAAAATAAAAGTGATTGTAAAAGGTGTGATAGGCATCAGGCACAGGAAAACACCCATACATTCAGGAGCCCTATACAAAATTCATTACCTAAACCATTATTTAACTCAGTTTAGTAAAAGATCTTCCAAGAAATTCATCTGAAATGTACATACAGGACTCATCGATTTTAATAATTGCCCCATCTACAGGTAGATTGAATGTATTGCATCCATCTATCCCTCCTAGGTAAATTTTACTGCCACAAACAGCATGCTTTATCATTGCTACCATATGTAGCTCAGTCGTGTTTAAGTTTCATGCATCGGATGTTTGACATGAAGCTGGAACATCAACAAAACGCTGCTGATGCTTGGTCTATAACCCGCTTATTAACATAAAGATTGCACACACTGTACTTTCACAGAAGATGAAAGGAGTGGACAGGCGTAGTTTTCGTATCTTTGTGTATGGCAGCAGTGCAGTATGGTGGTTTGGGGGTCCAGAGTGTGACTCTGACCACAGACAGTTAAAGCGCTGCTCACTTCCTGCAGCCTGTTGTATTCTTTATTTTAATTCACATCTCAGTTCAGTGTCTGGTGGTGCAGCGCTGTTTCTGTGGTTGATCTTCATGTGACTTTTCAGAACTTTGGTTTTGCTTTGCCTGTTATACGGTCCTTCATGCACATAATTAGTTGCATTTCAATGCTGATATTTCATAAAGATGACTTTTACAACATAAAACCTATTGTATAATATTATTATAGCATATTTCAAAGAGATGAATTTGATCCCCACGTGAACTAAATGGAAGGCAGGTAAAACATGATGGCCATATGAAGAAAATAATGATAATATGTTTCAGAGCAGAGGGTTGAGGTTCACAGTGCTTTACAATGCTCAAATAAACCTTAATACATTGATACACAAAATGAAACAATGTATGTAAAGAAAACAAATATAAATATGCATTCTTTCAAATATCTAAAACCAGACAGAAACTTAAATATGTGATCAATACAACAAGGCAATGTAAAATTAAGTACTAAAACACTGTTTTAAAAACATCTAGGACCTTACCTTTGAAAGTGACTTGAGTTTGGAGATTATAATCGGCACAGAATATAATACAATATGAGACTGTAATATCTTCAGACAGGGGTCTTGAGGACTATACAAAGAAGAAGCACACACACACACACACACACACACACACACATTATTTCTAGAATAAAATTTAGTTTCACAAAAGTTGAAATGATGGCAAAATCTATTCTTCAGGAATAGAGCACACCAGTAAATGCAGTTCATTAACAGTTCTGCCCATGTCATGAAGCCAAAGAAATCTACTCATCTCTGTTGCAGAGCTGAGCATAAAGAGGAACTTCAGATCAATCCTATGCTCTACATTTCACAATTCTGTGCTCTACATTTCATAGCAGATGTGTGGTAAAAACAAATGTAAAAAGATTCTGCTCAGCCTAGAATACCTAAACCAAATTCAAATTAAAATTAAAAATAACTTTATTTATCCGTTAGGAACATCATTTGTGCAAAAGCGTCAGTGCATGCTCAGCACATAACTGGACAAACGACAAACACAGATTATGCAACATACACGTGTAGATTAAAACAGATGTCCGCCAATAGGGCATGTAAACAACGTATGTGATCTTGTGTATACGATTTAGATTCCCATTTCCAGTAGCATATGTCTTTAATTTTTTGCTTTCCCTGTCTAATGAGTTAAACAGGTTATGTGAAATCCTAGTAATTCTAAATAGATTTTAGCTTCTGATAGATATTGTAACCCCTGTAAACTGGCATTAATAAGCAGAACTGAAGTAACTAAATTGTTTACCTGAGGCAGAGAGAAGGGCTTACAAAAATACTGTTGAGGATGTTTGGGGCATGGCTGCATCGGCCTGAACATACATATAAAAAACATAACTTATATTATTGCCTTTTGTTTTTTAAGCCATAACCAAAATTCCACAAAATGAATCACTGATATTCAGCGTTTAACAGATAACATGGAAAGTAATAAAAGAAAGAGTTACTTTCAGAAAACAATTCTTTTTTTTGTTTTTATTTTTTTATTATTATGATTTCTTTTTACATTATTTTAATTTTAAGAAAGCTAATTTACTGTTTTAACGAATGCTGTGCATATTTACCCCACTGGTCACATAGCCACCTTTCAGCAGTGAGAGAGACTGATCTCCATTAGGATCACTAGATTAACACAGAATAAAGCACTTGCTGTAATCCGTAGATCAGAGAACAACAACACTGTACTTAAATTATTTTACTGTTTGCAACAAATGCAACAAATTGAAGCGTGCAAAAATCAAAGATTTCTTCTCTCATCCTCTATCAAGGCACTCTATTGAATCATTACATTATTTTACATCTCAATGAAAAAATGTGTTAACAGCCATTAAGAATAAAACAGGGCTAAATCATGCACTTACGCTGGTAGAGGAGGTGTGATCTTAACGGTTTTCAAACTGTCTGAAACGGCCCTGCTGACAGGCTCATATTTCTGAGCATGGCAGACTGACTGTGATAAATGCAAAGCTTTAAGAATAATTGTTTCTATTTGTAAATATTATTACATTTTACTTTAACCAGGAGAGTCTCGTTGAGATTCAAAATCTCTTTTTCAAGAGTGTCCTGGCCAAGACAGACAGCAGCTCACGCAGGTTTAACATGGTTGGACAATGACAATATAAAATCAAATTACAGACAACATAGATTATTTTACAAGAATGTAGCTTCACTGTGTAATTTGACATATTGGTACACAATAATGCATATAAAAACATTAAAGAGCTACATGAGCATCACAGCTGTGTAAAATATGTTAACAGTAGCTTAAAAGCCAGAAAAAAGAGGGAACCATGTTCCAATGTGAATGGCAACATTTTGCTGCTGTAGCCTAGCCTATAACCCCCAGATCAACATAAAGATTGCACTTACTTTCGCAGAAGATAAAAGGAGCGGACAGGAGTAGTTATCTTTGTGAAAGTATCACGGCTCTGGTGCCTCAAAGCGGGTACTGTGAGGTGCCCCTGCTTGGCGCTTTTGTGCAGAGCGCGCGCGGCTGCGGGTGAAGCTGCCTAATTTCAAGGCAAGAGCCACCCTGACCACAGACAGTTAAAGCGCTGCTCACTTCCTTCAGCCTGTTCTATTCTTTATTTTATTTCACACCTCAGTTCAGTGTCCTGAGGAGAAGGGCTGTTTCTGTGGTTGATGTTCATGTGACCTTTTCGAAGTTTGGTTTGGCTTTGCCTGTTATACGGTCCTTCATGCACATAATTAGTTGCATTTCAATGCTTATACTTCATCATTTTTACCACATACAGCCGATTGGATTATTGTATCTTTCACATTTCACAGAGACGAAATAGATGCCCACACATGAATAAAATGGAATTCATATGGAGGTTCAAGGTTCACAGTGCTTTACAATGCTCAAATAAATCATAATATATTGATAGACATAATAAAACAATGTATGTAAAGAAAACAAATACAAAGATGCGTTATTTCAAATAGCTAAACAGACAGAAAGTAAAAATGGGGTGAATACCATTAACAAGGCAATGTAAAATGTAAAGCTAAAACACTGTTTTAAAAGATGTTGGACCTTGCCTTTAAAAGTGACTTGAGTTTGGAGACTGTAATCTACATTAACCTGCATTATAATCTTCCTATTCAATGTGAGAGAGTACATGTGCATGTACATGAGTTGTGAGCGTGTGTGTAACAGGGTTATATAAACGTGTAACGGTGTCACAGGAGCATGTATGCAGCAGGGTTACATGAACATGCATGTTGCAGCAGGGTTACAGTACTCTGGGAAAAATCCTCCACCAACAGCCCTTTATAAATTGGATAAGCTAGCAGAAACAGACAGCAGTTCTGTAAAGTTAAACACAAAAAGAGACTCTTTCACCCTGATCTCCATCATTTCTCATTCTCTGCAGATTCTCTCCTCTGTGTGTTTTAATCCCACACTGAGGCCTCGTCAGCTCTCTGAAGCACAGAGTTTGTGTCGCTGGCTGCGTTTGTCACTCTCTGAAGGCTCTGCTCTGCGGTGAGACACAGGAAGAGACTCAGTTACACATAAGTGCGCCTCCAGTTGCACTGTTAAAGGGGAACCAGAGTGGCCACACAGTCCCTTGCATTCCCTATCCACTCTGTTGTCCCCGAGAACGGATTCCTCTGTCGATTTAGTGGATTATATATCACAGAATCACTTGAAGAATTTACATTACAGAAGTAGCCTATATTTTTCACATGTTAAAAAATCATACTAAATAATATCCACAGATACAATTACAACATATTGAGAGTTAAGTGGGGAATAATCCTCAATAGTTTTCACCAATAAAAATAAGGAGGATGTCTGAAAATGACTGCATCACACAGTGATGAACTGGATGAACTGTAACTTGCCTGGTGTGTATCTGTGCTTTGTGTCTTCTGCTCAGCACAGACCTGCTGACTTTGTAGTTTCATAAAAATACAGCCTGTACACAGAACTGTCCTTTGCTTTTCTGAACGGCTGGTACGGTTATAATGGTGAGAATATCCAGGCGGGAACTTGTTACTTACAGTACGAGAGCATCTGCTTCTCCCTCTCTCTCTGTTGGTGGTCTTCTTCCTGCTGAAAAGGGGGAGGGGGGGGGGGCGGGTGAGTAACAGACCTTCAGGAGCTGTGGATCAGTCATCCCAGACGACATTTGGTCATAACATTCCTACCTGCTCCTCTGAATTCAACAGCAAATTAGTAAACATACTGCATATCTCTCTGATATCTAATGGTGAATATCTATAATCATGTCTTCTCAGTGATGATTGGTACCCAGATGCTTTTTCATTGCAAACATTTACCTTGTGCACACCATGACAGTAAAGAGTGCAAATTGCTGTGCTCTGCTCCAGGATGGCTCTAGACATAAAGTTTGAATATATAATGTTTATTTTATCTCCATGTGAATACATTGATATAAGTTGGAAAAGTATCAGGACAGTGATACAATTTTTGTTGTTTTTGTTCTGTACTCCAGCAGACTGAAAGATTTGGGGGCATTCACATCCATCAGATGATCCGATGTATAAAGTACTGCCCTTTTTATAAATAGTCCCAATACCTTGTGTTCTTGGGAGCATCTGAAATCAATAGAAAAATGTTTTACATTTTTTATTTTATTTATTTATTTATTTTAAAGTTTATAATGGAGCTGAAATCTCACACTGTGTGTCATTTCCCCCTGTGTCATGAACTGGATATACTGTAGCTTTTTTAGGGTTCTGGTAAACGTCACCAGATAGACACGTTTCAATAGTGACAGCAGTATTCAGATATAATCATTTTTAGCATGTTCATTAATAATGATAACTTAATTTTGTTAAAGTTCAACTGCTACATGTGATACTTTTTTTCCCTGTGCTGTGCAAATGCAAAATGCAGAGGTGGACATTCCAGGGGTCAGAAAGTAAAAGTCCTGCCATGTATTTCATCCACCCCTGAACTCAGCCAGCTGATTTAGCCTGGTCAGGCTCATCATTCTCCTCCACTGGCCAGTGTGACTGCTTTACTCAGTGTCTTACCGCTGTGTAGTTGTCAAAAGACACTGACGAGATACTGACTGTCTGCTCTGTGTGTCTGAAGCTGAGATGCATTGATTTCCTCACACTGCACGTCAAGACGCTTAGGAGGAGATCTGTTTGTCCCAATCCCATTCTCTGCCTCACAGTAGTATTCTCCTGCATCCTGCAGTGTGATGGTTTTAATGGTGTAACTGTCCTCTGGTCCTCCTGTCTCTGAGGATACAACTCTGTTATTCTTAAACCAGGTGTAGTATTGCACTGGTGGATTGGCATCACTGCTGCAGGTCAGATTCACTGAACTGCCCCCCACTATTTCACCAGAGGGGTGCACTGATAATAAGATGCTCTGAGGAGGATCTGAAAGAGAAAATAACAGGTCCTGCAGTTTTATATAGATCTCACACTTACCTCAGTTAAAGTATGTTTCCTTTTCCTCAATGTTTCCATTATGTCATTTTGTTTGACTGCTATTATTGCAATGCCATCTTTCTTTCAATTTTTAGAATTAACTTAATCCGATATTGTTTCTAAACATAATAACTTCCATTTCCTAATCATTATCTGCAGGTTGCTCTTCTGCCCAGTTCTCATGTCTTTTAAAGGTACATTATAGTACAACTGCATCACCGCTTTTCAAAATTAGTAACAAATGACGCTCAGTAAAGTTAAATGTATGAGTTTGTCTTCAAATACTCACAGAGAGTCACTGCTGGGGACGGGAGATTCTCATGGCCTCTTACTGCACAGGAGTAGCTGCCTGCATCTCCACTGCTGGCTTTGAACTGAAGGTAGTTATGATTTTCATATTTCTGGGCGGTGTAAAACTGAGATTGTCCATTCTTGTACCAGATGAATGTTTGGCTGCCAGTCAGGTCAGTGCAGGTGATTTTACAGGTTTGTGTCACTCACTCTCCCTCTCTCCTTATGTCAGACTTCATTTCAACAAAATTCCACATTGTACAGCACCCACAATAAATGTATGAATGCATATTACTGTAAATCCACCATTTCATTTCGATTAAAGGTTGAAGTCAACTGAGACCCCAAAATCTCAATCTGTCTGATAATGGAATGCTTGTTCTCTGGATTGGCTGGCATAAAGTGGTGAACACATGCAGTCATTCCCTCCTCTTTTAAAAATTATTTGGTGGCAGATAAAGGGTGATACCGCCAACTAGAGGGCATTGTATTATCTCATAAAAAACACGTTTTCAATGCACAAAAATGGCAAGTTACTCACACATGCAAAGCACTGCCTATAACTCATTCATTCAAACTGGCTCAATCTAGGCCTGCCATTAAAAGTATTGATATCAAAATGATGTCAGGTTACTGTACTACAAACTATATAGGCTATCTTGCCTCACCGAAATTAAAGAAGCAGTATTCCAAAGCAATGCTGCGCAATGTTTTCTTAACAAAGAAGGCACAAGACAATTCAGACATGCCTGCGTCTTTTATCATCTGGCAATGTAGCACCTTACACCTTTGCACTACACAGAGATGTAAGATGTTGTGCTTGGACAGCATGGTTGGACAGGCCAATCCGCTGCCTGGGCGGACCGAATGCTACACTGTATTACTAGAATGGAAATGTAGGTATAGAGCCTAGTCAATCGGATATCAGACGTTTTTGGATAAGGCATTATAATCTGACTGCATGTTCTTCCCCTTTTCAGCTTTAACAGACAGACTGCAACATTTAGAATTATATGCATTGGCTATTTTCACTGAAGATGCTGCCCATCCAAGCCATTCTAAATGACAGTACAGAATTACTCACACAGCACTTTGAGATTTATATCCTGCAGTGTGATGGTTTTAATGGTGTAACTGTGCTCTGGTCCTCCTGTCTCTGAGGATACAGCTCTATTATTCTTATACCAGGTGTATCGCTGCACTGGTGGGTTGGCATCGCTGCTGCAGGTCAGAGTCACTGAACTGCCCTCCACTATTTCACCAGAGGGGCTCACTGATACTGAGGTGTTTTTAGGAGCATCTGAAAGAGAAAAGGTCCTGCAGTTTTACTGTGCAGTTCAAAGTAAATGCAAGTTAATTGTGAATTAAATAAAATAAAATAATATTTGAATAAAAATTCACACATTAAACATTCTCATATATCTGTAAGGATAGAATGGACAATTACAAATGTGTATTATAATGACATTTTGTTTGACGGCTATTATTCAAATGCAATCTTTCCAATGAGGGCATTTTAGGATTACCTTGATCCGACATCGTTTGTAAACACAATAATTTCCATTTCCTAATCACTATCTGCAGGTTGCTCTTCTGCCCTGTTCTCATGTCTTTTAAAGGTACATTAATGTTCAACTGCATCGTCGCTTTTTCAAAATGAGTTACGTTGTTATGAAATATTTGGTTGTCATTCCGTTTTAAATTACTACCGCTGGTTTTGCGATAGGAGATGAATACCGCATGGGGGCCCCCTGGTGGCCACGGGGGCCCTAAGCAGCCGCTTAGTTTGCTTATGCCTCGGGCCGGCCCTGCATGCATTATTTCCCAGTAAAACAGAAGGTGGGCAGACACTCACATTTCACATTGACTGCAGGGGAAGTGACTCCTCCTGTAGCACAGGAGTAGAGATCTGTATCATCAGTGCTGGCTACATTGAGGGAGTATTTATACTTATAGGGCACAACTTTTCCATTCTCGTACCAGGTAAAGGTTGGGCTGCCACTCAAAGTGCAGGTGCTGCTACAGGTCAGTGTGTTACACTCTGTGCCTCATTCTCTGTCACTTTCACCTGAAGACCTGCACACAAGAATCAACATGATAAAAAAGACCATTCTGTTTCTATTAGAAAATAATTAGGAGTACTGGCAGTTAATAGTATAAAAAGAAAGTTTAGAATTACCTGTCAACGAGACTCCAGAATGACCAGTATATTTTCCACCATAACGGTCGGTCACGAACTTGAAGCGATATATTGCTGAATCACTTTCTCTCAGCTGGTTTATTCTAAAAGTGCAGTCACTGTTCTTATTCCCCAGGTACTCCACACGGTCAGAGTACTCTGGGTCATTGGACAGGTCTTTACCCTCCTGTTTACTGTTCCAGGTGTAACCTGTTAGAAAAAATAGCAACGCTTTAAAGGGGTCCTATAGCTTTTAGGAAGAGGGGCTCCCTACCTAACGGGTTAGGAGGACTTGTTTTGCAACCCTCATTAGTTTTATTGGCTGTAACAGGTAGTAATGTCTTAAGATTATTCTGGAAAATAGTTAGCCCCGCCCACTCCCAAGGACTTGGTTGAGACTGTCTGTCGCACAGGAGAAAGTGCACAGCAAGAGGGGAGAAGGGGAGAGAGAAAAAGACGATCAGAAGTAGAAAATCATAATCATTAATTTAAGCAGTAAACTTAAAGAGCAGCTCCTTAAATGACCCAGGGACCAAATATTTTCCAGATCGCACACTTCAATTTCTTTCCTTGGGATCTTGGTGAGTTTAAATATTAAATTTTACAAAAGTATCGTAACTGTAGCAGCAACAGGTGTGCTGTTAACTCCGTGTTCCTTGAAAATAGCGTTAGCCACACGTGGGATTTAATATTTTTCAGTTTGCACACTTCCGTTTCTTCCTTTGGGATCTCGGTGAGTTTATATTTTAAATTTAGCTAAAGTATCGCCATTGTAGCAGCCACACGTGTGTTATTAACTCCGCGTTTCCTTGAAAATGGCATTAGCCACACGTGGTTTATATAGCTATTGAGTTTCTCTCACATAAAGTTGAATGTTGCGATTTGAAAGCGTGAATGGCATTGTTATAGTAGTTCTATCATACGTGTATGAATGTGCCATGTAATATGTATATAAATGTGCCATGCAATAACCTTGTGTTGGAGTTAGCTAATGCAGTGCTGTTAGAAACCACGCACTAGCACTTAGCTAGTGCACAACAGTGGTGTATATGATGTAGCCGTATCTTCCATTGTGCATGACAATGCAAGAGGGTTAGTTCACATGCATTTAAATGATTTTACAATCAACTAATGATTTACTTGATTGTTAAAGGTTTATTGCCATGCATTTATATTGAGTTCATGGTTTAAAAATTATTTGCTATAGTTACATGGAAAATACCTTGATCATAATTCATGATAAATGGTTAAAGAGCGATATAATATTTGATAAAAGGAAACTGTACAGTCGAGCATTTATAAAGAGTACTATTTGGTTTTTTGGTAACACTTTTACACTTTTGAGGTTACAATGATGCCTTAAAGAAAAGAACTAAGATTGAGAAAAGTATGCAGTTGTTATAATAGCCTGTTATCATACAGGCTGGGTTTTTTGGATACCCTAGAAGAAACCTGTGAACCTAGGATTCTCTCCCTGACGAGGGAGATGGCGAGCTGACCAACTTGGTTCATCTTCATCCACTTGAGGAAGGACCCCCTGATACCCCTTGTTTCTCCCAGCCCCACTCTGGTGTGGTAGGATTGTGATTGAGAAATTACATAATTTTATTTGATACTTTATTTTTTTCAAAAAGGGTGCACCCAACCAACAAAACTGACTTGAAACTAAGTTGAACTAAACCAGACTGAACAGAAGACATTCAGAACTTAATAGACAGTGAATACAGTTACAACACTCAGGACATTGATATGAAGACAAATTAATGTGGTTGAATGTGATAAGTAAATGCTGGCTTTACATGTTGTCATCACACTTTCTTTAATACAGTTTTAACCATTTTGCACTTACTTTCTGGCTCTGGTTGTTCATTGTGTCCATCTCATCATTCATAACCTCTCCTTACGAACCTAGCTTTAACCCGAAAATATTTACCTACTGCTAACTGACCTTTAGGTGGGTTACACAGTCAATAACCCAGAATGTTTTCTGCACTGTGTGAGATGTGGGATATGAGTAAGTGCAGCTCATGTCTACTGAAGACCCCTTTAAGGCACAGATTCTCTCAGGGGTGTAAGTCACTCCCCATCCCCTCTGGCTCAGAACACCTGAAAAATACACACACATACACATGCAGACACACACACATGCAGACACACATACAGGCACGTACACACACACACACACTTGTATTTCAATACTAACTGATGTCAGTAGATGGCAGTAGCCGCCGATCAATGTGAGATTCGCAGGTACAGGAAGTCTTCCTTAGTAGCTAGCTTTGCTAGAATGCAGTAGCAAACCAAGCTAGTTATGAGCGAGTGTCTGCGTATACCGTTGGCTGAAAACTGTTATGTTTTGCTTACAGTGAAAACAAACTGGTTTTAATTTAAACGTGCCACAGATATTTATATCATGCCTCTGTCTCAGTTTCAATGCTGAGTATGAAGAGGAACTTCATCTTATCAGTTTTATCTTATATCCCCTCTCTTCTCAGATGAGCGATGTTGCACTACTCTAAACTAATGTACTGTAGAACATTATTTTATATTAATTATATACATTCTTTAATGCATTTTAACTGCATTCACTTTTGTTGCTTCTGATTCATGTGCACGCATGCACATAAATAAGCACATGTATCAATTTAGCTGAGACCTTTCTTCCATTCACAGATGTCAAAATAACAGTCATTGTTTCTGTTTTCAAAATATAGATATATGTCAGTACATCTGTATCTAGCAAAATGAACATTATATTCCTGAGATATAAAAAAGCAATAATGAATAAAAATATGCTTCCAGCACGTGCATGACTGAACTGAAACATCTGTGACTGCATTGGCAAAGTGCACTAAAGCTACCAGCAGTAAGCTAGTTAGTTAACTAGTTTTCTACTAGTTATCTGCTAACTGTTGCTAAGGCCTGAGGCTTGGCCTATTCCAGTATATGTACAGTATAATCAGTCTGTAAAATCAGCAGAGATTAATTTTAATGAGACTGTAAAAGGTGTGATAGGTCTCAGGCACAGGTAAACACACATACTTCAGGAGCCCCATGCAAAATCCATTACCTAAACCAGATTATTTAATTCAGTTTAGTAAAAGATCTTGCATGAAATTGATCTGAAACGCTCATACAGGACTCACATACTGCAGTAATAGTGCCATCTACAGGCAAACAAAATGCACTGCATTCATCTCTCCTCCTGAGGTTAATTTCACTGCCACAAACAGCAAGTGTGACCTACATGAATCTGGGTGTTACAGATTAAGATTACAGATTTAAAGATATTTTTATATATATATATATATATATTAGCCTTTTCTCATTTGGAAATCCTGCAGACCCTGTGAGATGTTCTTTTTTTAAAGGTCAGAGGGTCAAAGGCCCATTTAGTGCTGTACCTGCACATGTTCTATTCCATCAGCAGAACTCAGGGGGTAACACCTACAGTACATGGTCTACTCACAAAATTCTTCAAGCATATGTTTTTTTTGTTTGTTTCATTGAATGATTGCTTAAAAAATTAATGGTACGTTTCGTCATACAAAAACCAAAAAAAAATAAATAAATAACACTATGAATGTGAAGAACGAATTTAAATTATGTGAGTTTATTCTCTACATGGGATCAGTTCAGTAATAAGCATAATATAATCACAAAATGTGCACAAGAATGTCTGTAATAGTAAATGTTATACAAGTATTAATAAAAATAATAATAATAATCTTTGAATTACATATAAAGCCCATTTCTCCAGTACATTTGGCCAACGAATACATTCAGCAATGATAATGGCTTTCAGGCACCAACATCATGATAATACTTTGTGTACAATATGAAGACATGAGATGATATGCATGTAAATGTTGATAGAATGCCAAAGGAATGATCCATTCTGAGTACATCTTTGCAGACCCAATAACCACAGTCATCCTGGTCATGTGAGTTCATGAGGAGAGTTTATGTTCACTGGTTTTAATAAATACTCTAAAATGTATCATCCAGTCAAGGAAATTTTTGGTTCGTACCGCCTTACTTTGCAGACAATCTGCTGTTTAAAGTTGTTGCTGTTTAAAAACTCAGAAAATGCTCACACATTCAAAAGAAATGTCCAAATTTACACTGAATAACCAGCATTGGTCCACAGTTTATGAAGCAAGATATCTTCCTGGTTTATTTTCACATGTCCAGTTTTCGAAGTGTGCTGTAGAGAACACAGTCTTCCTTTACGGATGGTGCAGGTGATCTGCATTGAGAAAACAGCGCATTTAGACTCTATTAAAGTCACAGACATTCTCATTCTCATTTCAGTCAATCCTGCCTGAGCCTTTATCACATTTAGACACACCTTGCAACATGAAGCACAAGCAGAAGCTTTAGCCACAGAACAGTAATATGGAATTTTGGAAAACATTACATCACTGTGATGTCATAGGCTGAGGTCACCCAGCAGGGAGATGAAAAGAGAAAAAAGTTGACAAGCAGAACAAACCAAATGATGAATCTAGATCAGCGGAACATCCAGTCCTCGTATTACCACGTTCTTCTTTTGACCAGGCAGAGAAGTTCTTAGCAAAGCAGCAGCGAGAGATTGCAACATTTTAAAAAACTTGAACAGGGCTTTGGGACTGAAACAAACAAACAACCAAAATATAGAATTAGTGTGCATCAAGGCAACACCCGGTCCTGCAAACACATAAATATATAAACTGTTACAGATGTAGTGAGAAGTACTGGAATCTCAGAAATGCTTATTTGCATTTTTGTCTGAAATGCTCATTTGTATTTTTGTTTCCAGGGTTTGTTTTGTACATGCTTACATGACCAAGTGTTATGGATGCACGTTTTTTGGCTACCATTAATTTCTAATATTGTACACGCTGATGTAAATGTCACACATCTACTATGGTTAGAATCTAAATACTTCTTTGTGTTTTTGTTTCCAACATAAATCACAGCACAACAATCTCAGCTCTCCCCAGTGAGACACTCTGGTCTATCCAGTGAGACTCTCTGGTCTATCCAGTGAGACACTCTGGTCTATCCAGTGAGACGCTCTGGTTGCGGGTGTTAGCGGGCTGAACAGAGGAGTAGAGGGGAACTTCACCGTCGTCTCTGTCCGTACCCTGTGTTCCAGTGTGACTCATTGCCATCCCTGAGACGTTGCCATAATTGGGGCTTTCATTCCCCTGCAGGGTAAATAAAAGAGGCAGGAGAAAGATGGGAAAGTTCCACAGAAAGGTCCTGTTCATTTCAGTGAGCTCCTCAGAGCTGGAGTGAGCTACTCGCCCCCATTAACGACAAAACATGCATTTAACCTGATATAAAAAAATCAGCTAATGAATCAATGTTTCATTTTCAAATACATGCCATCAGCAGTTCAATATCGACTGAACCAGACATACAAATGTAATACACTTAATACGATTTCTTGTCTCTATCATGACCTGTTTTACAGTGGGTTTTCATAAACTTTTGGAAAGATTGCATTCTGAAGTACTTCTTTCATTCCAAAGCATATATTTGCAATAACCAATAGCAATAAACCACCATAACAACAATAATCTGTGTGTATTTATTCACTGGAAACAGGTGAATACAACACATACAGTAAAAGTCATTCTCCCTGGCTCTCTATGTAATGCACAGACAATTACATGCGCATAAGCAGTATTGTACTGTGTAACGTTACTGTCACAAACTGCAACCCCTTTTGAGAAAATGAAACTGTCCTTAACAGGGGAATACACATAATTAACTCCTGAAATATTTCCATTAAGCATGTCAACACATAGAAGATCATAACCTCATACTGTAAATCTGTACATAATCTAATAAACCTTCAAGGTCACATGGCACACACTGCTATGCTTTCTACTTATTTGTAAGAACGGTTTATTTATTTATTTAGGATCCCCATTAGCAATACACAGGTGCTATATAAATAAATAAATCATGTCTCATGATTACTGTTATAAAGCATTATGAGTATTAATCAATCTTCATTACTCCAATTATACTGTATTATGAGCAGATTTTAATGCATTATAAGTATATAATGCATTATAGACAGGCATCATAGACAGTGTTAACCAAATTTCCATTTTTTCTTAAAGAATGCATTATGCATTATCAAAATTATATTACATCCGTAAATAAATACATGTATGCATATATGTAGACTGATTTCATTAACTCACCTGCCTTGTTGATTTTCTCCTCCTGATTATTCAGAAAAGAAAGAAAAATAAAAAGTAAATCTACCTTCAGACAAATCTTTAAACAGCCCCCTCTTGTATAAACAGCATTTTACTTTTGTTTGAATGATGTGTATTGCTGAGGTAATAGTGCCGATGTATGTGTATATTTTTTATTATTCAGATGTCATTTGGTTACAGGAAATGATCCTGAGTTATAAGAGGTTTCTTCCTGCCCAGTAAATGTAGTAATGCTTTATTCAAACCAACACTGGAGCTCATGGGCAAATTGATGTGCTTGACAAGACTTTGTTATGGTCTGTTACTGTCCACATGATTCATATTAAGAACAAGCTTTAAGGGGATTCTGTTACCCCATCATACAGGTTTGATAAACTAATTGGGACACTAAAACGCATCAGTCAGAGTTTATAAAATTGACATCTCAATAAAACAAGATGTCTAATAATGCAGTGGTCTAAGCACTAATCAGACATTAGAGGGGGAGTATGGCATCAGCATGATGTAACGTAGCTAATGCTTGACAAAAACATTCCACAAAAATGTACACTCGTTTTAAACTATGAGTCTAAATCAGACATACAGTAATTCACACTGGAGTGACTACAAACCAACTCATTTACAACCACGTACCTCAGGCACACACCCA
The DNA here is from genome assembly GCF_013347855.1 of Anguilla anguilla. Lineage (NCBI taxonomy): Eukaryota > Metazoa > Chordata > Actinopteri > Anguilliformes > Anguillidae > Anguilla > Anguilla anguilla. The sequence continues at coordinate 82,819,180 of NC_049201.1, read as the reverse complement.
AAAACACAAGAGCCAAAATTTCAGCCACTCCCACAGCTGCAGTCACGATCAGTGACTGACCTCCTAAGCAAAGTCAGAGAGATGTAGCCCTGTCAGTTATGATATAGCAGTGTTCATTTCACAACATGCCTCACCATGGTCCTTAAGGCGAAAGTTTATAAATGTTTAAATACACCCCTTATATGCCTACCTTTACTAGAAATTTCTGTACATTTGAATTTTACTGAATTCAATGCTGGCATCATGATACTTTTAGTTACACTGCTCATCATCATTATCTACCATGATCCGGTTCGGATTGTAGCACCAATAACATGATCAGCATTGCTTTTTAGCCTCTGGATCATAATCAGCGTCAGATAAAATATTGTATGAAATATGTTCTGGTCCTACCTTGCACTGTGACCAGTAGAGCAGAAGCATTCTGAGCTCCAAGTCTGTTCTGTGCCTCACAGTAGTACTGTCCTCTGTTCCAGGATCTAAAGTTAGAAAAGTTCAAACTCTGTCCTGATCCTGCCTGCCAGACTCCAGCAGTGTCATTCTTCTTATACCAGGTGTAGTTCTGCACTGGTGGGTTGGCATCACTGCTGCAGGTCAGAGTCACTGAACTGCCCTCCACTATTTCACCAGAGGGGCTCACTGATACTGAGGTGCTCCTGGGACGATCTGAAAGAGGGAACAATGATTTGTAGTTTCGTGTGAAATTTAAACCTGACTCAGGCATACGTCATGTTTTCAAATCATTGCATCATGGAACTTTTCCAGATATTGAAGATTAATCCGATGCTATAATGACAGAACGTTTACATGCAGCATAGTATAATCTTTACAATTTAGCTGAAAATTATAGTTGAAAACTTTCAAAACTGTGAGTTTTGAAGAAGTTTGGCCTCTGGTACTCACATCTCACATTTAGAGCCACTGCAGGGGAATGAAGCTCATAGCCTTTTACAGCACAGGAGTATCTGCCTGCATCTTCACTGCTGGCTGTGAACTGGTGACTCTGACCAGTGATGGACAGAGGAGATCCGTCCCTGTACCAGATGAAGGCTGGGCTGCCAGTCAGAGTGCAGGTGGTGCTACAGGTCAGTCTCACACTCTGTCCCTCTGTCACTGTGGCAGGATTCACCATCACCTGTAGACCTGCAAACAGCAAATTAAACCTGTAATAAAGCTTCCAGTCATACTTGTGGGAGGAGAATCCTCTGAGTTTATAGCATAAAATAATTACCAGTGACTTCCAACGTGACACCAGTTTCTCCAGTATATCGATCACAGTTAGTCCAGAACCTGAGTCGGTATGTTTTTGAATCATTTTTTCTCAGCTGGTTTATTCTAAAAGTGCAGTCACTGTTCTTATTCCCCAGGTACTCCACACGGTGAGAGTACTCTGGGTCCTGGGACAGGTCCTCAGGCTCCTGTGGCTTGTTCCAGTGAATAAACCAGAATGTTTTCTGCACTGTGTAAGGTTTGGGATATGAGTAAGTGCAGCTCATGTCTACTGAAGACCCCTTTAAGGCACAGATTCTCTCAATGGTGTAATTCACTCCCCATCCCCTCTGGCACACACACACACGCGCACACACACACAAACACGCAGACACACATACACGCACATACACACACAAACACAGGCGCGCACACACACACATGCGCACACATACGCAAATGCACGCGCACACACACACACACACACACACACACACAAATGCACGCACGCACACACACAAACACACTGCTCAGAAATCTTTTAAAACACAGATGTGTTGGCAACAGATAAGGGATTCAATTAACAAAACTTTAAAACAATTGCACCTAACTTCTCCAAAACTATGGAACATCAAAAATTGTACTTGCATTTCAATACTAACTGATGTCAGTAGATGGCAGTAGCCCCGATCAATGTGAGTTTCACAGGTACAGGAAGTCTTGCTTAGTAGCTAGCTTTGCTAGAATGTAGTAGCTGGGCTTGAACCTAGGACCCCATGTGCCAAGACTGTAACATTGCCCACTAGGCCACAGGCAGGCTAGCTGTTTAAACTGGAAATGTTTCAGAATAAAAAGGTATGGGTATTTTGCGTGTGTATGCAAGTTTTTGATTGGGTCGTGTAGGTGAAGATTTGGCTGGTGTCGGTAAAATGTCCAATGGGGAGACATGTTGTTAGTGGGATCGGCGGCGAGAAAAAAGAAGAAGAAGAAGAAGAAGAAGAAAACGCAAAATCCCCGTGGTTTCGGGCTTTATTGTGTGGACATGTGAAGTTGTTTATGAAATCTGTCTGTTGAAATGGGGTCAGAATGTACAGAATTTAATGTTTTTAAGGGCTGTGTGTCTGTGGCTGTATTTCTGTGGGGAACCCTGAAAAGTGCCAAACTCTCGGTGCTGTATAGGTATGGGGCATGCCCCCACCAAGGCGTAACTTGGCGGGATGGCATACCTGCCATCCCAATAATGGAGCTGAAATCTCACAATGTGATGTGGAGGGATGGTGTGGTTAGGGCATCATCTGCAGGCAGAGTGGGAGCAGTATAGCTGGCTAACAACCACGCCTGTTTGCAGTTACAATTGATTGGTAATAGTTTATATGCTCTGCCTGCAGTGAGACCGGGGTGCTGGAATGAGAGACACACGCGGGAGCGGCATGCCATCTAATCCCCGTCCTTATCGTCTGTGTTTTGTTTCGTTTTGTTTTTGTTTTCGTGTTTTTGGTATCGAGCGCACAATAAAGCCTTGGTGCCTCTAACAATGACGGATTGTGTGGTTTTTGGGGAAAAGGACTGCAGCACATGTTACAGTAAATATCCCAGTATATCATGCATTGTTACAAAATGAACTGGATATACTGTAGCTTTTTATGGTAGTTGGAAAATGATGCAGCAGAATCAAGTTTTCAAAAGTGACAGCAGTATTTAGATATGTCTTTTTAGCATCTTCATTAATAATGATAACTTCATTTTTTTGAAGCTGAACAGTTACATGTGGTACCTGTTTTGCCCTCTGCAAACTCAAAATGACTACATGTTTTACTTAAGACAGTATGTCAGTATGATAAGACTCATCACTGTGTGATGAAGTAATTATATCTGATTTCTCCTCCACTGGCCAGTGTGTCTGCTTTACTTAGTGTCTGACTGCTGTGAAGTTACCCAAAGACACTCAGGAGATACTGACTCTCTGCTCTGTGTGTCTGAAGCTGAGATGCACTGATATACTCACACTGCACATCAAGACGTTTCGGAGGAGATCTGTTTGTCCCAATCCCATTCCCTGCCTCACAGTAGTATTCTCCTGCATCCTGCAGTGTGATGTTTTTAATGGTGTAACTGTCCACTGGTCCTCCTGTCTCTGAGGATACAGCTCTATTATTCTTATACCAGGCGTATCTCTGCACTGGTGGGTTGGCATCACTGCTGCAGGTCAGAGTCACTGAACTGCCCTCCGCTATTTCACCAGAGGGGCCCACTGATACTGAGGTGCTCTTTGGAGGATCTGAAAGAGAAAATTACAGGTTCTGCAGTTTTATATAGATGTCACACTTACCTCAGTTAAAGTATGTTTCCTTTTCCTCAATGTTTCCAATATGTCATTTTGTTTTGCTATTATTGCAATGCCATCTTTCTTTCAATTTTTAGAATTAACTTAATCCGATATTGTTTCTAAACATAATCACTTCCATTTCCTAATCAATATCTGCCCTGTTCTCATGTCTTTTAAAGGTACATTAAAGTCCAACCGCATCACCGCTTTTTCAAAATGAGTAACAAATGAGACTCAGTAAAGTTAAATGTATGAGATTGTCCTCAAATACTCACAGAGAGTCACTGCTGGGGATGGGAGATTCTCATGACCTGTCACTGCACAGTAGTAGCTGCCTGCATCTCCACTGCTGGCTTTGAACTGAAGGTAGTCATCTTGTTGATATTTCTGTGCGGTGTGTTGTAAAGATTGTCCATTCTTGTACCAGATGAATGTTTGGCTGCCAGTTAGGTCAGTGCAGGTGATTTTACAGGTTAATGTCACCCTCACTCCCTCACTCACTGTGCTAGATTCAATTTCAACCTTTACACCTGAGTGAGAAGAAGAAATACAATAACGCAATATACTGAGTTATTCAACAAAATTCCACATTGTACAGAACCTACAATAAATGTATGAATGCATATGACTGTAAATGGTCCTGTTTTTCATTTCAATTAAAGATTGAAGTCAACTGAGAGCCCAAAATTTCCATCTGTCTGATAATGGAATGCTTGTTCTCTCAGAAGAATTAGTTCTTGTGCATAAATGAATGTAAAACACACAAATGTGACCTCAAACACTCACATCTCACACTGAGAGTCACGGCGGGGGAAACAAGATGCTGATTGCCTCTTACAGCACAGGAGTATCTGCCCGTATCTCCACTTCTGGCAGTGAATTTAAGGATTCTATAGGGCTGGTAGATCCTGTTGTCGCCAGTCAGAAGCTGCTCATTCTTGTACCAGATGAAGCTGTTGCTCCCAGTCGGGTAAGTGCAGGTTGCTGTACAGGTCAGTTCCACTGTCTCTCCCTCTGACACTGTGTCAGAATTTATATCCACCTTCAAACCTGAGTGGGTTAAAAAAGTAAACAGAATGTAACTCAACACACTTCTATTCTACAGTAGAATATCCAGCAAGGGGATAAAAATGATTTTTTTAACAGACATAATGTGCACTAATAATATCAATAGCAAACGGAAACGTGAGTAGAGAATTGATGGTCACTAAGCGGATGAGAGTGTCATGGTTCTGTGTTTCTATCTCTGTTTTCCCTGTTGGGCCACCAGATGGCGGCACTTCTGTTTTGTGCCCTGCTCGTTCCCCTGTTGGTTAATTGTATTATTGCTTTCGATTATTTTATTATTGTCTCGTTATTTAATCACCGTCCCCACCTGCCTCTCGTTTTCCCTTCCCTCTGGTTTGATTGTTCTTTGAGTTCACCTGTGTCTTGTTACCCCCGTCTATTTAAGTTCTTTGTCCCCTTGCCTCGGGTGCTGGTTCCTTGTGCTTGTTCCTGACCTGTACGTATCTTGTGGTTCTTTTATGTGTTTGCCTGTGTGTTCCACATGCCTGTACCCTGCCTGCCTGTGTTCTGTTCTGTGTTATTTTGTTCTTAAGAATTTTTTGTGTTTGTTGTTTTCTTTTAAAAATTATTTGGTGGCTGATAAAGGGTGATACCGCCATCTACAGGGCATTGTATTATCTCATAAAAAACACACTTTCAATGCACAAAAATGCCAAGTTACTCACACATACAAAGCACTGTCTATAACTCATTCATTCAAACTGACTAAATCTAGGCCTGTCATTAGAAGTATTGATATCAAAATGATGCCAAGTTACTGTACTACAAACTATATAGGATATCTTGCCTCACCGAAATTAAAGAAGCTGTATTCCACAGCAATGCTACCCAATGTTTTCTTAAAAAAGAAGGCACAAGACAATTCAGACATGCCTGCCCCTTTTTTAAACTGGCAATGTAGCACCTTACGCCTTTGCACTATACAGAGATGTACGATGTTGTGCTTAAACAGCATGGTCGGACAGGCCAATCCGCTGCCTGGGCGGACCGAATGCTACACTGTATTATTTCAATGGAAATGTAGGTATAGAGCCTAGCCAATCAGAGGTTTTTGGATAAAGTGCTATGATCCAATTGTATGTTCTTCTCCTTTATAGCTTTAACAAACAGGCTGCAGCATTTTTGGAATTAACTTAATCCGACATTGTTTCTAAACATAACCTCCATTTCCTAATCATTATCTGCGGGTTGCTCTTCTGCCCAGTTCTCATGTCTTTTAAAGGTACATTAAAGTACAACTGCATCACCGCTTTTTCAAAATGAGTAACAAATGAGGCTCAGTAAAGTTAAATGTATGAGTTTGTCCTCAAATACTCACATCTCACACTGAGAGTCACTGCTGGGGACAGGAGATTCTCATGACCTGTCACTGCACAGGAGTAGCTGCCTGCATCTCCACTGCTGGCTTTGAACTGAAGGTCATGATTTTGATAATTCTGGGTGGTGTGAGACCGATATTGTCCATTCTTGTACCAGATGAATGTTTGGCTGCCAGTCAAGTCAGTGCAGGTGATTTTACAGGTTAGTGTCACACACTCTCCCTCACTCACTGTGCTAGATGTAATTTCAACCTTTACACCTGATTGAGAAGAAGAAATACAATAACACAATATACTGAGTTATTCAACAAAATTCCACATTGTACAGAACCTACAATAAATGTATGAATGCATATCACTGTAAATGGTCCAGTTTTTCATTTCAATTAAAGATTGAAGTCAACTGAGACCCCAAAATTTCCATCTGTCTGATAATGGAATGCTTGTTCTCTCAGAAGAATTAGTTCTTGTGCATAAATGAATGTAAAACACACAAATGTGATCTCAAACACTCACATCTCACACTGAGAGTCACGGCGGGGGAAACAAGATGCTGATTGCCTCTTACAGCACAGGAGTATCTGCCCGTATCTCCACTTCTGGCAGTGAATTTAAGGATTCTATGGGACTGGGAGAACCTGTTGCCACCAGTCAGAAGCTGCTCATTCTTGTACCAGATGAAGCTGTTGCTCCCAGTCAGGTGAGTGCAGGTTGCTGTACAGGTCAGTTCCACTGTCTCTCCCCCTGACACTGTGTCAGAATTTATATCCACCTTCAAGCCTGAGTGGGTTAAAAAAGAAAACAGAATGTAACTCAACACACTTCTATTCTACAGTAGAATATCCTGCAAGGTGATAAAAATGATTTTTTTAACAGACATAATGTGCACTAATAATATCAATAGCAAACGGAAACGTGAGTAGAGAATTGATGGTCACTAAGCGGATGAGAGTGTCATGGTTCTGTGTTTCTATCTCTGTTTTCCCTGTTGGGCCACAAGATGGCAGCACTTCTGTTTTGTGTCCTGCTCATTCCCCTGTTGGTTAATTGTATTATTGCTTTCGATTATTTTATTATTGTCTCGTTATTTAAGCACCGTCCCCACCTGCCTCTCGTTTTCCCTTCCCTCTGGTTTGATTGTTCTTTGAGTTCACCTGTGTCTTGTTACCCCCGTCTATTTCAGTTCTTTGTCCCCTTGCCTGGGGTGCTGGTTCCTTGTGTTTGTTTCCGACTTGTGCTTGTTCCTGACCTGTATGTATCTTGCATTTCTTTTATGTGTTTGCCTGTGTGTTCCACATGCCTGTACCCTGCCTGCCTGTGTTCTGTTCTGTGTTTTTTGGTTCTTAAGAATTTTTTGAGTTTGTTGTTTTCTTTTAAAAATTATTTGGTGGCTGATAAAGGGTGATACCGCCATCTACAGGGCATTGTATTCTCATAAAAAAACATGTTTTCAATGCACAAAAATGCGAAGTTACTCACACATACAAAGCACTGTCTATAACTCATTCATTCAAACTGGCTAAATCTAGGCCTGCCATTAGAAGTATTGATTTCAAAATGATGCCAAGTTACTGTACTACGGACTATATAGGCTATCTTGCCGCACCAAAATTAAAGAAGCTGTATTCCAAAGCAATGCTACCCAATGTTTTCTTAACAAAGGAGGCACTTGACAATTCAGACATGCCTGCCCCTTTTTTCAGCTGGCAATGTAGCACCTTATGCCTTTGCACTATACAGAGATGTACGATGTTGTGCTTGGACAGCATGGTTGGGCAGACCAATCCTCTTCCTGGGCGGACCGAATGCAACACTATTATTTCAATGGAAATGTAGGTATAGAGCCTAGCCAATCAGAGGTTTTTGGATAAAGTGCTATGATCAAATTGTATGTTCTTCTCCTTTATAGCTTTAACAAACAGGCTGCAGCATTTTTGGAATGAACTTAATCCGACATCGTTTCTAAACATAACTTCCATTTCCTAATCATTATCTGCGGGTTGCTCTTCTGCCCAGTTCTCATGTCTTTTAAAGGTACATTAAAGTACAGCTGCATCACCGCTTTTTCAAAATGAGTAACAAATGAGGCTCAGTAAAGTTAAATGTATGAGTTTGTCTTCAAATACTCACATCTCACACTGAGAGTCACTGCTGGGGATGGGAGATTCTCATGACCTGTCACTGCACAGGAGTAGCTGCCTGCATGTCCACTGCTGGCTTTGAAGTGAAGGTCATGATTTTGATAATTCTGGGTGGTGTGAGACCGATATTGTCCATTCTTGTACCAGATGAATGTTTGGCTGCCAGTCAGGTCAGTGCAGGTGATTTTACAGGTTAGTGTCACACTTACTCCCTCACTCACTGTGCTAGATTTAATTTCAACCTTTACACCTGAGTGAGAAGAAGAAATAGAATAACACAATATACTGAGTTATTCAACAAAATTCCACATTGTACAGAACCTACAATAAATGTATGAATGCATATTACTGTCAATGGTCCAGTTTTTCATTTCAATTGAAGATTGAAGTCAACTGAGACCCCAAAATCTCAATAGGTCTGATAATGGAATGCTTGTTCTCTTGGTTCTTGTGCATAAATGAATGTAAAATACACAAACTAGACCTCAAACACTCACATCTCACACTGAGAGTCACGGCGGGGGAAACAAGATGCTGATTGCCTCTTACAGCACAGTAGTATTTGCCCGTATCTTCACTTCTGGCTGTGAATTTAAGGTTTCCATAGGACTGGGAGAACCTGTAGTCGCCAGTCAGAAGCTGCTCATTCTTGTACCAAATGAAGCTGTTGCCCAGCCCAGTGCAGGTTGCTCTACAGGTCAGTTCCACTGTCTCTCCCCCTGACACTGTGTCTGAAATGATTTCCACCTTCACACCTGGGTGAAGGAACAAAATGCAGAAAGAAAAACATCCAGTTATTCAACCATCCTCTCACCCTCTTCTGCTCCTCCCTCAAAACCAGGTAAACTGTACTTATTGGTACAATATACATTCAATAAAAGTGATACATTGATATTACACATGCATAAAGACATCGTCATAACAACAGTGACAAAACATTAGCAATATGATCATTTTCACAATCAATTTACAATTTTTTAATATGCTTTGACCTCCCTGCTCATGATCAACCCTAAATTGTGTCTCACCATGGTGTGCTGTTTCTCTGTTGTGATTTAAAACAAATCCTTTCCTGTTTCCTGTTCTTAAACAGAATATTTTATTCCGCTGGAGTAGGATTGACCATAAATACAGACATGCATTCAGTACCGGCCCGAGGGTTTCGGGGGCCCTAAGAGCAATCCTGACGACCCGGGGTGGGGGGGGGGGGGCACCCCTTTTTAATCTGTTGCCTGGGGGGGTGGGGGGCGTGGCTGCTTTGTAATATCCGTCTTACATTACGGTGTTATGAAATATTTGGTTGTCATTCTGTTTTAAATTACTAACGCTGGTTTTGCGATAGGGGATGAATCCCACATGGGGGGCCCCCTGGTGGCCACGGGGGCCCTAAGCAGCCGCTTAGTTCGCTTATGCCTCGGGCCGGCCCTGCATGCATTATTTCCCAGTAAAACAGAAGGTGGGCAGACACTCACATTTCACATTGACTGCAGGGGAAGTGTCTCCTCCTGTAGCACAGGAGTAGAGATCTGTATCATCAGTGCTGGCTAAATTGAGGGAGTATTTATACTCATGGGACACAGCTATTCCATTCTTGTTCCAGGTAAAGGTTGGGCTGCCACTCAAAGTGCAGGTGCTGCTACAGGTCAGTGTTACACTCTGTGCCTCATTCTCTGTCACTTTCACCTGAAGACCTGCACACAAGAATCAATGTGATAAAAAGACTATTCTGTTTCTATTAGAAAATGATTAGGAGTATTGCCAGTTCATAGTATATAAAGCAAGTTTAGAATTACCTGTAACTGTCAATGAGACTCCAGAATGACCAGTATATTTTCCATGTTGGCTGTCAGTCAGGAACCTGAAGCGATATATTGCTGAATCGGTTTCTTTCAGTTGCTTTATTCTGAAAGTGCAGTCACTGTACTTATCCCCCAGGTACTCCACACGGTCAGAGTACTCTGAGTCCTGGGACAGGTCCTCAGGCTCCTGTGGTGCCTGCCATTGAATAAACCATAATGTTTTCTGCACTGGGCCAGATGTAGGATATGAGTAAGTGCAGCTCATGTCAACTGAAGACCCCTTTAAGGCACAGATTCTCTGAGGGGTGTAAGTCACTCCCCATCCCCTCTGGCTCAGAACACCTGAAAAATACACACACACACACACACACATGCACACACACACACGCACACACACACAAATACACGCACACACACACACACACACACACACACACACACACACACAAATTGAAAACACAGATGTGTTGGCAACCTGACAGATAAGGGATTCAATTAACAAAACTTTAAAACTACTGCACCTAACTTACATAGTACATCAATAATTTGTGGAGCCCTTGATATGTTCTGGAGGCAGGGTGATATCTGTGGTTGGTTTTGTTAATATAATTTTGGACCTTCCAATAATATAAATATATATATATTATATATATAGTTGTTTTTTCAGTGATATAAGAATTTGCAGGTTCAAACAAATTAACTGCATAATCTTTTGTCCCTCTGTTAGCTATTTTAATACTAACTGACATCAGTAGATGGCAGTAGCCGCCAATAAATGTGAGATTCGCGGTACAGGAAATCTTGCTTAGTAGCTAGCTTTGTTAAAAAGTAGCATTATGCCAAGCAAGTTAAGAGTGAGTGTCTGGGTACACTCTCGGCTGAAAACTGTTATGTTTTGCTAACAAACATATTATCAAAATATGTGGCACCAAAATACTTTTTATCCATTCCAAGAATGCAACATGCACAGCCAACAGCTCCGATCATTTTGCAAAGGCACAGATATTTATATCATGCCTCTGTCTCAGTTTTAAAGCTGGGTGTGAAGAGGAACTTCTAAGTTCTCTCTTTGTTCCCCTCTCTCTTCAGATGAGAAATGTTGCACTACTCTAAACTAATGTACAGTAGAACATTATTTTACAGAAATAATCTACATTCCTTAAAGCAATTTAAATGTATTCACTTTTGCTTCTGATTGAGACAATGAAGGGAGACTAATAAGTAGGAACACATGCTGATAAATACTTTATATGTAGACTGAAACATCAGAACTACGTTTGGAAAAAAACACAAATCATTTACCTGACACGGAGAGGACGATTACCAACAAGGTATTGAAGAGCATGGCTGCATCAGATTTAAAATATTTATCCAAATACACATATACAGCTCTTGATTATTATTTACACTGTGAAAATGAACAGCACAAACAAAGACTGTCAGAGTATTCTCTTAATTTGCAGAAATACCAGAATAACAATTACTACACAAGCACACACAGTGAGTTAATGTGCTGCTAATGCCTAAAAATGCTTTGGGTTTCATGAAGAGCTCACAAAGATTCCAGAAAGCAGAGACTCAAACAGCATTTTACTTGATGAATGATATTTGTATGGAAGAAGCAGCAATCATTTCTAGTCAGAAAATGCATTTTATTTTATATTTGATTCAAGTTTAATCTTCTTGCACCACAAAATATCATGACGTAGTTTTGACTAAATGAAATGATATGATTATACACTTACCAGGAGAGAGTCCTGTTCTGGCCTCAGTGGCTTGCTAATGAGCCATTAGTATTAAACAGCCTTGCAGACAGAGCAGTGTGGCAGAATATGATCGCAAATGAAATGCTTCACACTAAATATAAAAGTGGAATGTGTTACAGTTCTGATTCACTTCCTGAAGATCATACACATTTTAGATTTTATTGGATACATGAGTTTGAATAAAATATACAGAGTCGTTTGTTTTGTGTCTGGACTGGACCAGTAGTGCCTTTTCAAAAAGACTGGGTAATTCTCATTTCTTTGCCCCCACTGTATTATTGAAATTCAGATGTCAATAATTATGTTCATTTTTGCATATTATGCTTATAAAATAAACATAACTACTATGTTTTTATAAAAATGATTCCGGATTACAACACAAACTGTTGCTAAGATCTGAGGCTTTACCTATTCCAATACATCCATCAATCCATCCATTATCGATACCCACTTATCCTGAGCTGGAGCTGGTGCTGGAGCCTATCCAAGCATGCATTGGGCGAGAGGCAGGAATACACTCTGGACATGCTGCCAATTAATCGCAGGGAACACACACCATTCACTCACACATTCATACCTATGGGCAATTTAGAGTCTCCAATTGGCCTATTTGCATGTTTTTGGACAGTGGGAGGCAACCGGAGTACAAACTCCAGACACAAAGGCCCCAAGCCGAGATTCGAACCCAGTGCATTCTTGCTGTGAAGCGACAGTGCTACCCACTGCACCACCATGCCACCCCTATTCCAATACATGTACAGTAGAGGTTAAAATAAAAGTGACTGTAAAAGGTGTGATAGGCATCAGGCACAGGTAAACACCCATACATTCAGGAGCCCTATACAAAATCCATTACCTAAACTATTATTTAATTCAGTTTAGAAAAAGATCTTCCAAGAAATTCATCTGAGATGTACATACAGGACTCATCGATTTTAATAATTGCCCCATTTACAGGTAGATTGAATGTATTGCATCCATCTATCCCTCCTTGGTAAATTTTACTGCCACAAACAACATGCTTTACCATTCCTTCCATATGTAGCTCAGTCGTGTTTAAGTTTCATGCATCAGATTTTTGACATGAAGCTGGAACATCAACAAAACGCTGCTGATGCTTGGCCTATAACCCTCTTATTAACATAAAGATTGCACACACTGTACTTTCACAGAAGATGAAAGGAGTGGACAGGCGTAGTTTTCGTATCTTTGTGTATGGCAGCAGTGCAGTATGGTGGTTTGGGGGTCCAGAGTGTGACTCTGACCACAGACAGTTAAAGCGCTGCTCACTTCCTGCAGCCTGTTCTATTCTTTATTTTATTCCACACCTCAGTTCAGTTGGGGTGGAGCAGCGCTGTTTCTGTGGTTGATGTTCATGTGACCTTTTAGAACTTTGCTTTTGCTTTGCCTGTTATACGGTCCTTCATACACATAATTAGTTGCGTTTCAATGCTGATATTTCATAAAGATGACTTTTACTACATACGACCGATTGTATAGTATTATTATAGAATCTTTCAAAGAGATGAACTTGATCCCCACGTGAAATAAATGGAATGCAGGCAAAACATGATGGCCATATGAAGAAAATAATGATAATATTTTTCAGAACAGAGGTTTGAGGTTCACAGTGCTTTACAATGCTCAAATAAACCTTAATACATTGATACACAAAATGAAACAATGTATGTAAAGAAAACAAATATAAATATGCATTCTTTCAAATATCTAAAACCAGACAGAAACTTAAATATGTGATCAATACAACGAGGCAATGTAAAATTAAGTACTAAAACACTGTTCTAAAAACATCTAGGACCTTACCTTTAAAAGTGACTTGAGTTTGGAGATTATAATCGGCACAGAATATAATACAATATGAGACTGTAATATCTTCAGACAGGGGTCTTGAGGACTATACAAAGGAGAAGCACACACACACACACACACATTATATCTAGAATAAAATTTAGTTTCACAAAAGTTGAAATGATGGCAAAATCTATTCTTCAGGAATAGAGCACACCAGTAAATGCAGTTCATTAACAGTTCTGCCCATGTCATGAAGCCAAAGAAATCTACTCATCTCTGTTGCAGAGCTGAGCATAAAGAGGAACTTCAGATCAATCCTATGCTCTACATTTCACAATTCTGTGCTCTACATTTCATAGCAGATGTGTGGTAAAAACAAATGTAAAAAGATTCTGCTCAGCCTAGAATACCTAAACCAAATTCAAATTAAAATTAAAAATAACTTTATTTATCCGTTAGGAACATCATTTGTGCAAAAGCGTCAGTGCATGCTCAGCACATAACTGGAAAAACGACAAACACAGATTATGCAACATACAAGTGTAGATTAAAACAGATGTCCGCCTATAGGGCATCTAAACAACGTATGTGATCTTGTGTATAAGATTTAGATTCCCATTTCCTGTAACATATGTCTTTAATTTTTTGCTTTCCCTGTCTAATGAGTTAAACAGGTTATGTGAAATCATAGTAATTCTAAATAGATTTTAGCTTCTGATAGATATTGTAACCTCTGTAAACTGGCATTAATAAGCAGAACTGAAGTAACTAAATTGTTTACCTGAGGCAGAGAGAAGGGCTTACAAAAATACTGTTGAGGATGTTTGGGGCATGGCTGCATCGGCCTGAACATACATATAAAAAACATAACTTATATTATTGCCTTTTGTTTGTTAAGCCATAACCAAAATTCCACAAAATGAATCACTGATATTCAGCGTTTAACAGATAACATGGAAAGTAATAAAAGAAAGAGTTACTTTCAGAAAACAATTATCTTTTTTTTGTTTTTATTTTTTTATTATTATGATTTCTTTTTACATTATTTTAATTTTAAGAAAGCTAATTTACTGTTTTAACGAATGCTGTGCATATTTACCCCACTGGTCACATAGCCACCTTTCAGCAGTGAGAGAGACTGATCTCCATTAGGATCACTAGATTAGCACAGAATAAAGCACTTGCTGTAATCCGTAGATCAGAGAACAACAACACTGTACTTAAATTATTTTACTGTTTGCAACAAATGCAACAAATTGAAGCGTGCAAAAATCAAAGATTTCTTCTCTCAACCTCTATCAAGGCACTCTATTGAATCATTACATTATTTTACATGTCAATGAAAAAATGTGTTAACAGCCATTAAGAATAAAACAGGGCTAAATCATGCACTTACGCTGGTAGAGGAGGTGTGATCTTAACGGTTTTCAAACTGTCTGAAACGGCCCTGCTGACAGGCTCATATTTCTGAGCATGGCAGACTGACTGTGATAAATGCAAAGCTTTAAGAATAATTGTTTCTATTTGTAAATATTATTACATTTTACTTTAACCAGGAGAGTCTCGTTGAGATTCAAAATCTCTTTTTCAAGAGTGTCCTGGCCAAGACAGACAGCAGCTCACGCAGGTTTAACATGGTTGGACAATGACAATATAAAATCAAATTACAGACAACATAGATTATTTTACAAGAATGTAGCTTCACTGTGTAATTTGACATATTGGTACACAATAATGCATATAAAAACATTAAAGAGCTACATGAGCATCACAGCTGTGTAAAATATGTTAACAGTAGTTTAAAAGCCAGAAAAAAGAGGGAACCATGATCCAATGCGAATGACAATATTTTGCTGCAGTAGCGTAGCCTATAACCCCCAGATCAACATAAAGATTGCACTTACTTTCGCAGAAGATAAAAGGAGCGGACAGGTGTAGTTATCTTTGTGAAAGTATCACGGCTCTGGTGCCCCAAAGCGGGTACTGTGAGGTGCCCCTGCTTGGCGCTTTTGTGCAGAGCGCACGCGGCTGCGGGTGAAGCTGCCTAATTTCAAGGCAAGAGCCACCCTGACCACAGACAGTTAAAGCGCTGCTCACTTCCTTCAGCCTGTTCTATTCTTTATTTTATTTCACACCTCAGTTCAGTGTCCTGAGGAGAAGGGCTGTTTCTGTGGTTGATGTTCATGTGACCTTCTAGAACTTTGGTTTGGCTTTGCCTGTTATACGGTCCTTCATGCACATAATTAGTTTCATTTCAATCCTTATACTTCATGAAGATGATTTTTACTACATACAGCCGATTGGATTATTGTATCTTTCACATTTCACAGAGACGGAATAGATGCCCACACATGAATAAAATGGAATTCATATGGAGGTTCAAGGTTCACAGTGCTTTACAATGCTCAAATAAATCATAATATATTGATAGACATAATAAAACAATGTATGTAAAGAAAACAAATACAAAGATGCATTATTTCAAATAGCTAAACAGACAGAAAGTAAAAATGGGGTGAATACCATTAACAAGGCAATGTAAAATGTAAAGCTAAAACACTGTTTTAAAAGATTTTGGACCTTGCTTTTAAAAGTTATGTGAGTTTGGACATTATAATCTGCATTAATCTGCATTATAATCTTCTCATTCAATGTGAGAGAGTACATGCGCATGCACATGAGTTATGAGCGTGTGTGTAACAGGGTTATATAAACGTGTAACGGTGTCACAGGAGCATGTATGCAGCAGGGTTACATGAACATGCATGTTGCAGCAGGGTTACATGAACATGCATGTTGCAGCAGGGTTACATGAACATGCATGTTGCAGCAGGGTTACATGAACATGCATGTTGCAGCAGGGTTACATGAACATGCATGTTGCAGCAGGGTTACAGTACTCTGGGAAAAATCCTCCACCAACAGCCCTTTATAAATTGGATAAGCTAGCAGAAACATACAGCACTTCTGTAAAGTTAAAAACAAAAAGAGACTCTTTCACCCTGATCTCCATCATTTCTCATTCTCTGCAGATTCTCTCCTCTGTGTGTTTTAACCCCACACTGAGGCCTCGTCAGCTCTCTGAAGCACAGAGTTTGTGTCGCTGGCTGCGTTTGTCACTCTCTGAAGGCTCTGCTCTGAGGTGAGAAACAGGAAGAGACTCAGTCACACATAAGTGCGCCTCCAGTTACACTGTTAAAAGGGAACCAGAGTGGCCACACAGTCCCTTGCATTCCCTATCCACTCTGTTGTCCCCGAGAACGGATTCCTTTCTTGACTTAGTGGATTATATATCTCAGAATCACTTGAAGATTTTACATTACAGAAGTATATTTTTCACATGTTAAAAAATCATACTAAATAATATCCACAGATACAATTACAACATATTGAGAGTTAAGTGGGGGATATTCCTCAATAGTTTTAACCAAATAAGGAGGAAGACTGAAAATGACTGCATCACACAGTGATGAACTGGATGAACTGTAACTTGCCTGGTGTGTATCTGTGCTTTGTGTCTTCTGCTCAGCACAGACCTGCTGACTTTGCAGTTTCATAAAAATACAGCATGTACACAGAACTGTCTTTTGCTTTTCTGAACGGCTGGTACGGTTATAATGGTGAGAATATCCAGGCGGGAACTTGTTACTTACAGTACGAGAGCGTCTGCTCCTCCCTCTCTCTCTGTTGGTGCTCTTCTTCCTGCTGAAATGGGGGAAGGGGAGGGGGGGTTGAGTACAGACCTTCAGGAGCTGTGGATCAGCCATCCCAGACGACATTCTGTCATAACATTCCTACCTGCTCCTCTGAATTCAACAGCAAATTAGTAAAAATACTGCATACCTCTCTGATAGCTAATGGTGAATTTCTATAATCATGTCTTGTGATGATTGATACCCAGATGCTTTTGCATTGCAAACATTTAACTTGTGCACACCATGATAGCAAAGAGTGCAAAAGGCACTGTGATTCCAACAACCCTCCATACAAGCGCTGTCATATCTCCTGCTGTAAATAAACAGAGATAGCATTTCAGTTTACATTTATATTGCAGAGACTACATTCCAGAGTCGTGAAAAATAAGTGCATGCATAAATGTAGGAAGGTCAATGCAACACTCAGAAAATCAAATAAATCACAGTTAAACATGAGTTAGGTGTGTGCTTTGGCACACACCTTTGGTGATGGCTGCTTTGTAAAATCTGTCTTACATTACATTGTTATGAAATATTCGGTTGTCATTCCGTTTTAAATTACTAACGCTGGTTTTGCGATAGGGGATGAATACCGCATGGGGGCCCCCTGGTGGCCACGGGGGCCCTAAGCAGCCGCTTAGTTCGCTTATGCCTCGGGCCGGCCCTGCATGCATTATTTCCCAGTAAAACAGAAGGTGGGCAGACACTCACATTTCACATTGACTGCAGGGGAAGTGACTCCTCCTGTAGCACAGGAGTAGAGATCTGTATCATCAGTGCTGGCTAAACTGAGGGAGTATTTGTACTCATAGAGCACAACTTCTCCATTCCTGTACCAGGTAAAGGTTGGGCTGCCACTCAAAGTGCAGGTGCTGCTACAGGTCAGTGTTCCTCATTCTCTGTCACTTTCACCTGAAGACCTGCATACAAGAATAAACATGATAAAAAAAAACATTCTGTTTCTATTAGAAAATGATTAGGTGTTAATAGTATATAAAGCAAGTTTAGAATTGCCTGTAACTGTCAATGAGACTCCAGGATGACCAGTATATTTTCCACCATAACATTTAGTCAGGAACCCAAATCGGTATGTTCCTGAATCAGTTTCACTCAGTTGGTTTATTCTGAAAGTGCAGTCATTGTTCTGATTCCCCAGGTACTCCACACGGTCAGAGTACTCTGGGTCCTGGGACAGGTCCTCAGGCTCCTGTGGCTTGTTCCAGTGAATAAACCAGAATGTTTTCTGCACTGTGTGAGATGTGGGATATGAGTAAGTGCAGCTCATGTCTACTGAAGACCCCTTTAAGGCACAGATTCTCTCAGGGGTGTAAGTCACTCCCCATCCCGTCTGGCTCAGAACACCTGAAAAATAAAAAACACACACACACGCAGACACACATACACGCACATACACATACACACACGGGCGTGCACACACACACACACGCACACACATACAGGCGTGCACACACACACATGCACAAACATACACACGAACACATGTATACATTCACATACATACACACACACATGCGCACGCATACGCAAATGCACGCACACACACACACACACACACACACACACAAATTCACGCACGCACACACACAAACACACTGCTCAGAAATCTTTTAAAACACAGATGTTTTGACAACATGACAGATAAGGGATTCAATTAACAAAACTTTAAAACAACTGCACCTAACTTCTCCAAAACAATGGAACATCAATAATTGTACTTGTATTTCAATACTAACTGATGTCAGTAGATGGCAGTAGCCACCAATCAATGTGAGATTCGCCAGCAAAGTGTGAAGAGGAACTTCATCTTATAAGTTCTCTCTTTTTTTCCCCTCTCTTCAGATGAGCGATGTTGCACTACTCTAAACTAATGTTCTGTAGAACATTATTTTATATGAATTATATACATTCTTTAATGCAATTTAAATGCATTCACTTTTGTTGCTTCTGATTGAGCTAATGAAGGGAGACTAATAAATAGGAACACATCCTGATAAATACTATATATGCAGACTGAAACATCAGAACAACATTTAGAAAAAAACACACAAACAATTTACCTGACACAGAGAGGACGATTACCAACAAGGTATTGAAGAGCATGGCTGCATCAGATTGAAAATATTTATCCAAATACACATATACAGCTCTTGATTATTATTTACACTGTGAAAATGAACAGCAGAAACAAAGACTGTCAGAGTATTCTGTTAATTTGCAGAAATACCATAATAACAATTACTACACAAGCACACACAGTGAGTTAATGTGCTGTTAATGTGATTCCAGAAAGCAGAGACTCAAACAGCCTTTTAATTGATGAATGATATTTGTATGGAAGGGGCTGCAATCATTTGTAGTCCGAAAATGCATTTTATTTTATATTTGATTCCAGTTTAATCTTCTTGCACCACAAAATATTGTGACGTAGTTTTGACTAAATGAAATATGATAATGCACTTACCACGAGAGAGTTCTGATCTGGCCTCAGTGATTTGTTAATGTGCCATTAGTATTAAACAGCCTTTCAGACAGAGCAGTGTGTCTGAATATGATCGCAAATGAAATGCTTCACATTAAATATAAAAGTAGAATGTCAGATCTGTCTCACTTCCTGAAGGTCATACACATTTTCGATTTTATCAGATACAAGCATTTGAATAAAATATACAGAGTCCTTTGCTTTGTGTCTGGACTGGACCAGTAGTGCCTTTTCAAGAAGACTGGATAATTCTCATTTCTTTGCCCCCACTGTATTATTGAAATTCAGATGTCAATAATTATGTTCATTTTTGCATATTACGCTTATAAAATAAACATAACTACCATGTTTACAAAAAAGATTCTGGATTACAACACAAACTGTTGCTTAGATCTGAGGCGTTGCCTATTCCAATACATCCATCAATCCATCCATTATCTACACCTGCTTATCCTGAGCTGGAGCTGGTGCTGGAGCCTATCCAAGCATGCATTGGTCGAGAGGCAGGAATACATCCACAGGTCTCTCAGTTTGGGTATCAGCCCCCTCTGTTCCCGGAACTGGAGAGGGACATCGGGGTGCCGTCCGCCGGGTTCCTTGTCCGGCGGTGTCGGGCCACTTGGAGAAAAGTCCGCGCGTCGCTCCTACGCTCCTCTGCTCGTCAGAAAAGACTTGCTGACGGGCGTCGCCGTCCTGCGCCTCCCTATCGGGTGTGTCAACGGGCGTGGCTCTCCACTCGGGATCTCCCTCTACGGGTAGAGTCTCATGAGCTCGCTCCTCGCTGCGTGGGGCCCTTTGAGATCATCCGTAAGATCAACCCTCTCACTGGTCGCCTGCAGCTCCCTCGCTCCATGAGGATCCGCCCCGCGTTTCATGTCTCCCGTCTAAAGCCGGTTCTCGTGAGCGCGTTGGCTCCGGCGGACCACCCGCCGCCCCCGCCTCGGCTCATTGGTGGGGAGCCTGACGAGTGGGCAGAGGGGTTCAGTTTCTCATTGACTGGGAGGGCTATGGCCCTGAGGAGCGCTGTTGGGTCCCATCTAGGGACATTTTGGACCCTGAGCTTATTCGGGATTTTCGCAGGCGTGGTTCTGAGGGACCGTCTGGGGCCGCTCCTTAGAGGGGGGGTCCTGTCATGGTTCTGGGTGGTAGTGGCTATCCTTGGCCACTGGAGGGCAGCCTTGTTACTTCTTTCCCCTAATCGAGCTAATTGGGATCACCTGCTGTAGTTCATATTTTAGCTCTCGCTGGCCTGCAGTCAGTGCTTGTGTGTCAACTTTGGTTACACGTAAGCCAGTGTTCTGTGAGTGTGTTTGTAACATTTCAGTGCTGTAACAGTCTTTCATCCTATTTTGGAAGAGATCTGTGTTGTACTGAAGGCTGAGATTTAAGGGATTATTTACTATAATTGCACAATAATCTCTTACTTGGTGTTGCAATTTGGGTGTTTTTCTATCAATCCTCATTTCGAGGGATGTTTTCTTTAGTTTTCACCTTCTTTACACTCTCTTTTTATGAGACAGCTTTATTATACTCCTTTTTCTGTTCGGTTTTGCCCTTATCGCTGAGTAGTTTTTTGTTAGTATTTAACGGCAGGATTTACCACCCAGAGAAGTATATTATTCTGTTCTGTCTAGTTTGAATACTCCTTGTCCTTTAGTGCTTATCATCCCCCCCCCCCCATCACACATGTGGGATGTTTTTTAAAAATACCTGTTTAGTGCCTTACCTGCACATGTTCTATTCCATCAGCAGAACCCAGGGGGTAACACCTACAGTACACGGTTTACTTACAAAATTCTTCAAGCATAGGTTTATTTTATTTGTTTCATTGAATGATTGTTTAAAAAATTCAAGGTATGCTCTGAATTCTAACGTTTGGTAGTACAAAAACAAACACTAAGAATGTGAAAAACAAATTCACGTTATGTGAATTTATACTCTAGATGGTATCAGCTCAGTAATAAGCACAACATAATCACAAAATGTGCACAAGAATGTCTGTAATAGTAAATGTTATACAAGTATTAATAAAAAATAAAAAAAATTTTGAATTACATATAAAGCCAAATTCTGCAGTATATTTGGCCAACGAATACATTCAGCAATGATAATGGCTTTCAGGCACCAACATCATAATAATACTTTGTGTACAATATGAAGGCATGAGCTGTTATGCATGTAAATGTTGATAGAATGCCAAAGGAATGATCCATTCTGAGCACATCTTTGCAGACTCCAAAAACCACAGTCATCCTGGTCATGTGACAAAGGCACAGTCATGTGACCTGAGTTCATGAGGAGAGTTTATGTTCACTGGTTTTAATAAATACTTTAAAATGTATCATCCAGTGAAGAAAATGTTTGGTTCATACCGCTTGAGGATTACTTTGCAGACAATCTGCTGTTTAAAGTTCAAGAAAAAACTCAGAAAATGCTCACACATTCAAAGAAAATGTCCAAATATACACTGAATAATCAGCATTGGTCCACAGTTTATGAAGCAAGATATCTTCCTGGTTTATTTTCACATGTCCAGTTTTCGAAGTGTACTGTAGAGGACACAGTCTTCCTTTACCGATGGTGCTGGTGACCTGCATGGAGAAAACAGCGCATTTAGACTCTATTAAAGTCACAGACGTTCTCATTCTCATTTCAGTCGATCCTGCCTGAGCCTTTATCACATTTAGACACACCTTGCAACATGACGCACAAGCAGAAGCTTTAGCTACAGAACAGTTATCTGGAATTTTGGAAAACATTACATCACTGTGATGTCATAGGCTTAGGTCACCCAGCAGGGAGATGAAAAGAGAAGAAAGCTGCCAGGCAGAACAAAACAAATGATGAATCTAGATCAGCAGAACATCCAGTCCTCGTGTTACCACGTTCTTCTTTTGACCAGGCAGAGAAGTTCTTAGCAAAGCAGCAGCGAGAGATTACAACATTTTAAAATACTTGAACTGGGCTATGGGACTGCAACAAACAAATAACCAACATTTAGAAATAGTGTGCATCAAGGCAACACCCGGTCCTACGAACACATAAATATATGAACTGTTACAGATGTACTGAGAAGTACTGGAATCTCAGAAATGCTCATTTGCATTTTTCTCTGAAATGCTCAATTGTATTTTGTTTCAAGGGTTTGTTTTGTACAGGCTTACATGACCAAGTGTTATGGATGTACGTTTTATTGCTATCATTAATTTCTAATATTGTACACGCTGATGTAAATGTAACACATCTACTACGGTTAGAATCTAACTACTCTGTGTTTTTGTTTCCAACATAAATCATAGCACAACAATCTCAGCTCTCCCCAATGAGACACTCTGGTCTATCCAGTGAGACGCTCTGGTCTACTAACCAGTGAGACACTCTGGTCAATCCAATGAGAAGCTCTGGTCAATCCAGTGATACGCTCTAGTTTATTATCCAGTGAGACACTCTGGTCTATCCAGTGAGACACTCTAGTTTATTATCCAGTGAGACGCTCTGGTCTATCCAGTGAGACACTCTAGTTTATTATCCAGTGAGACGCTCTGGTCTATCCAGTGAGACACTCTAGTTTATTATCCAGTGAGACGCTCTGGTCTATCCAGTGAGACACTCTGGTTGCGGCTGTTAGCAGGTTGAACAGAGGGCCGGAGTGGTTGCAGGTTTTTTGTTCTTGCCCAGGCGTAAAGACACCTGATTCTACTCATCAAGGTCTTGATTGAAGACCATGATGAGTTAACTAGTTGAATCAGGTGTTGTAGTGCTGGGCTAAACCAAAAACCTGCATGGAATGGACACTCACCTGACCCCAATCAGAGAGAGAAGTCTATAATAAAAGCTGCTGGAGAGAGATAATAGACCTGACACAGCGACAGTCAGCACAGGTAGTATAAAGGTGGGATATTCTCACCTGGGGGCAGTACTGGAGGGGCGGAACTGGATGCTGGCGTACTGAACAATGGAGTACAGAACCTACTCCTGATTGCGGGTGTTAGCGGGCAACACAGAGAGGTAGAGGGGAACTTCACCGTCGTCTCTGTCCGTACCCTGTGTTCCAGTGTGACTCATTGCCATCCCTGAGACGTTGCCATAAATGGGACTTTTATTCCCCTGCAGGGTAAAGAAAAGAGGCAGGAGAAGGATGGGAAAGTTCCACAGAAAGTACCTGTTCATTTCAGTGAGCTCCTCAGAGCTGGAGTGAGCTACTCGCCCCCATTAACTCCAAAACATGCATTTAACCTGATATAAAAAAATCAGCTAATGAATCAATGTTTTATATTCAAATACATGCCATCAGCAGAACCAGACGTTTCAGATGTAATACACTTAATACAATTTATTTTGTCTCTAACATGACCAATTTTACAGTGGGTTTTCTTAAAATCTTGGAAAGATTTCACACTGAAATACTCATTCATATATTCATTTCAAAGTATATATTTTCAATAACCAATAGCAATAAACCTTCATCACAACAATAATCTCTTTGTATTTATTCACTGAAATCAGGTGAATACAACACATAAAGTACAAGTCACTCTCCCTGCCTCTGTATGTAATGAACAGATTATTATATGCACAAAAGCAGTATTGTACGGTGTAGCATGTTTCTGTCATATACTACAAACCCATTTGAGAAACCGAAACTGTCCTTTATAGGGGAATACACATATTTAACTCCTGAAATATTTCCATTAAGCATGTCTACACACTGAAAAATGACACAGAGATCATAACCACTGTACATAATCTAATAAACCTTCAAGGCCATTTGGCACACACTGCTCTGCTTTCTAATTATTTGTAAGAAAGGTGCTATGTAAATAAATAAATCATGTCTTATGATTACTGTTATAAAGCATTATGAGTGTTAAACAGTCTTCATAACTCTAATTATACTGTATTATGAGCAGACTATAAGGCATTATAAGTAGTATATAATGGATTATAGACAGGCATCATAGAAAGTGTTATTGAATTTCAGTTTTTACTTAAACAATGTATACAAATAAAATAATATTACATCCATAGATAAATACATATATGCATATATGTAGACTGATTTCATTGACTCACCTGCCTGTCCCCTTCTGTCTCATTTGTTGATTTTCTCCTCCTGATTATTCAGAAAAAAATAATAAAAATAAAAAGTAAATCTACCTTCAGACAAATATTTAAAGAACCCCCTCTTGTGCAAACAACAATTTGCATTTTTTTGAATGATGTGTATTGCTGAGGCAGTAGTGTCCATGTATGTGTGTATTTTTTATTATTCAGATGTCATTTGGTTACAGGAAATGAGCTTGAGTTATAAGAGGTTTCTTCCTGCCCAGTAAATGTAGTTCTGCTTTATTCAGACCAACACTGGAGCTCATGGGCAAATTGATGCTCTTGACAAGACTTTGTTATGGTCTGTAACTGTCCACATTATTCATATTAAGAACAAGCTTTAAGGTGATTCTGTTACCACATCATACAGGTTTGATAAACTAATTGGGACACTCAAACGCATCAGTCAGAGTTTATAAAATTGACATCTCAATAAAACAAAATGTCTAATAATGCAGTGGTCTAAGCACTAATCAGACATTAGAGGGGGGTATGGCATCAGCATGATGTAACGTAGCTAAAGCTTGACAAAAACATTCCACAAAAATGTGCACTCGTTTTAAACTATGAGTCTAAATCAGACATACAGTAATTCACACTGGAGTGACTACAAACCGACTCATTTACAACCACGTACCTCAGGCACACAACACCCAGAAACACAAGAGCCAAAATGGCAGCCACTCCCACAGCTGCAGCCACGATCAGTGACTGACCTCCTAAGTCAGAGAGATGTAGCCCTGTCAGTTATGATATAGCAGTGTTCATTTCATAACATGCCTCACCAAGGTCCTTAAGGCAAAAGTTCATAAATGTTTAAATACACCCCTTATATGCCTACCTTTACTAAAAATTTCAGTACATTTGAATTTTACTGAATTCAATGCTGGCATCATGATACTTTTAGTTAAACTGCTCATCATCATTATCTACCATGATCCAATTCGGATTGTAGCACCAGTATCATGATCAGCATTGGTTTGTAGCCTCTGGATCATAATCAATATCGTATAAAATATCGTATAAAATATGTTCTGGTCCTACCTTGCACTGTGACCAGTAGAGCAGAAGCATTCTGAGCTCCAAGTCTGTTCTGTGCCTCACAGTAGTACTGTCCTCTGTTCCAGGATCTAAAGTTAGAAAAGTTCAAACTCTGTCCAAATCCTGCCTGCCAGACTCCAGTGTCATTCTTCTTAAACCAGGTGTAGTTCTGCACTGGTGGGTTGGCATCGCTGCTGCAGGTCAGAGTCACTGAACTGCCCTCCACTATTTCACCAGAGGGGCTCACTGATACTGAGGTGTTGTTGGGAGCATCTGAAATCAATAGAGAAATGTGTTAAATTCCATATAATTTATCAATCTCTGTGATTTGTCTCAAATAGTTTCAGAACCATTTATTGCAAAGGAAAGTTTATAATGAAGCTGAAATAGCACACTGCAAATGCTTTCTTTGTTTGGAAATGAGTAGAATTTACTGCATCCTTTTATGGGGGTTGGTGAATGGCCTTGAGACACAGGATAGAAAAGCTTTCAATAATGACAGCAGTATTTAGATAAGAAATTTTATTTAGCATTGTTTAGAAAGGTTAAAAATAGAAATAGAAACACGCAAACCTGTTTGCTTGGTTTATTAAGAGTAACGATTACTTGGTATAAAACATCTACAGTACATATGGTATGATTGTTTGCCCTGTGCAAACTCAGAATGACTACTCGTTTAACTTATGACATGTCCGTATCATCTGGCTCACTCATCATGTTAAATCAATTATATCTTCATAAGATTCTCCCTTCACTGGCCAGTGTGACTGCTTTACTCCGTGTCTTACGATTGCAAAGTTTCCTAAAGATACTTAGGAGATATTGACTCTCTGCTCTGTGTGTCTGAAGCTGAGATGCACTGATATACTCACACTGGACATCGAGGCGTTTAGGAGGAGATCTTTTTGTCCCAATAGCATTCTCTGCCTCACAGTAGTATTCTCCTACATCCTGCAGTGTGATGTTTTTAATAATGTAACTCCGTTCTGTTCCTCTCCTCAAGAATACAGATCCAGTCTTCTTTAACCAGGTGTATCTCTGCACTGGTGGGTCGGCATCACTGCTGCAGGTCAGAGTCACTGACCTGCCCTCCACTATTTCACCAGAGGGGCTCACTGATACTGAGGTGATTTTGGGAGAATCTGAAAAAGAAAATAACAGGTCCTGCAGTTTTATATAGATGTCACACTGAGGTGTTCTTGGGAGCATTTAAATTAATTAGAAAAATGTGTTAAATTCAATATAATTTCTCACTCACTGTGTTGCATATCAAAGCACTAGCAGGGACATTTATTTCAAAGTAAAGTATATAATGGAGCTGAAATCCCACAATGTGAATATCCCAGTATGTTGTGCTTTGTTTTAAAATGAACTGGATATACTGCAGCTTTTTAAAGGTTAGTTCGCAAATGACTCAGGACAGGCAAGTTTTCAAAAGTGACAGCAATATTTAGATATAATCATTTTTAGCATGGTCATTAATAATGATAGCTTCATTCTGTTAATGTTCAACCACTACATGTGACATTTTTTTCCCTGTGCAAATTCAAAATGACAACATGCTTTACTTAAGACATTTCAGTGTGATCAGGCTCATCATTCTCCTCCACTGGCCAGTGTGACTGCTTTACTCAGTGTCTTACTACTGTGCAGTTGCCCAAAGACGCTCAGGCGATACTGACTCTCTGCTCTGTGTGTTTAAAGCTGAGATGCACTGATATACTCACACTGCACATTAAGACGTTTAGGAGGAGAGATGTTTGTCCCAATCACATTCTCTGTCTGACAGGTGTATTCTCCTGCATCCTGCAGTGTGATGCTTTTAATGGTGTTACTGGATTCTCTCCACGAGGATTCAGCTCTGTTATTCTTATACCAGGCGTATCTCTGCACTGGTGGGTTGGCAGCGCTGCTGCAGGTCAGAGTCACTGAACTGCCCTCCACTATTTCACCAGAGGAGCTCACTGATACTGAGACGCTCTTCGGAGGATCTGAAAGAGATAATAACAGGTCCTGCAGTTTTATATAGATGTCACATTGAGGGGTGACATCTATATAAAAATACTGATATACTGATACTGAGATGCTCGTGGGACGATCTGAAAGAGAGAACAATAATTTGTAGTTTCATGTGAAATTTAAACCTGACTCAGGCAGACATAGTGTTTTCAAATCATTGCATCATAGCATGTTTTCAGGTATTGAAATTTCATCCAGTGCTTTAGTGTCAGTACATTTACATGCAGCATAAAATAATCTGTACAATTTAGTGGAAAATTATGGCTGAAATATTTCAAATTTGTGAGATTTGAAGAATTTTGAAAATCACAAATATTGACGACCACACAAGTTTGCCTAGCACTCACATCTCACATTAAGAGCCACTGCAGGGGACCGAAGCTCATAGCCTTTCACAGCACAGGTGTAGCGGCCTCGGTCTTCACTGCTGGCTGTGAACTGGTGACTCTGATCAGTGAAGGACAGAGGAGATCCACCCCTGTACCAGATGAAGGCTGGGCTGCCAGTCAGAGTGCAGGTGGTGCTACAGGTCAGTCTCACACTCTGTCCCTCTGTGACTGTGCCAGGATTCACCATCACCTGTAGATCTGCAAATAGCAAATTAGACCTGTAAAAAAACTTCCATTCATACTTGTGGGAAGAAAATCTTCTGAGTTTATAGCCTAAAATAATTACCTGTAACTGCTAATGTGACACCAGGTTCTCCAGTAGAATTTTCAACATCAGTCAGGTCAGTC
This sequence comes from Anguilla anguilla, assembly GCF_013347855.1. Taxonomy (NCBI): domain Eukaryota; kingdom Metazoa; phylum Chordata; class Actinopteri; order Anguilliformes; family Anguillidae; genus Anguilla; species Anguilla anguilla. The sequence goes on along the minus strand of NC_049201.1, from coordinate 82,790,642 downwards.
AGGAACCTGAATCGGTATGTTCCTGAATCAGTTTCACTCAGTTGGTTTATTCTGAAAGTGCAGTCACTGTTCTGATTCCCCAGGTACTCCACACGGTCAGAGTACTCTGGGTCCTGGGACAGGTCCTCAGGCTCCTGTGGCTTGTTCCAGTGAATAAACCAGAAAGTTTTCTGCACTGTGTGAGATGTGGGATATGAGTAAGTGCAGCTCATGTCTACTGAATACCCCGTTAAGGCACAGATTCTCTCAGGGGTGTAAGTCACTCCCCATCCCCTCTGGCTCAGAACACCTGAAAAATACAAACAAACACACATGCACACACACACACACACATGCAGACACACATACACGTACATACACACACACACACACACACACGCGTACACACACACATGCGCACACATACACAAATGCACACACACACACACACACACACAAATTCACTTCTCAGAAATCCTTTAAAACACTGATGTGTTGGCAACATGACAGATAAGGGATTCAATAAACAAAACTTTAAATAAACTGCACCTAACTTCTCCAAAACTATGGAACATCAATAATTGTACTTGTATTTCAATACTAACTGATGTCAGTATATGGCAGTAGCCTCTGATCAATGTGAGATTCGCAGGTACAGGAAGTCTTGCTTAGTAGCTAGCTTTGCTAGAATGTAGTAGCACTGAAATACTTGTGTCGTCATTCTAAGAATGCAACATGCACAATCAACAGATCTGATCATTTAGTACAGGCACAGAGATTTATATCATGCCTCTGTCTCAGTTTCAATGCTGAGTGTGAAGAGGAACTTCATCTTATCAGTTCTCTCTTTTTTCCCCTCTCTTCAGATGAGCGATGTTGCACTACTCTAAACTAATGTACTTTAGAACATTATTTTATAGAAATTATATACATTCCTGGAAAAAAAACACACAAACAATTTACCTGACACGGAGAGGACGATTACCAACAAGGTATTGAAGAGCATGGCTGCATCAGATTGAAAATATTTATCCAAATACACATATACAGGTCTTGATTATTATTTACACTGTGAAAATGAACAGCACAAAGAAAGACTGTCAGAGTATTTTATTAATTTGCAGAAATAGCAGAATAACAATTACTACACAAGCCCACACAGTGAGGTAATGTGCTGCTGATGCCTAATAATGCTTTGGGTTTCATGAAGAGCTCACACAGATTCCAGAAAGCAGAGATTCAAACAGCATTTTACTTGATGAATGTTATTTGTATGGAAGAAGCAGCAATCATTTCTAGTCAGAAAATACATTTTATTTAATATTTGATTCCAGTTTAATCTTCTTGCACCACACAATACTGTAACACAATTTAGACTAAATGAAATGATATGATAACACACTTACCAAGAGAGAATTCTGATTTGGCCTCAGTGGTTTTCTAATGAGCCATTAGTATAAAACAGCCTTACAGACAGAGCAGTGTGGCTGAATGTGACCGTGAAGAAAGTACTTCAAACTAAATATAAAACAATGTGTTACAGATCTGACTCACTTCCTGAAGGTCATACACATTTTAGATTTTATCGGATACAAACGTTTGAATAAAATATACAGAGTCTTTGCTTTGTGTCTGGACTGGACCAGTAGTGCCTTTTCAAAAAGACTGGGTAATTCTCATTTCTTTGCCCCCACTGTATTATTGAAATTCAGATGTCAATATTTATGTTCATTTTGGCATATTATGCTTATAAAATAAACTTAACTACTATCTTCACAAAAATGATTCCGGATTACAACACAAACTGTTGCTAAGATCTGAGGCATTGCCAATTCCAATACATCCATCAATCCATCCATTATCTATACCCTCTTATCCTAAGCTGGAGCTGGTGCTGGAGCCTATCCAAGCATGCTTTGGGCGAGAGGCAGGAATACACTCTGGACAGGTTGCCAATCTATCGCAGGGAACACACACCATTCACTCTCACATTCATACCTATGGGCAATTTAGAGTCTCCAATTGGCCTATTTGTAGGTTATTGGACCGTGGGAGGCAACCGGAGTACCCGGAGGTACACGCAAACTCCAGACAGAAAGGCCCCAACCCGAGATTCGAACCCAGTGCCTTCTTGCTGTGAGGCGACAGTGCTACCCACTGCACCACCGTGCCACCCCTATTCCAATACATGTACAGTAGAGGTTAATATAAAAGTGACTGTAAAAGGTGTGATAGGCATCAGGCACAGGTAATCACTGATACATTCAGGAGCCCTATACAAAATCCATTACCTAAACCAGATTATTTAATTCAGTTTAGTAAAAGATCGTCCAAGAAATTGATCTGAAATGTACATACAGGACTCATCGATTTTAATAATTGCCCCATCTACAGGTAGATTGAATGTATTGCATCCATCTATCCCTCCGTGGTAATTTTTACTGCCACAATCAGCTTGCTTTACCATTGCTACCATACATTGCTCAGTCGTGTTTATGTTTCATGCATCGGATTTTTGACATGAAGACGAAACATCAACAAAACGTTGCTGTAGCTTAGCCTATAACCCTCGTATTAACATAAAGATTGCACACACTGTACTTTCACAGAAGATGAAAGGAGTGGACAGGCGTAGTTTTCGTATCTTTGTGTATGGCAGCAGTGCAGTATGGTGGTTTGGAGGTCCAGAGTGTGACTGGGAGCTCTGAGGTTGCAGTTTCCATCCCCACCTGGAGCACTGCTCTGGGGCCCCAAAGCGGGTACTGTGAGGTGCCCCTGCTTGGCTCTTTTGTGCAGAGGAGTAGCGGGCGCGGCTGTGGGTGAAGATGCCTAATTTCAGGCGAGAGCCACCCTGACCACAGACAGTTAAAGCGCTGCTCACTTCCTGCAGCCTGTTCTATTCTTTATTTTATTCCACATCTCAGTTCAGTTCTGCTGGTGCAGCACTGTTTCTGTGGTTGATGTTCATGCGACCTTTTAGAACTTTGTTTTGGCTTTGCCTGTTATACGGTCCATCATGCACATAATTAGTTACATTTCAATGCTTATACCTCATGAAGATGATTTTTACCACATACAGCCGACTGGATTATTGTATCTTTCACATTTCACAGAGATGAAATAGATGCCCACACATGAATAAAATGGAATTAATATAAAAATGATTTTATTTAATTTGTTTTTTTGGCGGGGGGGGGGGGGGGGGGGGGGGGGGGGGGGGGGGGGGGGGGGGGGTTGCAGGCAAAACATGATGGCCATATAAAGAAAATAATAATAATCTTTATCAAAACAGAGGTTCAAGGTTCACAGTGCTTTACAATGCTCAATTAAATCATAATGCAGTAATACACAAAATAAAACAATGTATGTAAAGAAAACAAATAAAAAGATGCATTATTTCAAATAGCTAAACAGACAGAAAGTAAAAATGGTGTCAATATGACAAGGCAATGTAAAATGTCAAACTAAAACACTGTTTTAAAGGATTTTGGACCTTGCCTTTAAAAGTGACTTGAGATTGGAGACTATAATCTACATTAATCTGCATTATATTCTTCCCATTTAATGTAACAGAGTACATGCGCATGTACATGAGTTATGAGCGTGTGTGTAACTAGGTTATATAAACGTGTAATGGTGTCACTGGAGCATGTATGCAGCAGGGTTACATGAACATGCATGTTGCAGCAGGGTTACATGAACATGCATGTTGCAGCAGGGTTACAGTACTTTGGGAAAAATCCTCCACCAACAGCTCTTCATAAGATGGATAAGATAGCAGAAACAAACAGCAGTTCTGTAAAGTTAAAGACAAAAAGAGACTCTTTCACCCTGATCTCCATCATTTCTCATTCTCTGCAGATTCTCTCCTCTGTGTGTTTTAATCCCACACTGAGGCCTCGTCAGCTCTCTGAAGCGCAGAGTTTGTGTCGCTGGCTGCGTTTGTCACTCTCTGAAGGCTGTGAGACACAGGAAGAGACTCAGTCACACATAAGTGCGCCTCCAGTTGCACTGTTAAAAGGGAACCAGAGTGGCCACACAGTGCTGTAAATAAACAGACATAGCATTTCAAATAAGTGCATGCATAAAGGTAGGAATGTCAATGCAACACTTAGAAAATCACTTAAATCACAGTTAAATATAAGTTAGGTGTGTAGACCAGCAAAATAACTAGATGCGGGCATGCATACGCTTATTCCCCAAAATATATAAACTACAATCAAAATGGTTGAGATGTACTGTAGGTGATATAAACCAAAAATAAGCAAATAGCGTGCATTGTATATGAAATACAAACATGAAAATATACAGTGTGTCAAATACAAGCAAGTGTGCACAGAGTCACGGAGACGTGTTCCCACTGGGAAGGGATGAACAAGTAACCAGAGACCTCTGACATAAGTTTGAATGAGTGCCTGTTGCATCAGTTGAAGCTTTGGTTCGTCCATTTTAGTGTGATCTTAAATTTTAAAAGTATGCTTTACTGTTCCATACTGGAACTGAGTTTACTTGGTCTGGAAATGAAAAGAGCCTCTTACTGGTTCAGGGGGTTCAGGCAGGTGCCTATAGTCTTTCCTGAACTCCACCCGAACCGAAACGGACCTTCATCCCTATTCCTAGAGTATCTCAGAGTAAGAGAGCTGATCTCAGATCATGTTTCCACTCTTGATATCCAAGCTTTATCCATAATGGCCTAAAGGCAAAACTGATCCTAGATCAGACCGATTCTCTGAGATGGTTTATGAACCGTAGAGTTGTGCTTGGAGGTTCTGGGCAAGTGAGTCATACTTTCTAATCTGGATGATGGCTGCTGTGGTCCAGGCCATACAGTGTAGTGAGTGATACTATGACTCAGATACTATGACTCCAGGGGTGATAAAGTAAAGCCCTGCCATGTTTCTTCTGCCCATGAACTCATCCAGCTGATTTCACTAATCAGTTCTTCCTCCTGGCTGAAGAATTGTGCTGATGAGCAAATCCAGGTGATTGGAACAGAATCCTGGGGACAACTTTTACTTTCTGAACCTAGATTTTCCACCTCTGCTCTGATTACCACAATATGATCAAATATGCAAGCGATCTGTAACAAATAATGAAACAGGAACAATCACCCTTCTTCAAAACGATAGAGGTGTTGACATCGGTAGACCTGACATTGGTAGATAACAGTAACCACCAATAATTGTGAGATTCATGAGCACAGAAAGTCTTGCTTAGTAGCAAGCTTTGCTGCACAGTAGCATTAAGCCAATCAAGAGCGAGTATCTGAGGTATACTGTCAGCTGAAAACTGTTATGTTTTGCTTGCAGTGATAACAAACTGCTTTCATTAAAATATGTGGCACCAGAATATTCTGGTTCTGAGACAGCTCTGATCATTTAGTAAAACCACAGATATTTATATCATGCCTCTGTCTCAGTCTTAAAGCTGAGTGTGAAGAGGAACTTCTTATAAGTTCACTCTTTTTCCCCCTCTCTCTTCAGATGAGAAACGTTGCACTACTCTAAGCTAATGTACTGTAGAACATTATTTTATGGAAATGATATACACTCCTTTCTCCTTTCTAAAGCAATTTAAATGTATTCACTTTTACTTCTGATTGAGTTAATGGAGAGAGTTAATTGGAGCCAAATCTCTAATGAGTTATTGTAAATATGTAAATGGTGCCCCCTAGTGGCTACCTGAATAATGATGTTGGGCTGCGTTGCCAATAATTAGAGCAGGTGTGCATTTGAACTGAGAAGACGCTGCGGACATACAGTGTTCTACGGCTATACAAGGCTTCGCATTGCTCTACCTACACACTGTCTTTGAATTTAATGCATTGAAAGAAATACTGGCCTAAATAATTTGATTGTGTTTTACTTTTGATTTAGGCTATTTTCGATTTGAGGAACAACATTATTTGCCTTTGACACGTTTCTTTATTTTGATGCATGCATCGTAGCCTTTTGTTTGAGTGTTCATTGAAGGCCATTGCACTACACACCGCATGCACACTCATACATACAAACAAACAACCTGCTTTGCGGAAATTCCGAAATCAACTATCAAGACCATAGCAAACGTGAGTACAAGGCAAAAAAGGTGTTTTGTGAGGTGAAGCACGTAGAGCTGTCCCAAAGGCGTCTTTCATGGCTTACATTGAATTTGCAAAACAGAAAGCCATTACAAAGGGAGACTAATAAACAGAAACACATGCTGATAAATACTGTATATGTAGACTGAAACATCAGAACTACATTTTGGAAAAATCCCAAACAATTTACCTGGCACAGAGAGGTCGATTGCCAACAAGGATTTGAAGAGCATGGCTGCATCAGATTGAAAATACTCATCAGAATACACATATACAGGTCTTGATTATTATTTACACTGTAAAAATGAATGGCAGAAACAAAGATTGTCAGAGTATTCGATTTATTAGCATAAATGCCAGACTAACAAATACTACACAAGCTCACACAGTGAGTTAATGTGCTGCTAATGTCCCTAAATGCTCAGGCTTTAATGAAGAGCTCACACAGTCCAGACAGCAGATACTCAAACAGGCTGTGACTTGATGAATGTTATTTGTATGGAAGAAATAGCGATCATTTATACATTTTATTTTTGTATTTGATTCCAGTTTAATCTTCATTCACTACAAAATGCTGTAACACAATATAGACTAAATTAAGTAATATGATAATACATTTACCGGGAGAGAGTTCTGATCTGGCCTCAGTGGTTTACTAATGAGCCATTAGTATAAAACAGCCTTACTGATAGAGCAGTGTGCTGAATATGACCGTGAAGAAAGTTCTTCACGCTAAATATAAAAGTAGAATGTGATTGACTGGCTGGTGCAGATCTGACTCACTTCCCCTTTTTCAAGTCTTGCACATTTTAAAAGTTAACTGATAAAAATGGCAGAACAACCGCAGTCATTAGCTTTGCGTCTGGTCAGGACTAACTGTACATTTTTAAAAGGCTGGGTAACTCCATTCTCTTATTGAGATTCAGATACCAATATGAATATCAATGACAACAGCTGCTCTTAATACCAATCAATTGCATTTATGTTTATTTTGGATATTATAAAATAAACATAACAATTCTGCTTACAGGCATAATTCCTGATCCATTTTGACATATGCAATAATGAAGTCAAACTTTGCATTTGTAAATATTCCTGAATCCACACGCTCTATAAGACAGACATGCTGACGTGCACACTTCAATGCACACGCATGCACACGCATGCACACGCATGTAAACAACATGGCGTAAGGCCGTGGGTGAGTGCTTCGTCGTTGCCGTGTTTCTGTAGCATGAGCAAATACTCGGAAACAGCCAGCCAGCACAGGGATTCCACCTTTGACTTGTTTATTCCTTGGAAATGTGCGGACGGGCTATCACTACTATAACTTGCAATACAGCACTGCTTATCGATCAATCTTAAAACTCTATGGAAAGCTGGCTACCTTCCCTCCAACAAAAATACCTGAACAACACTCCCCTGTCTCTGTGCCTTTTTCTGTGACTCCCCCCCCCCCCCCCCCCCCCCCCCACACTTTGGACCACTCCCTCTCTCTACACTTACAGAGGCCTTCCCAGTCCACAAACCATTTAAATGGGTGCAGCAGTTCAATCACACATCTCACATAAGCACATGTATGAATTCACTTGAGACCTTTATTCCATTCACTGATGTGCAATTAATACAGACATTGTTTCTGTTTTTTTTTTAAATGTTTTTTAAATTTCAGCATCTCTGTCTGTTCCCAGATGAATTTTGTCTTTATTTCAGATCTAGGTAAAACAATAACAAATAAAAATATGCATCCAGCTGCATGTGCATGACTGAATTGAAAAATCTGTGACTGTATTGGCTATGTGAACTAAAGCTACTAGCAGGAAGCTATCTGCTAATGCGTACATTGTTGCTAAGGTCTGAGGCTTGTCCTATTCCAATACATGTACAGTATAAACAGTCTGTAAAAGGAGAAGAGCTTAATATTAATGAGTCTGCAAAAGGTGTGATAGGCATCAGGCACAGGTAAACACTCTTAGGTTCAGGAGCCCCATACAAAAAACCATTACCTGAACCAAATTACTTAATTCAGCTTCGCAAAAGATCTTGGGGGAAATCGATCTGAAACGCTCAGACAGGACTCATGTACTGCAGTAATAGTGCCATCTAGAGGCAGAAAAGGTGCACTGCATTCATCTCTCCTCCTGAGGTTAATTTCATTGCCACAAACAGAATGTTTAACCTACTTGAATTTGGGTGTTACAGTTTTTTTTTTCTTTTTTTTTTTTTTCTTTTTTTTTTTTTAACAGTTTATAAAAGATATATTTTCTATTAATTTCATTTAACTCAATGTGGTGCAGGTCTCACCCCGTACTAAAACATTAATGACAGTACTGATGACATCATTTGCTAAATTTTTCCACTGGGTTCCTTACCCATCCTGTGTCTGCTATATATATATATATATATATTAGCCTTGTTTTCATTTGTAAATCCAGCAGGCCCTGTGGGACGTTTTTTTTTAAAGTACCTGTTTAGTGCTTTTCCTGCACATGTTCTATTCCATCAGCAGAACCCAGGGGGTAACACCTACAGTACACGGTTTACTTACAAAATTGTTCAAGCATAGGTTCATTTTGCTTGTTTCATTAAATGATTGTTAAAAAAATTCAAGGTATGCTATGAATTCTAACGTTTAGCAATACAAAAAATAAACACTAAGAATGTGAAAAACAAATTCACCTTATGTGAATTTATACTCTTGATGGGATCAGTTCAGTAATAAGCATAATATAATCACAAAATGTGCACAAGAATGTCATAATAATGTAAATGTTATACAAGTATTAATAAAAAAAATTTAAAAATCGAATTATATATAAAGCTCAATTCTCCAGTTTATGAAGCAAGATATCTTCCTGGTTTATTTTCACTTGTCCAGTTTTTGAAGTGTGCTGTAGAGAACACAGTCTTCCTTTACAGATGGTGCAGGTGACCTGCATGGAGAAAACAGCGCATTTAGACTCTATTAAAGTCACAGACATTCTCATTCTCATTTAAGCCAATCCTGCCTGAGCCTTTATCACATTTAGACACACCTTGCAACATGAAGCACAAGCAGAAGCTTTAGCTACAGAACAGTTATCTGGAATTTTGGAAAACATTACATCACTGTAATGTCATAGGCTGAGGTCACACAGCAGGGAGATGAAAAGAGAAGAAAGTTGACAAGCTGAACAAACCAAATGATGAATCTAGATCAGTGGAACATCCAGTCCTCGTATTACCACGTTCTTCTTTTGACCAGGCAGAGAAGTTCTTAGCAAAGCAGCAGTGAGAGATTACAACATTTTAAAATACTTGAACTGGGCTTTGGGACTGCAACAAACAAGCAACCAAAATATAGAAATAGTGTGCATCAAGGCAACACCCAGTCCTACGAACACATAAATATATGAACTGTTACAGATGTACTGAGAAGTACAGAAATGCTCATTTGCGTTTCTCTCTGAAATACTCATTTGTATTTTGTTTCCAGGGTTTGGTTTGTACATGCTTACATGACCAAGTGTTATGGGTGCACGTTTTTTGGTTATCATTAATTTCTAATATTGTACACGCTGACATAAATGTCACACATCTACTATGGTTAGAATCTAAATACTTCTTTTTATTTTTTTTCCCAATATAAATCACAGCACACCCATCTCAGCTCTCCCCAGTGATTCACTCTGGTCTATCCAGTTAGACACTCTGGTCTATCCAGTGAGACACTCTGGTCTATCCAGTGAGACACTCTGGTCTATGCAGTGAGATGCTCTGTTCTATCCAGTGAGACGCTCTGGTCTATCCAGTGAGACAGTATGGTCTATAAACCAGTGAGACGCTCTGGTCTATCCAGTGAGATGCTCTGTTCTATCCAGTGAGATGCTCTGGTCTATCCAGTGAGACGCTCTGGTCTATCCAGTGAGACACTCTGGTCTATCCAGTGAGACACTCTGGTCTATTATCCAGTGAGAAGCTCTAGTCTATCCAGTGAGACACTCTGGTCTATCCAGTGAGACACTCTGGTCTGACCAGTGAGACGCTCTGGTCTATCCAGTGAGACACTCTGGTCTATCCAGTGAGACACTCTGGTCTGTCCAGTGAGACACTCTGGTCAATCCAGTGAGGCACTCTGGTCTGTCCAATGAGACACTCTGGTCTATCCAGTGAGACACTCTGGTCTATCCAGTGAGATGCTCTGGTCTATCCAGTGAGACGCTCTGGTTTATCCAGTGAGACACTCTGGTCTATCCAGTGAGGGTCATTCTCCTGCTGACTCCATAGAGGCCTCGTCTGGCTCCAGTCAGAGAGAGCAGTCTATGATAAAAGCTGCTGGAGAGAGATAATAGACCTGACACAGCGACAGTCAGCACAGGTAGTATAAAGGTGGGATATTCTCACCTGGGGGCAGCACTGGAGGGGCGGAACTGGATGCTGGCGTACTGAACACCCTCCTCACACTGGGGGAGTGGCTTTTGAACAGTGGAGGGTAGAAGCTCTTCCTGGTTGCGGGTGTAAGCGGGCTGAACAGAGGCGTAGAGGGGAACTTCACCGTCGTCTCTGTCCGTACCCTGTGTTCCAGCGTGACTCATTGCCACCCCTGGGACGTTGCCAAAAATGGGGCTTTTATTCCCCTGCAGGGTAAAGAAAAGAGGCAGGAGAAGGTTGGGAAAGTTCCACAGAAAGGTCCTGTTCATTTCAGTGAGCTCATCAGAGCTGGAGTGAGCTACTCGCCCCCATTAACGACAAAACATGCATTTAACCTGATATAAAAAAATCAGCTAATGAATCAATGTTTTATTTTCAAATAAATGCCATCAGTAGTTCAATATCGACTGAACCAGACATACAAACTTAATACACTTAATACGATTTCTTGTCTCTATCATGACCTGTTTTACAGTGGGTTTTCATAAAATCTTGGAAAGATTTCACACTGAAATACATTTCAAAGCATATATTTTCAATAGCCAATAGCAGTAAACCTTCATCACAACAATAATCTCAGTGTATTTATTCACTGAAATTCACTTATTCACAGGTGAATACAACACATAAAGTGCAAGTCACTCTCCCTGACTCTGTATGTAATGAACAGATTATTACATGCACATAAGCAGAATTGTACAGTGTAGCATGTTACTGTCGCTTACGACAAACCCATTTGAGAAACTGAAACTGTCCTTTACAGGGGAACACACATAATTAACTCTGGAAATATTTCCATTAGGCATGTCAACACACTGAAAAATGACACAGAGATCATAACCACTGTACATAATCTAATAAACCTTCAAGGCCATTTGGCACACACTGCTATGCTTTCTAATTATTTGTAAGAAAGGTGCTATATAAATAAATAAATCATGTCTTATGATTACTGTTATAAAGCATTATGAGTGTTAAACAGTCTTCATAACTCTAATTATACTGTATTATGAGCAGACTATAAGGCATTATAAGTAGTATATAATGGATTACAGACAGGCATCATAGAAAGTGTTATTGAATTTCAGTTTTTGCTTAAACAATGCATATTAATAAAAGTATATTACATCCGTAGATAAATACATGTATGCACATATGCATACTGATTTCATTGACTCACCTGCCTGCCCTCTTCTGTCTCATTTGTTGATTTTCTCCTCCTGATTATTCAGAAAAAAATAATAAAAATAAAAAGTAAATCTACCTTCTGACAAATATTTAAAGAACCCCCTCTTGTATAAACAGCATTTTGCTTTTGTTTGAATGATGTGTATTGCTGAGGCAATAGCGCCCATGTATGTGTATATTTTTTATTATTCAGATGTCATTTGGTCACAGGAAATGAGCTTGAGTTATGAGAAGCTTCTTCCTGCCCAGTAAATGTAGTTCAGCTTTATTCAAACCAACACTGGAGCTCAAGGGCAAATTGATGCATTTGACAACACTTCATTATGGCCTGCAGCTGTCCACATGATTCATATTAAGAACAAGCTTATCATACAGGTTTGCTAAACTTATTGAGACACTAAAATGCATCAGTAAGGGTTCATGAAAAGTTCACATCGCAATAAAACAAAATGAATAATAATGCAGTGGTCTAAGCACTAATCAGACATTAGAGGGGGGATATGGCATCAGCATGATGTAATGCAGTTAGTGCACGGCAACACCATTTTACAGAAATGTGCGCTTGTTTAAAACTGTGAGTCTAAATCAGACATACAGTAATTCACACTGGAGTGACTACAAACCGACTCATTTACAACCACGTACCTCAGGCACACAACACCCAGAAACACAAGAGCCAAAATGGCAGCCACTCCCACAGCTGCAGCCGCGATCAGTGACTGACCTCCTAAGCAAAGTCAGAGAGATGTACCCGTGTCAGTTATGCTATAGTAGTGTTCATTTCACAACAAGCCTCACCAATGTCTGTAAGGTGAAAGTTTATAAATGCATTAATATACCCATCTGTGCTTATCTTTAATTGAACTTATTGTACATCTGAATTTTACATCAACATGGGCATGGTGACACTTTTTGTGACACTGCGCTATCATCTATTGTGATCCATTTCAGATCGTAGCCTCTGTATCACGATCAGCTCTGCTTTGTAGCCTCAGGATCATAATCAGTATGACGTAAAATATCGTATCAAATATGTTCTGGTCCTACCTTGCACTGTGATCAGTATAGCAGAAGCATTCTGAGCTCCAAGTCTGTTCTGTGCCTCACAGTAGTACTGTCCTCTGTTCCAGGATCTAAAGTTAGAAAAGTTCAAACTCTGTCCAGATCCTGCCTGCCAGACTCCAGTGTCATTCTTCTTAAACCAGGTGTAGTTCTGCGCAGGTGGGTTGGCATCACTGCAGCAGGTCAGAGTCACTGAACTGCCCTCCACTATTTCACCAGAGGGGCTCACTGATACTGAGGTGTTCTTAGGAGGATCTGAAAGAGAAAATAACAGGTCCTGCAGTTTTATATAGATCTCACACTTACCACATGTTTCCTTTTCCTCAATGTTTCCAATATGTCATTTTGTTTGACTGCTATTATTGCAATGTCATCTTTCTTTCAATTTGTAGAATGAAACCCGCTATCGTTTCTAAACATAATAACTTCCATTTCCTAATTATTATCTGCGGGTTGCTCTTCTGCCCAGTTCTCATGTCTTTTAAAGGTACATTAAAGTACAACTGCATCACCGCTTTTTCAAAATGAGTAACAAATGAGACTCAGTAAAGTTAAATGTATGAGTTTGTCTTCAAATACTCACATCTCACACTGAGAGTCACTGCTGGGGACGAGAGATTCTCATGACCTGTCACTGCACAGGAGTAGCTGCCTGTATCTCCACTGCTGGCTTTGAACTGAAGGTAGTTATGATTTTCATATTTCTGGGTGGTGTTTTGTAGAAATTGTCCATTCTTGTACCAGATGAATGTTTGGCTGCCAGTCAGGTCAGTGCAGGTGATTTTACAGGTTAGTGTCACACTCACTCCCTCACTCACTGTGCTAGATTTCATTTCAACCTTTACACCTGAGTGAGAAGAAGAAATACAATAACACAATATATTGAGTTATTTAACAAAATTCCACATTGTACAGAACCCACAATAAATGTATGAATGCATATTACTGTAAATGGTCCAGCATTTCATTTCAATTAAAGATTGAAGTCAACTGAGACCCCAAAATCTCAATCTGTCTGATAATGGAATGCTTGTTCTCTCAGAAGAATTAGTTCTTGTGCATAAATGAATATAAAATACACAAATGTGACCTCAAACACTCACATCTCACACTGAGAGTCACCGCAGGGGAAACAAGATGCTGATTGCCTCTTACAGCACAGGAGTATCTGCCCGTATCTCTACTTCTGGCAGTGAATTTAAGGATTCTATAGGACTGGGAGAACCTGTAGTCGCCAGTCAGAAGCTGCTCATTCTTGTACCAGATGAAGCTGTTGCTCTCAGTCAGGTGAGTGCAGGTTGCTGTACAGGTCAGTTCCACTGTCTCTCCCCCTGACACTGTGTCAGAATTTATATCCACCTTCAAGCCTGAGTGGGTTAAAAAAGAAAACAGAATGTAACTCAACACACTTCTATTCTACAGTAGAATATCCTGCAAGGTGATAAAAATGATTTTTTTAACAGACATAATGTGCACTAATAATATCAATAGCAAACGGAAACGTGAGTAGAGAATTGATGGTCACTAAGCGGATGAGAGTGTCATGGTTCTGTGTTTCTATCTCTGTTTTCCCTGTTGGGCCACCAGATGGCGGCACTTCTGTTTTGCTCGTTCCCCTGTTGGTTAATTGTATTATTGCTTTCGATTATTTTATTATTGTCTCGTTATTTAATCACCGTCCCCACCTAGCTCTCGTTTTCCCTTCCCTCTGATTTGATTGTTCTTTGAGTTCACCTGTGTCTTGTTACCCCCGTCTATTTAAGTTCTTTGTCCCCTTGCCTCGGGTGCTGGTTCCTTGTGCTTGTTCCAGACTTGTGCTTGTTCCTGACCTGTATGTATCTTGTGTTTCTTTTATGTGTTTTCCTGTGTGTTCCACATGCCTGTACCCTGCCTGCCTGTGTTCTGTTCTGTTTTTTTGTTCTTAAGAATTTTTTTGAGTTTGTTGTTTTCTTTTAAAAATGATTTGGTGGCTGATAAAGGGTGATACCGCCATCTACAGGGCATTGTATTATCTCATAAAAAACATGTTTTCAATGCACAAAAATGCCAAGTTACTCACACATACAAAGCACTGTCTATAACTCATTCATTCAAACTGGCTAAATCTAGGCCTGCCATTAAAAGTATTGATATCAAAATGATGCCAAGTTACTGTACTACAAACTATATAGGCTATCTTGCCGCACCGAAATTAAAGAGGCTGTATTCCAAAGCAATGCTACACAATGTTTTCTTAACAAAGAAGGCACTTGACAATTCAGACATGCCTGTGTCTTTTATCATCTGGCAATGTAGCACCTTACGCCTTTGCACTATACAGAGATGTACGATGTTGTGCTTGGACAGCATGGTTGGACAGGCCAATCCGCTTCTGGGCGGGCTGAATGCTACACTGTATTACTACAATGGAAATGTAGGTATAGAGCCTAGCCAATCAGAGGTTTTTGGATGAAGTGCTATGATCCAATTGTATGTTCTTCTCCTTTATAGCTTTAACAAACAGGCTGCAGCATTTTTGGAATGAACTTAATCCGACATCGTTTCTAAACATAACTTCCATTTCCTAATCATTATCTGCGGGTTGCTCTTCTGCCCAGTTCTCATGTCTTTTAAAGGTACATTAAAGTACAACTGCATCACCGCTTTTTCAAAATGAGTAAAAAATGAGGCTCCGTAAAGTTAAATGTATGAGTTTGTCTTCAAATACTCACATCTCACACTGAGAGTCACTGCTGGGGATGGGAGATTCTCATGACCTGTCACTGCACAGGAGTAGCTGCCTGCATCTCCACTGCTGGCATTGAACTGAAGGTCATGATTTTGATATTTCTGGGTGGTGTGAGACAGATATTGTCCATTCTTGTACCAGATGAATGTTTGGCTGCCAGTCAGGTCAGTGCAGGTGATTTTACAGGTTAGTGTCACCCTCACTCCCTCACTCACTGTGCTAGATTTCATTTCAACCTTTACACCTGAGTGAGAAGAACAAATACATTACCACAATATACTGAGTTATTCAACGAAATTCCACATTGTACAGCACCCACAATAAATGTATGAATGCATATTACTGTAAATGGTCCAGCATTTCATTTCAATTAAAGATTGAAGTCAACTGAGACCCCAAAATCTCAATCTGTCTGATAATGGAATGCTTGTTCTCTCAGAAGAATCTCTTGGTTCTTGTGCATAAATGAATGTAAAACACACAAATGTGACCTCAAACACTCACATCTCACACTGAGAGTCACGGCGGGGGAAACAAGATGCTCATAGTCTCTTACAGCACAGGAGTATCTGCCAGTATCTTCACTTCTGGCTGTGAATGTAAGGTTTCTATAGGACTGGGAGAACCTGTAGTCGCCAGTCAGAAGCTGCTCATTCTTGTACCAGATGAAGCTGTTGCCCAGCCAAGTGCAGGTTGCTCTACAGGTCAGTTCCACTGTCTCTCCCCCTGACACACTGTCAGAATTTATTTCCACCTGCACACCTGGGTGAAGGAACAAAATGCAGAAAGAAAAACATCCAGTTATTCAACCAACTTCTCACCCTCTTCTGCTCCTCCCTCAAAACCAGGTAAACTGTACTTATTGGTATAATATAAATTCAAAAAAGGTGATACATTGATATTATACATTCATAAAGACATCATAACAACAGTGGCAAAGCATTAACAACGTGATCATAATTTTCACGACCAATTTACAATTTTAAAATAATATGCTTTGATCTTTGATCTCCCCGCTCATTATCGCTCAAGATCAACCATAAATTGAGCCTCACCATGGTGAGCTGTTTTTCTGTTGTGAATTAAAACAAATCCTTTCCTGTTTCCTGTTCTTAAACAGAGAATATTTTATTCTGCTGGAGTAGGATTGACCATAAATACAGACATGCATTCAGTACCGGCCCGAGGGTTTCAGGGCCCTAAGAGCAATCCTGTCGACCCGGGGTGGGGGGGGGGGGCGTGGTTGCTTTGTAAAATCCGTCTTACATTACGTTGTTATGAAATATTCGGTTGTCATTCCGTTTTAAATTACTAACGCTGGTTTTGCGATAGGGGATGAATACCGCATGGGGGCCCCCTGGTGGCCACGGGGGCCCTAAGCAGCCGCTTAGTTCGCTTATGCCTCGGGCCGGCCCTGCATGCATTATTTCCCAGTAAAACAGAAGGTGGGCAGACACTCACATTTCACATTGACTGCAGGGGAAGTGACTCCTCCTGTAGCACAGGAGTAGAGATCTGTATCATCAGTGCTGGCTACATTGAGGGAGTATTTATACTCATAGGGCACAACTTTCCCATTCTTGTACCAGGTAAAGGTTGGGCTGCCACTCAAAGTGCAGGTGCTGCTACAGGTCAGTTTTACACTCTGTGCCTCATTCTCTGTCACTTTCACCTGAAGACCTGCACACAAGAATCAACATAATAAAAATACCATTCTGTGCCTATTAAAAAATGATTAGGAGTATTGCCAGTTAATAGTTAAAAAGCAAGTTTAGAATTACCTGTAACTGTCAATGAGACTCCAGGCTGACCAGTATATTTTCCATGTTGGCCGTCAGTCAGGAACCTGAAGCGATATATTGCTGAATCGCTTTCTTTCAGTTGCTTTATTCTGAAAGTGCAGCCATTGTTCATATCCCCCAGATACTCCACACGGTGAGAGTACTCTGAGTCCTTGGACAGGTCCTCAGGCTCCTGTGGCTCATTCCAGTGAATGAACCAGAATGTTTTCTGCACTTTGTGAGATGTGGGATATGAGTAAGTGCAGCTCATGTCGACTGAAGACCCATTTAAGGCACAGATTCTCTCAGGGGTGTAAGTCACTCTCCATCCCCACTGGCTCAGAACACCTGAAAAACACACACACACACACACACACACACACACACACAAATTTAAAACACAGATGTGTTGGCAACATGACAGATAAGGGATTCAGTTAACAAAACTTTAAAACTACTGCACCGAACTTACATAGTACATCAATAATTGTGGCCTGGACATGTTCTAGAGGCAGGGTGATGCCTGTGGTTGGTTTTGTTTATGTTATTTCGGACCTTCCCATTATTATATATATATTTTTGTTTTTTGTTTTTTTCAGTGATATAAGAATTTGCAGATTCAAACAAATTAACTCTATCTTTTGTCCCTCTGTTAGCTATTTCAATACTAACTGACATCAGTAGACGGCAGTAGCCGCCAATAAATGTGAGATTCACAGGCACAGGAAGTCTTGCTTAGTAGCAAGCTTTGCTAGAAAGTAGCATTAAGCTAAGCAAGTTAAGAGCAAGTGTTTGCGTACACTCTCGGCTGAAAACTGTTATGTTCTGCTAACAGTGAAAATGAACTGCTTTTATCAAAATATGTGGCACCGGAATACTTGTGTCATCATTCTAAGAATGCAACATGCACACTCAACAGCTCCGATCATTTCGTAAAGCCAGATATTTATATCATGCCTCTGTCTCAGTTTTAAAGCTGGGTGTGAAGAGGAACTTCTTATAAGTTCTCTCTTTGTTCCCCTCTCTCTTCAGATGAGAAACATTGGACTACTCTAAGCTAATGTACTGTAGAACATTATTTTATAGAAATTATATACATTCCTTAATGCAATTTAAATGTATTCACTTTTGCTTCTGATTGAGACAATGAAGGGAGACTAATAAGTAGGAACACATGCTGATAAATACTGTATATGCAGACTGAAACAACAAAACTACATTTGGAAAAAAAACACAAACAATTTACCTGACACAGAGAGGACGATTACCAACAGGGGTTTGAAGAGCATGGCTGCATCAGATTGAAAATACTCATCAAAATACACATATACAGGTCTTGATTATTATTTACACTGTGAAAATGAACAGCACAAACAACGACTGTCAGAGTATTCTATTAATTAGCAAAAAATACCAGACTAACAAATACTATACAAGCGCACACAGTGAGTTTGTGCTGCTAATGTCCCTAAATACTTCTTTTTTTATGAAGAGCTCACACAGTCCAGACAGCAAGGACTCAGACAGGATGTTACTTGACAATTGATATTTGTATGGAAGAAACAGCAATCATTTCTAGTCTGAAAATACATTTTATTTTTTGATTTATCCCAGTTCAATCTTCTTGCACCACAAAATATTGTGACATAGTTTTGATTAAATTAAATGATATGATAATGCACTTACCAGGAGAGAGTTCTGATCTGGCCTCAGTGCTTTGCTAATTAGCCATTAGTATAAAACAGCCTTGCAGACAGAGCAGTATGATCGGAAATAAAATGCTTCACACTAAATATAAATTAGAATGTGCTGATGCAGATCTGACTTACTTCCCCTTTTTCAAGTCATGCACATTTGAAAAGTTAACTGATAAAAATGGCAGAACAAACGCAGTCATTAGCTTTGCGTCTGGTCAGGACTAACTGTACATTTTTAAAAGGTTGGGTAACTCCATTCTCTTATTGAGATTCAGATTCCAATATGAATATCAATGACAACAGCTGCTCTTAATCCCAATCAATTGCAATTATGTTTATTTTGGATATTATAAAATAAACATAACAATTCTGCTTACAAGCATAATTCCTGATCCATTTTGACATATGCAATAATGAAGTCAAACTTTGCATTTGTAAATATTCCTGAATCCACACGCTCTATAAGACAGACATGCTGACGCTCACACTTCAATGCACACGCATGCACACCTTGGAAATGTGCGGACGGGCTATCACTACTATAACTTACAATACAGCACTGCTTATCGATCACTCTTAAAACTCTCTGGAAAGCTGGCTACCTTCCCTCCAACAAAAATACCTGAACAACACTCCCCTGTCTCTGTGCCTTTCTCTGTGCCCCCCCCCCCCCCCACACTTTGCACCACTCCCTCTCTCTACACCTTCCCAGTCCACAAACCATTTAAATGGGTACAGCAGTTCAATCTCACATCTCACATAAGCACATGTATGAATTCACTTGAGACCTTTATTCCATTCACTGATGTGCAATTAATACAGACATTGTTTCTGTTTTTTTTTTTTTCATTTCAGCATCTCTGCCTGTTCCCAGATGAATTTTGTCTTTATTTCAGACCTTGTAAAACAATAACAAATAAAAATATGCATCCAGCTGCATGTGCATGACTGAATTAAAACATCTGCGACTGCATTGGCAATGTGAACTAAAGCTACTAGCAGGAAGCTAGCTGCTAATGCGTACATTGTTGCTAAGGTCTGAGGCTTGTCCTATTCCAATACATGTACAGTGTAAACAGTCTGTAAAAGCAGAAGAGCCTAATATTAATGAGTCTGCAAAAGGTGTGATAGGCATCAGGCACAGGTAAACACTCTTAGGTTCAGGAGCCCCATACAAAAAACCTACCTAAACAAAAAATTACCTAAACCAGATTACTTAATTCAGCTTCGCAAATGGTCTTGGGGGAAATCGATCTGAAACGCTCAGAGAGGACTCATGTACAGCAGTAATAGTGCCATCTACAGGAAGACAAGTTGCACTGCATTCATCTCTCCTCCTGAGGTTAATTTCACTAACACAAACAGCACATTAAACCATTTTAAAAAAATTTTTTTTACAGTTTATAAAAGATATATTTCTATATCCTGTGTCTGCTATATGTGTATATATATATATATATATATATATATATATATATATATATATATACATATATATATTAGCCTTTTTTTCATTTGGAAATCCAGCAGGCCCTGTGGGATGTTTTTTTTAAGTACCTGTTCAGTGCTTTTCCTGCACATGTTCTATTCCATCAGCAGAACCCAGGGGGTAACACCTACAGTACACGGTTCACTTACAAAATTCTTCAAGCATAGGTTAATTTTGTTTGTTTCATTAAATGATTGTTGGGATCAGTTCAGTAATAAGCATAATATAATCACAAAACGTGCACAA
Organism: Anguilla anguilla; assembly: GCF_013347855.1. Classification (NCBI taxonomy): domain Eukaryota; kingdom Metazoa; phylum Chordata; class Actinopteri; order Anguilliformes; family Anguillidae; genus Anguilla; species Anguilla anguilla. Next base: position 82,769,983 of record NC_049201.1, on the reverse strand, counting down.
GAATGTCATAATAATGTAAATGTTATACAAGTATTAATAAAAAAAAATGAATTATATATAAAGCTCAATTCTCCAGTATATTTGGCCAACAAATACATTGAGCAATGATAATGGCTTTCAGTCACCAACATCTTGATAATACTTTGTGTACACAATGAAGACATGAGCTGTTATGCATGTAAATGTTGATAGAATGCCAAAGGAATGATCCATTCTGAGTACATCATTGCAGACCCAATAGCCACAGTCATCCTGGTCATGTGACAAAGGCACAGTCATGTGACCTGAGTTCATGAGGAGAGTTTATGTTCACTGGTTTTAATAAATACTCTTAAATGTATCATCCAGTGAAGGAAATGTTTGGTTCATACCGCTTGAGGATTACTTTGCAGACAATCTGCTGTTTAAAGTTCAAGAAAAAACACAGGACATGCTCACACATTAAAAGAAATGTCCAAATTTATGCTGAATAACCAGCATTGGTCCACAGTTTATGAAGCAAGATATCTTCCTGATTTATTTTCACATGTCCAATTTTTGAAGTGTGCTGTAGAGAACACAGTCTTCCTTTACGGATGGGGCTGGTGACCTGCATGGAGAAAACAGCGCATTTACACTCTATTAAAGTCACAGACATTCTCATTCTCATTTAAGTCAATCCTGCCTGAGCCTTTATCACATTTAGACACACCTTGCAACATGAAGCACAAGCAGAAGCTTTAGCCACAGAACAGTTATCTGGAATTTTGGAAAACATTATATCACTGTGATGTCATAGGCTGAGGTCACCCAGCAGGGAGATGAAAAGAGAAGAAAGCTGACAAGCAGGACAAGCCAAATGATGAATCTAGATCAGCAGAACATCCAGTCCTCGTATTACCACGTTCTTCTTTTGACCAGGCAGAGAAGTTCTTAGCAAAGCAGCAGCGAGAGATTGCAACATTTTAAAATACTTGAACTGGGCTTTGGAGCTGCAACAAACAAACAACCAAAATATAGAAATAGTGTGCATCAAGGCAACACCCGGTCCTATGAACACATAAATATATAAACTGTTACAGATGTACTGAGAAGTACTGGAATCTCAGAAATGCTCATTTGTATTTTTGTTTCCAGGGTTTGTTTTGTACATGCTTACATGACCAAGTGTTATGGATGCACGTTTTTTGGCTACCATTCATTTCTAATAATATACACGCTGATGTAAATGTCACACAGCTACTATGGTTAGAATCTAAATACTTCTTTGTGCTTTTGTTTCCAACATAAATCACAGCACAACAATCTCAGCTCTCCCCAGTGAGACACTCTGGTCTATCCAGAGAGACACTCTAGTTGTGGGTGTTAGCGGGCTGAACAGAGGCGTAGAGGGGAACTTCACCGGCGTCTCTGTCCGTACCCTGTGTTCCAGTGTGACTCATTGCCATCTCTGAGACGTTGCCAAAAATGGGACTTTTATTCCCCTGCAGGGTAAAGAAAAGAGGCAGGAGAAGGATGGGAAAGATCCACAGAAAGTACCTGTTCATTTCAGTGAGCTCCTCAGAGCTGGAGTGAGCTACTCGCCCCCATTAACGACAAAACATCAATTTAACCTGATATAAAAAAATCAGCTAATGAATCAATGTTTCATTTTCAAATAAATGCCATCAGCAGTTAAATATCAGCTGAACCAGGCATTCAAATGTAATACACTTAATACTATTTATTTTGTCTCTAACATGACCAATTTTACAGTGGGTTTTCATAAAATATTGGAAAGATTTCGCACTGAAATACTCAATTCATTTCAAAGCATATATTTTCAATAACCAATAGCAATAAACCTTCATCACAACAATAATCTCTGTGTATTTATTCACTGAAATCAGGTGAATACATCACATGAAGTGCAAGTCACTCTCCCTGCCTCTGTATGTAATGAACAGATTATTACATGCACAAAAGCAGTATTGTACTGTGCAGCATGTTACTGTCACATACTACAAACCCATTTGAGAAAATGAAACTGTCCGTAACAGGGGAATACACATAATTAACTCTGGAAATATTTTCATTAAGCATGTCAACACACTGAAAAATGACACAGAGAAGATCATAACTTCTGTACATAATCTAATAAACCTTCAAGGCCATATGGCACACACTGCTATGCTTTCTACTTATTTGTAAGAAAGGTGCTATATAAATAAATAAATCATGTCTTATGATTGTTATAAAGCATTATGAGTGTTAAACAGTCTTCATAACTCTAATTATACTGTATTATGAGCAGACTATAAGGCATTATAAGTAGTATATAATGGATTATAGACGGGCATCATAGAAAGTGTTATTGAATTTCAGTTTTTGCTTAATGTATATAAATAAAATTATATTACATTCGTAGATAAATACATGTATGCACATATGTAGACTGATTTCATTATCTCACCTGCCTGTCCTCTTCTGTCTCATTTGTTGATTTTCTCCTCCTGATTATTCTGAGAAGAAATAAAAATAAAAAGTAAATCTACCTTCAGACAAATCTTTAAACAGCCCCCTCTTGTATAAACAGCATTTTGCTTTTGTTTGAATGATGTGTATTGCTGAGGCAATAATGCCCATGTATGTGTATATTTTTTATTATTCAGATGTCATTTGGTTACAGGAAATGAGCCTGAGTTATAAGAGGTTTCTTCCTGCCCAGTAAATGTAGTTCTGCTTTATTCAAACCAACACTGGAGCTCATGGGCAAATTGATGCTCTTGACAAGACTTTGTTATGGTCTGTAACTGTCCACATGATTCATATTAAGACCAAGCTTTAAGGGGATTCTGTTACCTCATCATACAGGTTTGATAAACTAGTTGGGACACTAAAACGCATCAGTCAGAGTTTATAAAATTGACATCTCAATAAAACAAAATGTCTAATAATGCAGTGGTCTAAGCACTAATCAGACATTAGAGGGGGGAGTATGGCATCAGCATGATGTAACATAGCTAATGCTTGACAAAAACATTCCACAAAAATGTGCACTCGTTTTAAACTATGAGTCTAAATCAGACATGCAGTAATTCACACTGGAGTGACTACAAACCGACTCATTTACAACCACGTACCTCAGGCACACACCCAGAAACACAAGAGCCAAAATTTCAGCCACTCCTACAGCTGCAGCCACGATCAGTGACTGACCTCCTAAGAAAAGTCAGAGAGATGTACCCTTGTCAGTTATAATATAGCAGTGTTCATTTCACAACATGCCTCACCAAGGTCCTTAAGGCGAAAGTTTATAAATGTTTAAATACACCCCTTATGTGCCTACCTTTACTAGAGATTTCTGTACATTTGAATTTTACTGAATTCAATGCTGGCATCATGATACTTTTAGTTACACTGCTCATCATCATTATCTACCATGATCCGGTTCGGATTGTAGCACCAATGTTATGATCAGCATTGCTTTGTAGCCTCTGGATCATAATCAGTATCACATAAAATATTGTATCAAATATGTTCTGGCCCTACCTTGCACTGTGACCAGTATAGCAGTAGAATTCAGAGCTCCAAGTCTGTTCTGTGCCTCACAGTAGTACTGTCCACTGTTCCAGGATCTAACGTTAGAAAAGTTCAAACTCTGTCCTGATCCTGCCTGCCAGACTCCAGTGTCATTCTTCTTAAACCAGGTGTATCTCTGCACTGGTGGGTTGGCATCACTGCTGCAGGTCAGAGTCACTGAACTGCCCTCCACTATTTCACCAGAGGGACTCACTGATACTGAGGTGTTCTTGGGAGCATCTAAAATCAATAGAGAAATGTGTTCAATTCCATATAATTTCTCAATCTCTGTGATTTGTCTCAAATAGATTCAGAACCATTTATTGCAAAGGAAAGTTTATAATGAAGCTGAAATATCACACTGCAAATGCTTTCTTTGTTTGGAAATGAGTAGAATATACTGCATCCTTTTATGGGGGTTGGTAAATGGCCTTGAGACACAGGTTAGAAAAGCTTTCAATAATGACAGCAGTATTTAGATAAGAAATTTTATTTAGCATTATTTAGAAAGGTTAAAAATAGAAAAAGAAACACACAAACCTGTTTGCTTGGTGTATTAAGATAAACGATTACTTGGTATAAAACATCTACAGTACATATGGTATGATTGTTTGCCCTGTGCAAACTCAGAATGACTACTCGTTTAACTTATGACATGTCCGTATCATCTGGCTTACTCATCATGTTAAATTAATCATATCTTCATAAGATTCTCCCTTCACTGGCCAGTGTGACTGCTTTACTCTGTGTCTTACGATTGCAAAGTTTCCTAAAGATACTCAGGAGATACTGACTCTCTGCTCTGTGTGTCTGAAGCTGAGATGCACTGAAATACTCACACTGCACATCAAGATGTTTAGGAGGAGATATTTTTGTCCCAATCACATTCTCTGCCACACAGTAGTATTCTCCTGCATCCTGCAGTGTGATGTTTTCAATGATGTAACTCCGATCTGATCCTCTCCTCGAGAATACAGATCCAGTCTTCTTATACCAGGTGTATCTCTTCACTGGTGTGTTGGCATCACTGCTCCAGGTCAGAGTCACTGAACTGCCCTCCGCTATTTCACCAGAGGGGCTCACTGATACTGAGATGCTCTTCGGAGGATCTGAAAGAGAAAATAACAGGTATTGCAGTTTTAAATAAAAGTCACACAGAGGTGTTCTTGGGAACATCTAAAATCATTAGAAAAATGTGTTAAATTCAATATCATTTCTCACTCACTGTGTTGCATATCAAAGCACTAGCAGAGACATATATTTCAAAGGGAAGTTTATAATTGAGCTGAAATCTCACAATGTGAAAATCCCAGTGTGTCGTGCTTTGTTTTATAATGAACTGGATATACTGCAGCTTTTTAAAGGGCATTTCGCAAATGACACAGGACAGACAAGTTTTCAAAAGTGACAGCTATATTTAGATATAATCATGTTTAGCATGTTCATTAATATTGATAACTTCATTCTGTTAATGTTCAACCACTACATGTGATATTTTTTTCCCTGTGCAAATTCACAATGACAACATGCTTTACTTAAGACATGTCAGTATGATCAGACTCATCACTGTATGATAATGTAATTATATCTGATTTCTCCTCCACTGGTCAGTGTGACTGCTTTACTCACTGTCTTACTGCTGTGAAGTTACCCAAAGACACTCAGGAACTGACTCTCAGCTCTGTGTGTCTGAAGCTGCGATGCACTGATATACTCACACTGCACATCAAGATGTTTAGGAGGAGATCTTTTTGTCCCAATCCCATTCTCTGCCTGACAGGTATATTCTCCTGCATCCTGCCGTGTGATGTTTTTAATGGTGTAACTGTCCACTGGTCCTCCTGTCTCTGAGGATACAAGTCTATTATTCTTATACCAGGTGTATCTCTGAACTGGTGGGTTGGCATCACTGCTGCAGGTCAGAGTCACTGAACTGCCCTGCACTATTTCACCAGGGGGGCTCACTGATAATAAGATGCTCTTAGGAGGATCTGAAAGAGAAAATAACAGGTCCTGCAGTTTTATATAGATGTCACACTAACCTCGGTTAAAGTATGTTTCCTTTTCTTTAATGTTTCCAATATGTCATTTTGTTTGACTGCTCTTATTGCAATGCCATCTTTCTTTCAATTTTTAGAATTAACTTAATCCGCTATTGTTTCTAAACCTAACTTCCATTTCCTAATCATTATCTGCAGGTTGCTCTTCAGCCCTGTTCTCATGTCTTTTAAATGTACATTAAACTACAACTGCATCAACGCTTTTTCAAAATGAGTAACAAATGAGACTCAGTAAAGTTAAATGTATGAGTTTGTCTTCAAATACTCACATCTCACATCGAGAGTCACTGCTGGGGACAGGAGATTCTCATGACCTGTCACTGCACAGGAGTAGCTGCCTGCATGTCCACTGCTGGCTTTGAAGTGAAGGTCATGATTTTGATAATTCTGGGTGGTGTAAGACAGAGATTGTCCATTCTTGTACCAGATGAATGTTTGGCTGCCAGTCAGGTGAGTGCAGGTGATTTTACAGGTTAGTGTCACCCACTCTCCCTCACTCACTGTGTTAGATTTCATTTCGACCTTTACACCTGAGTGAGAAGAAGAAATACAATAACACAATATACTGAGTTATTCAACAAAATTGGTATTATATACATTCAATAGAGGTGATACTTTGATATAATACATTCGTAAAGACAACATCATAACAACTGTGAAAGGCATTAGCAATATGATCATGATTTTCACAATAAATTTACAATTTTAAAATAATATGCTTTGATCTTTGATCTCCCCGCTCATCATCGCTCAAGATCAACCCTAAATTGTGCGTCACCATGGTGTGCTGTTTTTCTGTTGTGATTTAAAACAAATCCTTTCCTGTTTCCTGTTCTTAAACAGAGAATATTTTATTCTGCTGGAGTAGGATTGACCATAAATACAGACATGCATTCAGTACCGGCCCGAGGGTTTCGGGGGCCCTAAGAGCAATCCTGTCGACCCGGGGTGGGGTGGGGGGGGGCGTGGCTGCTTTGTAAAATCCATCTTACATTATGTTGTTCTGAAATATTTGGTTGTCATTCCGTTTTAAATTAATAACGCTGGTTTTGCGATAGGGGATGAATACCGCATGGGGGCCCCCAAGTGGCCACGGGGGCCCTAAGCAGCCGCTTAGTTCGCTTATGCCTCGGGCCGGCCCTGCATGCATTATTTCCCAGTAAAACAGAAGGTGGGCAGACACTCACATTTCACATTGACTGCAGGGGAAGTGACTCCTCCTGTAGCACAGGAGTAGAGATCTGTATCATCAGTGCTGGCTACATTGAGGGAGTATTCATTTTGATTGGTCACAACTTCTCCGTTCTTGTACCAGGTAAAGGTTGGGCTGCCACTCAAAGTGCAGGTGCTGCTACAGGTCAGTGTTACACTCTGTCCCTCATTCTCTGTCACTTTCACCTGAAGACCTGCACACAAGAATCAACATGATAAAAAGACCATTCTGTTTCTATTAGAAAATGATTAGGAGTATTGCCAGTTAATAGTATATAAAGCAAGTTTAGAATCACCTGTAACTGTCAATGAGACTCCAGGCTGACCAAAATATTTTCCATCTTGGCTGTCAGTCAGGAACCTGAAGTGATATATTGCTGAATCGCTTTCTTTCAGTTGCTTTATAGTGAAAGTGCAGTCACTGTGCTTATCCCCCAGGTACTCCACACGGTGAGTGTACTCTGAGTCCTGGGACAGGTCATCAGGCTCCTGTGTTGCATTCCAGTGAATAAACCAGAATGTTTTCTGCACAGTGCAGTATGGGGGATATGAGTAAGTGCAGCTCATGTCTACTGAAGACCCCTTTAAGGCACAGATTCTCTCAGGGGTGTAAGTCACTCCCCATTCCCACTGGCACAGAACACCTGAAAAATACACACACACACACACACACACACACACACGCACACACACACACACACACACACATACATACACACACACACACACACATACATACACACATGCACACACAGACACACACACACACACACACATACACACGCACATACACACACACACACACGCATACACACAAATTTAAAACACAGATGTGTTGGCAACATGACAGATAAGGTATTCAATTGACAAAACTTTAAAACTACAGCACCTAACTTATATAGTACATCAATAATTGTACATGTGGAGCCCTGGATATGTTCTGGAGGCAGGGTGATATCTGTGGTTGGTTTTGTTGATATTATTTCGGACCTTCCCATATATATATAGTTGTTTTTTCAGTGATATAAGAATTTGCAGATTCAAATGAATTAACTGCATAATCTTTTATCTTTTGTCCCTCTGTTAGATATTTCAATACTAACTGACATCAGTAGAAGGCAGTAGCTGCCAATAAATATGAGATTCGCAGGTACAGGAAGTCTTGCTTAGTAGCTAGCTTTGTTAAAAAGTAGCATTATGCCAAGCAAGTTATGAGCGAGTGTCTACGTACACTGTCAGCTGAAAACTGTTATTTTTTGCTAACAGTGAAAATGAACTGCTTTTATCAAAATATGTGGCACCAAAATACTTTTTCGCCATTCTAAGAATGCAACTTGCACAGTCAACAGCTCCGATCATTTTGCAAAGGCACAGATATTTATATCATGCCTCTGTCTCAGTTTTAAAGCTGAGTGTGAAGAGGAACTTCTTATAAGTTCTCTCTTTTGCCCCTCTCTCTCCAGATGAGAAACGTTGCACTACTTTAAACTAATCTACTGTAGAATATAATTTTATGGAAATTATATACATTCCTTGAAGCAATTTAAATGTATTCACTTTTGCTGCTGATTGAAATAATGAAGGGAGACTAATAAATAGGAACACATGCGGATAAATGCTGTATATGTTGAAGACTGAAACCTCAGAACTACATTTGGAAAAAAAAACACAAACAATTTACCTGACACAGAGAGGACGATTACCAACAAGATTTTGAAGGGCATGGCTGCATCAGATTGAAATTTTTTATCCAAATACGCACATACAGGTCTTGATTATTATTTACACTGTAAAAATGAATGGCAGAAACAAACACTGTCAGAGTAATCTATTTATTCACATAAATACTACACAAGACTAACAAATATTATGCAAGACTAATACATACTACACAAGCGCACACAGTGAGTTAAGGTGCTGCTAATGTCCATAAATTTCAGGCCTTTTACTTGAGGAATGTTATTTGTATTGAAGAAACAGCGATAATTTCTACCCAGAAAATACATTTTATTTTCATATTTGATTCGAGTTTTTTCTTCTTACACTCCAAAATACTGTGAGATAACTTTGACTAAATTAAATAATATGATAATACACTTACCAGGAGAAAATTCTGATCTGACCTCAGTGGTTTGATAATGTGCCATTAGTATTAAACACCCTTACAGACAGATCAGTGTGGCAGAATATGATCGCAAATACAATGCTTCACACTAAATATAAAAGTAGAATGTGTTACAGATCTGACTCACTTCCTGAAGGTCGTACACATTTTAGATTTTATCGGATACAAACGTTTCAATAAAATATACAGAGTCGTTTGCTTTGTGTCTGGACTGGACCAGTAGTGCCTTTTCAAAAAGACTGGGTAATTCTCATTTCTTTGCCCCCACTGTATTTTTGAAATTCAGATGTCAATAATCATGTTCATTTTTACATACTATGCTTATAAAATAAACATAACTACTATGTTTACAAAACACAAACTGTTGCTAAGATCTGAGGCTTTGCCTATTCCAATACATCCATCAATCCGTCCATTATCTATACCCGCTTATCCTGAGCTGGAGCTGGTGCTGGAGCCTATCCAAGCATGCATTGGGCAAGAGGCAGGAATACACTCTGTGCAGGCTTCCAATCTATCGCAGGGAACACACACCATTCACTCTCACATTCATACCTATGGGCAATTTAGAGTCTCCAATTGGCCTATTTGCATGTTTTTGGACCGTGGGAGGCAACCGGAGTACCCGGAGGTACATGCAAACTCCAAACAGAAAGGCCCCAAGCCAAAATTTGAACCCAGTGCCTTCTTGCTGCCCACTGCACCACCGTGCCACCCCTCTTCCAATACATGTACAGTAGAGGTTAAAATAAAAGTGATTGTAAGAGGTGTGATAGGCATCAGGCACAGGTAAACAGGAGCCCTATACAAAATCCATTACTGTTTGTTTGCAAACCACCGATTATACCTGCCTGTGTTTTGTTTGACCTGCCCTTGTGCTCTGTTTGACCTGCCCTTGTCCTCTACCTGCCTGTGTTCTGCCCTGCCCATGTTTGTGAGTTCCTCTTGTTTTCTGTTTTATTTAGATATTTTTTGAGTTTGTGTTTTTGCCCTTCGTGTCCTTTCTGTTCCCTGTTTGTTTGCCTTCCTTTCTGTAAGTAAAGTCTGTTAATTTTCTGTAAGTAAAGTCTTTGTTAATTTTCTCCCTTTTGAGTTTCGTGTTTTTTTTCCACTCTGCGCCTGGGTCCCAGCACCCGTACCGTTACAAAAACAGGGCTACATCGTGCACTTATGCTGGTAGAGGAGGTGTGATCTTAACTGTTTTCAAACTGTCTGAAAGGGCCCTGCTGACAGGCTCATATTCCTGAACATGGCAGACTAACTGTGATGATTGCAAAGCTTAAAGCAGAATTGTTTGCATTTATTTATTGATTATTATTATTATTATCATTATTATTATTATTATTATCATTATTACATTTTTTTAACCAGGAGTATCTCATTGAGATTAAAAATCTCTTTCAAGAGTGTCCTGGCCAAGACAGGCAGCAGCTCATGCAGTTTAACATGTTTGCAAAATGACAATATAAAATCAAATTATAGACAACAAAGATTATTTTACAAGAATGGAACTTCACTGTGTAATTTGAAATATTGGTACACAATAATGAATATAAAAACATTAAAGAGCTACATGAGCATCACAGCTGTGTAAAATATGTTAACAGTAGTTTAAAAGCCAGAACAAAGGCGGGAAACATATTCCAATGCGAATGACAATATGTTGCTGCTGTAGCCCAGCCTATAACCCCCAGATCAACATAAAGATTGCACTTACTTTCGCAGAAGATATAAGGAGCGGACAGGTGTAGTTATCTTTGTGAAAGTATCACGGCTCTGGGGCCCCAAAGCGGGTACTGTGAGGTGCCCCTGCTTGGCTCTTTTGTGCAGAGGAGTAGCGGGCGTGGCTGTGGATGGAGCTGCCTAATTTCAGGCGAATGCTACCCTGACCACAGACAGTTAAAGCGCTGCTCACTTCCTGCAGCCTGTTCTATTCTTTATTTTATTTCACACCTCAGTTCAGTTGGGGTGGAGCAGCGCTGTATCTCTGTTTGATGTTCATGTGACCTTTTAGATCTTTGGTTTAGCTTTGCCTGTTATACGGTCCTTCATGCACATAATTAGTTGCATTTCAATGCTTATACTTCATAAAGATGATTTTTACTACTTACAGCCGATTGGATTATTGTATCTTTCACATTTCACAGAAATGAAATAGATGCCCACACGTAAATAAAATGGAATTTATGTGAATATTATTTTATTCATTTATTTATTTTATTTTATTTTATTTTTTTTGGGGGGGGGGGGGGGGTTTGCAGGCAAACCATGCTGGCCATATAATGAAAATAATGATAATCTTTATCAAAACAGAGGTTCAAGGTTCACAGCGCTTTACAATGCTCAAATAAATCATAATATATTGATACACATAATAAAACAATGTTTGTAAAGAAACCATATAAAAAGATGCATTATTTCAAATAGCTAACCAGACAGAAAGTAAAAATGAGGTCAATACAACAAGGCAATGTAAAATGTCAAACTAAAACACTGTTTTAAAAGATTTTGGACCTTGCCTTTAAACGTGACTTAAATTTGGAGATTATAATCTACATTAATCTGCATTATAATCTTCCCATTCAATGTGAGAGAGTACATGCGCATGTACATGAATTATGAGCGTGTGTATAAACCAAAAAGAAGCAAATAGCTTGCATTGTATATGAACTACAAACATGAACATTTATGTCAAATACAAACGTGTGCACAGAGTCACTGAGATGTGTTCCCATTGGGAAGGGATGAACAAGTTACCAGAGACCTCTAACATAAGTTTAATATGTCCCTGGTGCATCTGTTGAAGCTTTAGTTCGTCCATTTTAGTGGGATCTTAAATTTTAACAGTATGCTTAACTGTTCCATACGGGAACTGAGTTCACTTGGTCTCAAAATGAAAAGAGCCTCATATTGGTTGGGTGGGGGGGGGAGGGTTCAGGCAGGTGACTATAGCCTTCCCTGGACTCCAACCAAAACTGACCTTCATCCCTATTCATAGAGTTTTTTAGAGTAAGAGAACTGATCTCAGATCATGTTTCCTCTCTTCATATCCAAGCTTTATCCATAATGGCCTAAAGACAAAACTGATCCTAGATCAGAACTATTCTCTGAGATGTTTTATGAACTGTAGAGTTGTGCTTGGAGGTTCTGGGCAAGTGAGTCATGCTTTCTAATCTGGATGATGGCTCCTGTGGTCCAGGCCATACAGTGTAGTGAGTGATACTATGACTCAGATACTATGACTCCAGGGGTGAGAAAGTAAAGCCCTGCCATGTTTCTTCTGCCCATGAACTCATCCAGCTGATTTCACCAATTAGTTATTGCTCCTGGCTGAAGAGTTGTGCTAATGAGCAAATCCTGGTGATTGGAAAAAAATATTTGGGGACGACTTTTACTCTCTCTCTGTTCTGACTACCACAATAAGATTGCATAGTTTATGGGATTATTCCTGTCATTCAAATGGCATAGGCCTAGTCAGCAAACCCACAACTTAAAACATACAGTAACAGCATCTCAGAATCTTGAGATCAATGAACACATAAATGAATAATAAATTCTGGTCCTACCTTGCACTGTGACCAGCAGAGCAGAAGCATTCTGAGCTCCAAGACTGTTCTGTGCCTCACAGCAGTACTGTCCTCTGTTCCAGGATCCAAAGTTAGAAAAGTTCAAACTCTGTCCAGATCCTGCCTGCCAGGCTCCAGTGTCATTCTTCTTAAACCAGGTGTAGTTCTGCACTGGTGGGTTGGCATCACTGCTACAGGTCAGAGTCACTGAAGTGCCCTCCACTATTTCACCAGAGGGGCTCACTGATACTGAGACGCTCTTTGGAGGATCTGAAAGAGAAAATAACAGGTCCTGCAGTTTTATATAGATCTCACACTTACCTCAGTTAAAGTATGTTTCCTTTTCCTCAATGTTTCCAATATGTCATTTTGTTTGACTGCTATTATTGCAATGACATCTTTCTTTCAATTTTTAGAATTAACTTAATCCGATATCATTTCTAAACATAATACCTTCCATTTCCTAATCATTATCTGCAGTTTGCTCTTCTGCCCTGTTCTCATGTCTTTTAAAGGTACATTAAAATACAACTGCATCATCGCTTTTTCAAAATGAGTAACAAATGACATCAGTAAATTTAAATGCATGAGTTTATCCTCAAATACTCACAGAGAGTCACTGCTGGGGATGGGAGATTCTCATGGCCTCTTACTGCACAGGAGTAGCTGCCTGCATCTCCACTGCTGGCTTTGAACTGAAGGTAGTTATGATTTTGATATTTCTGTGTGGTGTAAGACAGAGATTGTCCATTCTTGAACCAGATGAATGTTTGGCTGCCAGTCAGGTCAGTGCAGGTGATTTTACAGGTTAGTGTCACCCTCACTCCCCCTCTCTCCTTGTGTCAGATTTCATTTCAACCTTTACACCTGAGTGAGAAGAAGAAATACAATACCACAATATACTGAGTTATTCAACAAAATTCCACATTGTACAGCACCCACAATAAATGTATGAATGCATATTACTGTAAATGGTCCAGCTTTTCATTTCAATTAAAGATTGAAGTCAACTGAGACCCCAAAATCTCAATCTGTCTGATAATGGAATGCTTGTGCTCTGGATTGGCTGGCATAACGTGGTGAAAACATGCAGTCATTCCCCACTCTTTTAAAAATTATTTGGTGGCAGATAAAGGGTGATACCGCCAACTACAGGGCATTGTATTATCTCATAAAAAGCACGTTTTCAATGCACAAAAATGCCAAGTTACTCACACATGCAAAGCACTGCCTATAACTCATTCATTCAAACTGGCTGAATCTAGGCCTACCATTAAAAGTATTGACATCAAAATGATGCCAAGTTACTGTACTACAAACTATATAGGATATCTTGCCTCACCGAAATTAAAGAAGGTGTATTCCAAAGCAATGCTACCCAATGTTATCTTAAAAAAGAAGGCACTTGACAATTCAGACATGCCTGCCCCTTTTTTGAACTGGCAATGGAGCATCTTACACCTTTGCACTATACAGCGATGTAAGATGTTGTGCTTGGACAGCATGGTTGGACAGACCAATCCTCTTTCTGGGATTTGTAAAATCCGTCTTACATTACGTTGTTATGAAATATTGGGTTGTCATTCCGTTTTAAATTACTAACGCTGGTTTTGCGATAGGGGATGAATACCGCATGGGGGCCCCCTGGTGGCCACGGGGGCCCTAAGCAGCCGTTTAGTTCGCTTATGCCTCGGGCCGGCCCTGCATGCATTATTTCCCAGTAAAACAGAAGGTGGGCAGACACTCACATTTCACATTGACTGCAGGGGAAGTGACTCCTCCTGTAGCACAGGAGTAGAGATCTGTATCATCAGTGAGGGCTAAATTGATGGATTTTTTATTTTTATTGGACACAACTTTTCCATTCTTGTACCAGGTAAAGGTTGGGCTGCCACTCAAAGTGGAGGTGCTGCTACAGGTCAGTGTTACACTCTGTGCCTCATTCTCTGTCACTTTCACCTGAAGACCTGCACACAAGAATCAACATGATAAAAAGACCATTCTGTTTCTATTAGAAAATGATTAGAAGTACTGACAGTTAATAGAATATAAAGCAAGTTTATAATTACCTGTAACTGTCAATGAGACTCCAGAATGACCAGTATATTTTCCACCATAACGGTCGGTCAGGAACCTAAAGCGATATATTGCTGAATCGCTTTCTTTCAGTTGCTTTATTCTGAAAGTGCAGTCACTGTTCTGATTCCTCAGGTACTCCACACGGTGAGAGTACTCTGGGTCCTGGGACAGGTCCTCAAGCTCCTGTGGCTTGTTCCAGTGAATAAACCAGAATGTTCTCTGCACTGTGTGAGATGTGGGATATGAGTAAGTGCAGCTCATGTCTACTGAAGACACCTTTAAGGCACAGATTGTAAGTCACTCCCCATCCACTCTGGCTCAGCACACCTGAAAAATATACAAACACACGCGCACACACACATACACACACACGCACATACACACACACACACACACACAGACACACACACACACAGACACACACAAACACATCCACACACACATACACACGCAGACACACACATGCACATGTATACGTACACACACACACACACACACATACACGCAAACACAAGTATACATACACACACACACACAAACACACTGCTCAGAAATCCTTTAAAACACAGATGTGTTGGCAACATGGCAGATAAGGGATACAATTAACAAAACTTTAAAACAAATGCACCTAACTTCTCCAAAACTATGGAACATCAATAATTAGGGGCCAAGCACCGAAGGTGCAGGGCACCTATTGTAATCGTTAGTATTATTATTATTATTATACTTTCTGCAATGGGAGTCTATGGCAGCCCATAGAACCCATTGGTAACTTTTTATGAAAATTTTCACATTGATAAAGGACAGTCCAATCTATGCAGGCCTCGAATTTGGGGTCAAGCCAGCCAACTCTGTAGCGCCACCAACAGGCCAAACTTCAAGGTACATTATTGCTTATAACTTTTGAACCGTTTGTCCTAGAGTTGTGCGGATTGCTTCTGCTGAATCCTTGGGTCATGCCGATTCCAATGCACTCATTGCCGTTAAAACGCGTCATAATAGATTTTCCGCCATTTTAAATTATTCAAAAAACCTACTTTTGCGAACTAGTCCTAGGGCGTTGATCCGATCACCACCAAATTCGGTAGGCATGATCTACAGATGGTGCTGATCAAAAGTTATTCACAGAATTTTGATCAAGCAAATTATATGGACACAATGAACCAATGAAAATTGAGGAGGGCGTGGCTTGTAACATGAAGGTCTGTAAATTCTGAATGGTGTCACCTAACACCATGAAACTTGGTAGGCCCATCAGCAGCCATGAGTGGAGGCTAACCCTCCATTTTCGGCCTGATCAAGCCAAGTGGTGGCGCTAGAGAGCTCATTATCTGTTTAGGGCTAACCGCTAGGCTGATGTTTTCGAAACTCGGCACACATACATTGGGGCACTCTATGTGGACAGGGAGCAAATATGAAGCCGATTGGCCAAAAGGTGGCGCTGTCATGAGCAAAAAGGTGTTCTTCTTAGATAATTTTGAACAAGCGTATCTCCGTCCCCATTTGAGCTACAGCCATGAAATTTTGCACATATGTGCAACTCGTCAAGGGTAACAAGTTTCTAATTAGGACCCATAAGCCCCGCCCATTAGATTTTCCGCAAATTAGACATCTTTTGGCCTAGAGCTGTGATCTTCCACAAATTAAACTTTTCTGACAAACGCTTCAGTTGCTTTCTGCCATGGAAGTCTATGGCGGCCCCTTCAACCGACTGGTCGGTTTTTACAAAACTTTGCAGAATGGCTGTGCCGCTCTCCCTGCGACGGACTGGTGTTGTCTTCAGGGGATCCTCCGGTTGCTTGTCGGCCAGGCGCCCCATTCGTGCTTGGCCCCGCCATTGCTGCTCGCAGCTATATTTATACTTGTATTTCAATACTAACTAATGTCAGTAGATTGCAGTAGCCTCCGATCTATGTGAGATTCGCAGGTACAGGAAGTCTTCCTTAGTAGCTAGCTTTGCTAGAATGTAGTAGCAAACCAAGCTAGATATGAGCGAGTGTCTGCGTATACCATTGGCTGAAAACTGTTATGTTTTGCTTACAGTGAAAACAAACTGGTTTTAATTTAATCGTGCCACAGATATTTATATCATGCCTCTGTCTCAGTTTCAATGCTGAGTATGAAGAGGAACTTCATCTTATCAGTTTTATCTTATATCCCCTCTCTTCTCAGATGAGCGATGTTGCACTACTCTAAACTAATGTACTGTAGAACATTATTTTATATTAATTATTTACATTCTTTAATGCATTTTAACTGCTTTCACTTTTGTTCCTTCTGATTTAGTTTATGAAGGGAGACTAATGAATAGGAACACATGCTGATAAATACTGTATATGTAGACTGAAACATCAGAACAACATTTGGAAAAGCACACACAAGCAATTCACCTGACACAGAGAGAACGATTCCCAACAAGGTATTGAAGAGCATAACTGCATCAGATTTAAAATATTTATCCAAATACACATATACAGGTCTTGATTATTATTTACACTGTGAAAATGAAAAGTAGAAATAGAGACTCTCAGAGTATTCTATTTATTAGCAAAAATACCAGACAAACAAATACTACACAAGCGCACACAGTGAGTTTGTGTTGCTAATGTCCCTAAATACTCAGTTTTTTATGAAGAGGTCACACAGTCCAGACAGCAAAGACTCAGACAGGATGTTACTTGACAATTGATATTTGTATGGAAAAAACAACAATCATTTCTAGTCTGAAAATACATTTTATTTTTTTATTTATCCCAGTTCAATCTTCTTGCACCACAAAATATTGTGACATAGTTTTGATTAAATGAAATGATATGATAATGCACTTACCAGGAGAGAGTTCTGGTCTGGCCTCAGTGCTTTGCTAATGAGCCATTAGTATTAAACAGCCTTGCAGACAGAGCAGTGTGGCTGAATGTGACTGCAAAGGAAGTGCTTCACACTAAATATAAAAGTAGAATGTGCTGTTGCAGAACTGACTCACTTCCCCTTTTTTCCTAAAAGTCATGCACATTTTATCAGATAAAAACGGTTGAAGAAAATGAACACAGTCGTTTGCTTTGTGTATGGACTGGACCAGTATTGCCTTTTAAAAAAGACTGGGTAATTCTCATTTCTCACGCCCCACTGTGTCATTGAAATTGAGATAAATTTGTAACTATGTTTGTTTGCATATTACGCTTATAAAATAAACATAACGATTATGTTTACAAAAATGATTCCAGATAGTAATCATTCTGACATAAATGGAGTAATGAAGTCAAACTTCGCATTTTTAAGTATTCCTGAATACACATGCCCTTGCAGACAGATATAATCACACACACACACACTTTCATGTGCACGCATGCGCATAAATAAGCACATGTATGAATTTAGCAGAGACATTTCTTCCATTCACAGATGTCAAAATAACAGTCATTGTTTCTGTTTTCAAAATATAGATATATGTCAGTACATCTGTATCTAGCAAAATGACCATTATATTCCTGAGATATAAAAAAGCAATAATGAATAAAAATATGCTTCCAGCATGTGCATGACTGAACTGAAACATCTGTGACTGCATTGGCAAAGTACACTAAAGCTACCAGCAGTAAGCTAGTTAGTTAACTAGTTATCTACTAGTTATCTGCTAACTGTTGCTAAGGCCTGAGGCTTGGCCTATTCCAGTATATGTACAGTATAATCAGTCTGTAAAATCAGCAGAGATTAATTTTAATGAGACTGTAAAAGGTGTGATAGGCATCAGGCACAGGTAAACACACAAACTTCAGGAGCCCCATGCAAAATCCATTACCTAAACCAGATTATTTAATTCAGTTTAGTAAAAGATCTTGCAAGAAATTGATCTGAAACGCTCATACAGGATTCACATACTGCAGTAATAGTGCCATCTACAGCCAAACGAAATGCACTGCATTCATCTCTCCTCCTGAGGTTAATTTCACAGCCACAAACAGCAAGTGTGACCTACATGAATCTGGGTGTTACAGATTCTTTTTTTTCTTTTCTTTTTTTTTTCAGTTTTTTAAAAGATATTTTATATACATATATATATATAAGCACGTTTTCAATGCACAAAAATGCCTTTTCTCATTTGGAAATCCTGCAGACCCTGTGAGATGTTTTTTTTTAAAGGTCAAAGGGTCAAAGGCCCATTTAGTGCTGTACCTGCACATGTTCTATTCCATCAGCAGAACTCAGGGGGTAACACCTACAGTACATGGTCTACTCACAAAATTCTTCAAGCATATGTTTTTTTGTTTGTTTCATAGAATGATTGGTTAAAAAATGAATGGTACGCTCTAACGTTTCGTCATACAAAAACCAAAAAAAAAAAAAAAAAAATTAACACTACTAATAAGCATAATATAATCACAAAATGTGCCCAAGAATGTCTGTAATAGTAAATGTTATACAAGTATTAATGAAAATAATAATAATAATCTTTAAATAACATATAAAGCCCATTTCTCCAGTACATTTGGCCAACAAATACATTCAGCAATGATAATGGCTTTCAGTCACCAACATCTTGATAATACTTTGTGTACAATATGAAAGCATGAGCTAATATGCATGTAAATTTTGATAGAATGCCAAAGGAATGATCCATTCTGGGTACATCTTTGCAGACCCAATAACCACAGTCATCCTGGTCATGTGACAAAGGCACAGTCATGTGACCTGAGTTCATGAGGAGAGTTTATGTTCACTGGTTTTAATAAATACTCTTAAATGTATCATCCAGTGAAGGATATGTTTGGTTCATACCGCTTGAGGATTACTTTGCAGACAATTTGCTGTTTAAAGTTCAAGCAAAAACATAGGAAATGCTCACACATTAAAAGAAATGTCCAAATTTACACTGAATAACCAGCATTGGTCCACAGTTTATGAAGCAAGATATCTTCCTGGTTTATTTTCACATGTCCAGTTTTCGAAGTGTGCTGTAGAGAACACAGTCTTCCTTTACGGATGGGGCTGGTGACCTGCATGGAGAAAACAGTGCATTTAGACTCTATTAAAGTCACAGACATTCTCATTCTCATTTCAGTCAATCCTGCCTGAGCCTTTATCACATTTAGACACACCTTGCAACATGAAGCACAAGCAGAAGCTTTAGCCACAGAACAATTATCTGGAATTTTGGAAAACATTACATCACTGTGATGTCACACAGCAAGGAGATGAAAAGAGAAGGAAGTTGACAAGCTGAACAAACCAAATGATGAATCTAGATCAGCGGAACATTCAGTCCTCGTGTTACCACGTTCTTCTTTTGACCAGGCAGAGAAGTTCTTAGCAAAGCAGCAGCGAGAGATTACAACATTTTAAAATACTTGAACTGGGCTTTGGGACTGCAACAAACAAATAACCAAAATATAGAATTAGTGTGCATCAAGGCAACACCCGGTCCTACAAACACATAAATATATAAACTGTTACAGATGTACTGAGAAGTACTGGAATCTCAGAAATGCTCATTTGTATTTTTGTTTCCAGGGTTTGTTTTGTACATGCTTACATGACTAAGTGTTATGGATGCACATTTTTTGGCTACCATTCATTTCTAATATTGTACACGCTGATGTAAATGTCACACATCTACTATGGTTAGAATCTAAATACTTCTTTGTGTTTTTGTTTCCAACATAAATCACAGCACAACAATCTCAGCTCTCCCCAGTGAGACACTCTGGTCTATCCAGTGAGACACTCTGGTCTATCCAGAGAGACACTCTGGTAAATCCAGTGAGACGCTCTGGTCTATCCAGTGAGACACTCTGGTCAATCCAGTGAGACGCTCTGGTTGCGGGCTGAACAGAGGAGTAGACGGGAACTTCACCGTCATCTCTGTCCGTAACCTGTGTTCCAGTGTGACTCATTGCCATCTCTGAAACGTTGCCATCGATGGGACTTTTATTCCCCTGCAGGGTAAAGAAAAGAGGCAGGAGAAGGATGGGAAAGTTCCACAGAAAGGTCCTGTTCATCTCAGTGAGCTCCTCAGAGCTGGAGTGAGCTACTCGCCCCCATAAACGACAAACCATGCATTTAACCTGATATAAAAAAATCAGCTAATGAATCAATGTATTATTTTCAAATACATGCCATCAGCAGTTCAATATCGACTGAACCAGACATACAAACTTAATACACTTAATACGATTTCTTGTCTCCATCATGACCTGTTTTACAGTGGGTTTTCATAAAATTTTGGAAAGATTGCATTCTGAAGTACTTCTTTCATTCCAAAGCATATATTTGCAATAACCAATAGCAATAAACCACTATCACAACAATAATCTGTGTGTATTTATTCAATGGAAACAGGTGAATACAACACATACAGTACAAGTCACTCTCCCTGGCTCTCTATGTAATGCACAGATTATTTCATGCGCTTAAGCAGTATTGTACTGTGTAACGTTACTGTCACACACTGCAACCCCTTTTGAGAAAATGAAACTGTCCTTAAAAGGGGAATACAAATAATGAACTCCTGAAATATTTCCATTAAGCATGTCAACACACATAAGATCATAACCTCATACTGTAAATCTGTACATAATCTAATAAACCTTCAAGGTCACATGACACACACTGCTATGCTTTCTACTTATTTGTAATAAAAGTTTATTTATTTATTTAAGATCCTCATTTGCAATACACAGGTGCTATATAAATAAATAAACCATGTCTCATGATTACTGTTATAAAGCATTGTGAGTATTAATCAATCTTCATAACTCTAATTAAACTGTATTATGAGCAGATTTTAATGTATAAATTTTTATATATAAGTATATAATGCATTATAGTCAGGCATTATAGACAGTGTTAACCACATTTCCGTTTTTGCTTAAAGGATGCATTATGCATTATCAAAATTATGTTACATTCGTAGATAAATACATGTATGCATATATGCAGACTGATTTCATTAACTCACCTGCTTGTCCCCTTCTGTCTCATTTGTTGATTTTCTCCTCCTGATTATTCAGAGAAGAAAGAAAAATAAAAAGTAAATCTACCTTCAGACAAATCTTTAAACAGCCCCCTCTTGTCATGGTCCTGTTTTCCTGTCTGTGTTTCCCTTGTTGGGCCGCCAGATGGCGGCACTTCTGTTTTGTGTCCTGCTCCCCCCCTGTTAATTGTATGATTGTTTTCAATTGTCTCGTTATCCCATCATTGTTCCCACCTGTGTCTTGTTATCCCCTCCTTCTGGTTTGATTGTTTTTTGAGTTCACCTGTGTCTTGTTACCCCTTGTCTATTTAAGTTCTTTGTCCCCTTGACTCGGGTGCTGGTTCCTTGTGTTTGTTCCCGAATTCTGTTTGTTGCAAACTGTATGTACCTGCCTGTATTTTGTTCCTGACTTGTGTTTTGTTTGACCTTCCCTTGTGCTCTGCCTTCCCGTGTTCTGCTCTGCCTGTGTTGTTGAGTTCCTGTTGTTTTCTGTTTCATTAGATTATTTTTTTGAGTTTGTGTTTTTGCCCATTGTGGCCTTGTCTGTTCCCTACTTGTTTGCCTGTCGTGTTAGTAAAGTCTTTGTTAATTTTCCCTTTTGAGTTTGTGTTTTTTCCCCTCTGCGTTTGGGTCCCCCCTACCCGTACCGTGACACCTCTTGTATAAACAGCATTTTGCTTTTGTTTGAATGATGTGTATTGCTGAGGCAATAGTGCCCATGTATGTGTATATTTTTTATTGTTCAGATGTCATTTGGTTACAGGAAATGAGCCTGAGTTATAAGAGGTTTCTTCCTGCCCAGTAAATGTAGTTCTGCTTTATTCAAACCAACACGAGCTCATGGGCAAATTGATGCGCTTGACAATGGTCTGTAACTGTCCACATGATTCATATTAAGAACGAGCTTTAAGGGGATTCTGTTACCCCATCATACAGGTTTGATAAACTAATTGGGACACTAAAACGCATCAGTCAGAGTTTATAAAATTGACATCTCAATAAAACAAGATGTCTAATAATGCAGTGGTCTAAGCACTAATCAGACATTAGAGGGGGGAGTATGGCATCAGCATGATGTAACGTAGCTAATGCTTGACAAAAACATTCCACAAAAATGTGCACTCGTTTTAAACTATGAGTCTAAATCATACATACAGTAATTCACACTGGAGTGACTACAAACCGACTCATTTACAATCCCGTACCTCAGGCACACACACAGAAACACAAGAGCCAAAATTTCAGCCACTCCCACAGCTGCAGCCACGATCAGTGACTGACCTCCTAAGCAAAGTCAGAGAGATGTACCCGTGTCAGTTATGATATAGCAGTGTTCATTTCACAACATGCCTCAACAAGGTCCTTAAGGCGAAAGTTTATAAATGTTTAAAAATACCCCTTACATGCCTACCTTTACTAGAAATATCTGTACATTTGAATTTTACTGAATTCAATGCTGGAATCATGATACTTTTAGTTACACTGCTCATCATTATCTACCATGATACGATTCGGATTGTAGCACCAATATTATGGTCAGCATTGCTTTGTAGCCTCTGGATCATAATCAGTATCACATAAAATATTGTATCAAATATGTTCTGGCCCTACCTTGCACTGTGACCAGTAGAGCAGAAGCTTTAGCTGAGAGAGCTGTGTCGGCTAGTACAGGAACCAGATATGGGCATGCATACCCTAATTCCCCCAAAAAATATAAACTATAATCTAAATGGGGGTGATGTACTGCATATTGTTTTGGAGGTGATGAAATCCATATATGATTATCCATTATGACCTTTACAAGTAAGTCATACTTTCTTGTCTAGATGAAGGCTGGTCCTAGTTATACATTATTTTCAGTGATATCATGACTAAAAAAATCAAACACGCAAGTAATCTATAACAGATTCTGAAACAGAAACAGTCACCTTTGTTCAAAATAATAGGGATATTATTGTAGATCACTTGTCACTCACCTTCTATGTTGACTGACACAGCAGTAGAATTCTGACCTCCATGTTTATTCCGTGCCTCACAGTAGTACTGTCCTCTGTTCCAGGATGTAAAGTTAGAAAAGTTCAAACTCAGTCCAGATCCTGCCTGCCAGACTCCAGTGTCATTCTTCTTAAACCAGGTGTAGTTCTGCACTGGGGGGTTGGCATCACTGCTACAGGTCAGAGTCACTGAACTGCCCTCCACTATTTCACCAGAGGGGCTCACTGATACTGTGGTGATTTTGGGAGAATCTGAAAGAGAAAATAACAGGTCCTGGAGTTTTAAAGAAAAGTCACACTGAGGCATTCTTGGGAGGACCTAAAATCATTAGAACAATGTGGTCAATTCCATATAATTTCTAATTCTCTGTGTTGCGTCTCAAAACACTAGTAGACACATTTATTTCAAAGTAATGTTTATGATGGAGCTGAAATCTCACAATGTGATGTGGAGGGGTGGTGTGGTTAGGGCGCCATCTGCAGGTGGAGTGGGAGCCGCATAGCTGGCCTACAACAACAACTGTTTGCAGTTACATTTGATTGGTAATGGTTTATATGCTCTGCCTGCAGTGAGACCGGGGTGCTGGAATGAGAGACGCACGCGGGAGTGGCATGCCATCTAATCCCCGTCCTTATCGTCTGTGTTTTGTTTTGCTTTGTTTTGGTTTCCGTGTTTTTGGTATCGAGCGCACAATAAAGCCTTGGTGCCTCTAACAATGACGGATTGTGTGGTTTGTGCAGACTAGGACTGCAGAACCTGTTACAGTAAATATCCCAGTATATCATGCATTCTTACAAAATGAACTGGATATATTGTAGCTTTTTATGGTAGTTGGAAAATGTCACAGCAGAATCAAGTTTTCAAAAGTGACAGAAGTATTTAGATATGTCTTTTTAGCATCTTCATTAATAATGGTAACTTCATTTTTTAAAGTTGATCAGCTGCATGTGGTACCTTATTTGCCCTTTGCAAACTCAAAATGACTACACGTCTTACCTAAGACATGTCAGTATGATCAGGCTCATCGCTTTATGATAATGTAATTATATCTGATTTCTCCTCCACTGGCCAGTGTGACTGCTTTACCCAGTGTCTTACTGCTGTGAAGTTGCCCAAAGACACTCAGGAGATGCTGACTCTTTGCTCTGTGTGTATGAAGATGAGATGCACTGATATACTCACATTGCACATCAAGACGTTTAGCAGGAGATCTTTCTGTCCCAATCCCATTCCCTGCCTCACAGTAGTATTCTCCTGCATCCTGCAGTGTGATGGTTTTAATGGTGTAACTGTCCTCTGGTCCTCCTGTCTCTGAGGATACAGCTCTATTATTCTTAAACCAGGTGTATCTCTGCACTGATGGGTTGGCATCACTTCTGCAGGTCAGAGTCACTGAACTGCCCTCCACTATTTCACCAGAGGGGCTCACTGATACTGAGACGCTCTTCGGAGAATCTGAAAAAGACGATAACAGGTCCTGCAGTTTTAAACAAAAGTCACACTGCTCTTGGGAGCATCTAAAATCATTAGAAACATGTGCTAAATTCCATATAATTTCTCACTCATTGTGTTGCGTCTCAAAACACTAGTAGAGACATTCATTTCAAAGTAATGTTTATAATGGAGCTGAAATCTCACAATGTGATGTGGAGGGGTGGTGTGGTTAGGGCGCCATCTGCAGGTGGAGTGGGAGCCGCATAGCTGGCCTACAACAACAACTGTTTGCAGTTACATTTGATTGGTAATGGTTTATATGCTCTGCCTGCAGTGAGACCGGGGTGCTGGAATGAGAGACGCACGCGGGAGTGGCATGCCATCTAATCCCCGTCCTTATCGTCTGTGTTTTGTTTTGCTTTGTTTTGGTTTCCGTGTTTTTGGTATCGAGCGCACAATAAAGCCTTGGTGCCTCTAACAATGACGGATTGTGTGGTTTGTGCAGACTAGGACTGCAGAACCTGTTACAGTAAATATCCCAGTATATCATGCATTCTTACAAAATGAACTGGATATATTGTAGCTTTTTATGGTAGTTGGAAAATGTCACAGCAGAATCAAGTTTTCAAAAGTGACAGAAGTATTTAGATATGTCTTTTTAGCATCTTCATTAATAATGGTAACTTCATTTTTTAAAGTTGATCAGCTGCATGTGGTACCTTATTTGCCCTTTGCAAACTCAAAATGACTACACGTCTTACCTAAGACATGTCAGTATGATCAGGCTCATCGCTTTATGATAATGTAATTATATCTGATTTCTCCTCCACTGGCCAGTGTGACTGCTTTACCCAGTGTCTTACTGCTGTGAAGTTGCCCAAAGACACTCAGGAGATGCTGACTCTTTGCTCTGTGTGTATGAAGATGAGATGCACTGATATACTCACATTGCACATCAAGACGAATAGGAGGAGATCTTATTATCTCAATCCCATTCTCTGCCTCACAGTAGTATTCTCCTTCATCCTGCAGTCTGATGGTATTAATGGTATAACTCCGCTCAGATCTTCCCCATGAGGATACAGCTCTATTATTCTTATACCAGGTGTATTTCTGCACTGGCGGGTTGGCATCGCTGCTGCAGGTGAGAGTCACTGAACTTCCTTCCACTATTTCACCAGAGGGGCTCACTGATACTGAGACGCTCTTCGGAGGATCTGAAAGAGAAAATAACAGGTCCTGCAGTTTTATATAGATGTCACACTGAGGGGTGACATCTATATAAATATACTGATATACTGATACTGAGATGCTCTTGGGAGAATCTGAAGGAGGGAACAATGGTTTGTTGTTTCATGTGAAATTTAAACCTGACTCAGGCATACTGTTTGTAGTGTTTTCCCATCATTGCATTATGGCATGTTTTCAGGTATTGAAGTTTCATGCAATGCTACAATGACAGAACATTTACATGTAGCATAGTATAATCTTTACAATATAGCTGAAAATTATAGTTGAAAACTAAACTAAACTTTGAGATTTGAAGAAGTTTGGCTTCTGGTACTCACATCTCACATTAAGAGCCACTGCAGGGGACTGAAGCTCATAGCCTTTCACAGCACAGGAGTAGCTGCCTGCATCTTCACTGCTGGCTGTGAACTGGTGACTCTGATCAGTGAAGGGCAGAGGAGATCCGTCCCTGTACCAGATGAAGGCTGGGCTGCCAGTCAGAGTGCAGGTGGTGCTACAGGTCAGATTCACACTCTGTCCCTCTGTCACTGTGTCAGGATTCACCATCACCTGTAGATCTGCAAATAGCAAATTAAACCTGTAAAAAAGCAAGCTTCCAGTCCTACTTGTGGGAGGAGAATCCTCTGAGTTTATACCATTAAATAATTACCAGTAACTGCCAATGTGACCCCAGGTTCTCCATTAGAAAGTCCACCATCAAGGTCAGTCAGGACCGTGAATAGGTATGTTTCTGAATCAGATTCTCTCAGCTGGTTTATTCTGAAAGTGCAGTCACTGTACTTATCCCCCAGGTACTCCACACGGCGAGAGTACTCTGGGTCCTGGGACAGGTCTTCACCGTCCTGCTGCTTGTTCCAGTCAATAATAAACCAGAATGTTTTCTGCACTGTGTAATTCGGGGGATATGAGTAAGTGCAGCGCAAGTCTACTGAAGACCCCTTTAAGGCACAGATTCTCTCAGGGGTGTAAGTCACGCTCCATTCCCTCTGGCTCAGCACACCTGAAAAATATACACACGCACACACACACACACACACACACACATGCAGACATACATACATGCACATACACACACACACACACACGCACACACACACACACACACACGCACACACGGACACACACACACACACACGCACACGCACACGCACACACACACACACACATGCAGACATACATACATGCACATACACACACACACACACACACGCACACACACACACACGCACGCACACACACACACATGCACACATGTATACATACACACACACTTACACGTGCACACACATACACACACATGTATACATACATCCACACATGCGCACACATACGCAAATGCACGCACACACACGCACACACCCACACAGACAAATGCACACACGCACACACGCACACACACAAACACACTGCTCAGAAATCCTTTAAAACACAGATTTGTTGGCAACATGACAGCAAAGGGATTCAATTAACAAAACTTTAAAACAACTGCACCTAACCTCTCCAAAACTATGGAACATCAATAATTGTACTTGTACTTCAATACTAACTGATGTCAGTAGATGGCAGTAGCCACTGATCAACATGAGATTCGCAGGTACAGGAAGGCTTACTTGTAGTAGCAAACCAAGCAAGTTAAGAGCAAGTGTCTGCATATACCTTCGGCCGAAAACTGTTATGTTCTGCTTGCAGTGAAAACAAACTACTTTCATTAAAACGTGGCACCGGAATACTTGTGTGGTCATTCTAAGAAAGCAACATGCGCAATCAACAGCTCCGATCATTTAGTAAAGCCACAGATATTTATATCATGCCTCTGTCTCGGTTTTAAAGCTGAGTGTGAAGAGGAACTTCATCTTATATATATCTATCTTTTCCCCCTCCCATTTCAGATGAGCGATGTTGCACTACTCTAAAATAATGTACTGTAGAACATTATTTTATATTAATTATATTCATTCCTTAAAGCAGTTTAAATGTATTCACTTTTCCTTCTGATTGATATAATGAAGAGAGACTAATAAATAGGAATACATGCTGATAAATACTTTATATGTAGACTGAAACATCAGAACTACATTTGGAAAAAATTAAAAATAAAAACAATTTACCTGACACGGAGAGGACGATTACCAACAAGGTATTGAAGAGCATGGCTGCATCAGATTGAAAATATTTATCCAAATACACATATATAGGTCTTGATTATTATTTACACTGTGAAAATGAACAGCAGAAACAAAGACTGTCAGAGTATTCTATTAATTTGCAGAAATACCAGAATAACAATTACTACACAAGCCCACACAGTGAGGTAATGTGCTGCTGATGCCTAAAAATGCTTTGGGCTTTATGAAGAGCTCACAAAGATTCCAGAAAGCAGAGACTCAAACAGCCTTTTACTTGATGAATGTTATTTATATGTAAGAAGCAGCAATCATTTCTAGTCAGAAAATGCATTTTATTTTATATTTGATTCCAGTTTAATCTTCTTGCACAACAAAATATTGTGACGTAGTTTGGACTAAATTAAATAATATGAGGTACCCGGAGGTACATGCAAACTCCAGACAGAATGGCCCCAAACCGAGATTTGAACCCAGTGCCTTCTTGCTGTGAGGCAGCAGAGCTACACACTGAAAAACCATGCCACCCCTATTCCAATACATGTACAGTAGAGGTTAATATAAAAGTGACTGTAAAAGGTGTGATAGGCATCAGGCACAGGTAAACACTTATACATTCAGGAGCAGTATACAAAACCCATTACCTAAACCAGATTATTTAATTCAGTTTAGTAAAAGGTCTTCCAAGAAATTGATCTGAAATGTACATACAGGACTTCCCTATTTTAGTAACTGCCCCATCTACAAGTAGATTGAATGTATTGCATCCATCTATCCCACCTAGGTAAATTTTACTGCCACAAACAGCATGCTTTACCATTGCTACCATACGTTGCTCAGACGTGTTCATGCTTCATGCATCGGATTTTTGACATGAAGCCGAAACATCAACAAAACGCTGCTGTAGCTTAGCCTATAACCCTCTTATTAACATAAAGATTGCACACACTGTACTTTCACAGAAGATGAAAGGAGTGGACAGGCGTAGTTTTCATATCTTTGTGTATGGTAGCAGTGCAGTATGGTGGTTTGGGGGTCCAGAGTGTGACTCTGGGAGCTCTGAGGTTGCAGTTTCCATCCCCACCTGGAGCACTGCTCTGGGGCCCCAAAGCGGGTACTGTGAGGTGCCCCTGCTTGGCTCTTTTGTGCAGAGGAGTAGCGGGCACGGCTGTGGATGGAGCTGCCTAATTTCAGACGAGAACCACCCTGACCACAGGCAGTTAAAGCGCTGCTCACTTCCTGCAGCCTGTTCTATTCTTTATTTTATTCCACACCTCAGTTCAGTTCCTGTGGTGCAGCACTGTTTCTGTGGTTGGTGTTCATGTGACCTTTTCGAACTTTGGTTTTGCTTTGCCTGTTATACGGTCCTTCATGCACATAATTATTTACATTTCAATGCTGATATTTCATAAAGATGACTTTTACTACATACGACCTATTGTATAGTATTATTATAGTATCTTTCACAGAGATGAACTTGATCCCCACATGTGAACTAAATGGAATGCAGGCAAAACATGATGGCCATAAGAAGAAAATAATTATAATATCTTTCAGATCAGAGGTTTGAGGTTCACAGTGCTTTACAATGCTCAAATAATCCATAATACATTGATACACATAATAAAGCAATGTATGTAAAGAAAACAAATAAAAACATGCATTCTTTCAAATATCTAAAACCAGACAAAAACTTTAATTTGAGCTCAATAGAACAAGGCAATGTAAAATTAAGTGCTAAAACACTGTTTTAAAAAAAGTCTAGGACCTTACCTTTAAAAGTGACTTGAGTTTGGAGATTATAATCTGCACAGAATATAATAAAATATGACACTGTAATATCTTCAGACAGGGGTCAGGAGGACTATGCAAAGGAGACGCGCACACACACACACACATATTTTCAAGTATAAAATTTAGTTTCACAAAAGTTTAAATGATAGCAAAATCTATAGTTATCCTCAGGAATAGAGCACACCAGTAAATGCAGTTCATTTACAGTTCTGCCCATGTCATGAAGCCAAAGAAATCTACTCATCTCTGTTGCAGAGCTAAGCATAAACAGGAACTTAAGATCAATCATTTGTTCTACATTTCACAGCAGATGTGTGGTAAAAACAAAAGTAAAAAGATTCTGCTCAGTCTAGAATCTCTAAACCAAATTCAAATTCAAAATAACTTCATCTGTTAGGAACTCAATTTGTGTAAAAGCGTCAGTGCATGCTCAGCACATAACCGGACAAATGACAAACACAGACAACATACAAGTGAAGCTTAAAACAGTTTAAGATGTCCGCCTATAGGGCATCTAAACAACATATGTGATCTTGCATGTAAGATTTAGATTCTCATTTCCTGTAACATATGTCTGTAATTTTTTGCTTTCCCAGTCTAATTAGTGAAACAGGTTATATCAAATCATAGTAATTCTATATTCTAGCTTCTGATAAATGTTGTAACCTCTGTAAACTGGCATTAATAAGCAGAACTGAAGTAACTAAATTGTTTGCATGAGGCAGAGAGAAGGGCTTACAAAAATACTGTTGAGGATGTTTGGGGCATGGCTGCATTGGCCTGAACATACATATAAAAATCATAACTTATATTATTGCCTTTTGTTTTTTAAGCCATAACCAAAATTCCACAAAAAAATCACTGATATTCAGCGTTTAAAAGATAACATGGAAAGTAATAAAAGAAAGAGTTACTTTCAGCATGCAATGATATATATTTTTTTTATTTTTTTTTATTTATTATTATACATAATTTCAATTTTGAGAAAGCTAATTTACTGATTTAACGAATGCTGTGCATGTCTTCCCCACTGGTCACATAGCCACCTTTCAGCAGTGAGAGAGACTGATCTCCATTAGGATCACTAGATTAGCACAGAATAAAGCACTCGCTGTAATCCGTAGATCAGTGAACAACAACACTGTACTTAAATTTCTTCACTGTTTAAAAAATGCAATAAATGTAAGCGTGCAAAAATCAAAGATGTCTTTACTCAACTTCTATCAAGGCACTCTATTGAATCATATACATTATTTTACAACTCAATGAAAAAATGTGTTAACAGCCATTAAGAATAAAACAGGGCTGAATCATGCACTTACGCTGGTAGAGGAGGTGTGATCTTAAAGGTTTTCAAACTGTCTGAAACATGGCAGACTGACTGTGATGAATGCATTTATTTATTTATTTATTTGTTTGTTTATTTATGTATTTATTATTATTATTATTATTATTATTATTATTATTATTATTATTATTATTATTATTATTACATTTTTATTTAACCAGGAGTATCTTATTGAAATTAAAAATCTCTTTTACCAGAGTGTCCTGGCCAAGACAGGTAGCAGCTCATGCAGCTTAACATGGTTGCAGAATGACAATATAAAATCAAATTATAGACAACAAAGATTATTTTACAAGAATGTAACTTCACTGTGTAATTCGACATATTAGTACACAATAATGAATATAAAAACATTAAAGAGCTACATGAGCATCACAGCTGTGTAAAATACATTAACAGTAGTTTAAAAGCCAGAAAAAAGAGGGAACCATGTTCCAATGCGAATGACAATACTTTGCTGCTGTAGCCCAGCCTATAACCCCCAGATCAACATAAAGATTGCACTTACTTTCACAGAAGATAAAAGGAGTGTAGAGGAGTAGTTATCTTTGTGAATGTATGACTGCTCTGGGGCCCCAAAGCGGGTACTGTGAGGTGCCCCTGCTTGGCTCTTTTGTGCAGAGCGGGCGCGGCTGTGGGTGAAGCTGCCTAATTTCAGACCAGAGCCACCCTGACCACAGACAGTTAAAGCGCTGCTCACTTCCTGCAGCCAGTTCTATTCTTTATTTTATTTCACACCTCAGTTCAGTGTCCAGTGGTGCAGAGCTGTTTCTGTGGTTGATGTTCATGTGACCTTTTAGAACTTTGTTTTTGCATTGCCTGTTATACGGTCCTTCATGCACATAATTAGTTGTACTTCAATGCTTATACTTCATGAAGATGATTTTTACTACATACAGCCGATTGGATTATTGTATCTTTCACATTTCACAGAAATTAAATGGATGCCCACACATGAATAAAATGGAATTTATATGAATATTATTTAATTTGTTTATTTTATTTTATTTTATTTTATTTTCTTTGGGGGGGGCGGCGTTTGCAGGCAAAACATGATGGCCATATAAAGAAAATAATGATAATCTTTATCAAAACAGAGGTTCAAGGTTCACAGTGCTTTACAATGCTCAAATAAATCATAATATATTGATAGACATAATAAAACAATGTATGTAAAGAAAACAAACACAAAGATGCATTATTTCAAACAGCTAACCAGACAGAAAGTAAAAATGGGGTCAATACAACAAGGCAATGTAAAATGTAAAGCTAAAACACTGTTTTAAAAGATGTTGGACCTTGCTTTTAAAAGTGACCTGAGTTTGGAGATGATAATATGCATTAATCTGCATTATAATCTTCCCATTCAATGTGAGAGAATACATGCGCATGTACATGAGTCATGTGCGTCTGTGTAACAGGGTTATATAAACGTGTAACGGTGTCACAGGAGCATGTATGCAGCAGGGTTACATGAACATGCATGTTGCAGCAGGGTTACATGAACATGCATGTTGCAGCAGGGTTACAGTACTTTGTGAAAAATCCTCCACCAACAGCTCTTTATAAGATGGATAAGCTAGCAGAAACAGACAGCAGTTCTGTAAAGTTAAAGACAAAAAGAGACTCTTTCACCCTGATCTCCACCATTTCTCATTCTCTGCAGAGTCTCTCCTCTGTGTGTTTTAATCCCACACTGAGGCCTCGTCAGCTCTCTGAAGCGCAGAGTTTGTGTCGCTGGCTGCGTTTGTCACTCTCTGAAGGCTCTGCTCTGAGGTGAGATACTGGAAGAGACTCAGTCACACATAAGTGAGGCTCTAGTTGCACTGTTTAAAGGGAACCAGAGTGGCCACACAGCCCCTTGCATTCCCTATCCATGCAAGGATTGCATGGATTCCTTTCTTGACTTAGTGGATTATATATCACAGAATCACTTGAAGAATTTACATTACAGAAGTATATTTTTCACATGTCAAAAAATCATACTAAATAATATCCACAGATTGGGATGGCAGGTATGCCATCCCGCCAAGTTACGCCTTGGCGGGGGCATGCCCCATACCTATACAGCACCGAGAGTTTGGCACTTTTCAGGGTTCCCCACAGAAATAACCACAACAGCCACAGACACTCAGCCCTTAAAAACATTAAATTCTGTACATTCTGACCCCATTTCAACAGACAGATTTCATAAACAACTTCACATGTCCGCACAATAAAGCCCCAAACTAAGGGGATTTTGCGTTTTCTCCTTCTTCTTCTTCTTCTTCTTCTTCTTCTTCTTCTTCTCATTCTTATTTTTCCTGCCGCCTTCCCCACTAACAACATGTCTCCCCATTGGACATTTCACTGACACCAGCCAAATCTTCACCTACACGACCCAATCAAAAACGCGCATACACACGCAAAATACCCATACCTTTTTACTCTGAAACATTTCCAGTTTAAATAGCTAGTCCGCCTGTGGCCTAGTGGGCAAGGTTACAGTCTTGGGGACACGGGGTCGTTGGTCCAAGCCCAGCTAGGAACAAGGAGTACCATGGTGATTTCCACACTTTCTCGCTTTTATGTGCTATTTGCACAAGAGGCATTGAACAAACACAATGAGTTCAGTATTACATATGTCCGTTCTGTATTTTTTTTTTAGAAATATACGTTTTCAATTTATCGTCCTATTTTCAACCGGTTGAGAAAGTTCTCAACTTGGTGCCTCACGAACACAGTAACCACTCCCCTTCCCACGCCCCGTAAACCCATGGATAACTCGAGACCCATAGTTTGCGCCGCTGGCTTACGGGCAACACAATGCAAATATTTCACTAACGTTAGGTTCACTTAAATTAGAGTGCCTTTTAAGGACTATTAGATTATTTCTGGTTATATTCATTTAGCTAGCTAGCTAGCTAACGTTAGCTAACTAGGTAGTTCGCTTTCAAAAGCTATGTCATCGATAACGTTAGCTAGCTAGTTTGCTTTTATGAGGACGTTATAGTTCTGCTTTCATCTTAACTTGGCTAGCTAGATAGCAAAAATTATAATTGGATTGGGATGGCAGGTATGCCATCCCGCCAAGTTACGCCTTGGCGGGGGCATGCCCCCATACCTATACAGCACCGAGAGTTTGGCACTTTTCATGGTTCCCCATTGGGATGGCAGGTATGCCATCCCGCCAAGTTACGCCTTGGCGGGGGCATGCCCCCATACCTATACAGCACCGAGAGTTTGGCACTTTTCATGGTTCCCCACAGAAATAACCACAACAGCCACAGACACTCAGCCCTTAAAAACATTAAATTCTGTAAATTCTGACCCCATTTCAACAGGCAGAATTCATAAACAACTTCACATGTCCACACAATAAAGCCCCAAACTAAGGGGATTTTGCGTTTTCTCCTTCTTCTTCTTCTTCTTCTCTTTCTTCTTCTTCTTCTTCTTCTCATTCTTATTTTTCCTGCCGCCTATCCCACTAACAACATGTCTCCCCATTGGACATTTCACTGACACCAGCCAAATCTGCCCTACACGACCCAATCAAAAACGCGCATACACACGCAAAATACCCATACATTTTTATTCTGAAACATTTCCCGTTCAAACAGCTAGTCCGCCTGTGGCCTAGTGGGTAAGGTTACAGTCTTGGGAACATGGGGTCGTAGGTTCAAGCCCAGCTTAGAACACGTTTCTTTAACCTGCTTCAACCCTCACTAATAATTGTCTACTAGCCTACTTATCAATTATTTCTTTTGCACCATATTTACCCGCCGTTTACCGTTCAGTTATTAACCGGCTACAATATTGCTAAGCCACATGGATTCAACGGGAGCTCTTCTGTGCTTACTGGCCTGTGTTCTTTAAAACCACCGGCAGGTTTGCTAATGATATTTCACGCATTGCATAGCTATGGCATTAGCTAACGAAGTCAGGGCAAATGTATTCCTTTCATTAAAAAGTTACACCAGTTCACCACTGTGCCATTTCTATTAACTATATTTCTTCACTTGGCTACCGTACAAAACTTTCATATCAGCAAACGCCACGTTTCTATTTCTACATTCATGTTAGCTCGCTCTGTTCTCTATCTAGCCACATACGCTACAAACAGTTACTACTTATGTACATTCTGCAACTCCGCAATTTGAACAGCTAGTCCATCCGTGGCCTAGTGGGTAAGGTTACAGGCTTGGGAACACTGGGTCGTATGTTCAAGCCCGGCTTGAAACACGTTTCATTAATCTGCTTCGATCCTCACTAATAATTGTCTACTACTTCATAATTATTGCTTTTGCACCATTTCTACCCGCCGTTGACCGTTCAGTTATTAACCGGCTACAATATTGCTAAGATATATGCATTATGACTTACCGTCTGTACGTTCAGTTATTGACCGGCTACAATATTGCTAAACCATATGGATTCAACGGAAGCTCTTGCTCAACGGAAGTGCTTACTGGCTTGTGTTCTTCTTTAAAACCACCGGCAGGTTCGCTAATGATATTTCACGCATTGCATAGCTATGGCATTAGCTAACGAAGTCACACACTGGTAAACCTCACTCACTCACGGCCACCCATATGCATTTCATGATGCAAATGTATTCCTTTTATTTAAAAGTTACACCAGTTCACCACTGTGCCATTTTTACTAACTATATTTCTTCACTTGGCTACCGTACAAAACCTTAATATCAGCAAACGCCACGTTTCTACATTCATGTTACCTCGCCCTGTTCTCTATCTAGCCACATAGGCTACACACAATTACTACGTATGTACGTTCTGCAACTCCGCATTAAAACATTACATTTAAAATCATGATTCACTCATAAGTATAACTACTAGCACTGAACATGAGAAAAACACATTCGTGCAATAGATTACATTACATTACAGGTAAATAATGTGTGCAATGTTATTTGACCCTCCACTTCAACAACCAATGTTCAATACCGACTGTTATATATACCATTTGATAAGGAATATAAGCTCGCTCATGGTCACTCCATTTACTTCGCACTATACTCCGTGATCATGTCAACCTTCACCTACATGCCCATTCTGCTAAAAACATGTTGTTTCAACTACGGAATTTCGTAATTTCATTTTAATTTCTCTCACACTGTTGTTATTCTCTCATATGCAAAGCCTGCTGGGACATATGCGTCTGCTCCTATTCTCCACTATCATGTTTTCCGGTTCTAGTTTAGCAAAACGGCGAAGAGGATTCCTATCTGCAGATTAGCCTATCAAAATGCCTTATAAACCTTACAAACACTAAAAGTGCATCTCCACGAAATAACAGACAATGGAGCAGGACAGAAGGATAAATCTTACAAACACTAATAGTGCATCTCCACGAAATAACAGACAACGGAGCAGGACAGAAGGCTACACAAGTTGCGACCCTAGGGAGTTATAATTCTACGGGCGTGTTGATTACTTTGTCAGTCAAGGCTCGTTGGATGGACGTCAAATCCGTGAGTACATACCATATTCCATCTGCGTTTCTGATGCGTTTACGCTTACGCCACTGCATCCTTTCTCACAGCCACTGTTTTACATATATAGCAAACCGAAACTGCTGAACGGTACACGCTCATCAGACTGTACAGATTCACACAACGATAGCCATAATCCACAACCGTTTCTTGCAGGGTCGCATTTCTCACTCTCATAATAAAACGCTTTGCAAAAAGAACTGATATCTCATAAAAAACACGTTTTCAACGTACAAAAATGCCAAGTTACTAAAAAGTATTGATATCAAAATGACGCCAAGTTACGATACTACAAACAATATAGGCTATCTTGCCTCACCGAAATGACATAAGATGTATCTCAAAGCAATGCTACCCAATATTTCCTCAGTTCTTTCAAGTCACTTGGCCCTGTGTATAAGCATGCACTACATGAACAGGCCAAATATATGTGTGGATGGCTCTCTCACAGTCAAGATTGATTGAATAGGTGTGTGTATGTCCAATTTGTATTGGTATGTAGGCCCTATGTATTTCGCTGCCCAGGCTTTCTGTTGCGTGAATGATAGTATGTTTCTTGGTACAAGTGTGTTCGTGAATGTGAATGTAAGATGCTGCCAGGGAAATGTCCCCATGCGGATAAAGAAGTTCTCTATGTATGTATGTACAATATGTGTTTTACATGCAGTATTTATTGTACGTAGCAAATATACAATAACTTGCACATGTACTCAAATTCAGTTCAGAAGCAAGTATAAACATGTTTTCTGGAGAAATGTGCTTCCTGTCGTTGCTCAGCAGCAGTTCTGTACATTAATTAATTTATACATTAATTTCAATGTACAATGTTCAATGTGTTCCATGAGGCAATTCGAAATATTTGTCTCTTTGATCTGACAGAAAGTTTGCATGACATTGTGAAATGGTAAGATTAGAAAACACCGGGCCAAGTGACTTGAAAGAACTGAGGAAATATTGGGTAGCATTGCTTTGAGATACATCTTATGTCATTTCGGTGAGGCAAGATAGCCTATATTGTTTGTAGTATCGTAACTTGGCGTCATTTTGATATCAATACTTTTTAGTAACTTGGCATTTTTGTACGTTGAAAACGTGTTTTTTATGAGATTACACTTATACGCCACCGCACCCTTTGTCACAGCCACTGTTTTACGTATAGCAAACCGAAACTGCTAAACAGTACACGCTCACCAGACTACAAATTCACACAAGGATAGCCATAATCCACAACCGGGTCACTTCGCATTTCTCACTCTCATAATAAAACACTTTGCAAAAAGAAATGATATCTCATAAAAAAACACGTTTTCAACGTACAAAAATGCCAAGTTACTCAAAAGTATTGATATCAAAATTACGCCAAGTTACGGTACTACAAACAATATAGGCTATCTTGCCTCACCGAAATGACATAAGATGTATTTCAAAGCAATGCTACCCAATATTTCCTCAATTCTTTCAAGTCACTTGGCCCTGTGTTTTGTAACCTTACCATTTAACAATATCTTGCAAACTTTGTGTCAGATGGAAGAGTCAAATATTTCGAATTGCCTCATGGAACACATTGAAATTAATGGACAAAACTGCTGCTGAGTAACTACAGGAAGCATATTTCTCCAGAAAACATGTTTGTACTTGCTTCTGAACTGAATTTGAGTACATGTGCAAGTTATTGTATATTTGCTACGTACAATAAATACTGCATGTGAAATACATATTGTACATACATACATAGAGAACTTCTTTATCCCCATGGGGACATTTCCCTCGCTGCATGTTACATTCACATTTACGAACACACACTTATACCAAGAAACATACTATCATTCACGCAACAGAAAGGCTGGGCAGCGAAATACATACATACCAATACAAATTGTACATATACACACCTATTCAATCAATCTTGACTGTGAGAGAGCCATCCACACATATGTTTGGCCTATCCATGTAGTGCATGCTTATACACACAGGGCCAAGTGACTTGAAAGAATTGAGGAAATATTGGGTAGCATTGCTTTGAAATACATCTTATGTCATTTCGGTGAGGCAAGATAGCCTATATTGTTTGTAGTACCGTAACTTGGCATAATTTTGATATCAATACTTTTGAGTAACTTGGCATTTTTGTACGTTGAAAACGTGTTTTTTTATGAGATACAATTACAACACATTGAGAGTTAAGTGGGGAATATTCATTAGTAGTTTTAACCAATAAAAATAAGGAGGAAGACTGAAATTGACTGCATCACAGAGTGATGAACTGGATGAACTGTAACTTGCCTGGTGTGTATCTGTGCTTTGTGTCTTATGCCCATCACAGACCTACTGACTTTGCAGTTTCATAAAAATACAGCATGTACACAGAACTGTCCTTTGCTTTTCTGAATGGCTGGTACGGTTATAATGGTGAGAATATCCTGGTGAGAACTTGTTACTTACAGTACGAGAGCGTCTGCCTCTCCCCCTCTCTCTGTTGGTGCTCATCTTCCTGCTGAAAAGGGGGAAGGGGGGGGGGGGGGTGAGTAACAGACCTTCAGGAGCTGTGGATCAGCCATCCCAGACGACATTCTGTCATAACATTCCTACCTGCTCCTCTGAATTCAACAGCAAAACTGTAAGATTACTGCATATCTCTCTGATATCTAATGGTGAATTTCTATTATCATGTCAACTCATCAGACCCTACACCCCAGCTAGACCTCTCCGTTCTGCTGCCACATGTCGCCTGGTCCCTGCCCCGGCTCGCACCAGCACCCGGTCACGCCTCCTGTCTGTTCTAGCCCCACGGTGGTGGAATGACCTTCCTGTGCAAGTCAGAACAGCAGAGACCCTGGCCGTCTTCAAACGTAGACTGAAGACTCACCTCTTCAAGCTACATCTCACCTCATCACCCCCCACTACCCTCTAACATCCATTAAACCTCAACTGAGTAACCACGCGTCATGTTATTTTCATGTAACTAGGTTCATCTACAACTAGGTGGGTGGGGGGTGGGAATTTATATATATTTTAAAAAAAAAAAAAAAAAAAAAAAAAAAAAGGGGTACAATTCACACTTTTTGCAAAGTTATACCTATTGTAGCTCTCTTGCAGGAATGTTGTAAAGCGCTTGTCTCTGAGTTTTGTAATGCACTTGTTGTAAGTCGCTCTGGATAAGAGCGTCTGCTAAGAATCTATAATGTAATGTCTTCTCAGTGATGATTGATACCCAGATGCTTTTGCATTGCAAACATTTACCTTGTGCACACCATGATAGCAAACAGTGCAAAAGCCACTGTGATTCCAACAACCATCCATACAAGCGCTGTCCAATCTCCTGCTGTAAATAAACAGACATAGCATTCCAGTTTACATTTATCTACCAGAGAATTTAATCCAGAGTTGTTTAATATAAATGCATGCGTAAAGGTAGGAAGGTCAATGCAACACTCAAAAAATCAATTAAATATGAGTTAGGTGTGTAGACCCCAAAATATATAAACTACAATCAAAATGGTGGAGATGTACTCTATGAGGTATAAACCAAAAAGAAGCAAATAGCTTGCATTGTATATGAACTACAAACATGAAAATTTATGTCAAATACAAACATGTGTGCACAGAGTCACTGAGATGTGTTCCCATTGGGAAGGGATGAACAAGTTACCAGAGACCTCTAACATAAGTTTAATATGTCCCTGGTGCATCTGTTGAAGCTTTAGTTCGTCCATTTTAGTGGGATCTTAAATTTTAACAGTATGCTTAACTTTTCCATATGGGAACTGAGTTCACTTGGTCTGAAAATGAAGCGTCATACTGGTTGGGTGTGGGGGGGGGGGGGGGGGGGGAGTTCAGGCAGGTGACTATAGCCTTCCCTGGACTCCAACCAAAACTGACCTTCATCCCTATTCATAGAGTATTTCAGAGTAAGAGAGCTGATTTCAGATCATGTTTCCTCTCTTCATGTCCAAGCTTTATCCATAATGGCCTAAAGACAAAACTGATTCTATATCAGAACTATTCTCTGAGATGTTTTATGAACTGTAGAGTTGTGCTTGGAGGTTCAGGGCAAGTGAGTCATGCTTTATAATCTGGATGATGGCTCCTGTGGTCTAGGCCATACACTGTAGTGAGTGATACTATGACTCCAGGGGTGAGAAAGTAAAACCCTGCCATGTGTTTCTTCTGCCCATGAACTCATCCAGCTGATTTCACTAATCATTTATTGCTCCTGGCTGAAGAGTTGTGCTAATGAGCAAATCCTGGTGATTGGAACAAAATATTTGGGGACGACCTTTACTTTCTCTCTGCTCTGACTACCACAATAAGATTGCGTAGTTTATGGGATTATTCCTGTCATTCAAATGACATAGGCCTAGTCAGCAAATCCACAACTTAAAACATACAGTAACAGCATCTCAGAATCTTGAGATCAATGAACACATAAATGAATAATAAATTCTGGTCCTACCTTGTACTGTGACCAGCAGAGCAGAAGCATTCTGAGCTCCAAGTCTGTTCTGTGCCTCACAGTAGTACTGTCCTCTGTTCCAGGATCCAAAGTTAGAAAAGTTAAAACTCTGTCCTGATCCTGCCTGCCAGGATCCAGTGTCATTCTTCTTAAACCAGGTGTAGTTCTGCACTGGTGGGTTGGCATCACTGCTGCAGGTCAGAGTCACTGAACTGCCCTCCACTATTTCACCAGAGGGGCTCACTGATACTGAGGTGTTGTTGGGAGCATCTAAAATCAATAGAGAAATGTGTTAAATTCCATATAATTTCTCAATCTCTGTGATTTGTCTCAAATAGATTCAGAACCATTTATTGCAAAGGAAAGTTTATAATGAAGCTGAAATATCACACTGCAAATGCTTTCTTTGTTTGGAAATGAGTAGAATATACTGCATCCTTTTATGGGGATTGGTAAATGGCCTTGAGACACAGGTTAAAAAAGCTTTCAATAATGACAGCAGTATTTAGATAAGAAATTTTATTTAGCACTATTTAGAAAGCTTAAAATAGAAAAAGAAACACACAATCCTGTATGCATGGTTTATTAAGAGTAACTATTATTTGGTGTAAAACATCTACAGTACATACAGTATGTTTGCTTGGCCTGTGCAAACTCAGAATGACTACTCGTTTAACTTATGACATGTTCGTATCATCTGGCTTACTCATCATGTTAAATCAATTATATCTTTATTAGATTTTCCCTCCACTGCCCAGTGTGTCTGCTTTACTCTGTGTCTTACTGCTGTGAAGTTTCCCAAAGACACTGAGGAGATCCTGACTCTCTGTTCTCTGTGTTTGATGCTGAGATGCACTGATATACTCACACTGCACATCAAGACGTTTAGGAGAGATGCTTGTCCCAATCCCATTCCCTGCCTAACAGGTATATTCTCCTGCATCCTGCAGTGTGATGTTTTTAATGGTGTAACTGTCCTCTGGTCCTCCTGTCTCTGAGGATACAGCTCTATTATTCTTATACCAGGTGTAGCTCTGCACTGGTGGGTTGGCATCGCTGCTGCAGGTCAGAGTCACTGAACTGCCCTCCGCTATTTCACCAGAGGGGCGCACTGATAATAAGATGCTCTTAGGAGGATCTGAAAGAGGAAATAACAGGTCCTGCAGTTTTATATAGATCTCACACTTACCTCAGTTAAAGTATGTTTCCTTTTCCTAAATGTTTCCAATGCGTCATTTTGTTTGACTGCTATTATTGCAATGACATCTTTCTTTCAATTTTTAGAATTAACTTAATCCGATATCATTTCTAAACATAATAACTTCCATTTCCTAATCATTATTTGCAGTTTGCTCTTCTGCCCTGTTCTCATGTCTTTTAAAGGTACATTAAAATACAACTGCATCATCGCTTTTTCAAAATGAGTAACAAATGACACTCAGTAAAGTTAAATGCATGAGTTTGTCCTCAAATACTCACAGAGAGTCACTGCTGGGGATGGGAGATTCTCATGACCTCTCAGTGTACAGGAGTAGCTGCCTGCATCTCCACTGCTGGCTTTGAACTGAAGGTAGTTATGATTTTGATATTTCTGTGTGGTGTAAGACAGAGATTGTTCATTCTTGAACCAGATGAATGTTTGGCTGCCAGTCAGGTCAGTGCAGGTGATTTTACAGGTTATTGTCACCCTCACTCCCCCTCTCTCCTTGTGTCAGATTTCATTTCAACCTTTACACCTGAGTGAGAAGAAGAAATACAATACCACAATATACTGAGTTATTCAACAAAATTCCACATTGTACAGCACCCACAATAAATGTATGAATGCATATTACTGTAAATGGTCCAGCTTTTCATTTCAATTAAAGATTGAAGTCAACTGAGGCACCAAAATCTCAATCTGTCTGATAATGGAATGCTTGTGCTCTGGATTGGCTGGCATAACGTGGTGAAAACATGCAGTCATTCCCCACTCCTTTAAAAATCATTTGGTGGCAGATAAAGGGTGATACCGCCAACTACAGGGCATTGTATTATCTCATAAAAAACACATTTTCAATGCACAAAAATGCCAAGTTACTCACACATGCAAAGCACTGCCTATAACTCATTCATTCAAACTGGCTGAATCTAGGCCTACCATTAAAAGTATTGACATCAAAATGATGCCAAGTTACTGTACTACAAACTATATAGGCTATCTTTCCTCACCGAAATTAAAGAAGGTGTATTCCAAAGCAATGCTACCCAACGTTATCTTAAAAAAGAAGGCACTTGACAATTCAGACATGCCTGCCCCTTTTTTGAACTGGCAATGGAGCATCTTACACCTTTGCACTATACAGCGATGTAAGATGTTGTGCTTGGACAGCATGGTTGGACAGACCAATCCTCTTTCTGGGATTTGTAAAATCCGTCTTACATTACGTTGTTATGAAATATTGGGTTGTCATTCCGTTTTAAATTACTAACGCTGGTTTTGCGGATGAATAGGGGATGAATACCGCATGGGGGCCCCCTGGTGGCCATGGGGGCCCTAAGCAGCCGCTTAGTTCGCTTATGCCTCGGGCCGGCCCTGCATGCATTATTTCCCAGTAAAACAGAAGGTGGGCAGACACTCACATTTCACATTGACTGCAGGGGAAGTGACTCTTCCTGTAGCACAGGAGTAGAGATCTGTATCATCAGTGCTGGCTAAATTGAGGGAGTATTTATTTTGATTGGACACAGCTTTTCCATTCTTGTACCAGGTAAAGGTTCGCCTGCCACTCAAAGTGCAGGTGCTGCTACAGGTCAGTGTTACGCTCTGTGCCTCATTCTCTGTCACTTTCACCTGAAGACCTGCACACAAG
Organism: Anguilla anguilla; assembly: GCF_013347855.1. NCBI lineage: Eukaryota > Metazoa > Chordata > Actinopteri > Anguilliformes > Anguillidae > Anguilla > Anguilla anguilla. Next base: position 82,725,687 of record NC_049201.1, on the reverse strand, counting down.
AATCAACATGATAAAAAGACCATTCTGTTTCTATTAGAAAATGATTAGGAGTACTGACAGTTAATAGTATATAAAGCAAGATTAGAATTACCTGTAACTGTCAATGAGACTCCAGGATGACCAGTATATTTTCCACCATAACGGTCAGTCAGGAACCTGAAGCGATATATTGCTGAATCGCTTTCTTTCAGTTGCTTTATTCTGAAAGTGCAGTCACTGTTCTGATTCCTCAGGTACTCCACACGGTGAGAGAACTCTGGGTCCTGGGACAGGTCCTCAAGCTCCTGTGGCTTGTTCCAGTGAATAAACCAGAATGTTCTCTGCACTGTGTGAGATGTGGGATATGAGTAAGTGCAGCTCATGTCTACTGAAGACACCTTTAAGGCACAGATTGTAAGTCACTCCCCATCCACTCTGGCTCAGCACACCTGAAAAATATACAAACACACGCACACACACATACACACACACGCACATACACACACACACACACACACAGACACACACACACACAGACACACACAAACACATCCACACACACATACACACGCAGACACACACATGCACATGTATACGTACACACACACACACACACACACACACATACACGCAAACACAAGTATACATACACACACACACACACACACACACACATGTGCACACATATGCAAATGCACGCACACACACACACACACAAATTCACGCATGCAAACACTCACACACACAAACACACTGCTCAGAAATCCTTTAAAACAGATGTGTTGGTAACATGGCAGCTAAGGGATACAATTAACAAAACTTTAAAACAAGTGCACCTAACTTCTCCAAAACTATGGAACATCAATAATTATACTTGTATTTCAATAATAACTTATGTCAGTAGATTGCAGTAGCCTCCGATCTATGTGAAATTCGCAGGTACAGGAAGTCTTCCTTAGTAGCTAGCTTTGCTAGAATGTAGTAGCAAACCAAGCTAGATATGAGCGAGTGTCTGCGTATACCGTTGGCTGTTAGGGTTAGGGTTAGGGTTAGGGTTAGGGTTAGGGTTATTGTTATGTTTTGCTTACAGTGAAAACAAACTGGTTTTAATTTAAACGTGCCACAGATATTTATATCATGCCTCTGTCTCAGTTTCAATGCTGAGTATGAAGAGGAACTTCATCTTATCAGTTTTATCTTATATCCCCTCTCTTCTCAGATGAGCTATGTTGCACTACACTAAACTAATGTACTGTAGAACATTATTTTATATTAATTATTTACATTCTTTAATGCATTTTAACTGCATTCACTTTTGTTCCTTCTGATTGAGTTCATGAAGGGAGACTAATGAATAGGAACACATGCTGATAAATACTGTATATGTAGACTGAAACATCAGAACAACATTTGGAAAAACACACACAAGCAATTCACCTGACACAGAGAGAACGATTCCCAACAAGGTATTGAAGAGCATGGCTGCATCAGATTGAAAATATTTATCCAAATACACATATACAGGTCTTGATTATTATTTACACTGTGAAAATGAACAGTAGAAATAGAGACTCTCAGAGTATTCTATTTATTAGCAAAAATACCAGACTAACAAATACTACACAAGAGCACACAGTGAGTTTGTGTTGCTAATGTCCCTAAATACTCCTTTTTTTATGAAGAGATCACACAGTCCAGACAGCAAAGACTCAGACAGGATGTTACTTGACAATTGATATTTGTATGGAAGAAACAACAATCATTTCTGGTCTGAAAATACATTTTATTTTTTGATTTATCCCAGTTCAATCTTCTTGCACCACAAAATATTGTGATATAGTTTTGATTAAATGAAATGATATGATAATGCACTTACCAGGAGAGTTCTGATTTGGCCTCAGTGCTTTGCTAATGAGCCATTAGTATTAAACAGCCTTACAGACAGAGCAGTGTGGCTGAATGTGACTGCAGAGGAAGTGCTTCACACTAAATATAAAAGTAGAATGCGCTGTTGCAGAACTGACTCACTTCCCCTTTTTTCCTAAAAGTCATGCACATTTTAGATTTTATCAGACAAAAACGGTTGAAGAAAATGAACACAGTCGTTTGCTTTGTGTATGGACTGGACCAGTATTGCCTTTTAAAAAAGACTGGGTAATTCTCATTTCTCACGCCCCACTGTGTCATTGAAATTGAGATAAATGAAGATTTAAATATCAATATCAATGAGAACGGCTGCTCTTCATCAGAATCATTTGTAACTATGCTTATGTTTGCATATTACGCTTATAAAATAAACATAACGATTATGTTTACAAAAATGATTCCAGATAGTAATCATTCTGACATAAATGGAGTAATGAATTCAAACTTTGCATTTTTAAGTATTCCTGAATACACATGCCCTTGAAGACAGATATAATCACACACACACACACACACACTTTCATGTGCACGCATGTGCATAAATAAGCACATGTATGAATTTAGCAGAGACCTTTCTTCCATTCACAGATGTCAAAATAACAGTCATTGTTTCTGTTTTCAAAATATAGATATATGTCAGTACATCTGTGTCTAGCAAAATGACCATTATATTCCTGAGATATAAAAAAGCAATAACGAATAAAAATATGCTTCCAGCTGCATGTGCATGACTGAACTGAAACATCTGTGACTGCATTGGCAAAGTGCACTAAAGCTACCAGCAGTAAGCTAGTTAGTTAACTAGTTATCTACTAGTTATCTGCTAACTGTTGCTAAGGCCTGAGGCTTGGCCTATTCCAGTACATGTACAGTATAACCAGTCTGTAAAATCAGCAGAGATTAATTTTAATGAGACTGTAAAAGGTGTGATAGGCATCAGGCACAGGTAAACACATATACTTCAGGAGCCCCATGCAATCCATTACCTTAACCAGATTATTTAATTCAGTTTAGTAAAAGATCTTGCAAGAAATTGATCTGAAATGCTCATACAGGACTCACATACTGCAGTAATAGTAATAGACAAAATGCACTGCATTCATCTCTCCTACTGAGGTTAATTTCACTGCCACAAACAGCAAGTGTGACCTACATGAATCTGGGTGTTACAGATTCTTTTTTTTTCTTTTCTTTTTTTTTCAGTTTTTTAAAGATATTTTATATACATATATATATATATATATATATATATATATATATAAATTAGCCTTTTCTCATTTGGAAATCCTGCAGACCCTGTGAGATGTTTTTTTTTAAAGGTCAGAGGGTCAAAGGCCTATTTAGTTCTGTACCTGCACATGTTCTATTCCATCAACAGAACTCTGGGGGTAACACCTACAGTACATGGTCTACTCACAAAATTCTTCAAGCATATGTTTTTTTGTTTGTTTCATTGAATGATTGGTTAAAAAATTAATGGTACGCTCTAACGTTTCGTCATACAAAAACCGAAAAAAAAAAAAATGAACACTATGAATGTGAAGAACAAATTTAAATTATGTGAGTTTACACTCTACACGGGATCAGTTCAGTAATAAGCATAATATAATCACAAAATGTGCACAAGAATGTCTGTAATAGTAAATGTTATACAAGTATTAATAAAAATAATAATAATAATCTTTGAATTACATATAAAGCCCATTTCTCCAGTACATTTGGCCAACGAATACATTCAGCAATGATAATGGCTTTCAGTCACCAACATCATGATAATACTTTGTGTACAATATGAAGACATGAGCTGTTATGCATGTAAATGTTGATAGAATGCCAAAGGAATGATCCATTCTGAGTACATCTTTGCAGACCCAATAGCCACAGCCATCCTGGTCATGTGACAAAGGCACAGTCATGTGACCTGAGTTCATGAGGAGAGTTTATGTTCACTGGTTTTAATAAATACTCTAAAATGTATCATCCAGTGAAGGAAATGTTTGGTTCATACCGCCTTACTTTGCAGACAATCTGCTGTTTAAAGTTCAAGAAAAAACTCAGAAAATGCTCACACATTCAAAAGAAATGTCCAAATCTACACTGAATAACCAGCATTGGTCCACAGTTTATGAAGCAAGATATCTTCCTGGTTTATTTTCACATCACTTCCTTTACGGATGGGGCTGGTGACCTGCATGGAGAAAACAGCGCATTTAGACTCTATTAAAGTCACAGACATTCTCATTTAAGCCAATCCTGCCTGAGCCTTTATCACATTTAGACACACCTTGCAACATGAAGCACAAGCAGAAGCTTTAGCCACAGAACAGTTATCTGGAATTTTGGAAAACATTACATCACTGTGATGTCACACAGCAAGAAGTTGAAAAGAGAAGAAAGTTGACAAGCAGAACAAACCGAATGATGAATCTAGATCAGCGGAACATCCAGTCCTCGTATTACCACGTTCTTATTTTGACCAGGCAGAGAAGTTCTTAGCAAAGCAGCAGCGAGAGATTACAACATTTTAAAATACTTGAACTGGGCTTTGGGACTGCAACAAACAAATAACCAAAATATAGAATTAGTGTGCATCAAGGCAACACCCGGTCCTACAAACACATAAATATATAAACTGTTACAGATGTACTGAGAAGTATTGGAATCTCAGAAATGCTCATTTGTATTTTTGTTTCCAGGGTTTGTTTTGTACATGCTTACATGACCAAGTGTTATGGATGCACATTTTTTGGCTACCATTCATCTCTAATATTGTACACGCTTATGTAAATGTCACACATCTACTATGGTTAGAATCTAAATACTTCTTTGTGTTTTTGTTTCCAACATAAATCACAGCACAACAATCTCAGCTCTCCCCAGTGAGACACTCTGGTCTATTATCCAGTGAGAAACTCTGGTCTATGCAGTGAGACACTCTGGTCTATCCACTGAAACACTCTGGTCAATCCAGTGAGACGCTCTGGTCTATCCAGTGAGACACTCTGGTCAATCCAGTGAGACGCTCTGGTTGTGGGTGTTAGTGGGCTGAACAGAGGAGTAGAGGGGAACTTCACCGGCGTCTCTGTCCATACCCTGTGTTCCAGTGTGACTCATTGCCATCCCTGAGATGTTGCCAAAAATGGGGCTTTTATTCCCCTGCAGGGTAAAGAAAAGAGGCAGGAGAAGGTTGGGAAACTTCCAAAGAAAGGTCCTGTTCATTTCAGTGAGCTCCTCAGAGCTGGAGTGAGCTACTCGCCCCCATTAACTCCAAAACATCAATTTAACCTGATATAAAAAATCAGCTGATGAATCAATGTTTTATATTCAAATACATGCCATCAGCAGTTCAATATCGACTGAACCAGACATACAAACTTAATACACTTAATACGATTTCTTGTCTCTATCATGACCTGTTTTACAGTGGGTTTTCATAAAATTTTGGAAAGATTGCATTCTGAAGTACTTCTTTCATTCCAAAGCATACATTTGCAATAACAAATAGCAATAAACCACCGTCACAACAATAATCTGTGTGTATTTATTCATTGGAAACTGGTGAATACAACACATACAGTACAAGTCACTCTCCCTGGCTCTCTATGTAATGCACAGATAATTACATGCGCATAAGCAGTATTGTACTGTGTAACGTTACTGTCACATACTGCAACCCCTTTTGAGAAAATGAAACTGTCCTTAACAGGGGAATACACATAATTAACTCCTGAAATATTTCCATTAAGCATGTCAACACACATAGAAGATCATAACCTCATACAGTAAATCTGTACATAATCTAATAAACCTTCAAGGTCACATGGCACACACTGCTATGCTTTCTACTTATTTGTAAGAAAGGTTTATTTATTTATTTAAGATCCTCATTAGCAATACACAGGTGCTATATAAATAAATAAATCATGTCTCACGATTACTGTTACAAAGCATTGTGAGTATTAATCAATCTTCATAACTCTAATTATACTGTATTATGAGCAGATTTTAATTTATTATAAGTATATATATATATAGACAGGCATTATAGACAGTGTTAACCATATTTCCGTTTTTGCTTAAAGAATGCATTATGCATTATCAAAATTATATTATATCCGTAGATAAATGCATGTATGCACATATGTAGACTGATTTCATTAACTCACCTGCCTGTCCCCTTCTGTCTCATTTGTTGATTTTCTCCTCCTGATTATTCAGAAAAGAAAGAAAAATAAAAAGTAAATCTACCTTCAGACAAATCTTTAAACAGCCCCCTCTTGTATAAACAGCATTTTGCTTTTGTTTGAATAATGTGTATTGCTGAGGCCATAGTGCCCATGTATGTGTATATTTTTTATTATTAAGATGTCATTTGGTTACAAGAAATAAGCCTGAGTTATAAGAGGTTTCTTCCTGCCCAGTAAATGTAGTTCTGCTTTATTCAAACCAACACTGGAGCTCATGGGCAAATTGATGCGCTTGACAAAAGCTTTGTTATGGTCTGTAACTGTCCACATGATTCATATTAAGAACAAGCTTTAAGGGGATTCTGTTACCCCATCATACAGGTTTGATAAACTAATTGGGACACTAAAACGCATCAGTCAGGGTTTATAAAATTGGCATCTCAATAAAACAAAATGTCTAATAATGCAGTGGTCTAAGCACTAATCAGACATTAGAGGGGGGAGTATGGCATCAGCATGATGTAACATAGCTAATGCTTGACAAAAACATTCCACAAAAATGTGCGCTTGTTTAAAACTGTGAGTCTAAATCAGACATACAGTAATTCACACTGGAGTGACTACAAACCGACTCATTTACAACCACGTACCTCAGGCACACACACAGAAACACAAGAGCCAAAATTTCAGCCACTCCCACAGCTGCAACCGCGATCAGTGACTGACCTCCTAAGCAAAGTCAGAGAGATGTACCCGTGTCAGATATGATATAGCAGTGTTCATTTGACAGCCGCACCAATGGCTGTAAGGTGAAAGTTTATGAATGAAAAAAAATACCCATCTGTGATTATCTTTACTAGAACTTATTGTACATCTGAATTTTAAGCAACATAGGCATGGTGAAATTTTTATCTATTGTGATCCATCCATTTCAGATCGTACCCTCTGTATCATGATCAGCATTGCTTTGTAGCCTAAGGATCATAATCAGTATCACGTAAAATATTGTATCAAATATGTTCTGGTCCTACCTTGCACTGTGACCTGTAGAGCAGACTGCACATCAAGACGTTTAGGAGGAGATCTCTTCCTCCCAATCGCATTCCCTGCCTCACAGTAGTATTCTCCTGCATCCAGCAGTGTGATGGTTTTAATGGTGTAACTGTCCTCTGGTCCTCCTGTCTCTGAGGATACAGCTGTATTATTCTTATACCAGGTGTATCTCTGCACTGGTGGGTTGGCATCACTGCTGCTGCAGGTCAGAGTCACTGAACTGCCCTCCACTATTTCACCAGAGGGGCTCACTGATACTGAGACGCTCTTTGGACGATCTGAAAGAGAAAATAACAGGTCCTGCAGTTTTAAAGAAAAGTCACACTGAGGTATTCTTGGGAGCATCTATAATCATCAGAAAAATGTGTTAAATTCCATATAATTTCTCACTCACTGTGTTCCATCTCAAAACACTAGTAGAGACATTAATTTCAAAGTAATGTTTATAATGGAGCTAAAATCTCACAAGGTGATGTAGAGGAGTGGTGGGGTTAGGGCGTCATCTGCAGCCAGACTGGGAGCAGCACAGCTGGCTAACAACCACGCTTGTTTGCAGTTACAATTGATTGGTAATAGTTTATATGCTCTGCCTGCAGTGAGACCGGGGTGCTGGAATGAGAGACGCACGCAGGAGAGGCATGCCATCTAATCCCCGTCCTTATCGTCTGTGTTTTGTTTTTGTTTCCGTGTTTTTGGTATCGAGCGCACAATAAAGCCTTGGTGCCTCTAACAATGACGGATTGTGTGGTTTGTGGGGAAAAGGACTGCAGAACCTGTTATAGGAAATATCCCAGTATATCATGCTTTGTTACTAAATGAACTGGATATACTGTAGCTTTTTATGGTAGTTGGAAAATGACACAGCAGAATCAAGTTTTCAAAAGTGACAGAAGTATTTAGATATGTCTTTTTAGCATCTTCATTAATAATGATAACTTCATTTTTTAAAGTTGACCAGCAGCATGTGGTACCTTTTTTTGCCCTTTGCAAACTCAAAATGACTACATGTTTTACCTAAGACATGTCAGCATGATCAGGCTCATCACTGTATGATAATGTAATTATACCTGATTTCTCCTCCACTGGGTAGTGTGACTGCTTTACTTAGTGTCTTACTATTGTGAAGTTGCCCAAAGACACTCAGGAGATACTGACTCTCTGCTGTGTGTGTCCGAAGTTGAGATGCACTGATATACTCACACTTCACATTGAGATGTTTAGGAGGAGATGTTTTTATCCCAATCCCATTCTCTGCCTGACAGATATATTCTCCTGCATCCTGCAGTGTGATGCTTTTAATGGTGTACCTGGATCCTCTCCATGAGAGTTCAGCTCTATTCTTATACCAGGTGTGTATATGCACTGATGGATTGGCATCACTGCTGCAGATCAGAGTCACTGAACTGCCCTCCACTATTTCACCAGACAGGCTCACTGATACTGAGACGCTCTTCGGAGAATCTGAAAGAGAAAATAACAGGTCTTGCAGTTTTAATTAAAATTCAAACTGAGGTGTTCTTGGGAGCATCTAAAATCATTAGAAAAATGTGCTCAATTCCATATAATTTCTTACTCACTGTGTTGTGTCTCAAAACACTAGCAGAGACATTTATTTCAAAGTAATGATTATAATGGAGCTGAAATCTCACAATGTGAAGTGGAGGAGTGGTGTGGTCAGGGCACCATCTGCAGGCAGAGTGGGAGCAGTACAGCTGGCTGACAACCACGCCTGTTTGCAGTTACAATTGATTGGTAATGGTTTATATGCACTGCCTGCAGTGAGACCGGGGTGCTGGAATGAGAGACGCACGCGGGAGCGGCATGCCATCTAATCCCCGTCCTTATCGTGTGTGTTTTGTTTTTGTTTCTGTGTTTTTGGTATGGAGCGCACAATAAAGCCTTGGTGCGTCTAACAACGACGGATTGAGTGGTTTGTGGGGGAAAGGACTGCAGAACCTGTTACAGTAAATGTCCCAGTATATCATGCTTTGTTACAAAATGAACTGGATATACTGTAGCTTTTTAAGGTAGTTGGTAAATGACACAGCAGAATCAAGTTTTCAAAAGTGACAGAAGTATTTAGATATGTCTTTTTAGCATCTTCATTAATAATGATAACTTCATTTTTTAAAGTTGAACAGCTGCATGTGGTACCTTTTTTGCCCTTTGCAAACTCAAAATGACTACACAATTTACCTAAGACATGTCAGTATGATCAGGCTCATCACTGTATGATAATGTAATTATATCTGATTTCTCCTCCACTGGCCAGTGTGACTGCTTTACTCAGTGTCTTACTGCTGTGAAGTTACCCAAAGACACTCAGGAGATACTGACTCTCTGCTCTGTGTGTCTGAAGCTGAGATGCACTGATATACTCACACTTCACATCAAGACGTTTAGGAGGAGATCTGTTTCTCCCAATCGCATTCTCTGCCTCACAGTAGTATTCTCCTGCATCCCGCGGTGTGATTCTATTAATGGTGTACCTCTGTTCTGATGCTCTCCATGAGAATTCAGCTCCAATCTTCTTATACCAGGTGTATCTGTGCACTGGTGGGTTGGCAGTGCTGCTGCAGGTCAGAGTCACTGAACTGCCCTCCACTATTTTACCAGAGGGGCGCACTGATACTGAGACGCTCTTTGGATGATCTGAAAGAGAAAATAACAGGTACTGCAGTTTTATATAGATGTCACACTGAGGGGTGACATCTATATGAATATACTGATATACTGATACTGAGATGCTCTTGGGAGAATCTGAAGGAGGGAACAATGGTTTGTAGTTTCATGTGAAATTTAAACCTGACTCAGGCATACTGTAAGGAGTGTTTTCCCATCATTGCATTATGGCATGTTTTCAGGTATTGACGTTTCATGCAATGCTATAATGACAGAACATTTACATGTAGCATAGTATGATCTGTACAATTTAGCTGAAAATTAGAGTTGAAAACTTTCAATACTGTGAGATTTGAAGAAGTTTGGCCTCTGGTACTCACATCTCACATTAAGAGCCACTGCAGGGGAATGAAGTTCATAGCCTTTCACAGCACAGGAGTAGCGGCTTCGGTCTTCACTGCTGGCTGTGAACTGGTGACTCTGATCAGTGAAGGGCAGAGGAGATCCGTCCCTGTACCAGATGAAGGCTGGGCTGCCAGTCAGAGTGCAGGTGGTGCTACAGTTCAGTCTCACACTCTGTCCCTCTGTCACTGTGTCAGGATTCACCATCACCTGTAGATCTGCAAATAGCAAATTAAACCTGTAATAAAGCTTCCAGTCATACTTGTGGGTAGATAATCCTCTGAGTTTTAAAATAATTACCAGTGACTTCCAAAGCGATTCCAGGTTCTCCAGTATATTTATCACAGACAATCAGGACCCTGAATCGGTATGTTTTTGAATCAGTTTCTCTCAGCTGGTTTATTCTAAAACTGCAGTCATTGTTCTGATTCTCCAGGTACTCCACACGGTCAGAGTATTCTGGGTCCTGGGACAGGTCTTCACCCTCCTGTTCACTGTTCCAGTCATAAATAAACCAGAATGTTTTCTGCACTGTGTGACATGGGGGATATGAGTAAGTGCAGCTCATGTCTACTGAAGACCCCTTTAAGGCACAGATTCTCTCAGGGGTGTAAGTCACTCTCCATCCCCTCTGGCTCAGAACACCTGAAAAATACAAACATACACAAGCACACACACACACACACAGACACACATACACTCACATACACACACACACACAAGCGCGCACACACACACATGCGCACACATACGCAAATGCACGCACACAAACATACACACACGCGCACACACAAACACACTGCTCAGAAATCCTTTAAAACACAGATGTGTTGGCAACATGGCAGATAAGGGATTCAATTAACAAAACTTTAAAACAATTGCACCTAACTTCTCCAAAACTATAGAACATCAATAATTGTACTTGTATTTCAATACTAACTGATGTCAGTAGATGGCAGTAGCCGCTGATCAATGTGAGATTCGCAGGTACAGGAAGTCTTGCTTAGTAGCTAGCTTTGCTAGAATGCAGTAGCAAACCAAGCAAGTTATGAGCGAGTGTCTTCTTATACTGTCGGCTGAAAACTGTTATGTTTTGCTTGCAGTGAAAACAAACTGCTTTCATTAAAACGTGGCACTGGAATACTTGTGTCATCATTCTAAGAATGCAACATGCTCAATCCACAGCTCCGATCATTTAGTACAGCCACAGATATTTATATCATGCCTCTGTCTCAGTTTTAAAGCTGAGTGCGAAGAGGATCTTCATCTTAAAGGTTCTCTCTATTTATTGTCTCTTCAGTTGAGCGATGTTGCACTACTCAAAACTAATGTATTGTAGAACATTATTTTATATAAATTACATATATTCTGCAATTTAATGCATTCACTTTTGTTGCTTTTGATTGAGTTAATGATGGGAGACTAATAAATAGGAACACATGCTGATAAATGCTGTATATGTAGACTGAAATATCAGAACAACATTTGGAACAAAACACACAAACAATTTACCTGACACGGAGAGGACGATTACCAACAAGGTATTGAAGAGCATGGCTGCATCAGATAGAATCATCTGAATCAGATGAAAATGAACAGCACAAACAAAGACTGTCAGAGTTTTCTATTAACTTGCAGGAATACCAGAATAACAATTACTACACAAGCACACACAGTGAGTTAATGTGCTGCTAATGCCTAAAAATGCTTTGGGTTTTATGAAGAGCTCACAAAGATTCCAGAAAGCAGAGACTCAACCAGCCTTTTACTTGATGAATGATATTATTATGGAAGAAGCATCAATCATTTATAGTCCGAAAATGCATTTTATTTTATATTTGATTCCAGTTTAATCTTCTTGCACCACAAAATATTGTGACGTAGTTTTGACTAAATTAAATAATATGATAATGCACTTACCAGGAGAGAGTTCTGATCTGGCCTCAGTGGTTTGTTAATGTGCCATTAGTATTAATCAGCCTTGCAGACAGAGCAGTGTGGCTGAATATGACCGCAAATACAATGCTTCACACTAAATATAAAAGTAGAATGTGTTAGAGATCTGACTCACTTCCTGAAGGTGATACTCGTTTTAGATTGTATCAGATACAAACTTTTGAATAAAATATACAGAGTCGTTTGCTTTGTGTCTGGACTGGACCAGTAGTGCCTTTTCAAAAAGACTGGGTAATTCTTATTTCTTTGCCCCCACTGTATTATTGAAATTCAGATGTCAATAATTTTGTAAGGGGTGACATAGCTCAGGAGGTAAGACCGATTGTCTGGCAGTCGGATGGTTGCCGGTTAAAACCCCGCCCTGGGCATGTCGAAGTGTCCTTGAGCAAGAAACCTAACCCCTAACCCCTAACTGCTCTGACAAATGAGAGGCAACAATTGTAAAGCGCTTTGGATAAAAGCGCTATATAAATGCAGTCCGTTTACCGTTTGTTCATTTTTGCATATTACGCTTATAAAATAAACATAACTACTGTGTTTACAAAAATGATTCCGGATTACAAAACAAACTGATGCTAAGATCTGAGGCTTTGCCGATTCCAATACATCCATCAATCCATCCATTATCTATACCCGCTTATCCTGAGCTGGAGCTGGTGCTGGAGCCTATCCAAGCATGCATTGGGCGAGAGGCAGGAATACACTCTGGACAGGCTTCCAATCTATCGCAGGGAACACACACCATTCACTCACACATTCATACCTATGGGCAATTTAGAGTCTCCAATTGGCCTATTTGCATGTTTTTGGACCGTGTGAGGCAACCGGAGTACCCGGAGGTACATGCAAACTCCAGACAGAAAGGCCCCAAACCGAGATTCAAACCCATGCCTTCTTGCTGTGAGGCGACAGTGCTACCCACTGCACCACCATGCCACCCCTATTCCAATACATGTGCAGTAGAGGTTAATATAAAAGTGACTGTAAAAGGTGTGATAGGCATCAGGCACAGGAAAACACTGATACATTCAGGAGCCCTATACAAAATACATTACCTAAACCAGATTATTTAATCCAGTTTAGTAAAAGATCATCCAGGAATTTGATCTGAAATGTACATACAAGACTCATCTATTTTAATAATTGCCCCATCTACAGATATTAATATTAAATGTATTGAATCCATCTATCCCTCCTAGGTAAATTTTACTGCCACAAACAGCATGCTTTACCATTGCTACCATACATAACTCAGTCGCGTTTATGTTTCATGCATCGGATTTTTGACATGAAGCTGGAACATCAACAAAACGCTGCTGTAGCTTAGCCTATAACCCGCTTATTAAAATAAAGATTGCACACACTGTACTTTCACAGAAGATGTAAAAAGCAGACAGGTGTAGTTATCTTTGTGAAAGTATCACAGCTCTGGTGCCTCAAAGCGGGTACTGTGAGGTGCCCCTGCTTGGCTCTTTTGTGCAGAGGAGTAGCGGGCGCGGCTGTGGGTGAAGCTGCCTAATTTCAGACCAGAGCCACCCTGACCACAGACAGTGGAGGAAGTTAAAATGCCACTTACTTCCTGCATCCTGTTCTATTCTTTATTTTATTTCACACCTCAGTTCAGTGTCCGGTGAAGCAGCGCTGTTTCTGTGGTTGATGTTCATGTGACCTTTTAGAACTTTGCTTTTGCTTTGCCTGTTATACGGTCCTTCATACACATAATTAGTTGCATTTCAATGCTGATATTTCATAAAGATGATTTTGACTACATACGACCTATTGTATAGTATTATTATAGTATCTTTTAAAGAGATGAACTTGATCCCCACATGTGAACTAAATGGAAGGCAGGTAAAACATGATGGCCATATGAAGAAAATAATGATAATATTTTTCACAGAGGTTTGAGGTTCACAGTGCCTTACAATGCTCAAATAATCCATAATACATTGATACACATAATAAAACAATGTATGTAAAGAAGACAAATAAAATTATGAATTCTTTCAAATATCTAAAACCAGACAGAAACTTAAATTTGGGCTCAATACAACAAGGCAATGTAAAATTAAGTACTAAAACACTGTTTAAAAAAAATCTAGGACCTCACCTTTAAAAGTGACTTGAGTTTGCAGATTATAATATGTATAGACAATAATACAATATGAGACTCTAATATCTTCAGACAGGGGTCTGGAGGACTATGCAAAGTAGACACACACACACACACACACACACGCACACGCACATATTTTCAAGTATACAATTTAGTTTCACAAAAGTTTAAATGATGGCAAAATCTATAATATTCCACATGAATAGAGCACACCAGTAAATCCAGTTCATTTACAGTTCTGCCCATGTCATGAAGCCAAAGAAATCTACTCATCTCTGTTGCTGAGCTGAGCATAAAGAGGAACTTAAGATCAATCATTTGTTTTACATTTCACAGCAGATGTGTAGTAAAAATAAATGTAAAAAGATTCTGCTCAGCCTAGAATCTCTAAACCAAATTCAAATTCAAAAGAACTTTATCCGTTAGGAACTTCATTTGTGTAAAAGCGTCAGTGCATACACAATACATAACTGGACAAATTTGAAACACAGATTAGACAACATACAAGTGTAGGTTAAATCAGTTTAAGATGTCCGCCAGTAGGGCATCTAAACAACGTATGTGATCTTGTATGTAAGATTTAGATTCCCATTTCCTGTAACATATGTCTTTAACAGATCAACATTAAGATTGCACTTACCTTCGCAGAAGATGTAAAAAGTGGACAGGCGTAGTTATCTTTGTGAAAGTATCACGGCTCTGGGGCCCCAAAGCGGATACTGTGAGGTGCCCCTGCTTGGCTCTTTTGTGCAGAGGAGTAGCGGGCGCGGCTGTGGGTGAAGCTGCCTAATTTCAGGCGAGTGCCACCCTGACCACAGACAGTTAAAGCGCTGCTCACTTCCTGCAGCCTGTTCTATTCTTTATTTTATTTCACACCTCAGTTCAGTGTCCGGTGGTGCAGCGCTGTTTCTGTGGTTGATGTTCATGTGACCTTTTAGATCTTTGGTTTGGCTTTGCCTGTTATACGGCTCTTCATGCACATAATTAGTTGCATTTCAATGCTTATACTTCATAAAGGTGATTTTTACTACATACAGCCGATTGGATCATTGTATCTTTCACATTTCACTGAAATGAAATAGATGCCCACACGTGAATAAAATGGAATTTATATGAATATTATTATATTTATTTACTTTATTTTATTTTATTTTATTTTATTTATTTATTTATTTATTTTTTTGGGGGGTGGGGTGGGTGGGGGGGGTTTGCAGGCAAAATATGATGGCCCTATAAAGAAAATAATGATAATCTTTATCAAAACAGAGGTTCAAGGTTCACAGTGCTTTACAATGCTCAAATAAATCATAATTTATTGATTGACATAATAAAACAATTTATGTAAAGAAAACAAATACAAAGATGCATTATTTCAAACAGCTAACCAGACAGAAACTAAAAATGGGGTTAATACAACAAGGCAATGTAAAATGTAAATCTAAAACACTGTTTTAAAAGATTTTGGACCTTGCTTTTAAAAGTGACTTGAGTTTGGAGATTATAAGCTGCATTAATCTGCTTTATAATCTTCCCATTCAATGTGAGAGAATACATGCGAATGTACATGAGTTATGAGCGTGTGTGTAACAGAGTTATATAAACATGTAACGGTGTCACAGGAGCATGTATGCAGCAGGGTTACATGAACATGCATGTTGCAGCAGGGTTACAGTACTCTGGGAAAATTCCTCCACCAGCAGCTCTTTATAAGATGGAGAATCTAGCAGAAACAGACAGCAGTTCTGTATAGAGATCTGGAAACTCGCGTTTTTACTTCAGCTCTGCATAGCTTTTAGATTGAGAGAGAATGTCCCAGTGACACCCTCACAAAATGCAACATTCAGGCAGATTTTGAGAAACAGATATCTGAAGAATTTGTATGTTGTAAATGTTGTAATATTTGATGGTATTGTCAGAAGACTAATCAATTTCACATCAAAAAAGAAAAATCCCCCTGAAGCACGTTTTAAAAGATGTCTTGGGGGCTAGGGGTCTCAAACTCTAACCCTGTACGACCACAGACTCTGCTGGTTTTTGTGATGTCACTCAGCAGCTCATTTAGGCCTTGGAAACAAGGCGTGCAGACTCCTTAGACCATCGGGGACTTATATTCAGTGCAGGAGCACATGACACACCAGCAGACGCAGCAGCCTCCTTTGAGGAAAACTGGCTGCAGCTGAAGGGGTGTTAGAGGGCCAGTAGGGGGCAGTCTTCTGTCCGGATCAAATAAAATTCGACGCGACATCATTGTGATGGGGCACCGTGAACATGTTGCTCTTCAGGTGCGATGTTAAAACAAGGTCCTGATTCGCTGTCGGTGAAGTTCCCACGGCACTTTTCCAAAGGTAATGGCCGTTAAAGTACCCTGGTTCAAACTGTGTGTCTCCTCCTCTGGCCATCTAACCACAATCCCTACATTTGAGTGGCCACAGTCTGTTGACTTAGTGGACTATAGATCACAGAATCATTTGGCCCAGGACCGGAAGAGATGGAGGGGCCTTGTGGAGGCCTTATGCACCACTTGGCGTGATGAGGCCTAAGTAAGTAAGTAATATCTCATAAAAAACACGTTTTCAACGTACAAAAATGCCAAGTTACTCACACATAGAAGACATACACCGTCTATAACTCATTCATTCACACTGCCAAAATCCACGCCTGCCATTAAAAGTATTGATATCAAAATGACGCCAAGTTACGGTACTAGAAACAATATAGGCTATCTTGCCTCACCAAAATTAAATAAGATGTATTCCAAAGCAATGCTACCCAATATTTCCTCAATTCTTTCAAACCGGAGGTTTACCAGTCTGTCACTTTGTTAGGGGCAGCACCATGACATAGCTATGCAATGCGTGAAATATCATTAGCAAACCTGTCCGTGGTTTTAAAGAAGAACACAGGCCAGTAAGCACAGAAGAGCTCCCGTTGAATCCATATGGCTTAGCAATATTGTGGCCGGTTAATAACTGAACGTGCAGACGGTACGTCATAATGCAGTGTATACGTTCGGTGAACGGTGGGTAGATATGGTGCAAAAGCAATAATTGAGAAGTAGTAGACAATTATTAGTGAGGGTGAAAGCAGATTACAGAAATGTGTTCTTAGCTGGGCTTGAACCTAGGACCCAATGATTCCAAGACTGTAACCTTGCCCACTAGGCCACAGGCAGGCTAGCTGTTTAAAGTGGAAATGTTTCAGAATAAAAAGGTATGGGTATTTTGCGTGTGTATGCAAGTTTCTGGTGTCGGTAAAGTCTCCAATGGGGAGACATGTTGTTAGTGGGATAGGCGGCAGGAAAAATAAGAAGAAGAATGAGAAGAAGAAGAAGAAGAAGAAGGAGAAAACGCAAAATCCCCTTAGTTTGGGGCTTTATTGTGTGGACATGTGAAGTTGTTTATTAATTCTGTTTGCTGAAATGGGGTGAGAATGTACAGAATTTAATGTTTTTAAGGGCTGAGTGTCTGTGGCTGTTGTGGTTATTTCTGTGGAGAACCCTGAAAAGTGCCAAACTCTCAGTGCTGTATAGGTATGGGGCATGCCCCCGCCAAGGCGTAACTTGGCGGGATGGCATACCTGCCATCCCAATCACAGAATCACTTGAAGAATTTACATTACAGAATTATATTTTAACATATTGTGGATTGCAAAATGAAATGAAAAAATTTCAACAGACACAAGTACAATCTAATGGCAGTTAATTGGGGAATGTTCTGCAATATTTTTAACCAATTAAAATATGGAGCAAGACTGAAATTGAGTTAAACTTAGCAGGAAGCCCACACTAATTGACTGTAACTTGCATTGTGTGTATCTGTGCTTTGTGTCTTCTGTTCAGCACAGATCTACTGACTTTGTAGTTTCATAAAAAATACAGCATGTACAGAAAACTGTCCTTTGCTTATCCCGTAAGGCTGATATGGTTGTCATGATCCAGGTGTCCAGGTCCAGGAATACCCAGGTGGGAAATCGTTTTTTACAGTGCCAGTGTGTCTGCTACTCTCTCTCTCCGTGCACTTTTCTTCTTCCATCTGAAAGGGGGGGGGGGGGGGGGGGGGGTGGGGGGGGGGTGGGTGAAGTAACAGACCTTCAGGAGCTGTGGATCAGCCATCCCAGATGACATTTCACAATAACATCCCTACCAGCTCCTCTGAATTAAAGTGAATCGGTAAAATTACTGCATGTCTCCCTGATATTTAATAGTGAATTTCTAATCATATGTCTTCTCAGTGATGATTGATTTCCAGACGTTTCTGCACTGTTAACGCTTACCTCATACACGCAATAGCAGCAACGAGTGCAACAGCCACTGTGATTCCAACAACCGTCCACACAAGCGCTGTCCTATC
Organism: Anguilla anguilla; assembly: GCF_013347855.1. Classification (NCBI taxonomy): domain Eukaryota; kingdom Metazoa; phylum Chordata; class Actinopteri; order Anguilliformes; family Anguillidae; genus Anguilla; species Anguilla anguilla. The sequence continues at coordinate 82,707,097 of NC_049201.1, read as the reverse complement.
CCCTACTGCAAATAAGCAGACATAGTACCAGAGACTGTAATACAGAGTGACTTAAAAATAAGTGCATACAACTGGAAGACTGGAAGGACAACGCCAGACCAGGAAATCAATGAAATAGCAGATAAATCTGTGTAGGCCAGTACAAGTTAGCTGAGAGAGCTGTGTGGGCTAGCACAGGAACCAGATATGGGCATGCATACCCTAACTCCCTCAAAAAATATAAACTATCATCTAAATGGGGGTGGTGTACTGCATATTGTTTTGGAGGTGATGAAATCCATATATGATTATCCATTATCACCTTTACAAGTAAGTCATACTTTCTTGTCTAGATTAAGGCTGGTCCTAGTTATACATTATTTTCAGTGATACCATAACCAAAAAAATCAAACACGCAAGTAATTTATATCAGATTCTGAAACAGAAACAGTCACCTTTGTTCAAAAGAATAGAGATATTATTGTAGATCACTTGTCACTCACCTTCTGTGTTGATTGACACAGCAGTAGAATTCTGAGCTCCAAGTCTGTTCTGTGCCTCACAGTAGTACTGTCCTCTGTTCCAGGATCTAAAGTTAGAAAAGTTCAAACTCTGTCCAGATCCTGCCTGCCAGACTCCAGTGTCATTCTTCTTAAACCAGGTGTAGTTCTGCACTGGTGGGTTGGCATCACTGCTGCAGGTCAGAGTCACTGAACTGCCCTCCACTATTTCACCAGAGGGTCTCACTGATACTGAGGTGTTCTTGGGAGCATCTAAAATCAATAGAGAAATGTGTTCAATTCCATATAATTTCTCAATCTCTGTGATTTGTCTCAAATAGATTCAGAACAATTTATTGCAAAGGAAAGTTTATAATGAAGCTAAAATAGCACTTTGCTAATGTTTTACTTTGTTTGGATTTGACTTGTAGAATCTGTAAAACATTCAGCAGTTCAAAAAATGTTATACTGCCCCCTGCTGTCCAGCAATGTGTTCAACATACACACAAGTAAAAAATCAGGGAACCGGCTTGAACACAGATCATATCTTCTGGATCTGCAGTAAGATTAGGGTGAGAATAAGAAACCAGCACAAGAAATACGTCTACTACTACTACTACTAATCATAATAATAATAGTCATCATCATCATCATCATCATTTTATTGCAACTTATAGCACCTCATTACACAGAAAACAGCCCATTCATTGAAATTTTTTTAAAGGAAATTTAAATTAAAATAGCAAGAATAATTACATATAATTATATTAAATAAAAAGCAATAGAAAAGCATTGGAAAAACAAGTGACAAATGTTGCATTAAATTGAAATCAAGAGATAAAAATAACACATCAAAAAAGTTCAAGAATAAAAGAGTACAGTATAATCATCCAAAAGTCAGCCTAAAACAATTTAAAAGAATGACATTTTCGTCAAACACCTTGAGTCAAAGTTGGGAATTTGTTTATTTGTCTATTTATTTGTTCTTGAAATGACGGAGGGCTTTAATTACCAGTCACATAGATCCCTGCAGCATACGATGTGCCTTCTGTAAAAGTATGCAATCACTCACTACACCACTTGCTTTCTTCACGTGACAACGCCCATCTGCTTTTGAATTTCAGAAACACCACACTAGCTATCCTCATTCCTGGTCCTGGAGAGCCACAGGGTCTACTCGTTTTTTTTTTTTTTTTTTTGGTTAGCTCTCAGCCCTTAATTAGCACAGAAATTGATGAGCAAAGCATTTACATACACAAGCAACTGAGGTCACCTGGTTTCTTTGGTGACTGAACCTCCAGGGTCCATTGCAATGTGCTCAGATGGAGCTTAAACCTCACGTTCAAACCCCTAGACCACAGAACTGCATGACAAGTAGAACAGCCATCAAAAACTGTGAAATAAGGATTAGTTGTGCCTGTCTTAACTGACCCCCCCCCCCCCCCAAAAAACCGACCCGGTCAGAGTCTACAATGTAGCCATATAAGGATCCAGAGAATGTGGTATTTCTGTGAATCGTCCTAAGCAGAAATGTATTTCTGGAAGAGAAAGACAAAACTACAGGCTTTAAGGAAGTTCTGCAGCACATCACGTGTCCGCGCCTAAGAGGAAGCACAGGCCTGGGCGACACAGGAAGCCTCCTTTTGTGTGCACGGCTGAGGAGGTTGCGGGCATCTTGGTGACGCTGTCCTCACATCTAACGACTTATCAAGGCCTCCAGTGACATATTTCCAAAAAACAAAAAACGACAAAAGTTTGTGACGTCTCATAATTAATTTGTCAACTTTGGCTATTATTTATTTATAAACTTTTTTTTCAGAATGCACCATGAAGATGGGTCTCTGCAAAGCTCGGTGCAACTTTAAGCAAAGTAATCAACATCCCCCTCATGACACCTCTTGAAAAGAAGTTACTGATGCTGATCCTAAGACCCAAAAACTGAAGACCATGATCTTTCCGCGCTGTGATGCTAAACATCCTTTCCTTTATTTGAGGTTCACATCAAAACATTCAGCAATGAATTTCCAGAACAACATTCAGTGTCAAATCGGCTCTGAGCAGATTTTGTACTCTGATTGAGTAAATTTCATCGTTTTATATCTCCTCGATTAATGTGAGCCAGAGTTTAGAGTTAAATTAATGCTGAGCATTTTAACGTGTGGAGAAATCCCACGAACTTAGGACGGAGTGTAGCACAGTGGGTAAGGAACTGGACTTGAACTGGGCTTGTAACCGAAAGGTCGCAGGTTCGATTCCTGGGTAAGGACACTGCCATTGTACCCTTGAGCAAGGTACTTAACCTGCATTGCTTCAGCATATATATCCAGCTGTATAAATGGATACGATGTAAAATGCTATGTAAAAGTTGTGTAAGTCGCTCTGGATAAGGGGCGTCTGCTAAATGCCTGTAATGTAATGTAATGTAATGTAATGAACTTACCGGATACGAGCAGGACGACGCCCGCCTGGTCCGGAAGGTTCTCCACGGGGTGATCGGTGATGAAACGGAAGACGTAGGTCCCGCTGTCCGACGCCCTCAGCCCGTTGATTTTAAGGGTGCAGTCGTTCACCGTGTCGCCCAGGTACTCCGCCCGGCCCAGGTAGGCCGGTTCCGGAAGGATCCCCGCGCTGTGGTACACGTACCTGGGGGTGATGCAGCGGGCCTGGTCCCGGCACCACATGACCGAAAGCACCCTGCGGCGCCGGCCCGGGTCGGGGTAACCGTACCGACAGGGGACGGTCACGGTCGAGCCCCGCGCTGCGAGGATGGGTCCGGCGGGGAGGCGCACGGTCCAGCCATCCGAGAGGACGCCTGCGGAAGAGGCACCTGCTTGTCGCGGTCAAGGCTTTCGGCCCGCGCTAGGCTGCTCGCGAGCCAGAGGGAACGTGTCCCACACGGCGCCTAGCAGATCGCACACCTCACGTCTCTACTCTCCACCAGGGCAAAAAAAGCCTCTACGCAATCCAGAACATGAACGGATAATGGACGACCCACATACAGTTTACTGTAATCAGTTCGTTTTTTTTTGTTGCTAGATTTTCTGAACACATATCCCTGCCCCCAGTGAGAATGGAAGTGCACAGCTTGTGTCTGCTACGTGCGGTGAAAGTGGTTGAGGTGCAGTGGCTGAGGGTGGGGTCGGGGTCGGGGTCGGGGGTGTGGGGACCGGTCAGTCTTACCTGGTAGGAGGACAACAGTCAGAGCCAACGCGTTCAGTGCTTCTGTGTTCATTGCTTCAGCTCTTCTCCTGAGATTGTTTCACAGCTGAGTCAGGAGGCGCACTGAGCCTGTGGTTGGAACGCCAGAGAACACGTCAACTCACACTTCTCCTTTTGTGTGCGTGTGTGTGCGTGTGTGTGCGTGTGTGTGTGTGCGTGTGTGTGTGTGCGTGTGTGCGTGTGCATGTGTGCCATTGAGTCTGCCTGTCCGTGTATATATGTACTTTGTTTTTGTTTTTTTTTTGTTTCATGAAGATGGTAAAAATGGAAACTTTTACAGACCCATAGTAGTTATTTTCCAGTTAAATTGGATAGAGGGTTTAACTGTAATGACAAATAATGAGCAGTGTTGGGGAAACTTCTCTGAAGGTATAGTTGGACAAACCATGTATTACTTCCCATTGAAAATAGTTTAACTACAGCCAGGCTATCCAAAAGAGTCATATACCTCGTGAAACTACAATTACTCAGGGCAATTAGAGGACCACGCCTACTGGTTAAGTAGGCACACACCTGGATGATATTACGAATCAATCCAGGATTTAAAAGTGCGTTTCTTTCCACAGTAGGTGTCTGAGACCGGGGATCTCCCATGACAAAGAGAGAGAGCCCTAGCCGGAGTACAATACAATACAATACAATACAATACAATACAGTACAATACAATACAATACAGTACAATACAATACAATACAATACAATACAATACAATACAGTACAATACAATACAACACAGTACAATACAATACAATACAATACAGTACAGTACAGTACAATACAATACAATACAATAAAATACAATAAAATACAATACAGTACAATACAATACAATACAATACAATACAATACAGTACAATACAATACAATACAGTACAATACAGTACAATACAGTACAATACAATACAATACAATACAATACAGTACAGTACAATACAATACAATACAATACAATACAATACAGTACAATACAGTACAATACAATACAATACAATACAGTACAATACAATACAATACAATACAATACAATACAATACAATACAGTACAATACAATACAATACAATACAATACAATACAATACAGTACAATACAATACAATACAATACAATACAATACAATACAGTACAATACAATACAATACAATACAATACAATATGCCGCAAGCTGAAAAGCGACACGCAGAAGAGCATCTCTGAACACACCACGTCAAACCTTGAAGCAGATGGGCTAGAGCAGCAGAAGATCACACAGGGCGCCACTCCTGTCACCTAATGAAGTGGCCAGTGAGTGTATATTGGGATGGCAGGTATGCCATCCCACCAAGTTACGCCTTGGCGGGGGCATGCCCCATACCTATACAGCACCGAGAGTTTGGCACTTTTTAGGGTTCCCCACAGAAATAACCACAACAGCCACAGACACTCAGCCCTTAAAAACATTACATTCTGTACATTCTCACCCCATTTCAACAGACAGATTTCATAAACAACTTCACATGTCCACACAATAAAGCCCCAAACTAAGGGGATTTTGCGTTTTCTCCTTCTCCTTCTTCTTCTTCTTCTTCTTCTCCTTCTTCTCCTTCTTCTTCTTCTTCTTCTTCTCCTTATTTTTCCTGCCGCTTAACCCACTAACAACATGTCTTCCCATTGGACATTTTACCGACACCAGCCAAATCTTCACCTACACGACCCAATCAAAAACGTGCATACACACGCAAAATACCCATACCTTTTTACTCTGAAACATTTCCAGTTTAAACAGCTAGTCTGCCTGTGGCCTAGTGGGCCAATTCTTTCAAGTCACTTGGCCCTGTGTGTATATAAGCGTGCACTACATGGACAGGCCAAACATATGTGTGGATGGCTTTCTCACAGTCAAGATTGATTGAATAGGCGTGTATATGTCCAATTTGTATTGGTATATATGTATTTCGCGGCCCAGCCTTTCTGTTGCGTGAATCATTGTATGTGTCTTGGTATAAATGTCTGTTCGTAAATGTGAATGTAACATGCTGCGAGGGAAATGTCCCCATGGGAAGAAAGAAGTTGTCTATGTATGTATATACAATATGTATTTTACATGCAGTATTTATTGTACGTTTCCACATGAATTTCAGTGTGTTCCATGAGGCAATTTGAAATATTTTGACACTTTGATCTGACACAAAGTTTGCATGACATTGCACAATGGTAAGATTACAAAACACAGGGCCAAGTGGCTTGAAAGAATTGAGGAAATATTGGGTAGCATTGCTTTGGAATACATCTTATTTAATTTCGGTGAGGCAAGATAGCCTATATTGTTTTTAGTACCATAACTTGGCGTCATTTTGATATCAATACTTTTAATGGCAGGCCTGGATTTTGGCAGTCTGAATGAATGAGTTAGAGACAGCGTATGTCTTGCATGTGTGAGTAACTTGGCATTTTTGTATGTTGAAAATGTGTTTTTTATTAGATATAGATATAGCTCAGTGAGGAGAACCAGCTATGTGTGGCAACCATAGTGGAGCAGCATAATTCTAACCAATCAGGATTAAAGGAAAAATAGAGAGAAGAGGCGGTACACGTCAAAAGGTTAACTGCACCTCAAAAAGACAAAAAAAGTAATACGCTACTACAACCATCACATAAACTTGAATGTAGATGAACTACCAGTAAACTACTGCAAATTAAACTACCTGTTTAACTACATGTTGTGTCGCTACATGTAGAAAAACTACTGTGTATTCAGTGTACCCTTGATGTACCTCCTGGATGCAACGAATGGTGGCTCTTTGACAGCCACAGCTGAGGATTTTCCAGGGTGGATGTGTCACTGTGGGGAATTTCTAATCCTCCTTGCATTGTGGGGGAAAACATCCACTGTGATGTCATAGACAACATGTGACCTGGTGAACCTGACAGACTGAAAGTATGGTGTGCAGTAATGTATTTGTTTTCCATTTTGGCCTTGTTTTCACAGATTTGTTTTCTCCCCTCACCGTTGTTTTCACCGTTTGGTGTACCTTGCTTTGTTCTCTGTATTTACTAAAATTCTCTGTTCTCTGTACATCCTAAAATTTGTAAATAACACAATAAAATGAAGCCTTTCGTTGCAGGTCTTACTCCTACTCAATGAATTTCATCTTTGGGGCAATCCTTTCATGAGATAGGAATACATGCCAGTTCTGTGGAAAATTGTTCTCTTGCCTTTACATACTAGAATTATCACAAATTCATGTATAAAAAAAAGTGTTAAACTCAGAAAAGGACTAGCAGTGTTATGTATCAATATTTGTAATCAATAAGTATTATTTATTGATATTTATTTTGGCCATTGTGAAATAATTGAGAATTTCTCATAATTATCTGAGATGGCAAGTGATGGTGTTTTATTATTTCATTTTGTGTAATGTTTCTGGGTATCTAAGGGCATCTTGCAAATGAAATATGTCATTCTGGCAAATGCAAATTCAGTCTTAGAGGCTGTATTATCTGTTTTGCAAAAGCAACATCTGTTTGGAGAAATGGTTCCTCAAGCAATGAACGAAAACATAGCAGCAAACAAATTTGAAGCTAGGCCTGTACTGTTATATGTAGCATCATTAAGGTCATTCAACCGAGAATGGGTTCAAGGTTGTTGAACCATGATGCATTTCCTGCAGTTGATCATACTGTAGTGGGGGACAAACCATCAAAGACTAAAAGCAGATGAAGAATAACACCTATCAAGCCACATCAGTTTTTTCCCCCCAGTAACATTATTTATTATTCCCCCCCCCCCCCCCCCCCCCCCCCCCCCAGACCTAGCAAGGTAGGCAACGTGATGTCCAGCCTTTTATGTGAAGAAAAAGGCGGAGAAAGGGGGGTGGACGAGGTAGCCTGCTGGACATACCACCTGCCCACCGAGAGGCAGTGTTTTGATGACGTCGCATGCACTTTTCCTGCTCCCCGACGCGCTTCCAGAGAATAAAGCGATTCACGTAGCAAGGTAGGACGGGCCAGAGTCGAGTCGAATGTTCCGTTGAACCGAAAAACAAAGAGCAGAGTTCAAGTGCTTCTGTACAGTTCCTCGTCCTTATGTCAGCTTTTAATCTTGACCGGAAGGAGGTGGCCTTGATTGAACGAAGAAATACGGGAAAGGTGATAGGAAGAAAGTAGCGTTTAATTGCCGTCTACCTGTCGAGTAAGAAGAAAAAGAAAGAGAGCTAGCTACTTTGCAAATAGAACTTTGCACGCGCATACCCGCTTAGCAGCCAATTTCTGGCCAACCCTTAATGAGAAACGTCGATCTGCAAGTTGTGATTACTTCCCCCGCAAGGTTCGATAAATAGACTACGGACACACCTGTCGCGAGAAATACGATAACGATAAAGGTAAGTTTAAAAAATTGGTGCGAATCGTGGCTGGGAACGTGGTTTATTAAATTTGGTAAATCCTGATTTGAAAAAAGTTTAAAACTGATTCAAAGGGAAATACTGCGTATACTACTAAATAGGCAATTACTATTATTAATATGAACAAATACAAATTAAAAGATAAGTTATCAAATTAACAACTGCTATATATTTTAATGTACGCATTACAACATCTTATACGTTGAAAGATTATGTTGCTGATAATTGTAATATCACTGATTTATTTTAAGCCTAGACCCTATGCTTGTTTATTACTGATCTACCATGTACTGCCAAACAAGTAGATGAATAAATGTACAGTCTTGTTATTTATTATTTGTTTGGTTTAATTTATTTATCATTTTAAAGCATTCATTTCTAATCTACTTGTGGTTGTGAGGTGCCCTATTTGACACGTGCTCAAAATAACTTTTTGCCTATTACTTTGTTAAACTGGTTTAACTCATACTTGCCCATAATTGTGGTTCTTTTGCAATTTGACACGTTTTCAGATTTTTAATTGTGTCTTTGTTTGCTTGTGTGTGTCTTTGTGTTTGCTGTTTTGCAGGTTTAGCAACATCAGCAAGCCACGCAACTTACTGGACAAAATATTCGGTGAAGATTATTGAATTATTTTTCTTTTTTTGAGAGATGACAGAGAAAAAACCCGGTGAGCGATGCACGCGCCTGCCACACGTTCGTTTTAAAATGTTTTTTCTGGTATCAGGAGAGATGAGTCAGATGTTAAAGATTAATAGAACCGATAGAACATGCGCGTGCTCACTTATTTGGATACGAGGTATTTTGTGGAAATTTCGTGAAATTGTGGCTGCAGCAGACGAAACAAACCCAATGTACACTAATCAAAAGTGTGACTCTGTAGGTGTGTATGGCGAACGGAACAGTGAAAACCTTTCGAAAGCGTTTATAGTTTTGTCCCATCCTCCACCCTCAAAATTTCTCAATACTCTTCACTGTTTACCAAATGCCGCTAAGTTTTGTCTTTGTTTGCGTTTGACCTGGTTGTCAGAAAACTGCCATTTTGACTGTGATTGGCTGTGATTTAACGTTATTGGCTGAGCTTTGGTATGAGCCTGGCCTGCTCATAACCGAACACCACTTTGGGGTTTCTGTAGGCTGACCCCGACTAGGTCAAGATGACCACACCTACGAGGCCCAATCAAGAACTGAAACAGAATGGGTCCAAAGCAAAACTACACCTATGGTCATGGTGACCTCATCAGGCAAAAGCATTTCACTAGGCTGAAATTCGGATTCAAATAGATTTATTGGCATAGTTGCATGTAGGCACAATATTGCCAAAGGAATAATTTGCTTGAGATCAAAATTAACAACAACAGCATCAACTGCATATTACATATCTACATTTCCTCTTTTTAAAAATTGCTTTAAAAAATTGCTTAAAAAAAATAATTTAACAACAACAACAACAATAGTAATAAGATCCTAATTATCATAATACTTTATCTAAACATGGAGAAGCATTGAGCCACTCACAATACTGATGAGTTACAACGAAAAGAACAGAAAGAAAAAGAACATTTGGTAAGACAATAATCAAAGAAAAAATAATTAAAATATTAGTTTAAATTAAATTGAAAGCATTTGTTAAAATGAATACAGAAAAAAACATTAATAAGTCAATAAATAAAAAAAAGTAATAAAACATTTGTTAAAACAAAAATTAAAACATCAATCAGAACAATTACAATAAGATTCAACATTAAGTCCTGAAATTACCTTAAAGGCAGTAAGAGTTTTTCTTCCAAAGATAAAAGCCAAAAGCAGTCTGCCCGAGGTCAGACTCCCAGGTAAGATACAGACTGTTTTGGGGACCTCGGGTACAAGCCAGTCTTGTGAGTGTGTATGGTCATTGCCAGTATTTCAACTGAAAAGTGAAGATAAATAAAATTGTAGAATGCCCAGCAGAGCTTAATGGATGAAAACGTAGCAGTTCTGATCACGTCTCACAGACAATGTGGACCAGCCAACCTTTTTTTTTTTTATAAACAAGACAGTGATGTGGGCCATTTTTATCACCTGTAACAAATCTGTAACAAAACAAGCAGCTAGAGGTTTAAGGACTTTGGTTGCATGCCTGTATACTGTATGATGTCTCCACAGCCTCCATACATAGAGGAAAAACTGCCACAATTACTCTCTTTCTGCAAAAAGCAGGAACAGATATTTTATTTCAGTATAGAAAGTCTTCATTTTGATCTCAATTTGCTAGCAATATGAATTTTGAAGTTGAATTTGTCATCTTTTCAAATGCTATTTATAATTGGGGACTCTGACAATAATAGTAACTATAATAGTAAATCTAAAGAATCAACTGAAAATCTGATTTATTCACTCTAGAGAACTACTGTATATACATTTTGTTTTCTCTGTATTCAGAACAAGATTAAGATTAATAAGGGGTACATTGAAGAGTAATGAAAGAATGTTGTGACTTGCTGGCAGCAAACTGTATGGATTTAGCAGCGCAATACATAACAGTGTCATCAACATATAAATGAGTTTTACAGGAAGTGAGGGCTGACACAGTATCATTGATAGATAGTAAACAAGAGAGGGCCCAATACCGATCCCTGGGGTACACCTTTAGTGATATGTAAGAATTGTGATTGATTTTTGCCAATTTTTACAAAAGTGTCTGGGAGGTCATTTTGGAGCCATAAGCTCACCTCAGCGTCTAAGTCGATGCAAGATTATTTATTTAGCTGCAAAGAATGATCCACTCTATCAATGTCTTTGGGGAGATCAACAAATAGTGCAGTGCCGTGCTTTCTGTTGTCCAATGCAGACACAACATCATTTAAAATGAGTGAGTGGCAGTAATAGTGATATAACAATAATAATAATAATAATAATAATAATAATAAACAATTTTAATATATTTTTAATTCAGTTTTCTCATTTTCCCTGGTTATTATAACTTCTTAATGACATATTTGTCTGACTGGACCCTGACTGGAAATTGAACCCATCTCTCAACAAGTCAGAAGTATCTCTTAACATCTCATAGAAGGAATGAAGCTGACACTGAAGCACTTTTTAACCTTTGCGTACACTGCATATCAGTTCTTACTGCACAAGCTTCAGTTGGCCCTACCTATCAGTTGCCTTATCTTTATGAGTCAGGTAGCAAAGATGATCTTGATAATGTTGGCATATGCCTTAAGATTAGGCATGTAATTATGTTTGCTTGTGGCTTCTGGGAATTAAATGCATTGTTGTTTTTAATGGCTTGGCTGTGTGCAGACTGATTCTTCTAAAGTTGAGTGTCTTTTTTCTAATCGGTAAAATTGTGACTGATGTAACGTAGTAACTATCTAGTGATAGCATTGATAGCAGTTTTTGTTCAGTTTGATCCTACTAACCCTTTTCATTCAAATTTAGTGTTAACTGCTAAGAATGCTAAATGTACTGTGTGTCAAAGTTTTAGATTTTTTTGACCCTGTCAAATTGTGTTTGCTCAAATTAGGAAGAATGCAGGCTATGTAAAGTTTGTGTCTTTCGTACCACAATCGCGTTTGCTGTCCATGTGTGTAAAGATCATGTTAAACGATGCACCACATACACTGGGCATCATTTAAATTCTTGAAATTTTGAATGTATAAATATGATCACGGTGCTTTTTTCTGTGTCAGTTTTTTCCCGTTACTCTTGATCATGTGATGTGAGCCTCAAAGGAGATTCCGACCATGATAGTGATTTGATGGGCCGTCACAAGGGCGGCAGTGTAGTATAATGGGTAAGGAGCTGGCCAGTGGGTAAAGGCACTGTCGTTGTACCCTTAAGCAAGTTACTTAACCCGCATTGCTTCAGTGTCCAAAAGTTGTAAAAGTTGTGTAGGTCTCTCTGGATAAGATTGTTTTCTAAATGCCTGTAGTGTAATGTAACTTCATCATAGTTGGTTAATTGTCATGTGATTGAATATTCATTCAGTTACGTGATGATAATTGCACCAGGGCAGGCTGGGTTTGATGTGGATGAGACATGTTTGTTTGCGGTGTCGTTCTAGTTTCAGGTGGTCTGTGGTGGCTTTGAACTGGTCCACAATAATGGGCCCCTCAAGTTCATGCGCTTTCCAAGGTTTACATTCCTGGTTGTGGTCCAGAGTGGCCTTCCGGAACCTTCTTAAACTTTGCTGAGCTACGTTAGATGCTTCACTTCATGTTCTGCTTAAGCGGGGTTGTTCACAGTTTTTATGACTGAGGCATTTGACAGGTGCTTTTAGCCGAAGCCACTCACCACAAAAGGTGAATCAAACATGGTTGGACAGCCGCCACTAGGGCAAGAGTTACAGTCTGCTCCCTGGTGCACTCTAGGTGTGTGCCGCAGAACTTGCACAATACAGGGAGGGAAGGTTTAATTTCTTCCAAAATTAACATTTAGCATTTTTTTTTATTTTTTTCATTTTAATTTTTAAAACATTTTTACAGTGTCTTGTTGCTCCGTTGCTTAAATTTGTGGTGTTGCTTAACAAGCGCGTGCAACAGCTGTGATTAAAATGAGACAAGCACAGCTGTAAACTACCAGTTAGAGCAAGCATTAGGAGGCTATGGGTACATAGCCAATTGATTTTCCCATCGGTAAATTAAAATGACTTTTTTGTGATGTGTACAGTATATATCTTTGGAAGAAAAACTCTTACTGCCTTTAAGGTAAATGAGATGTTTCAGCATGTCTACCTGAGTGTACCTGCTCGGTGCATTTGATCTCCTGCATGCTGGAGCAGTAACTGTCTGTTGTTTCTGTTTGACGTCAGTTCGGTTTCAAGCGTCTGGTGTCGTCGCAGCGTTGTTCAGGCGTAGTTTTTTCTGCTGTCTCAGCGTTTTTTCACCACCAATCACCGAGACCCAATCAGCAGGGAGTACGTTTCACGCCTGATAGAAGGGTCAGCCACTGGTTACCCCAAGTGCACAGTTGAGTTAAATTACAGTCCAACTGTGGTATCTCCCGGGTACATGCTTTGTGTGTGTGTAGCACCGTTAGCTGATGTTCGAACTGGACCTTTGCCCACATTGCATTGGCTTAATACAGATATCGAGAGCTTAAGTGACTAATGAATGACATGAACGGGCCATTGAGCTCCTCTGAGCTCATCGTTTTCTGAGCTCATGATGTCACAGTCTCACACTTATGAGCTTCCTCTAAGCTGAGTGGACCCTGCTCATGATGTCACAGTCTACACTTATGAGCTTCCTGTAAGCTGAGTGGACCCTGCTCATGATGTCACAGTCTACACTTATGAGCTTCCTGTAAGCTGAGTGGACCCTGCTCATGATGTCACAGTCTACACTTATGAGCTTCCTCTAAGCTGAGTGATCCCTGCTCATGATGTCACAGTCTCAGCATTCACTGTTTTTTTTTGCATGGGCAGGTTTTACTGTACTTCTGGTACAGATGAGTTAGGCCCCTCCCAGCAGCAATCGTACCTAACACAAAAGGTTCTCCGAATGGTACTGGAGTGTTTTGTGAATGTTATAACATTGCCACTAGATTGTGGCAACGTTGTGAGAATGTTTCATGTTTTCTGGGCAGGAGTTTGGTCTCTCTCTGTTGTACGGTCTTTTTTTTTGGAAGGCAGGGTAGGTAGTGTAAGGGGGCTGAGTGGGACTGGGTCTCCAGACGCCGCCCCCCCCCTCCCCCCCCCTCAAAAGCCAATCTCTCTTTCAGTCTCGGCGAGGTCCGTTTCAGTTTAGCTCCCCTGAAACAACAGTGGCGTTTGTTCTCTGGCAGCTGAATTCGGGAGCGCCGGAGCGCACAGGGGAACCACGAGGCTGCTGGGAATTAGCCGCCGCGGAGCAAGAGGTGAGCTGGAAACGGCCGAAGGAAGATGGTCTGGCTCTGTAAATATCCCCCCCCCCCCCCCCCGACCCCTTTCTCACCGCTGCCCCCCCCTCCCCCTTATCTCTGTAAATACACCCCCCCCCCCTTCCTCACTGACACCCCACCCCCCCCCCCCCCTCCATGTCATTGTGCCCCCAGAGCCCTGGAAAAAGGAACAAAAGCACATTAATCACCCGGGGGGGGTCTGCTTGGGGTGGGGTGGGGGGGGGGGGGTGTGATCGCGGTGGCAGGGTTTGGGGGGGTGTTTCCCTCACACCAGATGTTTTAATCCTCCTCTGCAGTGCCCGCCCCGCCCGCCAACCCACCCGCCCCGCCCTGCCCTGGCATACCCGCTGTCTCTCTGCTTTTCTCGGGCTGACGTACACCGCTTCCTAAAGAGCTGCCCCCCCCCCCCCCCCCCACACACACCCTGGGTTCTTAGTGCTCACAGCACTCCTCACTCATGTGCTCGATCAAGTACGCTGCTCGCCTCTCTTTTGTGGCGTTCCAGGACAGAAGCAATACCTGCAGCGTTGAAAATTAAAGGTCACAGGTCACAGGTCACAGGTCGCAGGTCAGTAGAGTACTCACTCCGGATTACGAACGCCAGTCTTTAGTTTCATATTTCTTTGTGCGTGTGTGTGTGTAAGCAAAAATATCAATTCTGATTGTAAATTGTAATGCTAACCCGGTGAAATGGGTAAGCAGAGAGGGCTGAGGCTTCGTATGCTCTTTTCACGCAGCAGTTTGAACTGGAAGATTCTGGCTTTTATTGCTGTTGTTGGAAACAAAAATATGTTTGTCTTACTTGTCTTATAAGTAAGACAAATGTAAGTATTATATGCACGTAAATATTTATGTTTTCATAGTGTTTCCTGGTTAGCTGTCGTACATATCATAGAAGCACCAATGTTTCAGATGGGACTATAATAATTTATCATAGACCTTAAGCAGTTCAGCTGCTTTCAATCTGTATGTTGTTCTTTGTGAATTTAGCGCGTAAATCTAGATTTTGTTTAATTTCATTGAATGTAGATTTTGTCTGAGCCTCTTTTCATTGAGGATTCCGAGGATGTAGTGCGAGCACACATCTCCTACATGCTGAGTTCATGACGCTTGGCTCGCAAAAATCAGTTGTGAACACTCAGTTACACTTTCTTTTGGCTTTGTGTATGGGGGGGGGGGGGGGGGGGGGGGTTTCACTGAAATTGGTTTGAACCCATTTCAAGTGCCCGTTGTTTTGAAAAATAGGTAAAACGTATAGAGGCAGATCAATAAATCGGTAAACAGTTTTTCTTTTTATTGTAATGAACACGCTGGAAATTAGTCTTTGAGTGTATTGCAGGCTGATTACCACGTTTGCTGAATTGTGCGTTGAACCTGTCCTGGCGTGATAACGATGTGTTTTAACGGGCAGTGGTTCACTTCTGGTTATCGTTACGGACTCCCGAGTGTCCAGAAGGGTGATTAGAGGGCCAATAAACCGCCACCCTTTTCCCGCCCTTTTCCGGCTGACCAACCTTTTGTTTTTTCAGGGAATTCCAGTCTCCCTTTCCTTTGTTTGTGGTTTTAATGTCCACCCCTCTGCCGCCCCCACCCCCCACCCCCCCCTTCCAAAATCATTCATTTTACAATGATCTGGAATGGAGAGATCTCTAATGAGAAATAAAAAAAAGATCCTCTTAATGTTCGTGGTGACGAAAGAATTGTCGTTGATCGTCATTTCCTGTTCCCGGTGCTGTTGTTTTATTCTGCTGTATTGCACGTCAGCGCACATTGGGTTGGCGCGTTGGGTTAATTAAGTGCCTGCTGGGTCGATGTGAGCGATGTACCCAGCAGGGATGGACGCATGAGGTCGGGGGCCCGGGGCTGATGGTGACCTCAGTTTCGCCCGCGCGCATGAGCGCCATTTCCTGTGAGCTTCGTCGCGTCAGCTTCGGCACTTCTTCATAACTTCTGCCTTTCGGCGCCACCCTTTGAAATCAAGGGTGGCGCCAGCCCCTCTCTTTTTTTGTGTGTCTTTTTTAAGCGGTGACCCTACGTCAGTGGTGTCTCAAAAAGCCGCAGACACGTCGTTAGAAACGACCACATAGGGCAGTGGTGTCAAACTCGTTGCCATGGAGGGCCGTGTGTATGCAGGTTTTCATTCCAACCAATTAATGCTGCCTTAATTGAGTCCAATTACTCATTCAGCCATATGCGTTTAACTGCACTGAAGCACAGAATATAAGAAAATTTTTATTTAGACAATGCGGGTCACCATAGACGTCGGGTCACCATTGTGCACAAACCTGCATCCCTAATTCAGCAAATAATTTAACTAATTATATAATCAACATCTGAGGCTGGAATGAAAACCTGCACACACACGGCCCTCCATGGCACGAGTTTGACACCACTGCCCTACGTGGTCGTTTCTAACGACGTGTCTGCGACTTTTTGAGACTGGACTGCGGTGTGGGGGTGGCTGGTTTCAGCTGCCACACCTGTTCCTGGGTCACAATCGGCCTGGCCAATTGTCCCAATTCCTAACCAATTAGACAACTAGCCAGGTCCAATTAGCCTGACCCGGGACAGGTGTGGCCGCTTAAACCACCCGTCCCCAACACCACATGGACACTGAAGGAGTCCCGGTGTTAGGGGTGTGGCCCCCTTACCGTACGCTGAAAAAGGGAAGGGGTGGGTCACGTGGAAGTGCGCGGGAAGTGCCGTTAATAGAGGAGTTAATGATCCTGACCGTTGGCGGTGAACGTTGACTGCGGTGCTGCGGTGGCCCTTTGGACACACAGGGCCTGTTTGTTTGCGCCCGGTCACGGGACAAGTGGCACGCTCTTTGTAACAGTCCCAGACTGCAGCCCCTGCAGCGTGTGTGTCCCGTCCCGCCCCCCCCCCCCCCCCCCCCCGAGCTCGGGCCGAGCGTTGAGTTAATGATCACACACGCCAGCGCTGCCGAGCACAGCCGTTTCATTAGGAGGGGATTTCGGCTGGAATTAGACTTCTTCCAAAAGTCTGCGTGTGTCTGCGTGTGCAGTGGTGCAGGTGTCTTTATATATATATATATATATATATATATATATATATATATATGTGTATGCATGTATGTGTGTGTGAGTGTGTGTGTGTGTGTGTGTGTTTGTCTGGCATGTGTCTGTGTCCTGTGTGAGTGTGTGTACTGGTGTAGGTATGTATGTTTATGCATGTGTGTGTGTGTACATGTGTTTATGTGCTAATGTATACATACTGTACGCGTGTGCATACATGGTGTACACTCATATGTGCTGTATGCACATGTAAGCACGCTGAGGGATGGGTCTGTGTGAGTGTAGGTGGATGTGTGCACACGTGGTGTATTTCAGTAGTGTGGGGTGTGTGTGGATGTGTACAGGCGTGGTGTGTATTTCAGTAACAGGGTGTGTGTGTGTGTGGATGTGTGCACGCGTGGTGTGTGTTTCAGTAACATGGTGTGTGTGTGGATGTGTGCAGGCGTGGTGTGTGTTTCAGTAACGTGGTGTGTGTGTGGATGTGTGCACGCATGGTGTGTGTTTCAGTAACATGGTGTGTGTGTGGATGTGTACAGGCGTGGTGTGTGTTTCAGTAACATGGTGTGTGTGTGGATGTGTACAGGCGTGGTGTGTATTTCAGTAACATGCTGTGTGTGCGTGTGTACTGGCATGGTGTGTGTGTGTGTGTGTGTTTCAGTGCATTCGCGTGCATCCACGTGTATGAATGAATGAATGAATTTTATTATTGTGTCATGCATCACATGGATGCCCAGCCCACATGGGCTTGTATGACACCAACATTTTGCATATAACAGATCCAGAGTAAATCCTAGACCTATTAAAATGCTACAGACACATATCTGATACATATACCCTGTACACAAGCGTATAGTCTCCATAATCAAACCTTCTTATCTTCTTTTTCAAGTTTTTTGCAACATATTCAAAATCATTTCATAAATAATAACACCTCATTAGAGACTAAGCAAACAATCCATCTTGCCTTCTTTTCCAGGCTTTTGAAACAAAGTTAGCCATTTTAAAAACGTCAAACTTAAGTAGCCATTCCAGCTTGCATGTGCGTGTAACATGCACGTGGTGCGGAGCGACGTACCCCGATAAAGAGAGGAAGTGGGATGCAGCAGGTTTTCCTGACGCTCGCCAGAAACACAATGGGAGTTCTTCAGAGGTCTTCAGAACGATGATAAAGCAAACACTGGGTTCGGGCGCACGCGCGCTCTCCCGCCCGTGCCAGAACTGCTTGTTAGCACAACGGAGACCTTGACTCTGGCACGGTACAAACATGTTTATACACCGCCAGCACGGATTGAGACACCGCGTCTCATCACACAAGGAACCTGCGCCTTAATTCAGTTCCGGGATTTATTTTCTCTTCCCTCTTCGCGTGGCGTTGGTGATGTTTGTGTCCTCCGTCAGCCTCTCTACGATTTGCGTAATTTCATTCCACCTATAAAGCTAGCAATGGTACCATGCCGTCCAAATTCTGGAATACTTGTGTTGCTCATAGCTAGTCATTATGTGTTTTTTTGTTGTTGTTGTTGTTGTTGAGAGTGTTTTGATGGGTCCATCTGAGTGGGTGATTGGCAGGGCACAGTAGCCCCACCCATCATGGAGGTTTCTTTCCTGTCTCTAGACTGCCTATCCAGACATGGTGAGCGCCAGTTCTGATGGGCTCCAGAGATTGCTGCTGCTTTTTAAAAAATTTTATTTCATCTTGTTTCATTACCATTCATATTGTTCGATGCTTGCTCACCCTTGCAGTCAAGCTGTATATATGAGTACAGTGGTAGTTGACAGATAATTAACCACTTAAGGAGTAAGACCCCAAAAAATGTGGTTAGAATGTTCTTAACTGAACATTCTAATGTTGATGGGACCATCTCTACCATCTCTAATGGAAACCAGTGGAGTTCTAGAACACTGAGGCTTAGAATTCTGAAAAAAAGAAAATTCCAAAAAGCCTAAGCACATTTCACTGGGTTAACACCACCATCACTTTCACATAGACGTCTTGTCCGCCTCTCCATTTGCCCTGAGTATTGGAGGCTGCGCACCCTTCACCTCGTCCAGTTACATTCATTCCATTGCATTCAGGCGTTTATTAGGCACTTTTATCCAGGGCAACTTCCACCTCTTATGTCTTAACACACCACACATTTTTACAGCTGAATATCTACTGAAGTGATTCTGGTTATGGCTGCCTTGCTCAAGGATTCATTGGCAGTGGCCCCACCTAGGAATCAAATCGAAGCCTTTCATTAAATGTCTAAATTCCCCCAGCCATTATACTGCACTCTTGTCCAATAATCTTCAAACCCTACATGCCAGCCAGACTCTTCCGTTCCGCTGCCTCAGGACACCTGGCACCTTCCCCTCTTTGCACCTGCGCTTCCCAAATACGTCTCCTGTCGTGTCCTGGCCCCACAATGGTGGAATGACCTCCCCGTGGAGGTCAGAACAGCTGAGACACTGTCCCACTTCAAGCGACAACTGAAGACTCACCTCTTCAGGCTGCACCTCTCCCCATCCCTCCCTACCTCCCTGTAATCTCTAAATTAACTGTAAGCTTAGGGTTGTAACTAGGTATCTGTTTCGTAGGCGACTTAGTTAATGCACTCGTCTTATCTACTGCTTGTATGCAGACTGCGTTGTTGCTGTTCTCGTTTGTGTTAGTATTAATCAGTTTATCCTTCAGGGTCCAAGTTGAACTATGCGGTTGTTCCCTGCACTTGGAACGGTACTTCTCTCTAGGGTTTCCGACACGCTTGTTCCTGGTTATGGTTATACACTTTGTTGTACGTCGCTCTGGATAAGAGCGTCTGCCAAATGCCTGTAATGTAATAATAATAGTGGTTTACATTTTCATAGCGTCTTTTCTCGGTCTCAGAATGTGCTATGGTGAAGGAGGAAGCTCACTTTAGCCAACTGTCAGCTGGTCAATTAACAAGCTGTGCGCTGGTGAGTTCTGCCAGTTAGATGTGTGTTCTAGCTCTTCGGAAGGTTGTTCTTCACAGTTCACATTGCCTTGCACCTTACCTGTGGAGGAAGGAATATTGTACAAATAATAGAAATTATATTTGAGTGGATTGAGAAAAAGAACAACAAAACAAACAAAAAAAAAGATCCAAATTGTAAAATGAGGAAAATATTGAACCATTCCTGCGTGGTACTGGAGACATTTTGTAAATGTGTTCTTATCCATTTTGTCTGGTGATATTGTGATGCTGCATCGAGTAGAATGCGCATGTTGTTGAACTGCAGCAGTGGCAGTCTTCTGGTGGCAGGGGTGTGCCCAAGCGGCTTTATGTAACTTAACTGTGCCTGCATCTGCAGCCCGCTGGCTGTGCCTGGGCATGGAATGACAGAACGCAGGACCCAGAGCAGAGAAAGTTTGTTTTAGCTCAGCAGAAAAAAGAAAGGAAGGTACAGGACATTGGACTATTGATCCAGTGCCCTCTCTGCCTGCGCTACACACGTCCCTGAAGGCACATCGGGCTGCTGTCGCACGCGGGCCTTCTGCTCAGCAGCTCTGCCGGTGCCCCTTCCCGTAAATGTGAGAGGTGATTGGCTGCTCTGTGAGAGGTGACTGGCTGTGATGTCAGAGGTGACTGGCTGTGAAGTCCGGAGGGCGTGGTCACAGTCTGCTGTGTGAGAGGTGATTGGCTGTGAAGTCCAGGGGGCTTGATCACAGTCTGCTGTGTGAGAGGTGATTGGCTGTGAAGTCCAGGGGGCGTGGTCACAGTCTGCTGTGTGAGAGGTGATTGGCTGTGAAGTCCGAGGGGTGTGGTCACAGTCTGCTCTATGAGAGGTGATTGGCTGTGAAGTCTGAGGGGCATGGTCACAGTCTGCTGTGAGAGAGGTGATTGGCTGTGAAGTCCGGAGGGTGTGGTCACTGTCTGCTGTATGAGAGGTGATTGGCTGTGAAGTCCAGGGGGCGTGGTCACAGTCTGCTGTGTGAGAGGTGATTGGCTGTGAAGTCCAGGGGGCGTGGTCACAGTCTGCTGTGTGAGAGGTGATTGGCTGTGAAGTCAGAGGGGCGTGGCCACAGTCTGCTGTGTGAGATGTCGATTGGCTGTGAAGTCAAGGGGGTGTGGTCACAGTCTGCTGTGTGAGAGGTGATTGGCTGTGATGTCCGGAGGGCGTGGTCACAGTCTGCTGTGTGAGAGGTGATTGGCTGTGAAGTACGGAGGGCGTGGTCACAGTCTGCTGCGTGCTCTGTCTCCTGCACAGGAAGTCCCAGGATGGTGGTCCTGACCCCGTGTCGGCTTGCCACCATCTTCCTGACCGTGCTGCTGCTGGGGGGGATTGGGGTCGCTGTGTGGGCTGTCGGTAAGAATTATTATTATTATTATTATTATTATTATTATTATTATTATTATTATTGTTATTGTTATTATTGTTATTGTTGTTGTTATTATTATTATTATTATTATTATTATTATTATCATCCAGCATCCCACCAGTGTGTCTGCGCTTGTACATAACATGGACACATGTTAAAAAGTTAGGGGACATGGAAGTCCTGGCCAGGCAAATCACGTGACAGTCTGTGGAGGAGAAACACCTCTCATAAAAATGTCTCAAAAAATGTATGTGAGTGCTCTTGAGTGGTCGAATTTACAGCTTCCCCGGAAGTGACAGTGCACACTCAGGCCTCACTTATGGATACATCTGTATGCATCTGTGTGAAACTGGATGTAGTTTAGTAAACTTTAACGTGGATGCATCGCAGTGATACCAGCCCTGCCACACAAATGGAAAACTTGCGGAGAACACGTCAGAATGTGTCAGTTCAAACTGAAATGGAAATTTTGTTCTAGTTTTGTTAGTTCTTTTTGTTAGCGCTTGTACTTTGTCAATGTACGTTTTGTTCAGTTTTGTTCGTGCATTATTAGCGTTCTCTTAGCAAGGTGCTGAAATGTTGCCTTTTCCCCCCGCAGTGACGTATCTGATCAAGGCCGAAGACACGGGTCTGTATGAGGGTAAGTGATGCCTCAGCCCTGGATTGCGTCACGCGTGTCCAGCAGTATTCATGCGGCTGGGCTGCACAGAGCCAGGCTGGCCACAGAGGCACCTGGGTGGGCATTCACAACTGGCTGTTTGGTGGTTCACTGATGGACTAGGACACTGTTTAGACCGCCCATCCTGCCCCCCCATCTACGCCCCCCGCCCCTTCCCTGTGTGGTCCCCTGACTCTCTCACCTTTTCTACTCCATTCAGGCTGTCATATTTTTGTGGTTGTAGGTTTTTCCTCCATAGTGCTTGTTAGGAATGTAATATGCATGCGTGGCAATTTGGTTCTCTGGTTCTCAGTAAGCGTGCATGGGAAAATCTGCATCAGTTGTTCGGTGTTTTTGCATACGGTTAACTGCGCAATGCTGTTAGCCAGTTTTTGCATTGCTGCTCATATTAATCAGGTGAATGCACTTCTGTTTTTCCTACACTGTCAGTCCCTGTGGGTAAGAGCGTCTGCTAAATCCATGTAATATGAAACTCAGGTGGATGCAGGTGGATATAGCCCTCCCAGGTGAGTGCACATGAAGAGTTCATCTTTGGCTCATTTTGGTTTTCTCCGCCCCTCCTCCCCCCAGTCCAGGTGAACTCTGCCAACCTGCGCCTCACCGTGTTTGACTCCGCCCACGGCAGGTGGAGGTACGTCTGCTCCTCCAGCTCCAACCAGGTCATGGCCAGTATCAGCTGTGAGGAGATGGGCTTTGTCAGGTAAGACCCTCCCCTGGAACCAATACGGTGGCTGTAAGATTACTGGAACACTGGCCAACAATGTTACGAGGGGCTTGTATAGTCACATGAGCGGGCAATATTAAATACAGGAGAAAACCCTACTTCCGCTTGAGTTTTGGGATGTTTTTAATTAATTTCACCACTTTTTTCCCCTCCCTTTGTCCCAGTTTATGTGTTTGTGCCCAATGCTGTGACCACCGCCCCCCCCCCCCCCATTTTTCAGGAGAAGGAGGAGTCACAGCATTGGAGGGTTTCAACCTTTCATCAGTTAAGCGGCCACACCTGTTAGTTCCACTGTCCGCCGCTTGAACTCATTCACAAAACTTTTTCATGAATTTTCCTGGCTTTCGTACTCAATTAAAAGTTCCTACGAAAGACCAGCGCGGGGTTCGTTTGATTTTGTGCGTATCCCAGGTGTGTCAGAGGATGAGTGCCAGTTGTCCGTGAACTGAATGCACCTTCAGGGTCTCGTGTAAATATCAGCCATTCATCGTTCTCCGAAAAATGTATCTGTGCCTCAAATGCATGGTCCCTGAACACCCGCGCTCTCTCCCCGGGCCCAAGATACGATTGGCCGAATAGTCCGAATGTAACAAACACGCCGCTGTGAAGTGTTGGGTTTGGCTGCGTGCTGTAAAGTGTTGGGTTTGGCTGCGTGCTGTAAAGTGTTGGGTTTGGCTGCATGCTGTAAAGTGTTGGGTTTGGCTGCGTGCTGTAAAGTGTTGGGTTTGGCTGCGTGCTGTAAAGTGTTGGGTTTGGCTGCGTGCTGTAAAGTGTTGGGTTTGGCTGTGTGCTGTGAAGTGTTGGGTTTGGCTGTGTGCTGTGAAGTGTTGGGTTTGGCTGCGTGCTGTAAAGTGTTGGGTTTGGCTGTGTGCTGTAAAGTGTTGGGTTTGGCTGCGTGCTGTGAAGTGTTGGGTTTGGTTGCGTGCTCGTGAAGTGTTGGGTTTGGTTGCGTGCTCGTGAACCTCCGTATCGAGTGGGAAGAGGACACGTCATGTGTAGCCTGCACAGTCATCCCCAGACCACAGGGGGGCGCTAAGTGTGTGATGAGACTTGGACACTGTCACACTGTTGGGCTCATCCACACACTGGAACAGTGCTTTAACAGGATGAGCCTCCCAACAGTCCCTGAGTTTTGGCCATTTTGAGCACTGTTGACTTGGCTGATGTCTAAATTGTGCCCCCCATCACAGGGCGCTGAACTACTCTGTGTCCACCATCCCGGACGGCAGCAAAGACTCGGAGGACTTCTTCTGCGTGGACGCCAAGGAGCTCATTCACGGGAAGAAGATTAAGGAGTTCCTCTCACCGTGGTAAATCTTTTGAGAGAGTGGGATGCATCCGTTGCGTAATGAAACCAGATTTCGGGTTTTTTTTTCTACGGCGCTGCAGCCGCATCACAGAATTCAGCATCTAACCAGTGTAAATATCACCAGGGCAGCTTTGTTTAATTTTGAGTACATTTATTTATTCGGCTAGCTTTCACGAAGGCCTTTAAGATACAGGATAGCTCACTGCTTTTTATTCTCCTCCCATTTTTTTATTCTCCTCCCATTGCGGGCAACATAGCTCAGGAGGTAAGACCGATTGTCTGGCAGTCGGAAGGATGCCGGTTCGATCCCCCGCCCTGGGCGTGTCGAAGTGTCCCTGAGCAAGACACCTAACCCCTAACTGCTCTGGTGAATGAGAGGCATCAATTGTAAAGCGCTTTGGATAAAAGCGCTATATAAATGCAGTCCATTTACCATTAATCTGAGATTATCAGAGTCCATTCGCAGAGCTGGGGTTTGGGGAAAGGTGGGGATTTAGGGTCCGGTCCAGAGGGATGTAACAGCGGTGTTCCCCCTGGGTCCAAAGCCAGCAAGCTGACTGGCACTCCAGGCTCCGCCCTCCATTCCTCGTTTCTTCCGTAAATCGGCCAATCGGAGTGAGCAAGGACCGCCTACTGACCACTCGCCTTCTCCCGCTCTGTTCCGCAGCAACTGCGCTAGTGGAGACGTCCTGACGGTGATCTGTCAAGGTGAGTGGTTGTGTCGGGCAGCTGTTTGCTACGTTTGGCTGATGTGTTCAGAATAGGTGCTGTGTTGAGTACGGGGCAGTTTGACATATTGTCGATCCTGAAGCTAAAGATTCCGGTTTGCTGGATTGGGAGTTCAGTCTCCTCCTCCCCAAACACCTCTCTCTCTCCCCCACCCATTTCTCCCTCTCTGTTTCTCTCCCATCTCCCTGTGTATCTTTCTCTTCTCCCTTTGCGTGTCTCCCCCTTTCTCCCTCATCTCTCCCTCTCTCCTCCTCCCATCTCTCCCTCTCTGTTTCTCTCACATCTCCCTGTGTATCTTTCTCTTCTCCCTATGCCTGTCTCCCCCTTTCTTCTCTCTCTCACACCACCCCGATCTCCCTTTCTCCCTCGTCTCCCTCTCTCCTCCTCCCATTCCTTCATGTCTCTCTCCCAGCTGCCCCGTCCTGTCCCATCACTAGATGGTCCCAGGTGGCCAGATCTGAAGACACCCTAGCTTGCTTATCTGGGAACCGACCTTATCGGTAGCAGCGACTGTACCAGCTTTGACATTGTTCAGGTTCTCAGAGGCCTGTATACAGAAGTATGGCATATTTGACCCTTGCTTCAGTTCAGACACTTCCTCGTATTGCATAGATTGTGTGTGCATTTTTAGGTTTGTTGATTTTATTGTTAGGAGACATTGGTTATGTCCTGAAAAGATGGCTGGTTTATCAGTCTGAACTACACTGCCTCCATGTGTTGGCTGTAAGCCGAGCACACAAGGTTACTTATTCAATAACCCTCACCCTCTCTCTCTCTCTCTCTCTCTCTCTCTCTCTCTCACACACTCTCTCTGTTTCTCACTTTCACTCTCCCGTTCTCTTTCTCCTGGTGTCTCTGTCTCTCCCTCTGTCTCTCTCTCTCCCTCTTCCTCTGTCTCTCTGTCTGTCTCTCTCTATCTCCCTCTCCCTCGGTCTCTGTCTCTCTCTCCCTCTCTCTCTGTCTTTCTCTCTCTCTCCGTCCCCTCTCTCTCTCCTCTCTCCCCCCCCCCCCCACCCGTAGACTGTGGGCGTCGCAGCCTGACGGAGGACAGGATCGTGGGGGGGGAGGAGTCTAAGCTGGGCCGCTGGCCCTGGCAGGTCAGCCTGCAGTACGACGGGGCTCACCAGTGTGGGGGCTCCATCATCTCGGACCGCTGGATCGTCAGCGCAGCTCACTGCTTCCCTGAGTGAGTCACCCCGCACCCCAAAACATTTAACGAAATACAAACCCCCAGCCGTCCATAGCAGTGTGCCCCGGATCTATATCTGCATGTTGTGCCAGCTTCCGGTCTTGTTATTTAATAATAACTTATTTAATTAGCCCAATTAGTTAAGCGATCTGAAATGGCTTAATGCAAAATGAATGATTTCTCATGGCTGTCATTGTACCCCATATGGAAGGTTTTTTATGTAGTCCAATGTGACTGAATCAGTTTTGAGTAATTGGTGGGGAAAAAAACAGAAACCCTTAAGAATGGAAAGGAAAGAATGGAAACCCTAATGTTTTTCTACTTACTGTACCAACTGAACACTAGATTCATAGGTATGAACCTACTTCATTGTATATATCGGTCTTTGGGTTATATGAGTCATTTAAAGTAAATGGAACTTTAAATATCTTTTTAAAAGACAAGAAATGGACCACACACCAATGTTCTACAAGACACCGAAAAATGTCTTATATCATAAATCTAAAGCACAAACCAGTAGAAAAGCTGTAATCAACTGCCGAAAGAAACAAGTAACATCGGGGTGATGCCTGATAGCAAAATGGTGGTGCTCTTAGCGCTTTTACATCAGAGGCACTGCATATCCAGAGCGACTTACACAACTTTTACACTGCATTTACATTGCCTCCATGTATACAGCTGGATATGCACTGAAGCAATTCAGGTTAAGTACCTTGCTCAAGGGTACAGCGGCAGTGTCCTACCCAGGGAATCGAACCTGTGACCTTTAGGTTACGAGACCAGCTCCCTTACCCATTATACTACACTGCCGCCCCAGTATAATAGTGTAACGCCGCCCGTACCTCTGACACGCTGTGACCCCCAAAAAGCGTCATGGCGACCCGGTCTCCCCCCCCAGGCGGTACCACCACGTGAGCCGCTGGCGGGTCCTCCTGGGCTCCGTGTACAAGACGGCGGCGCACAAGAGCGTGCACGTGGCCGAGGTGCAGACCGTGGTCTTCCACAGCAGCTACCTGCCCTTCATCGACCCCACCATCGACGACAACAGCCGCGACATCGCCATCCTCGCCCTCGCCAGCCCGCTGCAGTTCACCGGTGAGCCCGCCGCGCCGCGCGGGGGGGCGGGGTGGTGCCGGGGGGGAAAGCGGGGGTTGGCCGGGGAGGGGGGGGGAGTTGGGGTGCAGAGGGGTGAGCCTGTGTACCCTATAACAAGGGAACTGGAGAACCTACAGTGTCTGCTGATTTTTTTTTTTTACCTTCAGTTACCTGCAAAGCAGATTCCTTAAGGAGGCATTATGCAGAGTACAAGTGTGCTTTTCAGTGATGCACACGTTTCTGTGTCTGAAAGCCGGCTGAGTGTCTGTCCGGGTCAACGGGCGGGTTTCCTTTGTCTCTTCTTTCGAACACAAGCCATTCCGCCGTGGCGTATATGAGCCAATGACAGCGCAGGGAAGGGCTGGGAGCAGCAAGGGAACTTTGGCCTCTTATTTCAGGCCAGAACTTTCTCTGTCAAAACTGCTTGTCCTGTCACCAGTGCTTGCCTTTGAACCTGAATGGAATAAACTCTTTGTTAACCTATGATTCCTCCACCCAGGATGGAGTGATTTATGAACTGTCAAAATTAGCATAATGGGCCTCAGTAGGCCTCGACACTTAACTTGCATTCAGTTCTTTTTCTCTTTTTTTTTTTGTTTTTTGCTGAGCAAGAGATTGAAAATACATGCGCCCTCTAGTGTTTAAGATGAGAATTGAAACATGATTGAAAATGTCCAAAGTTGGAACAGTGGTTTGCAGCACTTGTAAGTATATATGTACAAGATATATATTTGAATTCTGATTTGATTTCTAGTTTTGTGGTGGCAAAGGAGTTCAGAGATGGGATTTAGTGCATGAATGCCTGTGACAGAAGATAATGTCACCTCAGCTTCAAAAATGGTGTGATTGTCTTGTCTGGGGCTCGTTGGTCTTTATTTTGAGATCCACAACAGACTTTCCCCCTTTATACTGGTAAATTTACTGTCTGATCACAGATCATATTTTTTATTTAAATGTCTACCTCTATATACGTATATGTAGTAAAATCTATGATTTGAGTTTGCATTTAAACCTTATAGAACTGACTGACTTGTTGGTCACCAGTCGGCACCCTGAGCCGACCAGAGGAGGATGGGTTTCCCCCTTGAGCCTGGTTCCTTCCAAGGTTTCTTCCCATCTGCCACAGGGAGTTTTTCCTTGCCACTGTTGCCTTAGGCTTGCTCCTGTGGGGGTTTAGGCCAGGGTTGTCTGTAAAGCGTATTGCGACAACTGCTGTAAAATACGCTATACAAATAAAATTTGATTGATTGATTGATTGAAATGACCCCAAATTCAAGCTAAAATCTGTGAAAGTTGGATTGTTGTGGGAGACTGTGTCTGCACAAATCTTCCAGGTTGTGTTATCACAGGTTCTTCTCTATGACAGCGTCCGTAGGGTCGTTGCTTCCTTGGATGTCTTGCCTCAGGCGGGCCGGTGTGTCGTCTGTGGGCTTGGGTGTTCTCAGAGCTGTCACTTGAGGCGATGTTGCCTTTCTGACCACACGGCGGCGCTGACGCTGTCTCTATGCCATTTCATCACGCGGCCTGTTCTCCCCCCCCCCACCCCACCCCCCCCAGACTACATCCAGCCGGTGTGCCTGCCCACCCACGGCCAGCGATTGGTGGAGGGGAAGATGGGTGCTGTGACTGGCTGGGGAAACACGGAATATTACGGTAAGCCTTCCGAATTCCGCCAGCGGTAGTGTCAACATGGAGGAGAATGCGGAGTGTCACTGAAACCCCTCCCCTTCCCAAAAAAGGGGTTGTCTCAAACTCACTTTCCTGGAGATGAGTTGTTCACCGCCCCCCCCACATCCCGCATTTGATTAGTTGTCCCCCCCCCCCAATGAAAGACTTTTGAACTGGTACACTGCGTGAGCACGGCACTGCCAAAGTGTTCCTGTGCTCTGGGTAAACAGGAGAGGAGTCCCTCCACTGACACGACATGACCTTCGCTGCAGTTCTTCCTCATTTTAATGCCCGCCCATCTGCACGTTA
This sequence comes from Anguilla anguilla, assembly GCF_013347855.1. NCBI lineage: Eukaryota > Metazoa > Chordata > Actinopteri > Anguilliformes > Anguillidae > Anguilla > Anguilla anguilla. The sequence continues at coordinate 82,678,091 of NC_049201.1, read as the reverse complement.
TTTAGGGACTTCACCTAATGGCACCCTGAAAATGAAGCGATTACTCTGCATCTCTCTCTCTCTCTGTCTGTCTGTCTGTCTCTCTCTCTCTCTGTCTCTCTCTCCCTCTCTCTCTCTCTCAAATGTCAGTTTATTGTAAGTTTTAAGGTACCATTGGAATGGCATTACAGTATCACCACAGCAAAGGTGACGAATAACAGCAGAAATTACATCGCTAAACTTTGTGAATTGTGAAACAATAATGATGTGTTAGCGTGTATAGATACATTCGTCTCTCTCTCTCTCTCTCTCTCTCTCTCTCTCAGCTTCAGTATAAATTGAAGTTCTTTGTGAGTAGTCTGCTTGTCGCTGGCGAAGATGCTGGTGAAAAACTCTGCGGCTGTGTGAGCAGAGTGATGTAATCATTGATCTCTCTCTCTCTCTCTCTCTCTCTCTCTCTCTCTCTCTCTCTCTCTCTCTCTCTCTCTCTCTCTCTCTCTCTCTCTCTCTCTCTCTCTCTCTCTCTCTCTCTCTCTCTCTCTCTCTCTCTCTCTCTCTCTCTCTCTCTCTCTCTCTCTCTCTCTCTCTCTCTCTCTCTCTCTCTCTCTCTCTCTCTCTCTCTCTCTCTCTCTCTCAGGCCAGTCCCCAGACATTCTGCGCGAGGCCTACGTGCCCATCATCAGCGACGCAGTCTGCACCTCCCCCGAGTACTACGACAGCCAGGTCACCAACACCATGTTCTGCGCCGGCTACGAGAAGGGACTGATCGACGCCTGCCAGGTCAGCAGCCGCTGCCGCGCGCCGCGCAACCGTTACCGTGCCAACAGCGCGTGCCTGCTCGTCCCTGCTCATTAACATAAACAGGCAGGCCGTGTATAAAAAGGGGTCTCAAACTGTGGTCCTGGAGCGCTGTGGTGCGTCGAAAGGTGTTTGTGGTTTCCTTCGGATCCGCGGCCAGGCGCGGCCATGGAAACGACCAGCCAATCGTCTACGGTCATCTCGCCTGAGAGCTGGCACACACCGGTAACCCTCCAGGAGCGCAGTTTGAGTTGCCTTGGTGTGAAGCGTTCAGCGGGCTTTGTAGGTGCAGTAGTGAAAGTGGAATTGGTTCGATTGTTGTAATGCGAGCGTCCTAACGGCGCGCTAACGTTGCGTGTTCTGCGTTGCGTGTTGTGCGTTTTACGTTGCGTGTTGTGCGTTTTACGTTGCGTGTTGTGCGTTGCGTGTGTGTGTTGCGTGTTGTGAATGTGCGTTGCGTGTTGCATGTTGCGTGTTGTGTGTTGTGCGTGTGTGTTGCGTGTTGTGTGTTGCGTGGTGTGCGTTGCGTGTTGTGTGGTGTGTGTGTGCGTTGCGTGTTGTGTGTTGTGTGTTGTGCGTGTGTTGCGTGTTGTGCGTGTGTGTTGCGTGTTGCGTGTTGCGTGTTGCGTGTTGCGTGTTGCGTGTTGTGTGTTGCGTGTTGCGTGTTGCGCGTTGCGCGTTGCGTGTTGTGTGTTGTGCGTTGCGTGTTGTGTGTTGCGTGTTGTGTGTTGCGTGTTGTGCGTTGCGTGTTGTGCGTGTGCCAGGGGGACAGCGGCGGGCCGTTCGTGGCCGAGGACACGTTGTCGAAGGCCAGCCGCTACCGCCTGCTGGGCGTGGTGAGCTGGGGGACGGGCTGCGCCCAGGCCAAAAAGCCGGGCGTCTACACCAAGGTGTCCAGATTCCTGCCCTGGATCTCCACTGCCATGAGGGTAAGGAGGGGAGACTCCGGGTACTGACGTTCTGTGCTAATAATTTACAGCAGCATTCCCAACCGCTGTGCTAATCATCTACAGCAGCATTCCCAACCGCTGTGCTAATCATCTACAGCAGCATTCCAAACCGCTGTGCTAATCATCTACAGCAGCATTCCCAACCGCTGTTCTAATCATCTACAGCAGCATTCCCAAACGCTGTGCTAATCATCTACAGCAGCATTCCCAAACGCTGTGCTAATCATCTACGGCAGCATTCCCAACCGCTGTGCTAATCATCTACGGCAGCATTCCCAACCGCTGTGCTAATCATCTACGGCAGCATTCCCAACCGCTGTGCTAATCATCTACGGCAGCATTCCCATCCGCTGTGCTAATCATCTATAGCAGCATTCCCATCCACTGTGCTAATCATCTACAGCAGCATTCCCAAACGCTGTGCTAATCATCTACAGCAGCATTCCCATCCACTGTGCTAATCATCTATAGCAGCATTCCCATCCACTGTGCTAATCATCTACAGCAGCATTCCAAACTGCTGTGCTAATCATCTACAGCAGCATTCCCATCCACTGTGCTAATCATCTATAGCAGCATTCCCATCCACTGTGCTAATCATCTACAGCAGCATTCCCAAACGCTGTGCTAATCATCTACAGCAGCATTCCCATCCACTGTGCTAATCATCTACAGCAGCATTCCCAACCGCTGTGCTAATCATCTACAGCAGCATTCCCAAACGCTGTGCTAATCATCTACAGCAGCATTCCCATCCGCTGTGCTAATCATCTATAGCAGCATTCCCATCCACTGTGCTAATCATCTACAGCAGCATTCCCAACCGCTGTGCTAATCATCTACGGCAGCATTCCCATCCACTGTGCTAATCATCTACAGCAGCATTCCCATCCACTGTGCCAATCATCTACAGCAGCTTAGAGGGTAAACAATCCCTCTAAACATGAAAAGCACCTAGAAAATGTGTTACAAAACTGGGATTGGAAAACACAAACCAGCATACACAGGGGTCCCCCATAACTGATGTTAGAAACCACTGGTCTACATTGTGAGTGAGCAAGTGTGAATGTCTGTACAAATGAATGAATGGTCTGATCATATTCATATTCATATTCTTCGTCTTTTTCCCCACAGAACTATGAGAATGTGCCAGGTGTTCACAAAATGGCCCGAGCATGAAGATTTTGGTGTCTTTTTTTTTTGCTGCCACAGGGACTTCAGTGGACATGTCAGAACCCCCCCCCCCCCCCCCCCCCCAAATACCCCCTCTCCCTTTCCCCTCTCCCCTTTTCCCGTGGAACTTAGAGAATTTCTCGATCTGACAATCCCAGCACCCAAGGGGGTGACGAAGGGGACACAGATTATCCCCAAATGATTTTTTTATACCGAAAGGAAAGTTAAGGTTTGTAATATTTTAATATTACAAGTAATGTTAACTTGTTGACTGTTAAACGTGACTGCAGCTGTAGGATTGTCTGCTATCGTGCTGTCTCTCTGCAAGTGCTTCTTTATTCAATCAGCTGACACGTTTTTATGTTCATATATTTTCTTCTTATTGATGCTGTCATTTTGGATGTTTTTCTGTTCCTTGCGAAAGACCCCATAGCACACCATGCCAAGGTTTGTGTGCTCATAGACTTCCTGTTGATTTTATGTATAAAGTAAACAAAAAAAAGAAGAAAGAAGAAGCGAAAAAATAGAATTTTTAATTACTTTTGGTGCTTTGACAGTTTTTAGAGGAGTCTGCAGGCTTCAGCTTTGAAAAAGTTATATTTTATGAAAATTGTGTAATTGGCAAAATGGTTGGAGGTGTATCATGGTTAACTGCAGTCTGAAAGTCAGTGCCTTACAAATGACACTTTTGTTCAAGCATTTTCAGATATAGAAAAAGTATGAGAGACATACCTTATCAGATATTATTACATGGTTCTGTCTTGTAGACTGATATGTACCTGTGAAGTGAATTATTTTATGTGAAGTTATATGAAGGTATCGTTACAGCTTTTCCCCACCCAACATTGTGAGGGGTAATGACCTTACCTGGAGCAAGATTTATTCTATCCATGGTGCACTTTGTCCTTTAAATAATTCACCTTTTTTTTTTTTTTTTTGGTTACTTATGCAACATTAATCAATGAGGTGCGTTCTGAAGCAGCTGAGCAAACACAGGCAGGGCCGCTAAGGAAATGGCCCAGCGGAGCCAAGATGTGCATAACAAGATGCTTGCCTCAAAGCAACACACAAACACACACACACACTCGCATACACGCACGCACACACACACACGCACACACACTGTTTTGAGGATTCATTCTTTTAAGGGTTTAATGCACTAATGGCTTGAGCCAGATACACCATGTGTCAGGAACAAAGTACACTGTGAGGACATTTGGGATCTAAATACCCCCTGAAGCCCCATGGTATGGGCTGAAACTGGATGATGTTTTTTATTTTATTTTTATTTTAAGCTCCAGGAAGTTATTTCCTGTTCTCATTCTTGCACTTTCCCCACCTCCTCAGCTTCCCAGTCAGGGTCCTCGGTGAGATCGTTAATAATTCTGTGAATCTTCACGCAAGGTGTTGCTAATCATGTTGCCTCGTTGCCCGCAGCCTCTACCTGCGTGTGTGTGTGTGTGCGTGCTTGTGTGTGTGTGTGTGTGTGTGTGTGTTTTAATTGACACTATGTGTTATATTTAACTTAATTTATGCAGCGGTGTATATGTAGCCTACATAAGCAAAGAAAATTCACAACGAGCTGTACGCGAACTATAGTCCTGAGATCAGATCCGGAGTTGGATCTACCCCCAACCCACTCTTCATATAGGCCTGCATTACAACCATCAGCTTCACCAACTCACCCCAAAATCACTGACCCACAGAAGAGTTTGGCCAGCTGAGCACCCAAATAATTTGTCTTTTTTTTTTTTTTGAAGGCACCATGGAAAGAGGCTTTTGTTTCTCTTATTTTCGGCCTTTTTGAACCTGCCTTTCTTCAGACTGAAAAACAAATGTTTATATACCTTCATCTTAGTCTCTTAGTATTGTGTTTGTTTGTTTCTTTATTTTCGCAGTGTTTTGATAACTCAAGGTGAAGAACTGCATTTTTGTAACCAGCAACACATTTAGACTAAAACCACGAAGTCCAGTCCTTGATCCTTTTTTTGTTCTGACAACTGTCAGAATTTATGTATACTACTTATTATATAGTAGGCGACGTCAGGTCATGATGGAGCAGGTAATTGACAGAATTGACAGCGAGGCCCTTTTGACGGTGTATTTTGAAATTTTCTTTAGGTGGAATGCACATTTTAGGCGAGACAAATTATTTTATTCTTGAGCGACGGTGTCAGAAATCCATGACATCACTACTCACGCACTTTCATAACGGGAAATGCAAGCTGTTGGATGCAGACGTTGTTTGAATCAGTATTTTGACTTGTATCAAGGCCTATTTTAAAGTGCCTTGAAGTTTTGGAGAGATGGAATTTGTTGATGGAGAATGATTTTTGATTTTGGGGGTCCCACAAGAAGGGTTTTTTTTTTTTTTTTTTTTTTTTTAAATCGTAACAAGTTTTTATTCAGCTTGTGACATGATACAAAGCGCACAACAGGTCGGGCGCGAGACACAGCTGGTCGAACACAAGGTGCCGCAACAGCGCTGGCCATTGATAGAATTTTACCGTGTAGGAATACCGATCTGGCGAGAGGCCAGACAACAAGTTACCTTGACAACAAGTTTGAAGTTAGCACAAGCGCCAGTCTCCTCTGCGGTAAAAACCTGGTAGCAAAAGGCAAGGTACTCATCAGTGCTGCTTTCCGTTCTCTGTGAACGGAAATTCATTTTCCTTAACTGTTTTATTGTTGTTGTTGCAACCTTGATGTTTGTTGGAGTGTCTTATGAAGTAAAATGGAGTTACCGTGTATAGCCCCCGCATTTCACTAGGATTCTTTTGACACGCCTTAATTGGCGTAAATCGCTTGGCATTGAGCGATTTCACAGTACGTGATTTTCTGCCACGTTGTCGAGCAGCTTGCACATTTCTCGTGGCTGTGGTTCTTCATTCCGCTTTCCTGACGAGGACCCAAAACTTGTTGTGAATGTATGTAAATTTGTATTTGTTTTCACAGAGATTATGAAATGCTTAGAACTGGCACATGCATTGTAATTTGTTGACAATTATAAATATATTCTTTGTTCTGTTCAGCTCAAGGAAAGAACTGTGCGTGTGAAAACTGGTATAACATTGTACTGAACTGAAATAAACTTTTAATTTAAGAGATGCTCTGTTTTTTTCCCCTCCCAACACTCAGGAATAGTCAAATGTGTGTTTGTCTGTCTTGTCTGTCTCTGTCTTCATCTTTTCTTTTTTGCCAGACCTGGTCCCAGGTTTATCACTCTTCAGTCCACCATTCCAATTCCCAGGTGAACTCTAGCGCCTGTTCCTTTGAGGTGTCGGTGTGACCCGATACATTTATTTTAACATATTTCTGTAATGTGCACCTACTGTATTTTTTGTCATTCAATCTCTTTTTCAATCGCAATCCTTTCAGCGAGATGCTGTGGAACAGGTTCTTAGAATGTTTCCGCATGTCATCTGAGAAAAACACTTCCTCATAAAGGTGTTAAAGGCTGGTAATAAAAATTAAAAAAATCAATGTGAGTCTTACACTTTAATGTTAAAAAAGTACATCAAATTTGGTGATTTTGTCCTGTTGGGACAGAGCCAACGTTAAAGCAATATTTAATGGGTATTTACGTAAGGAAATGCCAGATTCTTATTTGTACCTCCTATGTTATATTTGCCGGTCAAAGTTCCAGAAGGTAAATTAATATATCGAGAACTGCACACACAGTTTGGGCAGATTGTCATACTTTTTTGCTAGCATACATTTTTGTTTAGTTTGTTTGCTGGGGACATGAGAGTTACTGAGATTGTTGTCTCATTTGCATAGAATAGGGCTGGTTTCACATTGGGTGAGGGGCGGCCGTGTACTGCAATGGTTTAAGGAACTCGTGTTGGTTGCGGGTTTGTATCCCCCGATGGAGAACTGCCGCTGTGCCCCAGAGTGAGGTTTTACGAAGCCGAATTGCTCCTAAGCTGTAAAATGTCAAAACATTTCGTATCAGTACGCAGAAGAATTCAAGCTTTGTAAATCTCCTCCGGGTGAAAGCGTCTGCGAAGTGTAATGTGATGGATGGACTGCAGTGCCGTTCAGTAAGTGAAAGAGCCATTGTGTTCAGCCGCTGGTAGTCGTGGGGACGGTGGAGACAGGAGGGCCCCCGAGCCGAGGGTGCACAGTAGGCTTCTGTTTCCCCCCTTTTTCGGGTGGGAACCTCCCTGTCTAAATGTGACCCCTGGGGTCAGATCCCTTTACTTCAGAAAGACTTCCTGCGAAAAACACGGAGGAATCTATGACATCCCTGGTTAAATTCCTTTCTATCTTGGCCTAGTTCATAGCTACTGATCCCACTGTAGCATAAGGAGGTCTGTCTCTCTCTCTCTCTCTCTCTCCTCCTCCTCCTCCCCCTTCTCCACCCTGATTATGATACGAATTTGGGCCTTTTCTTCATTTCCACTCATTGGGCCTCATTCACAAAACCCTTATTGAATTGGTCTTTCTTTTGTTCTTAAAAATGTTCGCACAAAATAAACCAATATGGGATTCGCAACACATGTGCAGACCTCGATTTCTGACTGTTTGTAAATTTTATGCGCAATCCCGTTCATGTGATTAGCATAAGGAAAACAGCCATGAACAAATACAGGTAAGAAAAAAAAGATGAATGCCGAAATGTTCCAGGAAACATTCTGACGGTTTACGATCAAGTGTGATCGTACACATGGATAAGTCCCTCAGGACAAGAGCGCCGGCTAGATGCCTAACATGTAAATGCTGAGGACCTCTTATTACATCATAAGGATGCGCCAATTTGTCATGGACAATTAAAGCTACTGGCCATATAGAATTCCCCCCATGGAGTATGCACTCTGCGATAGTAATATGCCAGATCAGCATTTTCAGTCCCAATGTCTCCATAAAGGTACATGTGCTGACATACAGGTGTTCTGAACGAATGGTGTTCTGTGAATGTGCCTGTCCAGTGTGGGCCGTACAGTGTTAATACAGCACTAATGGCTGAAGGAGAGAGGGTGGGAACATTTAAGCCCAATCAGACGTTCCACAGAAGAGCAACCGTTTACAATACAATGGAGGGTGGGCTCAATTGACCACCAACCCCCCACAAACCCCACCCGCCCTGCCCCCACCACACACATTCAATTTTAAATTGTCAGCACATTTTCACAGCTGCGTGTTTGCTGTAGAAATTCTGTGGAGAGATCCTTGTTCTAGTCGCCCTTCAGCAGGAGTGATACCTTAATCTTACCTTAAGGTGACATTACCTTAAGGTACATAGCCTCAGATTAAAAACACAGGAGATAAGCTCAGATAGGCAGAGAGAGTGCTGGGGGGTTAAAAAAATAAAAAAAATCGAAAGGAAGCGCTTGATTGGCTGTTGGCTGCCGAAAAAAAAGCTACAATTGGCCTAGTCCTGCTAAACCTGTTTCACGTTCCATTCCTCTTTCCCTCCCCGGGGACGTCAGACAAGGTGTACCTTTCCCACTGTACCTGTGACAGAGTCAACAGAGAAGTCATCCTGTTCAGTTCCTGTGTCGGGGATGCTGTAGACCCAAAAACAAAAAAAAAACTAAAAAAGGGGGGAGGGGGAAGTCGTGGCTTTTGGGGGTGGGGGGGGGGATTCTTCTCTCCTACCGGACCGTATCTTTCTGGCAAAGGGAGGATCTGAGCCATGTTGTCCGGCTGGCTGGCAGGAGTTTGTTTCTTCTCTTCTGTGACACTGTGGCACATTCCCGTATCAACAGGTAAGGGACCTGTTGTTGAATTATGCTCGCCAGATTTTTTTATTTTTATTGTTGTTGTTTGTTTTAAAATCCTTCGGATCCTCTGAATAATGATGAGAGTCCGTAACTGTGACTAGCCAGCTGCTTTACGAAAAGGTAAAGATCAGCAGTGTGTGTGTTTCTGTGTGTGTGTGTGTGTGTTTTGTGTACCTGCGTGCACGTGCGTGTGTGAGTGCGTGCTTGCGTGCATGTGTGAGTGCGTGTATGTGCGTGTGTGTGTGTGTGTGCAGGCATGGCATTGCAAATGGGGCTGGCTTGTGAGAAAATGAAACGAAAGCAGCGAAAAGTCAGAAGTGAAAGTGTTTTTGAGCACGACAGGCAATTCCACGAAAGACCCAGTGATGACTTCCCATTCCACTGAAGTGGTCAAGAGTCAGCAAGGCCACTCAGTCAGCTAATGCTCTATACCCCATTAAGCCTGCAGGGTGGGTACAGTAATCTGGGCCATGGGCCAATACATCATACTATTCTATGGTAAAAGGGACAACAAGCCTCTTGTTTTGCCTGTCCTCCTCTTCCTCTGAGTTACTCCTAATGTCCTCTAATCTCCCCCCACACACCCTACCTCAAATCGACTCTGAATTCCACTCTTCAGCCCTTCCTCTATATTCTCTCTCTCTCTCTCTCTCCCTCTCTCTCTCCCCCCCTCACTCACTCACTCTCTCCCTCCCTCACTCACTCTCTCTCTCTCTAACTCACTCACTCTCTCTCTCTCACCCCCCACTCACTCTCTCTCTCCCTCTCTCTCTCTCTCCCCCCTCTCTCCGTCACTCACTCACTCACTCTCTCTCTCTCTCCCCCCCCTCTCTCTCCCTCACTCACTCACTCTCTCTCTCTCTCTCTCTCTCACTCCATCCCCAGCCCTGTCCTACACCGTCGTCCCTCGCAATGTGAGCCAGGACGTTGGCAAGGCCGCCACCTTCCTGTGCGGGGTCTCCCCGGAGACGGCCGCAACGAGGGTCGACTTCACCATCTACCGTCGGCATGGCAACTACAGCGTGCTATGCCCGGGAGAGCCCCTCTCCCTGCCTTCCCAGGTAAGACTCTCCGGCCAGGTTAGCACAGGGCGTGCAGACCCAGGCTCATCCTGTGGACTGGGGCGGGGCAGGGGGGTTTGCAGGTTCACGTTCCAAACACATGCCATCTCCTCACCTCCTGCATGAGGACATTTGGCTGAATTACAAATATTTATTTTCTTTCAGCTTCTGGGAAAGCAGCCATTTGCTTTCTATTGTGCAAACAGCACCAAGTGCAAGTAACAAGGGTAACTACAAGCCCCCAAACAGTGTAAACTATATCAGCCACTATACAAGTTAATAACGTTCAATATTAAGAACAACACAATACTGAGGTTCCTAAGAAAAAGAATATCGAACCAAATGTATTTTGCAGCAAAAGAGAGGGATCTTAACTAACAGAATAAATAATTAAGTAAAGTTTACAACAGTTCCAGCATACCTGCTGTGTGTAGCCAGTGAACCATATTAATATATTTTTTTTAATTCATCCATTTTTTTTATTAATCATTTTTTTCGAAATACATCCCATATGAGAACACACAAAAACACAAAGCAAACCTGAGTGCTTTCACACCCTAAGAACACTTTTAAACCCCTAATTGCTCTGGTGAATGTGAGGAATGAATTGTAAAGCGCTTTGGATAAAAGCGCTATATAAATGCAGTCCATTTACCATTTACCAAATTATGAACCAAAATGAAGTACCGCTATGGTTATGGCACATTCTCATTGCACTGAAATACTAATCTTCACACAGAGGCCTCTGCTGCAAATGTGGGGGCATGTAATGGCCCTCTCTCTCTCTCTCTCTCTCTCTCAGGGCCTGAATGGATACTGCGAGGTTAAAGGCGAAGAGCTGCGTGCGGTGTGGAGCGTCGCCTACAACAGCCGGAAGGATAACGGCACGTACGTCGCGTGTCGGCCCACGGGACTGAGTCCGGCTTTTGCCTACCTCACCGTGAAAGGTAACGGCGCGCCACGGCGTGACCTGCCGGTGTTCTGCGATCCGTCTAAGCCGGAGCTCTCAAGGGACGTAACGGGGGCTGGTTCGGTAACGGCTGTTTGCTTCCTCTCCGATCCGTGTGCGCAGAGAACAGCAGCTACTTCGCCGCCCTCATCGGCTGCGTCATCGGCGGCTTCGTGGGGATCCTCGCCGTCTTCGGTCTGGTGTACCTGGGAATGAGGCGCTCCGAGAGGTTCCGGAAGTGTCTCAGTGAGTGGCATACTCAAATGTACTAACAGCATTAGCCACGCGGCGTTTCGCCTATTCATTGTGTTTATTTTGTCCTCATTTTCAGAAGGACAAACGTCTCAAGATGACTTATCTACAATTACCGAGCAGTAACAGTCAGCACCACAGTCAACTTTTCAAATATTTCTATGTTTTCTGTTTGTATGCCCTGTAAAAAGTGTACTAAATAATTCAAGTGTAATTCAATAATTCATACAACATAACATACATAATTTACCTGTCAAAGATGGCACATGCTTCAAGCATCAAACTTCCTTTTTATCTTCTCATAATCATACCGCTTTACATCTAGGAGGCGGGAGGCTGAGGACGTACGTACATAAATTGGGCTTTGGAGAGTAAGAGAAAACGGGGGCTGCATTTTTGCCCCGAAAAAAAAGAACACTAACGATGTGTTTCAAAGGCAAAGTAAATTGGTGAATGTGTCAGGAAGTACAAGTCAACACAATGGCCGCTGACCTTTGCGCGTGAACAGATTCTGTTAGTTACAACATTATTCCAGCAGATGTCGCCACTTGCGTTCGCAGATGTAAGATGGCGCAGATTTTTTTTTTTTTTTTTACGGTTACATTTCTGAAAAGATTAGTCTTACATTTTGTGTATATTTCTGTGGCATTGTTTAAGCTGTCAGGTGAAAAAAAAATTGTGTGTGAAGAATCATATTTGATTTAGGAATGTCACTTTCCTCACATGTTTACAGTTCATTTATTAAATGAAATGAAGTTCCACAACGAACATTGTAGATACGTGTCATGCAATCACAATGTAAATACTGAACTGATACGCTGTTGAGTGTACAAGCTCTCAGAGAGTCTGTTACAGTGGCATTTGACTCACATAATGGAAAAAAATAAAGCAATATTTTCACAGCTGGTGTCGCTTTTCATGCTTCCAGATATCAAAATATCAAAATACACTTGCTTCTATTCACATTGTTTGAATACATGCTAATTGCACAGACGGAAGAATGTTTGCATTGCTGTGAATTTCACAACTGATTTAGATCAGGTCTCATGAAAGGCTGTGTGTGTGTGTGTGTGTGTCTGTGTGTGTGTGTGCGTGCATGTGCAAGTGTGCGTACATGGTGGTCCGTTCCATTTCAATTCAATTTAGAAAATGAACTGAAATGTAATTGAATCTTTAAAAAAAAAAAAATAATTACAGGCCTTTTGCAAATCAACAATAGCATTTCATTCACTTCCAGTATTGACTGAACTGAAATGCAATTGGCCTCAACCCTGGTGTGCGTGTGTGTATACGTGTGTGTGTGCATATAAAATATATAGTGTTCACATGAGGGTGAGAGTTCTTTATTTGCATTGTGCGTGCAAAACACCGATCAAGCAAGCACTGCCCTGTCTGAGAACTGTTTTTCCCTCTTACCGTGTGTCTTTGTGTTCAGTGGCACGTGTAATCCCGCAGCGAACTAAACAACAAAATGGCCGCCAAAATTGTACATAATCGCTGCATAATAAAGCTGCTGTGTTTTCCCTCTTTAGCGGGGAGGCTGTAAGCCTGGTGTCGTAAGACTCGCGAGTGAGTACTCAAAGGCGGACGCAGGGAGCAAAGTGCGAGGAGAGCAGACCTTGTGTTTGCAGAGGCGGTGTTTGTTTGCGGTTCAGGGCCTGAGTTCAGGGCCCGGACTCCTGTGAATAGAACGGCTCCCCGATGACGCGGATCGACCTCCAAGGACAGCCAGTAATCCGTGTCTCCATTGTCCGTCTGTCATTGATACCTGAAAGTAGCATAGCCAAGCCCTGAGAACTTTCACAATAAGTGTAAACGAAAGAAAAGAGGCTGTGCGTGTGTATGTGCGCGCGCGTGTGTGTGTGTGTGTGTGTGTGCGGGGGGGGCGTGTTATAATTTTATGCCTCAATGCCCACCTGCAGTTAGCAATGTGAACCCCTGGTTTGGCTGTCAGCTGTAGGGCCTGAGTGTACTGCACAGCACTGATACATCATCGCCTCTGACAAATGCACAAGTCACATCACAGCCTCGCTGGTGCAGGGGATATAAATAGCGACGTCTCCACACCTAGACCAAAGACAGATAATGAAAGACGCTTGTCAGCCCCCCCCCCAATTCCACTCCCCCCACGCCCCCGTCGGCGCCCCTACACCCCACCACCACCGCCATCTCAAATTTACTGTCCTGCAGGCACTCAACAAACTCGCTTGAGGCTGTGGGATATTTGCAATGGAATATTCCTCTATATTCTCTCTCTTTCTATCTCTCTCCCTCTCTCGCTCTCTCTCTCTCTCTCTCTCCCTTTATTTCTTCATTTATGTTTCATTGGTGGCATGAAGTGAAATCTGTAACTAACACAACCCTTCACTCTGTCTCTTTCTCTGTCTCTTCCCCTCTCTGTCCCTCCCTCCCTCTGATTTTTCCTGTCTTTTTTCCCTTCTGAGAGGTGAGCACCACTAATCTCCTGTTTGCTGGCTTGTCTCTTCATCTGAAATGGTTGGGGAGGGCAAGTTTTTTTTTCTGCGTGAAATCCCCATAAAGAATGTGACAGGAATCAGAACCAGACTTGATTACATTTACACTAATTATTAATTGTTAGAAAATAATTTATTCATTAATTCAAGTCAAGTTCATGTGCTTCCATCCAGTGGTCTAAACATATAAATGCTAAAAACTTCAATGTAGGATTTTCACAGATGGTGAACGAGTAATATATTCTTAAACTGAGATTGAAATAATCCTGTTCTCAACCAATATGAGCCAAAATGGAAGATGTGTCTTATACTAAGGCCTACATTTGTTACCATCGCAGCACATTTAAAAGCAAAAACTTTTTTCGAGTAATTTATTTTTACGCCTATTAGACAAAAGAAAACAAACACATTCACCATCTTATTGGTAATTTAAACCCAACCTCACGCATGCGAAGCAGCTAACCTCATGTCTGCTGCACAGATAAGGCCCGAGAGCCATTTTGCAATGCCCTTGAAATGCCGTTGTCTGATTGGCTGGCACGACCCAGCTGATTACAGCACTGAGGGGCTGTGAACCAGGCAGATAAGGAACAATAGGCACACCTCACCCCACCCTGATCCTAATGCAGTGTTAAACTACGCCCTCCACCACACACACATACACAAACACACGCGCGCATACACACACACACACACACAAACACACACACAAACACACGCGCACACACACAAACACAAACACGCACACACACAAACACACGCGCACACACACACGCAAGCTTTAGCCACCTCACCCCACCCTGATTCTAATGCAGTATTAAATTACACCCCCCCACACACACACTCACACACACACACACAAACACACACACAAACACACGCATGCACGCACACACAAACACAAACACACACGCGCACGCACACACAAACACACGTGCACACACACAAACACATGCGCACACACACAAACACAAACACGCACACACACAAACACACACGCAAGCTTTAGCCACCTCACCTCACCCTGATTCTAATGCAGTATTAAATTACACCCCCCCCACACACACACACACACATGCACGCACAGACGCTCACACACTCACACACACACACATGCACAAGCTTTAGCCACCTCACCCCACCCTGATTCTAATGCAGTATTAAATTACACCCCCCCACACACACACATGCGCGCACACATGCTCACACACACACGCGCTTGCGCACACACGCTCACACACACACACGCTCGCGCACACATGCTCACACACGCAAGCTTTAGCCACCTCACACCCCAACCTGATTTTAATGCAGTATTAAATTACACCCCCCCCCCCCCACACACACACACACGCACGCACACACACACACACACACATATTGTACACGCGCACACAAACACGTGCATGCACGCATGCACACACACACACACGCGCACACACACACACACACGCACACGCACACACAAACACGCGCACGCACGCATGCACACATGCGCGCACACACACACACACGCACACGCACGCACACACAAACACACGCACGCACGCACGCACACACACGCACTCACACACACACACAGGTTCTCTTTGAGCCCTTTCCTCCCACCTTCCACCTCATGGCAACATATGCTCAGCTGTGTCCTTGGTTAGTTAGCAATCAGTTTTCACCAGGACCTAAAATAGCACAACATTTCAAAGGCACAGGATTGATAACAACAGTAAAAGGTTTCTATGCTTCTGTGACTGTGCCACTGTGCTTTGTGCAATGCAGTTAGGAATTATTTATTTTTCTCTATGATAAAAGAAACCTTGTGTATTTTCAATCAATCAATCAAATTTTATTTGTATAGCGTATTTTACAGCAGTTGTCGCAATACGCTTTACAGACAACCCTGGCCTAAACCCCCCACAGGAGCAAGCCTAAGGCAACAGTGGCAAGGAAAAACTCCCTGCGGCAGTTGGGAAGAAACCTTGGAAGGAACCAGGCTCAAGGGGGAAACCCATCCTCCTCTGGTCGGCTCAGGGTGCCGACTGGTGACCAACGTGTCAGTCAGTTTTACAGGGTTTATGATGTTTGTTGTCATGTACCTTTTTCCCCACTGGTTTTGCTTCGTAAAATTCGTTCCTGCTAACACATGCTTCCTTGTGATGTGCATCCTGCTCTCCGTGTCCTCTGGTTGGGCCACTGAGGATACGAGTGTCAGTGCAATGAACAGCGCAGTAATGTGTGCGTTTTCACCGCTGGCGTCGACAGATCGCTAACTAACGCAGCGGCGCATTATTTTGCACGCGAGGTCAGGCGATCGTCGTCGGGCGTTACTCTGAAAAATGGCGAGCGGAAACATTTCTCCCGGTCTCCGACGGCGTCTGCTGTTATTGTCAGAGGTGAGAGTTTCAGAGCTGTGGGCCAGCGGTAATGGCTGACTTCCTGGCGTTAAGAACGTCTGTGCTTCGCAGACCCTCCGTTTGTGGGTCAGGCTGGTGTGATGCACTGGATGCTTACGCTGAAGCTTAAAATGTCGCCAGCAATCACATCTGTGGGCAGAAAATTGCTTTTTTTTCCCCCAGTTCCCAGCCTTCAGACTCTCATGCTTCTCACAGTGTGTCGCAATCCCAAGGCCCTCGATTTTTTTTCCACTTCCTTCTTCTTTAAGTAACGTGTCCATCACCTTACTGTCAAGTGATTCAGCACGTTACCCATGAAGGTCTCCCGTCTTTTATCCAAAGACTTGGACTTGGCAGAAGCCTGTGATCTATCAAGCCATGTGTGTAGCGACACTTTGCCTGAGATTTACCCTTCACCCATAAATTGGGGGTGCTTGATCTGAAATTACAGGCATGTTCAAGCATGTTTGTGGTGTGTCTCCTTGCTTAATATCCTTAAATGGCTGAAAATTCTTTAATGCACTTTTGAACAGGCAGCAGATGCCTAAGAATTTAAGCAATACATGTGATCAACAAAAAGGACCACCATATCAATGTAGAATTTAGCTCTGTGTACTGGTGAAGACTGATGTTTCCTTTACAATTCCAGACGCCGGTGCATTTTAAAAACACTCCTGCAGAACCAGCGTGAAAAAGCTAAATGTAGAATTATGTCAAATAATAATTTTGTTCTTTTCTGGCCGGTTTCACCTTCATCCAAAGTTTGCCCAACAAACACAGCCACACATGCCACTGTTTGCGGCACAACACTGAGTTTTAACACTCAATGCATGTCGGGAACACAGGGCCTTTTTTTTTTTTGTAAATAAATTCAATGTTATTATTAACAACAAAGGGAGGAGCCATTTTTCACGGTGAAAGCAAAAGCCCTTATGAACTCCAGACCACGGTGAGACCTTGACCATTTTACCGAAGCACTCAGGACTCCCAGGAGAGAAACATACCTGTGTACAGGTGAGTAAAGCACGGTCCACCGTGGACAGCTGTGGTTGGTGCCATTACATCATTTGCGGCAATAAGGCTGTACTGTAACCGCTTCTTTCACAGGAAATTCAAAGTGGAATTCACCAGTTTCACCTGTTTTCTATCGTCTCTCTTGGCATAGCTTAGAAAACACGAGAAGCTACTACCACGCTTGCACGGCTGTGTTAGCTGAGACGACTGTAGTGTGTCACTCCTGTCATTGAATGGATGGTTAGGGAACTCGTATGTGCTTTCTGCGACACTGACCTTGGACTGTGAGGCTGGGATGGCCTTGATGGCACATTTAGGCTCGATGGTAAAAATTGCAGTGTGCTTAGCTGGGGTTAAAAACATCAGGTTTAATCCTCCAAACCACAGAACTGAATTACAACTGGAACAGCTTATGCTCATTCCACAGCTTCGGAGAGCTGTTCCAGTTGTAATGCAGTTCTATGGTCTTCAGGTTTAAACCTGAGGTTTAAACTCCAACGAAGCACGCTGCAGTTGACCCGATATGTTCCTTTCTTTTGGGCATTGTTGTTCTGGTTGCCAAGGCAAGAAGGCTTAGCGATGGACTGACACAGTTCTGTCAGTTAAACCCTTTGGATAAAGGGTGCATATGTGCGTCACAATTAACATCCAGGCGTAATTTGTTGAATCAATTAAACAACAAAATTCATATTGCAAAATTCCAAGAAAGGGACGGGAAAGAATGGTATTTCACTGCAATCAACTTTCTCTTCTGTTGAGAACAAAAAATGAATGTACTATGTCAGGAATGCTTTGGAAGAGCACACAAGAACTGGTGCAATCCAAGAGGTTCATGAATGGTTAGTAAAGCAGACTTAAGGTCAAGGTGGGGATTATTTTCTGTAGTGTGACATCAGAATATGCTACATTTGAATTTGATGTGCTATTTTGGAATTCCATTGTACTCTGTGAGCCAAAATGGTGCCAGTGGAGTCGGTATAAGCTCAGGAGTAATTGAGTGAAGCTGGACAGAGTCTCTGGACTCTCGCGGTTCTCCTTCCAGACGGCTCAGAGGCAAACAAGCGGTGACCGATGTTCTGGAGTCACGGAATCCACCCGTTAGAAAAAACAAACCGGTTTGGCCAGGGAGAGGAAGGGTGAGCCTATTTTTCCAAAACAGGCCCCATTCCACCTTAGCGTGAGTTCAAGGGCGAATCCAAGGGTGTCCCGAAGCCTGCTGTGCCCATCCCGACACAGTGTTTACTCTGAAAACAGCATCTGCGTCCCCCCCCCACCGTCAGCCGACATCCCGCCATCCAGCTTCGGTCCTGAACCGGCAAACAACACACTTGCGCGATAGTGTTACAAAACCCTGGGAATCGGCAGCTACACGTTCATGAAATTAAAATATATCCGTTCTTTAATTATGGGTTATTCTTCGGAAGCAATATTAATGAGTTACATGAGGTTTTTGTTGAAGTGGAGCACAGCTGAGAAGGTTACAGAGTCAGTCGATGGTTAGCTTCCATAGTTGAGCTGTGCGTCCACCACACCCTGGCACAAGGGTGCATTTTTCATAAAAAAATCATTTTGTCTTTAATGAGCTACTCGTTATTATTTTATGTTTATGCTGTATTTCTTTGGAGCAATTTTCTAAAGAATTTTCTTAACCTTGAGCAAGTGAAAGCACCTGAAGCAGCAGAAATGGATCAGCCTACTTGACAAAATGCAAAGTTGTGCAAGTCTCCCAGTTAAATGAACAGTAGTGACTGGCTAAATTAAGGAAGTGGATGCTTTCTATTTTCAAACAAAATCATTTATGCCCTCAATTTCTCGTCTCTTTTTTTTCAGTTGAGCTGCTTAGAAGATGGGACAGTTTTCTGCTCTGGTTCTTTTGGCAGGTAAAGAGAGGTATTTCTGTTTGTGAACCTGGCTGGCCAAGACTATGGTCACCTCTTGCTTGAAACTTTTCAAGGTCATGCAGCAGTGGTTGCACTGAAGGTCATGTGTTCAAAGACAGGGTGGGGCAAAACTGGAGTTGTCCTTCAATGCCTTTTACCTCCTCTAGACTAATAATGGGCTAAAGATGTGTACATAATGCTGTGCAGTATGTTCATATCTGTTTCCCAGGGCTTTTGGGGTTGAATTATGTCTTGCTCCATTTGTAAAAAATAAAAATAAATAATAATAATAATAATAATAATAAAAATAAAAGACAAACGCACATCAAAAAAACTTGCATGAGCAGGACAGAAAAAAAGTGAAAATAGAGTCCATACACAGCACTTGCAATTTATATTTACATCACATTTAGGCATTTAGTAGATGCTCCATTCCAGAGTGACTTATGTGTTTACAAAATGTTTTAAGTAACAAAGAGTTAATGCCACACCATTTGTGTCACAGTTTGTAGAAGCTGTTAATACATAGCTTACTTACAACTTACAACGAAAAGTTAAGAGGCATAGTAGTTGCAAGGTGCTACATAAATAAATCAGTGTTTCATTTACTCATCACTCAAAAAAAAACAACCTTTCTTCACGATAACCATGCTGACACAGGTCAATTATTGCGGTGTGCTGACTATAGATTTTCGTTTCTGTGGCTTGTCCCATGAACATTACAATCAATGTGTGGTTTCATTTGTAGGCTAAATTAAAATATGAATTCTGTAAAATGTTATCTCTGGTTCTGTGTTTGGGAAACAAGTTGACTCTTCCCCACTGCCTTTCTTGGAACATGCGTCTGAGTACAGAACCTGTTGTGGAAACTTCTGAACAGTCATGGGTCAAATGCATATGAAAAATATTTCAGCTCTTTAGATAATGCTAAAATTTGAAAACACTCCCTCATACTACTGAGAATGCTCAACAAAGCATGTAAGTACCTAGATCTCGTGGCACACTTCTCGATGATTGTTTCGACAGCTTGATTTGACAGTTTTATTACAACGTTGTCTATCTCATGCTGTAGTGTTGTTTGTTTACTTTGCTAAAAGGCACATTTTGTCGGTAATTTTGGATAAAATCCAAATACCTAGACTGTGAATTGCAAACCGAAACTTTCAGTCATTATGGATGAATTTGATTTATTCTGAATATTGATGAAGATACGTGACTATTGGTGTCTCAGTGGTTCAAGTATTTCAAATAAAGTGACTGACCAAGCGCCCTGTCCAAACGCACTGAAGTAGTGCCCTTTCTACCTTCTTTCCTTCCTTCCTCCCTCCCTTCTTCATTTCACTCCTCTTAAATAACTATTGATTGACAAGGTGAGGGTTCTGCCATATCACTTTCACCTGTTTTTGCTCTGTAGATCAGGTGAAAGGGCAAAGGAAGGACGTGACTTTAGAGCTTTTTCGAAGTTGACCTGGTCTAATTCTGACACCGCCTCTCATTGATTATACAAACATGTCGGGCATGGAAAAGAACTGAAGAAAGAGCACATTGCATAGCTAGCAGTTTGATCCCTGCGTTTCGTCGTGGCATGACTGACTGACACAGACCTCCTCTTACCCTTTAGCATGGAGTTTACAGACCAGTTACTCAGGTAGCCAGCTAGATGGACCGGTATAGAAGTTGACCTGGTCTAATTCTGACACCGCCTCTCATTGATTATACAAACATGTCAGGCATGGAAAGGAACTGAAGAAAGAGCACATTGCATAGCTAGCAGTTTGATCCCTGCGTTTCGTCGTGGCATGATTGACTGACACAGACCTCCTCTTACCCTTTAGCATGGATTTTACAGACTAGTTACTCAGATAGCCAGCTAGATGGACCGGTATAGCGCACTTAACTCTCTATTGTATAAGTTGGCCTGGTTGGAATTTTGATCGATGTATTTTGATGACAGAAATCTAATATACTGTAATATATTTAAATAAAACATGTTATCAAAAACCCAGAAATGTTTTAAAAACTCCACAGTGTGTGGACAAATATACTAGCTATTGCTACTGCATGATCGAAACAGTATACCTGTATATCATACAATGACAATAATACATTGCTGTGAAATACATTTAGCACTCTCTGCATCACTTTGCAAATGTACAATATTCCTCCTCATATTTATAAACAGCCTGATGGTACTTCGTGATAAAAATGGGGTGCTATTTCACCAGGTAATAGGGCGTGGTTGTCATTTTATCATGTGTCAATGAGGCTGCGATATAACTGTTTTGCACTCCTTAGCACGGTATAGCACTGTTCAGCACAGTATAGCAATGTTTAGCACGGTATAGCAATGTTTAGCATGGCATAGCAATGTTTAGCACAGTATAGCAATGTTTAGCATGGTATAGCAATGTTTAGCACGGCATAGCAATGTTTAGCACAGTATAGCAATGTTTAGCACGGTATAGCAATGTTTAGCACGGTATAGCAATGTTTAGCATGGCATAGCAATGTTTAGCATGGCATAGCAATGTTTAGCACAGTATAGCAATGTTTAGCATGGCATAGCAATGTTTAGCACAGTATAGCAATGTTTAGCATGGTATAGCAATGTTTAGCACGGTATAGCAATGTTTAGCACGGTATAGCAATGTTTAGCACGGTATAGCAATGTTTAGCACAGTATAGCAATGTTTAGCATGGCATAGCAATGTTTAGCACGGTATAGCAATGTTTAGCATGGCATAGCAATGTTTAGCACGGTATAGCACTGTTTAGCATGGCATAGCAGGGTTTAGCACGGTATAGCAATGTTTAGCATGGTATAGCAATGTTTAGCATGGTATAGCACTGTTTCGCACGATTTCCCTCCTTTTCACAAATAATTTTCCTTCTCTTTCTTCCTTCTAGTTGCCTGCGCCTTCTTCACTGAAGCCGAAGCAAGTAAGGGAGAATTCGACCCTGATCACATGCCCTTGATTGTTGTGCCAGTTTTTAAATGCGTTGTTGGCCCCTTTATTTTTTGATCGCTACAGCTTAGAGTTGTGAATGCCTTACAAGGAGGCCTTTGTGTGCCTATGGCTAACATTCTCTATGTTCTCTCTCCTCCCCCAACTGAAGACCCATTTGTTTACAGTGAGTACTCTGCGCCTCAATTTCTGTTTTAAGATTGGGTGTATATATCTGGTATTCTCCTAAAGGGGCATGGCTCCATGTACAGGCTTGAGACCATTTTGGTTTGTCAAACAGCCTTGAGGACATCCCATGCTCCATGAAGACACACTGTTCAATGAAATAAATTCTACATAAACTGCCAACCAATGCTTGTACTAGATACATTAATAAATATGGTTGTCATATTTGTTACAATGTGAGCACTGTTGCAGAGTCAGCTGTGCTGTTGCTTATTTATTGCAAGACACATGCTTTAATATCGTTTCATTGTCTTGCAGACTATGAAAGGCTACGAATTGGAGGCTTGGTCTTCGCGTGTTTGCTTGTAATTGGCGGAGTTACCTTACTTTTGTGTAAGTAAGGAATATGCTTTATTATTAAATTAATAATGCAAAGTTTCCCTACAATTCCTCCTTATTGTTCTGTTATCGAGAGTACAGTACTGCACCAAGTATTATTTGCACTAGTAATGGCCATCGTTATTTCTGTGTCGTTGTGGCTGTTCCATTTCCCAGCTTTCATAATCTTACTTTGAGTATGCATTACTTCCTTATGTCTGTTTACTTCAGCGATGCTTATAATACCTCCTGAATCTCTCTCTGTAGGGAACAGATGCAAAAGAGGAAGCGAGTGAGTGTCTCTTTTTTCACTTTAAGTTGTGGTATTACTTTTGTGATTTCATGGAGGTATGTATTCATAAAAAAAATTACACATTTATAAGTTCACATGAAAGGTGCTCCATTGCTGATTCACCAGCGACCCAAAACTGAGACAGGACACCCAACACCCAAGCCTCAGTTACCCTGGAAACAATAATGGTGCAATATTCTAGAATTTTAGATTTATACCCTCCTGAACCCTTCTTCCTCTCATTATTTCTCTTTCTGTCTCTCCCTCTCTCTTTCTCTCTTTCACTTACTCTTTCTTCCTCCTCTTTCCTCCCTGGTCCAGAAAAGATAAGGACAATTCAAGTAACATCTGAGAACGTTGGGGACAACGGAGAGACACCATTGGCTGTTGACACACGGGTGATGCTGAGGATAAGAGGCAGGGGGAGGAGCCATAGATTGACTGACAGTCACTATGCCACAATCCCCTTTGTGGGGGGAGGGGGGGGGGGGGATGGATCATATAAACTTGGTAGTAAACTTTCATATAAACATTAACATGTTTATTTCTTTGAGGTTTTGATTTTCAGCTTTTCATTGCAGCTGCAGACATTAATTACTATGGGGCAACCCCATTCCACACTACTGCAAGATGTCACATCAAAGCGACCATTGTTGTTTTCCATGACCTTTAAGACAGAAGTCCCTTCATAAAGGTGATGCAACTAAGAAGTCATTTGTGAGAGTATTGATTTTTCCACTGCATACCACAGTCAGTGCAAACCATATTCCACTGAATAAGTCGCTTTGTAATTCTAACAGTGTTCATTCGAATAGCTGTAGTGCTTGGTTTTGTGACTATCTAAAGTGATTTTAGATTAAATAATTTCAACAATGCACATAATGTGGTGTTTATTTATTAATTAATTATTTTTACATATTTCTTGGAAGAACTTGTATTCATGTTATGCAACAGTGTTCCTTCTCAACACAGAGCCAGATATAGCCAAGGTTTTATAATGTGCAAACGGTATTCGCTCCATCAAAAAAGTATTTATACTAATTTCATTGTTCAAGGTGATCCCTGTGTGTGAAAACGTTTTTCGTGTGCTGAACCGTTTCAAATTTGTCCATTAGTGTATGTCATCAACAATCTATATAGAAATATGCAGTTTTCTCAGTAGCCTTGTTAATAGCCCTTCTGTTTGTTAAAGTTCGGCTATGCTACCGGTCTAAGTGTAGATTTTCTTGCGCACCCTTCAAGTATAGCCTACACAAGACTCCAGCTTAAGTGGGTTCTTATATGGAAGTTAAATCGTCTCTGTTTTAACTCCATTTCAGCGAAAAGCCCTTCAGGTCAGGCAAACAGAGCAAGAAACGGTATCACCTGTTCGGACCATATTCTTACGTAGCGGTTTGTTCTGGACCAACCAAAAAATATCCACTCGGCGGGCGTGGCAAACAAGAAAGAGCACCACTCTCTGGTTCGACGCACGTTGTCTCCTTCGCACTCAACCTTTTTAAAAAAACTGAGCCAACCTGTTGAGCGTAAGTGAAAAAAGGGTGTCGGCATCTCCGATTCAGTTAGTAGAGAATAGGCTGGTCTTATATGACATTCGGTTACCACTCTGCACAAACACCTCGCTTTCCTTGTGCCTTTTAGAGGTAAGCTACTCATTTCCTTCTGTAATGCTGTACTTTTTAAACCATGATTTTTGATGGCTATTTCAGCCTATGGTTCTTATAAGTAAATAACTCGTAGGCTCATGTGTGATATCTCAGTGTTTGAACTTGTATGCATGTAATTACGATAGCCACAAAACAAAATTAATTTCAGACGTAAACCAACGATTGACCAGACTTTTAAGCCAATCATTAAAATAAACGTTATCGCCGTAAAACTAATGGTTGCATATTAGTTTTGTAGTTTGGTTATCTAGTTGGGTGCGTTTTCCTGTCTCTGTAACGTTTGCGAAACAGGCCCAAGCTCGCGTTAAAAAATAAATAGTTACGGCTTTACTCTCCGATTTATTTAAACCACGGTAAATTGGATACTTACTATGTACCGTAATATAATCTTGAGTTAGTAGGCTAAACTGTTACCGGTAGTGTCACATCACGGTCATTTCCAGTTGTTAAATGATGTTCTCATTCACGAACAAACTTTCAGAGAAAAGCGTGGCCTGATGTGGAAGACGAGCCTCGGGATTCAAATGTTTGACGTTCCTTTTACCTGAGCTGTGGTGTCAACAAAAAATAGTCTCGTGGAAGTTTTTCGCTATATCTTTATTGCTGAAATCACCAGAATATTTACTGTTTTTACTTACTGTTTGTGTTTTTGTTTGTTAATCGCAGCTTTTCATGTTCTGTTGTCAGTAGTCACCTTAGACCAGTTCAACTGGTTGCCTGTGTACTGCAATAATGAAATCAGCGGTCACTGGCGGCATTATGGTAGCCTACATATTTTTGCGTGCATTCAACCCGCTCAGTATGGCCGTGCGTGGCCGATCGAGCCTGCTCTGGTTGTACCCTGACGCGAGTTTTATTTAGAGCACATTGCATCTGTGCTCGCTGCAATGCAGATCGTGTGACATTTCTCCCAACAAAGACCCCGTTGTTTGTTCTTGCATACGTGTCGTTTTGTCATTAATCTAAACCAAAATATCTTTAGGGAAGTTTGTGTCCTGCTTAAATTATGTTGACAGAATCTGTAGTAGTCGACGCTATACACGGGCGTGGATGCTGATGTGTGAGAAATCTGCAGGTGATCTTGGATCAGCCAGCTCTCCACTTGCCTGTCAACGTGAAGTCTGATTTTTATGTTGCGACGCCGTCTAACTTCTCATGTAATGTCAAGAAGAAAATGCTAGGCTACTCCACACTCCGGAGAAGTCGGGGATAGTGCTTTGTGCTCTGGGCCGTCCTGTCGCTTGTCGTGACTATTAGAGTGACCCAGCGGGCGATTTGGCTTTGGCAGATGAAGTTAATTACCGCCCTTTTACAAGGGAGATCTGGAGCATTTGTCTAGCGTAATGCTTTTATCCGTTTATAAACGAGTAGCAGGGTGGAGTAGTGGTTAGGGATTTGTTCTGTAATTTAGAATATAACCTGTAGAGAATATTATAGGCTCAAGTCCTGGGTGGGGTATTGTAGGCTATTGCATCGAGTTAGGTGACTGCTAAGTGATTAACCAAACGAACGAATCCTGAATGGGTTTTTGGAAGCTTTTCTTTTGTCATTTCGTTTAACAAGAGGAAATGTGTAAGATCAATTACTTTGCCTTTCATACAAAACGTATGCGATAATAATAAGGGACCTTTAACACACTCGTTGGTTTAGGAAGTGTAAAGACACGCGCAAGCTGTTTACCAGCTCACGGCGACATGACTGCACGCATATTCCAGCACTACAGTCACAAGGTCAGTGATGCATGGTAACTGACTGCTTTGAACCACATCGGTGTTAACAGCTTCAGGTTACCCTCCGTTAACTTTCCCCACACTATTGTCGTTTCCATGGTAATGGTCTTAGCAGTTTTATCCCGGGTTAATGGCTAAATAGTGTTTTTATGCGTTAAAGACTGAACCACCCGTCTCTTATTAATGTCGACATGCAATGAATTACGTGTATTTAATTTTACACTGTGTAGGTACGTATGGCTCTTTTTTAAAAGAACGTGCTTCGTATGAAGAATTTAATGGAGGCAGTGGAGAACATCAAGAACCGTCTTGTGAATTTTCATTTCTCTACCTCACATTTAAAGCCGAGTTAGGACATGGCTAACTGTCACACCGTAAGACCTCCTTGAGGTCAATCTCCAGACCAACAGGGGTCTCAACGAGCGGGTAAATTCAGGACTTCGCAGAGCAAGCACAGTCACAGTGTAGTGCCCCCATAATCACTGGCCACCCCGACTGAATCACGATCACCCTAGGCCCGCAGTGTTCTGCTAACTACCGCTTAGAACAATAGGAACTGTCCTGAGGAGGGATGACCTTCGACGACCTCTAAGTGGTCGCTGTCTCGGGGGTGAGTTACTTACCGTCTCGGTTTGACTAGAGCGCAGGCTCACTGGGTTCTCCTAGCAACCTCACAACAGGTTTTATGGGACCTCAGTCTTTTCAGGGGCCTATCGCCTGCTTCTTACTTGCCTTAAAAACCGCTTGGGAAAACCAGGCTTCCTCAAAGCTGCTTTGTGTAAGATTCCCATTTTCCTGACAGCCTCCTAAGACCCTACCATTCATTTTTGTCCACATTCATCTCTGGTGTTAATCTCAAGATACATACTGTATGTTCTACTATGCTGAAACTTACACTACAAGGGAAATAAAATAAGAAAAAAAGATATATAATATATATATAAGATGTATATATAAATTAAAAATATTTTCACTGCAACATGTATTTTTTGTATCATCCAAGATGCTTGATGTATTATGTAAAAGAATTTAATTTTTTTTTTCCTGCTGGGGTCATCGGAGGGTATAGAACATCTGATTAAGCTCAGGAATGAAGATAAAATATATATTTTTTTTTAATTTTGATTCAGTCCAGATGCACCAGAAATTAGTTTAAAAAATCTTTAAGACACTGTCTGACAGTGAGACTGATGGTCTTTGTAATGTAACCGTAAGTGCAGAGTATACGCCTTGATTTTAACTGCTGTTGATTGCCAAGGACGTGTAACGGCGCGCATTGAACCGCCAGCTTGGTTGTCATGGGGGAAAAAACAATAATGGGAGCACGTTTTTACGGTTCAGTTCACCTTACTCGTATGGTCCGTTAGTGGAATATTTAAAAAAGAAAAAAGTAGAAAGCCACTCTGTTCATGTTGAAGACGAACCCAAAAAAAAAGAAAAAGAAAGGAGGGTCACATGCTGCTGCTCCACTGTGGAAGGAAGGGTGAGTCAGAGCTTTAGCATGCCAGATTCCCTCCTCTTTCAGGCTGTGAAAGGAACCAGCCAATGGCGTGGCTCGGAGCCAGTCCCAGTCTCGCACGCACGCTGACCGTGTAAATTTAGAACATACGGATGTGTTGGTGACAAATCGCTTGCATTTCATTCCTCTTTCTGATTGCTCAGCTAATAACCCCATCATTTTTTTTTGTTTTAGAAATAAATAATAATTTTAAAAAAACTAGGATGAATGATGCATTTGACTACTGGTGCTATGAGGATGTACTTGCTGTAGGACGGCTGGAGTATTAAGCTGTGGTTTTTACTTTAAATTGCGGTTGTTTTCTTCAGTTGTTTGTTTGTGTGCTGTGAAAAGGCACTTGTCCACTGCCTGATTTCCTCTGTTGCATATTCCTCACACTGAATGGTTTATTGTCTGTCCATCCATCCATTATCTATACCCGTTTATCCTGAGCAGGGTCGCGGGGGGTGCTGGAGCCTATCCCAGCATGCATTGGGCAAGAGGCAGGAATACACCCTGGACAGGCCGTCAATCTATCGCACGGCACACACACCGTTCACTCACACACTCATACCTATGGGCAATTTTAGAGTCTCCAGTTAGCCTTCCTGCATGTCTTTGGACTGTGGGAGGAAACCCACGCGGACACAGGGAGAACGTGCAAACTCCACACACAAAGGCCCCAAGCTGTGATTGAACCCACAACCATCTTGCTGTGAGGCAACAGTCCTACTCACTGCACCAAAGTGTCGCCCTTGATTTATTGTTATATGTTTTAGGTTATCAAACAGGGATATCACCAATGTAAAAAAAGTAATTGGTTACCCAATCAACCAATTAACCATATTTAATTTAGAATTAGATTCAGCTGATTGCACGTAGCCCTGTTGAGTCTACACCTCACTCTTACTGAACCTTACCATCAGGGTGAGGCAGTCACAACAAGTTTCTACAAGCACACTATGTCACAATCAAAGAATTCCAGAAGACATGAGAAAAAGCAGTTGTTGAAATATGTCCATCTGGAAAGGGTTACAGTGCCATTTCTGAGGCTCTGTGACTCAGCCAAACCACAGTGAGAGCCATTATCTCTACATGGAGAACACTTGGTACAGTGGTGAATCTTTCTAGGAGTGGCCGGCCTGCAAACATTTCTCCAAGGGTTCAGCGACATCCTAGAAGAATGTCCAAAGAACTGCAGGCCTCTCTAGCTTCTGGTAAGGTCAGTGTACATGATTCCACTAAAAGAAAGAGACTGGGGTAATTCTATGTACCAGAAAATTCTCTAGGAGAGTGTTGGGTCATCTGTCCGTGAGATGAAGTATAATTGGGTTATGCTGCTAGACACAAAAGCAAGTCCACGTCTGAATGGCTGAAAATAAACAAAATTACAGTTCTGCAATGGCCTAGTCAAGGCCCTGAGCTGAACCCGGAAGGAGGAAGCAGTTCATACTCAAAAACCTGCCAGTTTGTCTGAATCAAAGCTGTTCTGCGAAGTAGAGTGGGCTCAGATTCCTCCACAGCGATGTAAAAGACTGATATCAAATTATAGGAAGCGCTTGGTTGCAGTTATTGCTGCGGAAGAGGGTACTTTCCATCAGATGATAATATTAAAAAATGTGTTTTGTGTGGATTCAGGTTCCCTTTTTCTAATTCTGCCTAAAAATCTGAAACCATGCAGTGTGACAAATACGCAATAATGGAGGAAATCAAGAAGGGGCAAATGCTTTTTCACGGCACAGAATTTCAGATGATTTTCACTTCTCCGTAAATGTGCCTCAGCAAGTTTCGTTACTCTGAACGAGTAGTGTTTCTTGCTCTAGCCGTCCTGTCTTTGATTTTTTGGAAGGTGAATGAACGTGGGCACCCTGCGTTTTCCAGCTTAGATCTTTGTTGTTTGAACGTGCGCCACAGAAAATAACTTAAAAGAAGGCATTCCTTACAGGGCTTGCTGTTGGACAGTGTGGCTGAGGCGCTTCTGTACGGGTGTGCGGTTGGACAGCGTGGCTGAGGCGCTTTTGTACGGGTGTGCGGTTGGACAGTGTGGCTGAGGCGCTTTTGTACGGGTGTGCGGTTGGACAGTGTGGCTGAGGCGCTTTTGTACGGGTGTGCGGTTGGACAGTGTGGCTGAGGCCCTTTTGTACGGGTGTGCGGTTGGACAGCGTGGCTGAGGCGCTTTTGTACGGGTGTGCGGTTGGACAGTGTGGCTGAGGCGCTTTTGTACGGGTGTGCGGTTGGACAGTGTGGCTGAGGCGCTTTTGTACGGGTGTGCGGTTGGACAGTGTGGCTGAGGCGCTTTTGTACGGGTGTGCGGGTGTACAGGTGTACGGGTGTGCGGGTGTACAGGTGTGCGGGTTTTAATGAAACGTTCGGTCGACAGCGCCCAGGTAGCCGAACGCAGGGGGGCACTGCTTGTAAAAGGGCTGCCTAGCTGTGGTCCTGTTGTACTTCAAAGGGCAATTGCTCATTCCCAACGGCTGCGGCCCCTTCCCAAATTAGCCGTCTGGATTCCTGTGTCGAAGCGCCACATCCTTTGTGTAGCAACAGGGCTGGGCGCGCTCAGGGGAAGGGGCGGTGTGGGGTTTGGCGGGGGATTGGGGGAGAGGGTGTGAGGAAGCGAAGCGGCGGGGTCTTAGCGCTAGTTCTCCGGGTTTTCTGGAAGGTCGGGCCGCCACATGCCGGGGGATCCGGCCCGGACACGGCGTGCCAGGGGAAGAGAAACCGCAGCAGCCGTGACCCAGGGGTGTAGCAGAAAATCCTGCCCCAGCCCCCACCCCTGCCCTTGGGGCCCTGGGTAGTCAGTTCTTCTAAAAGTCAGGTAAAATAAAGTTACGAATATTAAAATGGCAACAAAAAAAAAGCATATAGATGCCCCATGTAAAAGCAGTGCTAAAGAGGCGAGTCTTTATTGAGAGTGTTGAAGTGGGATTATTTTTAAGAAATCGTCCACAGACGCAGAATCCCGTAGACCCTTCGGCAGTCTGTTCCCAAAGCGGGGGACGCGGGAACCGAACGCCCCCTGGTGAAGCCCCCAGTCAGTGAACCTGCACGCCCCCGCCGAGCGCTTCCTTTCATCTCCGCAAGCGTACACAAATAAAGGGATTCTCAAGCCACAGGGACCCAAAATAATAACGACTCGCAGGGAAAGTGGCCGCTGTTGATTGCGGGAGTTCTTTGGAAAGACCGCAGATGTTTCGGCGAAGTGTTGTGGCAAATTAGCCCAGACAAAGCTGGAGTCCGTTTTGTCAACTAGGCATGAAAAGGCCGCAGAACCAGGTGTCGTGGATGGCTTTACCTCCGCCAGGGCTTAAGAACAAGGGATTTGAACTGTGAGATTCCTGTTCCGCGTCCTTTTCCCCCACCACAAATGCATTCCCCCCCCATTTCTGCTTCGGACCCATTAAAAAAGCTGCTGCTGGCAGTGGACTGGGAACTCTGGGTGGGGGGTAGCCACGCCCACTGTAATGTATAGCCAATCAAGAGCAAGTCATGTCCTTTTGAAAACGGGGAAAGGCATTGTGTTTGCAAATGTCCCGAGATGTCGGGTGCTGTGCTGGGTGAAACGGCTGCTCCACAATCAACAGTTTATTATATTAACGACTTTTTTTTGTTCCACCATCTGATTAGTCAGAAAACTGTGTTAATTGCTTGCTGTAATTGTAGTATAGTCCGTTGAAAGTTGACTCGATTAGATAGCAGTGAGGGCTTGCCTACCCAATAAAGGGATTTACCTGCCATTTAGCCAGTGAGACAGGAAGCGTTTATCTCTCTGAGCATTTAACACTCAGTTTAAACGTTTAGCTGGCGGTTTTATGGTCAGATTGCACTCAGCGCGCTTTGTGTGTCTAATCTCCGGGCTGCGCTATCTCCGTTTGTACCCAAGAGCAACATGTGTGGAAGAATAACAGTTTACTTTTTTACTGCGTTCTGTCCGATACCTTATCGAAGAAAACAAAATGGCTCCCTGGCTTGCGACTGGCAGTTGGCAGGAGTGGATCAGCCGTGTGAAGGAAGCCGATGGAACTGTCCTAACTGTGAGGACCAGTAGTTCAGGGGTCTGATTGCACCTTTTTTCAGCTTCTCTGAGTGCATAGCAGCAGTAAGACTGGCAGTTGAATTATCTCACCATTTGTCCTTTTGGTATTAATACCCTTTCAATTTTGGCAATCTGGGGAATTCATTGAAAAATCTGCATGGAGCAAATGGGTATTTTTTTAGTTCATTAATTGAATTTCAATTCTTCACTTGAATTTACTGAATTTAAAGGAAATTATCCCCAATCCTGGACATTGAGGACGTGTAATTTATTTTAAGCTGATTTTTAAAAAATGTTGTGACTTCAAAAACAAAAAAAAAGACATCTAATACAGGATTTAGGCTACTCATCTCTTAAATCTACAGAATTTTTGGTGATATACTAGCAGGTACTTTCGAATGGTAAAAATAGTTCTGTCTCACACAAAAAGATTAAAATGTTTATGAAATAAGGGCTCATGAATGCTTACAGTGTAAATTAAGAGGTTAAAGATGAATAAAGATTTTGTGCAAAGTGCCTCACAAAACGTCTGCACTGTAGGGCGGGAGGGGGGAGGGGAGAGGGGGGAGGGGGGCACACAAACAAGGGTGCCCAGCAGTATTTACAAGATTGTTTTTGTTTCTGTCGTTCCGGGTGAATCTGCCCTGACAGGGCTGGTAGGGTGGGGTCAGGGTTGCGTTGCTGGGGGAGGGGTATTTGGGGGGGGGGGGCATTGTCTCCTTTGACAGCGGGAACACAGAGGGAGGAGGGCGTCCTGTGAGGAATATTGCTCAATCTGCCTCGAGCCGGGCCACACAAACATTTGCTCTGTAATCTGATGCCTTTTTCCCGGGCAAACATCTCTCTCTCTCTCTCTCTCTTTCTCAGTCTTTCTCTCTCTCTCTCTCTCGGAAAATGCTGGCCTCTCCAGAGCCTCCCCCCCCCCCCCTTCGCGGTCCCAGAGCATGGGGATTTTTCCATTTAGCACAGTGATCACGAGACCATTAATTTTTTTTTTCTCCTCTTTTTTTTTTTTTTTTTTTGCTGTTAGGCGCAACTGTCTGTAGGGAAATGTCCTGTCGCAGACCTGCTAAACTGCCCTCTCACACCCTTTGTTTGCATACACAGATGTTGTGCCGCTACAACATTTTTCACAGCAGCAGCAGTGAGACGTATCAGTTTCTAAGGTATGGTTGCCACGGTAAAATTTTTAAAACGTCAGTTACGTTTTTTTTTTTTTTTTTTAAAGCGAAACAACAGCAGTGAATTACGCGGTATTTACTTTGGGGAACGGAAATGCCCAGGTGCCGTGGCAACAGTGTGTAAAAGGCGGCGACCTTTTTTTTCCGCTGAAATAAAAGGGAGTAACACGAGACTGCCGTAAAAATTTTGGGGGGGGGGGGGGGGGGGGTTTACAAAATCTCCTCGAGACTTTCCATTCCAGGAACATAAGCCAACTACCCTTCCAACAAAATCCCACTGAGTGTGTTATGATCAAAGGGGAAAGAAAGAAAGGAAGGAAGAAAGAAGGGAAAAAAATGACAACATCCTGGCAATGGCGGTTAATTTAGTCCCAGTGCATTTGTGATACCCCAGCTGCCCCTCCCCCGGTCTCCCAATCCCCCAGTCTTCCCCCCCCCCTCTCCTGACGGGCAGGTGCTGACGGTGTTGCAAATGACGCCATGAACTTCAGACCCGAGCCTGACTCATTCATTAAGAAGAAGTGTGGAAAATTACCAGCCTTCCCTAGCGATGCCGTCGTCACGACACACATTTCCATAGAGTTCCGTTCTCGCAGTGGCCTGCGACAACTAATGCGCTCTGAATATCGCAGGTCAGCAGGGAGCGCATGCTGCCGTTTTGTCTTTCCTGGGGGAACGAGAAGACGCATTTCTGGCATACGCTGGAGATTCATAGAAGAGTTTTGTGTCCTCTTCAGAATGCTGTTGAAAATATTCAGCACCGATGCACCGCAGTGGAGTTTTTGTGATCTCGCTGTTGTTCACCAAAACTGTTCGGCCTGATGAACGTGAGTCATTTCAAGGCCTGAATGTATTCACGTGTGTGTATCTGTAAGGAACTGAGAATGGGTCTGTAGACATTCTTAGCCGTAGGCCCGTAGCCAAAGTGTTTCAGAAGCCCAGTGACATTCATAACGGGACCCGCTTCATGGAGTGATGACAGACAGCGCCCTTCCTGCCTCTTGAAGGTCGTGTGCTCTGAAAAAGGAACAGGGCAGTTAACGCGATGCCTTTTCCATCAGCCCGTGCGTGTGTGAGAGAGAGAGCGCTTTTTTTTATTTCTTATTTTGACTTTTACTTTAAACCAATCACACATCCAAATTTAATCTTGGACTTGGTGGGGGGGGGAGGGTGAAAGTCACAGCAGGCCTTTGTTTACATTGAGGGCAGGAGGGTTTGGGGTGGGGGTTGGGGGTTAGAATCCCGTTAATGTCTGAAGAGAGGCAATTTGCTGCCCGTGCTGGAGTGCACCTAATCAAATCTCACTGGGAATGCCACATGGACAATAACATTTGAGCGCACAGGCAGGGAGGGCCTAATGCAGACCTTCACTCACAAGGCCTTCTATATTTAGCAAGCTGTTGTATTTTCGGGTGGAGAAACGAGGCAGCTCGTCTGCCCGTCACGGTGGGGTTTTGATGCGGTCGGACGGCTTCGTATTTGAAACGGTTATCAGCTCGTCAGCTGCAGCCCTTCTAAAGATGGCTTCATATCGAATCTCTTTCGGCTTCCTCTAACGTCTCTCCTGTATTTGTTTCTCTCTCTCTCTCTCTCTCTCTCTTCTCTCCAGGTAGTCTCTGTTGAGTCATGGCAAAGATCACAGCCCTGGTCCTGGTTACCTGTGAGTGTCTTGTGTTTTTCCAGTTCACCTCCTCATTCATTACCTTACATTACCTTGCAGTCATTCAGCAGGTGCTGTTGCCCAGGGTGATTTGGGCTGCAGTGGTATAATGGGTAAGGCACTGGTCTTGTTTAGATTCGATTCCAGGGTCGGACACTGGTCTTTAACCTGCAATGCTTCAGTATGTATCCAGCTGTATTAATGGATGCAATGTAAAAGTTGTGTAAGTCACTCTGGACCAGAACGTCTGCTAAATGCCTGTAATGTAATGTAAGAGACATAAACACACCTACCTTGAGTTGCTGATTTATGAGGGTGGTTTTCTGCTAGTGTTTGGGCACACTTTTGTAAAAATACAGTAAAATCTCCACGCATTATATTGTGTATATATTGTATATTTTACACAATATACTGTTGTTGTGTGTGTCATTTCTTTTTATAGGTACACTGTAGGTACAGTGCCGTACTGAAGAGTTGTGTTGTAATAGCGTGTTTTATGCGTGGGTTCTATAGTGTATAAGCTAATTAAATAAAAGGTATACTTTTTAAAGAGTAAAAGAGTTGAGTAGTGAATTCCTCTGTAGGAGGACTGTACTTGAATAATTGGATCAGGAGTTAAGAAATTAAAGTGGAGTTTTTTCACCAATATATTAGTGTGCCATTTTGCCCGTGTACTATAGATGAGTAGGTGTAAAAATGCGCTACTGCTATATCCATCTACTACATTATAATTCGGTTTATTGCCTTTATCGCTCCCTGATCCCAGAGAAATGTTGTTTTAAGCATTATTATTGTGAGATAAATCACAAATCATTAACAAGTTGCTGTTCTCTCTCTTTTGGCTGCAGTTTTGTCCCTTGTTTATGCTGAGGAAAACCAAGGTGTGTACTTCATTATGATACAATCAGATCTTTTTCTCTCTGTTGTTTTTAAATGAATAATTGCGAATTCTGCAGATTGTTTAGGCACTGCCTGAATTCGTAAGGTTATAAAATGTGAAAGCCACAACATCCAAAGTGTTCCTTCAGCCTGGTTTTTAGTGGCATTTAAAAGCTGACCCGTGTTCTGTTCTTGTTGCAGCTGAAGAAGAGGACCCCTTCACTTTTGGTGAGTTCTTTGTAAATTATATATATATATATATATATTACCCTTTATTTCCGATATCCATGTCCCCCATTTAGTAGCATTAGAGTCAGGTGTGATAAATTAGGGTGAGCCTACAGCAGGGGTGGGAAATTCCAGTCCTGGAGGGCCGGTGTGTTTGCTGGTTTTTGTTTCCACCATTTACCCTGGCTAAATGAGCTAATTGGCTGTACACACCAACAGTAGTGCAGTACAGTAAAACGTCTCTTGTACAAACACAAGAGCAGTCTTCGGCTATCATTCATGTGCTTATCAAGAAATGTGGCTAAAATGCCAGATGGCGTAAATGTTAAGTTGTAATTAAGTAATTAAGGACAGAAGTTGGCATGGAAACCAGAAGCAGATATGGCCCTCGTTGCCCACCTCTGGCCTACAGGATGGTAGATCTCCAGGAACAGGATTGGTTCCCACTGCTGTCTCCATTGTCTGGGATGTAGAAATGCTGGGGATTCTCTCTGATGGGGATTCTCTATGATGGGGATTCTCTCTGATGGGGATTCTCTCTGATGGGGATTCTCTCTGATGGGGATTCTCTATGATGGGGATTCTCTCTGATGGGGATTCTCTCTGATGGGGATTCTCTCTGATGGGGATTCTCTCTGATGGTGTTTAACTGTTCCTCTCTCCTCCAGACTACCACAGGCTCCGTGTGGGGGGTCTGATCCTGGCCGCTGTGCTATGCTTGATTGGCATCACTATTCTGCTGAGTGAGTGCACACACTGCACATGCACGCATACGCACACACACTGCACATGCACGCATACGCACACGCATACACACTGCACATGCACGCATACGCACACGCACGCATACGCACTCACACTGCACATGCACGCATACGCACTCACACTGCACATGCACGCACACGCATACACACTGCACATGCATGCATACGCACACGCACACACACTGCACTCACACACACACTGCACATGCACTCACACACACACTGCACGCATACACACACTACATGCATACGCACACTGCACGCACACGCATACACACTGCACGCACACACACACTGCACACGCATACACACACTACATGCATACACACACTGCACGCTCACAAATACACACACTGCACGCTCACAAATACACACACTGCACGCACACACACACACGCCCATGCGCACACACTGCACACACACGCATACACTCACTACACACACACACACACTTGCAGATGCGCACACACACACACACACACAGTTTCTGCATACTATAGTGTTCCGCTGTCTGGATTTCTCTTGCCAAACCCAGCTGGGCATCAGAGAGTGAAACTGGGGGCTCATGTGTTAGCTGTCCGGTGTAACCGGGCACAGAAATATCTCCCGCAAAGGGCAGGAGGCTCTCCCGATGGTTGCCTTTGTGCCTGCACACCATCACTGCTGTGTGCACGTCACGGTAAAATGTTGGTAGACTGCTCAACAGAGTTGCACTGTTTGGAGGGAGATGTCTTTGGGTGGAGTTGGGGGTGATTAAAATTCCATAGCAACTGCTCATTTTCTGCTTATTTTTTTCGTTTTGGAGTAATGAACTCCAGATGTGTGTTTATTTTTCAACTGACCGATAAAGAGCTGGTAAGCCAGTTTTAAATGCCAGTAGACCCCACGGTGTAGGAGCGGCTGTCGGCAAGAAGGACTGGCGGTCCTTAAATGCCAGTGGACCCCGCAGAGCAGGAGCCACTGCTCATTGTCTGACTGTCAGAATGACTGACTGTCCTCTTGTTCACAGGTGGACACTGCAGGTGCAAGTTCAACCAGGACAAAAGGTGAGGAATTGGGACTGTGGCCTCAGTGAGTGCACTTAGTTTTGTAGTGCAATGTCAAGCAAAAGCTCAGCGGTGTTCATTAATGCAAACTTTTCTTACCAGACATGGTTTGTTGTGCATTGGCGCCATAGTTAGGAAAGTTTATTGGGTGCCACTAAATATGACAACAGAAATCATGAGCCAAGAGGTACTGATTTGCCTGTCCCCTTCAAAACAGTGATTTGTCTTTCCAAGACTGAAAAATGAACTCCCCTGTCATAATAAACACGTAATTGGACGATTTCCACAATCATTTATGTGCAGTTATGCACTGATTGCAGTGTTGCAATATGCTGTATTACCAGCATCATTTGTCATTTTTAGTTTGCATGTTGTTTCAGATCCATTCAATATTACTTAATAATTGTTGTGCCGTGATAATAAGCAATAAGATATTGAAATGAATCATTTGTGCCTGATTGTAAAGATATTGATTTGATGTTTTTATCACAAGAAGCAAAGAATGTTACCTCGGTACATACACATTGATGTACAGGGCTTGGTGGTCAATAGGATTTTTTCATTCTTCTTTCTACATTTTACAGCTGAGATCCTAACCATTCTGATGTCGTTAATTGAACAGACTGCTGATGTCCCCTGGATTCTGGGTATTGTAGTTTAAATGAGAGGCCAGTTAGTGACACGTTTGCTGACACCTGTTTTCTTTGCTGCCATCTGCAGGAGGAGAACAGGAAGTGGTGCTGCTGGCCAGCAGATGCTCAACGATGCAGGTCTGTCACAAGTTTAATTTAACACATACTCATCACTCAATTCTGATTGGCCCAAAATTCTCTGTGTGGCTTGTCCGAGCCAATCCGTAGACCTTCCCCTTATTGGGACGATCTTTATCGGTGTACTCGATAGCATCTACATCATAGCTAATTGTTTGTGCTCAGTGATGCAGGTCTCTCCCAAGCTTTGATCAGCAGAAATGCAGTTCTGATTGGCTCAAACCATCCATGTGATATGTTGGGAGCCAAAATGGGGACCTGCAGCTAATCGGGACGTCAGTTATTGTCATTAACATCCGTAGGATGACATTGTCTGTGACTTCTATGACTCTGAAATGGCCCATTCAGAAAGGAATTTTAGTCTTTACCTGCTGCCTCCAGAATGTTTAGCAACATGGTCACGAAGATGAGGAGTTTCCTGGTGCTTATCGAACTGTGCAGTGACACGTTCCGAGAAATACCCTTCTGGGTGGTACCGCTCGTAGACCGAGGGGTTTTCAATCTCTCAAGCGCTGTTGGGGGGGGGGGGGGGGGGGGAACGCTTCAAAGCAGATTGAGTGGCACTGGAGGGAAGGAGGAGCTGCACTTGCTCTGACCCTGGCAGTCGTCTGATTGGCCAGCCGTCTCCAGGAAGCCCGCTCAACCGAGGGGCCGGGCTGTCTGTCGCCTGGCGGCCCCGGGGAGCCAGCCTGATGACTCAGATCAATCTCCTCCCTGTGGCACGGCCATTAAGCCCAGATCATAACAAAGGCGGGCGCGGAAACTCGATTCTTGTGACGGTGTCCGGTTCCACGAGCGCTTTTCAGATGAAGATGTACAGCAAAAAAACAACCACCACTACCACCACCCCAGTCTATAATTTGATGATTTATTTCTGATGCAATTAGGGTTCTTATTTCTTTTCTTCTTTTTTTTTTTCCTCTGCTCATTTCTGTGATTGAACTGCGATAAGAAACTGTGCCAATGTAAATTTGTGTGAAGAAAAAATAAATAAATAATTGTGGTGCCAGTTAGTGGAAAATGCTGATTGAATGCATGCCAGAATTAGATGAAGGGACTGGAATATTCATTGATACGTTTGGTTCTGTCCTATATCTGTCTAGGAATTAAAATGTCACCTTTAAAGAATTTTGGCTCTGTCCTCATGTTACATTTTTTTGTGACTTTTCATTTGAAATTTGCTGCCCTTTACAGTGAAATTGTTTGCAATGAGACTTGTGATCTCATTATGTCTCTCTTCTTTTTTTTTCTTCTTGTTCTTCCACAGCACGGGCCAGTGAATGCTAAGAGCCAATCAGAGGACCACATGAGCGCTGACATAATCTGCAACGATAATTGACCAAATGGACAGGGGTTTAGGACATAGAAAGGGAGAGTGGGTAGAGTGGGTTCTTCCTTGCATTGGCTAATGCTTAGAAGATGCTGATTGGATAATGGTATGGAGGGGGAGTGGGGCTTCATACTCCAGGGGAAGTTGAAGTAAATGGAGACACAACCAATGCACCTGCACCGTCCGGCTCTCAGGCTATAACCTCTGTGGGACCTGGAGCGCAAGTCATCCTTTCAAAGCTGTAATGTTTTCATTTCTGATTTTTAAAATTTTTTTTATTTAGACTGACACCCCTTCAAAGAGCCGTTTCCTGACAACTACATCCGTTGATTTCGGTATATATATATATATATTTTTTTTTTAATTTCTTTTTCTATTTTAAAATCAAGATGCTAAGGCAGAAGTGTACCGTCAGCTTGTCAGTCTGTTTATAAGCAGAAGTGTGCAGAAGTGCATTTATCATTGCCTTATTTTGTAGAAAAGCTCGTAATCCATTTTTGTCAGAATGATTCGGTAGTTGAATAATTGAATGCTCTCGGTACATACGCAGCGCCAGTAATTAAGAAATGTTTTTATGTCGTGAGTGTTATTGTTCCCTCTGATTAATTATTTATACAAATAATATTTGAATGGAATTTGAAGGTCTGAAAATGTTTATTTGAATTTTAGCACCCCCCTACACACACACGCGTGCACACGCACCTTTCACTGGCTTTATTGCAGTAATGAGGTTGTATTACAGTAATGATACTATTAGATGTTGTTTTAATACTGCAAACTTTAGTTTTTTGACGCCTTAACCACAAATACAAACAAGGCAAGGAAAACTCTCCCTATTAAACCGTTTGCTGTACGAGAAAATAAATGTATGTACTCACAAGCTTTTTATTAACACTGTGTGTCATTCTGTTAACTTGGTCACTATACCAAAGGTGGTCAAAGTTATGTTCAAAGCAAATATTAGGGTTTTTTTTTTTGTTCCACAGCCCTACTTGCGTGAGCTGAAAATGAGTTTTTTCCACATATTTCTGTCATTTTATGCCACCTTTTTCAGCTACCATGAGAACAACTCCGATGTGTATTTGTGTGATGTGTCATAAATGTAATTGAAGTTAAACATGTTCTGAAAGTGCAGAGTTTTAATATTTCGCCTTTTTCCCATGGACAGTGTATTTAAGTTCTCTTTCCAAATCTTCCCAATCGATGCTATCTTGAACTTGATGAAAGATTGAGTGTCCTGCACAGTTGGGCTCAGTTTAATTTCAGTTCAGCTCAGTTCAGAAAATTAATTGAAATTCACTTCATGAATTGAAAAATCCTCATGTTCTGCAAGGACTTGTTCAGTTAATGAACTGAATTTCAAGTTTGTTTCCTGGATTCGGTGGGATTTACCCCAAGCGTGGCGTCACTGCTACTTCAACTATTATAATAAGGGCAGTTTAAGCAAAAGCCACTGACATCAGAGTTGTACAAAACGGGATGAGCCAACAATAAACAGAAGACAGGGAGGGCAGTCTCCACTCCTATCCGCATAGGGTATAGGTCTGATTTGCTTTTGTCTAATGCATGTTTTTTTTTTTTTTTTTGGTTTTTCAGTATTCTCTACCGCTGTGTTATTGCTGTCAAGTTTTACATATCATTGGTTTTATTTGGCTTGTGAGCAAACACTGGTTTGTGTAAAAAAAAAATGTTTAAGTCTATAAAACTTTCACTGCGTGACCTTTTCCCACCAACATACATTCAAATGTTTATACGCTAGTTTTACTTATGTTATGAGACATTATTTTACTTTTTTGAACACAATCTCATGTAACCAGAATAATTCAGAACACATTTGATTTATGGTTTTCATTCTATGAAATATAATACATAGAACAGGTGTCACTGAGCACATTAGCTGGATGTGATGATGCAGTAGTATAAGCTGTGTTGTTAAAAAAAATACACTGAATGTTATGCTTGCATAATATTAATTAGTGTCAGACTTTTGAAGCAGTGAGTATATACATAATGAATATTACTGAATTAAAGAAACTTGTGTCTGAAAACATGATCTATTTGTAGTTTCTTTTGAAGCATTAATGTTAGCAAATATTTTTCCTACGGTGCGCAGGAACTGGCACCGTGGGCTATGCATGGCGAATTGTGGTTGCTCGCTCACTCACTCACGGACGATCTGAGAGGGACGTTTAGTAGGACGCATGCGTAGGTGGTGCTTCGTTTAGTAGGAGTAGGTGAAACGCGAACCTGTTAAGGTTACCTGAAGTAACGTTAGGCGATAAAGCTGTGCTTACAAATGTGCCGTTTGGAGTGGTGATTTCGGGAGATGCAGACAGATAAAGGCGTCGCGTTAACCTAGTTAGTGCGTACGGATGCTATCCTGCACGCATGAGTAGGAGCTAAGGACACACAGCTACAACCACCGATACAGACGTATGGACACACGGAGGACACAAAGAACGTTACAGAGACGAGGACGTGCCATAGCTAGCTAGCTAGCTATATACGCAGGGCAAAATGGAGCTAGAATGTCGCCAGCAGTGTATGCGCGTGATCTCGACAACACATTTCTCATAGAAAAGGTAGTTTGTAGCCTATTTTTCGTTCATTTCAACAATGGTGGTACAATGAGTGAGCTTGAGTCCGAAATAAAGTTTTGATTATACAAGAAGTGGTACTGTGCTGTTAGCCTTTATTGATCGACGTACAAGGTTAATGCAAAGTACCTAGCACAATCTGACCGCACTAACCCATAATGTACTGTGAATGGCTCAATCGAACGGTAAATGTGAAAAAACATTCCATTATAGTCAGCAGCACCGAAATTTTCTGTCGCACCCTCAATAAACAACAAAAGTCCCAGTAGAAGTTTGAATTATATCTTTAAAAAAAAAATTCTGAAACGTTGTTGATTCCGCTTGGCCACAGTGAGCGAAACTAGGCGATATGAGCGTATTCAGCCTTGTACCTAAACTTCACGGCATAGTCATTGCCGTTATCATGATTGTAGCATGAAGTGTCTATTTTCAAAATCCATCCATAAACCGTTCAGAAATGACCTGGGACTTTGAAGTTAAGGCGGGATGTATCAAGTCTCCAGTGAAAATATTGACCTGGAAAATATTGATCAGTCAGAATTCTGAGAGAACCAACTGCCATATTTGAGCGCTTAAAATCCATCAAAAAATATAGTTCGCCAAGTTGCGCCGTGGGTCTGGACGGTTTCGTGCTTGTTTACCAGTCTTTTTTTCAGGTTTTTTTTCTGCTTATGTCTTTATTTTTAGTCTCAGAATTATGAAACGTCACTAATATTTTTGTGCAGAATATGGAAATCATGCCGTTTTTAAAACCTGCATCAAAATCGAATCGAGCGGAGCGGAGCGGAGGGCCGAGAGTTTTCATTCCAACCAATCACAACACCTGCTGATTTCACTAATTAACTCACCTTAAGCCAGAGAGGAGGGAATTAATTGGTGAAATCAGCAGGTGTAGTGATTGGTTGGAATGAAAACCTGCATACACTCTGTCCTCTATGACACATGATGATTGGGCACCAATGTTCTAATGTAAAAAAAAAAGGGGGAATAAGTCGTTTGTTTTACTTCAGTGCATTTATCTATAGCCTATAGCCGACACAAGAGGGCAACACGTGGATGGTTGCATTGATGAAAATGAACGGGACCGATAGCGTCTAGGAGTCCGAAATTACCACAAAATCAACATTACGTTACTGGCATTTAGCAGACGCTCTTATCCAGAGCGACTTACACAGCTTTATACATAGCATCCATTTATACAGCTGGATATACACTGTTTTGGCGGCACGAGGGGGACCTACACAATATTAGGTAGGTGGTTTTAATGTTGTGGCTGATCGGTGTATGCTGACTGAAGCAATGCAGGTTAAGTACCTTGCTCGAGGGTACAATGGCAATGCCCTACCCTACCTATTTTGTTCCAGTGACCTGGTTTTGCTGAGTAGTGCAGTTCTTCAGCCAGGAGGTAGAACTCAATAGGAAATTAGCGGGATGAGTTCATGTGTGTGGAAGAACAAGACAGGTTCAACAAGACCAAATTTATCTTTTATAAAAAGAAAAACCACTTCGCTGTTTTGTATATTTTTTTAAACGCAAAGACTGACCTTTATAGAGCTGACTTCATCATTTGCCGCCATGTTGACGCCAGTCTGTGAACATAACTAAATATCAAAGGTGTATTTGCATAGAATACTAACCAAGCTTTTTTTAAACTCATTTTTAAATAGAAAAATTATATTTCCTAAATATAGAAAGTACTGAAAATATAATTTCACTTCTTGTTAGAATTTTATCTGCATTTTTTTAAGGGTAGAGCATGGATGCACAACTCCGGTTGTGAAGGGTCAGTCTGT
The DNA here is from genome assembly GCF_013347855.1 of Anguilla anguilla. Taxonomy (NCBI): domain Eukaryota; kingdom Metazoa; phylum Chordata; class Actinopteri; order Anguilliformes; family Anguillidae; genus Anguilla; species Anguilla anguilla. The sequence continues at coordinate 82,634,468 of NC_049201.1, read as the reverse complement.
GTGCTGTTTTTTTGTCCAAACGAATTACTTTTTCCAAATTACGTTTTAGTTTCTGATTCTGTCAACTACACTGGTACAGTCCTGTACTCCAGCGAGTTTTGGATAAACTTGGAGTCTGCGGCTGTAGCTGGTGATTATACAAATGTCAGATCAAGATATGATTGAGGCTTTAAATAATCGAGAGCACAAGTTGGCACAAAATCCTGGATCGGTCCCTGTTGTGTATCCTGGCGTAGAACTTTACTGAGTCCCATTTATTCTGTACTCAACATTCTGCCATCTAGTGGCAAGAAAATATAAGCAAAACCGTAACGTGCTTGTAGTAACACTTAAACTCAGCAGATGGCAGTGTCCTCTGCTCAATGTACCACCCGTTTGCCAAGACCATTCACAAATGGCGCCCGTTTGAATATCTAAACAATAAATTATATGACAAGGACTGACTAGCCAGCAACAGTTAGCTATGTTGAACACATGCTGCCAGTCTGATCTAGAGCAGAGCATATCCAGTCATTAAATGGGGAGTGTTAGCCTGTTGAAATTGAACCTAAGGCAAGGCAAGGCAAGGCAAGTTTATTTGTATAGCACTTTTCATACACAAGGCAATTCAAAGTGCTTCACATAGATACAGAATAAGACACAGAATTAATAAAATAGAGTAAGATAGAAAATAACAAATAAAACAAGGCAAAAAAATAAAATAATAATAAATAAAAATAAAAGTGCAGAAATTCACTTTAAAAAGGAATAAAAATCAAAGTGCAAGAATTTAATCATATGCGATGCAGAACATGGATCGAACATAGTGGGTCTGGTCTCCTCACATGCTGAGATCTGTCAACAAAACTGTTGTGTTGTCAAACGACTACCATCTCACCACCTGATTTTGACTGGGAGGAGCAGATATGTGCGCACAGCTGACAAACCAAACTCTGAACTGACCACTTTATGTCCAACTGTCAATTTGGCCAAAAAAAAAAAAAACAGTCGTGTGCATTACGCCAATATTCTACACAGTTCTGCTTTCTGCTTGTGGTTCTGGTATGAAAAACAGTGCTCACTGTTCATACAGGCAAACATTATTGGGAGGGCAGGTATGCCATCCCGCCAAGGCGTAACTTGGCGGGATGGCATACCTGGCGGGATGGCATGCATGCCCCATACCTATACAGCACTGAGAGTTTGGCACTTTTCAGGGTTCCCCAGAAATAACCACAACAGCCACAGACACTCAGCCCTTAAAAACATGACATTCTGTACATTCTGACCCCATTTCAACAGACAGATTTCATAAACAACTTCACATGTCCACACAATGAAGCCCCAAACTAAGGGGATTTTGCATTTTCTCCTTCTTCTTCTTCTCATTCTTATTTTTCCGGCCGCCCATCCCACTAACAACATGTCTCCCCATTGGACATTTTACCGACAGCCAAATCTTCACCTACACGACCCAATCAAAAACTTGCATACACACGTAAAATACCCATGCCTTTTTACTCTGAAACATTTCCAGTTTAAAAAGTTAGTCTGCCTGTGGCCTAGTGGGCAAGGTTACAGTTTTGGGAACATGGGGTCCCAGGTTCAAGCCCAGCTAGGAACACGTGTCTTTAACCTGCTTTTACCCTCACTAATAATTGTCTACTACTTCTCAATTATTGCTTTTGCACCATATCTACCCGCCGTTCACCGAACGTATACACTGCATTATGACGTACCGACTGCACGTTCAGTTATTAACCGGCTACAATATTGCAAAGCCATATGGATTCAACGGGAGCTCCTCTGTGCTTACTGGCCTGTGTTCTTCTTTAAAACCACGGACAGGTTTGCTAATTATATTTCACGCATTGCATCGCTATGTCATGTCTCGCCTCGCCCTCAGACAGATCATTTCCTCTTTTACACTAACGTTTTCTTACGCTTATATTTATATATTTGATGCATTTCATGACGGCAAATGCATTCCTTTTATTAAAAAGATACACCAGTTCACCACTGTGCCATTTCTACTAACTATATTTCTTCATTTGGCAACCGTACAAAACCTTCTTATCAGCAAACAGCACGTTTCTACATTCATGTTACCTCGCCCTGTTCTCTATCTAGCCACATACAAACAATTACTACGTATGTACGTTCTGCAACTCCCCATTAAAACATTACATTTAAAATCATGACTCACTCATAATTATAACTACTAGTACTGAACATGAGAAAAGCACATCAGTGCAATAGATTTCACGCGTTACTTAACCCTCCACTTTAACGACAAATATGTTATACAGACTGTTACATATACCCTTCGATAAGGAAACTAAGCTCGCTCATGGTCACTTCATTTACTTCGCACTATAGTCTGTGATCATGTCAACCTTCACCTACATGTCCATTCTGCTAAAAACATATTGTTTCAACTACGCAATTTCATAATTTCTCCTAATTTCTCACCGTCTATAGCTCATTCATCCAGACTGCCAAAATCTGCCAAAAATTTGGGGCGGGGCGGTGACGCCTGCAGGGTGGGCGGGAACATCTCCACTCGCAGTTTCCATTTCTGCGGGTGACGAGCTGAAGTGACCAAAAGATCTGGAGCTCACTGCGGAGACACTCAGCTGGAGATATCAGACCTCCCCGCGGGCCACCGCGCAGACAGGAACACTACAGGTACAGCTCGCTTCCTCCCTCTGCACTTCCCCCTGCGAAAGGGAACCCGTAGCGTGGCCGCTTTTGGGAAAAAACGGGCTTGCTGGTGCTGAAAAGGGACGTACAAATGTTATGCATCTGAGTCACTCCACATAAGAGATATCTGCTAAATGTAAATGGCTTGCTTTCTGGGTAAAAAAAAAAAGTAAAATGTGGAAAAAGCCTAGCTCTCCTTATATCTGCACCAGTGTATGTTGTGTGAAGGATCGACAAACCTCGAGTACTGTGAAAAAGTTTTTTTTCCCCTTCCTGGTTTCTTCTAGTATTGTGCATTTGTCACACTAAATGGTTCCAGATCTTTAGACGAAATGTAATATTAGACAACGCAAACCTGAGTAAACACAAAACACATTTTTTTAATTATTGCATTTATTTAATGAAAAAATTTTAACAAACACTCATATCACCCATGCATACAAGTAATTGCCCCCTTAAATGTAATAACTGGTTGCATCACGCTTAGCAGCAATAACTGCAACCAAATGCTTCCTATAATTAGATATCAGTCTTTCACATCGCTGTGGATGAATTTTAGCTCACTCTTCTTTGCTTTCTGGGTTAAAAAAATGTGACTGCTTTTAGCTTTTTTATCATTTGAGAGATTAAAGTGATAGTTTACTTTCTGAGGTTTCAAAAAATATATTTTCAGTTTTAGGGTATGTTAGCAATTGGCTGAGACAGATTTTGTGTGCAATGAAGAATATTGCCCACAAAAAATAAATAAATAAATGTACCTCTGGAAACAAAAATATATTCTTATAGCCACTTTAAATATATTCTCTTGCTTTTGGCAGGCCACTTCCGGTGAGAACAGGCTTCTTCTTTTGAGCATGCTTCTGTTATTCGGTTAATAACAAAACAGGAAGCCAGACTAGATGGCATTTCTTGAAGGAAATTTTTTTTAATTCAAAATTATACAGTATGTTGTTATATGAAATATTTTGAGCTTTACAAAACAAAGGAATAGCAGGAATTGTAGCTATTGGGATCTCTTCTCAAACAACTTCAAGACATTACAATTACACAAAATAATATTTCTTTGGCCTACTACACACAACCCATTTTAATGGTTGTAGATTCCATCTATGACTGATAAAGCCAAATACTGATCATCCTAAACACAAGCATTTTTTTTTTGTGGCTGGAAGTTTCTAGAAGCATGAACAATGCAGACTGCAAAAGTGACTTATGAGTAATACAAAATGATTCACATAACTAAAGTCTGCTTTTCCACAGGCTGGCAATTTCAGTAAAAAGGCAGCATACAGGTAGACAAAAACTGATACAAAATAAACAAAACTGTCACAAAACCACTGCTGAAAACTATTGATCTTTCAAAGCTAAAGAATCCAGAATTTAAATGATTACTTTTTCCATTCGCACAGTAAAATATTCAGTGCTAAACTACAGTTCACACATTTGAGACCACACTGCATTAAAAAAAAAACAAGCAGTCAGCGTCATACTTATAAATGTGTTACAGGGAACTGCCAAAATAAACTGCCCGCTCACGTCCTACATCGATGTTCGTAGTCAGCTCATGCTCGTCTGTTTTCACCTCGCTTCTCTGACCAATGCAGGACATCGCAGTCAAGGGGTATACTCCTTCAACCACGGTTGCCCCTGGTTACCCTCAGGTTCTTTTGACAACATCATCTAAACCGTTGTTCCTGGTGGAAACTTCAGCATGTTCAGCAGCCTTAGTCACTGAAACACCCTGCCGAAAACAAGTGCTCCCCAAAAAGGGAATCCTGGGGAGAAGTGGGAACACACTGGGATATTTAAATGTTTAAATTACATCTGGATCCACCCTCAACCTGTGCAGAAGTGACCCCGGAGATCTGGAGCTCCCCACGGAGACGTCGGCTCAAGATATCGCTCTCCTCCCAGCCTCGTGCAGACAGGAAGGAACACCACAGGTGCGGGTCACTTCCTGTCTCTGCACTTCCCCCAGAGAAAAGGAACCCGTAGCCTAGCGTGTCGCTTTTGGAAATGGGCTTGCACCTCAAGGTCACGGGTTCAATTCCCAGATGGGACGCTGACTCTTGAGTAGATAGGTGTTTCCAACCTGTGCAGAAGCACTTGTTTTCAATGCACTGTGTATCCCTCTTTTACTCAAGCGTTTCTATCATCATCATGGTAGTTAACTGTATTGCAGCCTTATCCAGATTGAGAAAAAATCAAAATCAAAACCGCATCATTGTGAGAGTAATATTTCATCTAATTCAAATATTATCATCCAGTGGCGGCTGGTGATAAAATGTTTTGGGGGGGCGCAGTTTTTGGGGGGGACAAACAAACTGAAGCAGCACTTCATAGCTCAGCAAAAAATAAAAAAATTAAAATAAATCTAAAACAACACAACACACTGTAATGTTGCCTAAACACTGGCCAGTAGCACTACTTGAACATATTTTGCCTTCCTTAATAATATAAAATAATATTTAGAGACAACAAAATGCCCATTTCACCTACATCACCTAAAGTTACCAACAGGCAACAGCTCAATTTCTAAATATGGAACTACTGAAGTAATTTTACTGCCACTGTTACATTCTATGAAGTCATAAAAAGAGCAGGAACATATTCGCTAACTCCAAGGTCATTTATAGAGCCATCTGCTGGACAAAATGTGAATATGTGAATGCTGAAATTCAAAGTAGGCAACAAAATTCACCAACCCACGGAATATCCCGGGATTATCGGAGCTCTCACTCTCATCATGGCCACGCAAAGCCAACTCAAATGCTCCACAAAATTTCACACAGTCTATTATTCTGGACAGGATGTGTCGATTTTGTCACCTCTTCGTTGTGCCTTCTAATGCCCTGTAGCCTTCACCTAGCTGTTCAGCAATGCTAAACCTGCCAAAAAAATTTTTAGTCTCATACTATTGTCTAGATGGCTGCGGCTACTTTCGTGCCGTTTGCATTTTTCAGAAAGATGTTATAGGTCTTGTACCCCCGTCGTTGTCCACAACGCTTCGGTGCCGACACTTTGAAATAGAAAACGGGAAAAAATAAAAGGCATTACTTACACCACATCCAGCTAGCCAACTCCGTTTGTCATAACAAGAGCGGGAGAAGCCCCGGGTGTAGGCTCGTCCTCGATCACCTGCCTGCTGCGAAATTTGTAAATCGGGTCGGTCCGGTCCAAGCTCCTTTATTCTCTTTTTTTCTTGCAGCGAACGCCTTGTGAAAGGGCGTTTTTGCAAGGAAATAACCAAATTTTCTTTGATTTCCGCGATTCCACCTGAAGTTGCCATCTCCTGAAAGTACGGGTCAGCTAGCTAAGGAGCAGGAATGACAGTCGCGCACCCGTAGTTATATCTCATAAAAAACACGTTTTCAACGTACAAAAATGCCAAGTTACTCACACATACACCGTCTATAACTCATTCATTCAGACTGCCAAAATCCACGCCTGGCATTAAAAGTATTGATATCAAAATGATGCCAAGTTACGGTACTAAAAACAATATAGGCTATCTTCCCTCACCGAAATTAAATAAAATGTATTCCAAAGCTATGCTACCCAATATTTTCTCAATTCTTTCGTGTGTATAAGCATGCAGTACATGGATAGGCCAAACATATGTGTGGATGGCTTTCTCACAGTCAGGATTGATTGAATAGGCGTCTGTATGTCCAATTTGTATTGGTATGTACGTATTTCGCTGCCCAGCCTTTCTGTTGCGTGAATGATTGTATGTTTCTTGGTATAAATGTGTGTTCGTAAATGTTAATGTAACATGCTGCGAGGAAAATGTCCCCATTGGGATAAAGAAGTTCTCGATGTATGTATGTACAATATGTAGTTTACATGCAGTATTTATTGTACGTAGCAAATATACAATAACTTGTACATTTACTGAAATTCAGTTCAGAAGCAAGTATAAACATATGTTTTCTGGAGAAATATGCTTCCTGTAGTTACTCACCAGCAGTTTTCTACATGAATTTCAATGTGTTCCATGAGGCAATTCGAAATATGTGACACTTTGATCTGACACAAAGTTTGCATGAGATTGTAAAATGGTAAGATTACAAAACACAGGGTGTATATGCAGTGTATACGTTCGGTGAACGGCGGGTAGATATGGTGCAAAAGCAATAATTGAGAAGTAGTAGACAATTATTAGTGAGGGTAAAAGCAGGTTAAAGAAATGTGTTCCTAGCGAGACTTGAACCTCGTACCCCCTGTGCCCACTAGGCCACAGGCAGACTAGCTGTTTAAACTGGCAATGTTTCAGAGTAAAAAGGTATGGGTATTTTGCGTGTGTATGCAAGTTTTTGATTGGGTCGTGCAGGTGAATATTTGGCTGGTGTCGGTAAAATGCCCAATGGGGAGACATGTTGTTAGTGGGATAGGCGGCAGGAAAAATAAGAAGAAAGAGAAAACGCAAAACCCCCTTAGTTTGGGGCTTTATTGTGTGGACATGTGAAGTTGTTTATTAATTCTGTCTGTTGAAATGGGGTTAGAATGTACAGAATTTAATGTTTTTAAGGGCTGTGTTTTTTTGGCTGTTGTGGTTATTTCTGTGGGGAACCCTGAAAAGTGCCAAACTCTCGGTGCTGTATAGGTATGGGGCATGCCCCCGCCAAGGCGTAACTTGGCGGGATGTCATGCCTGCCATCCCAATGTTCGTGATGTGCGTTCGCTCAAGGAAGGTCTGTCACAGAGCCAAGGCACTCAGATCGTACGCTCGGCCTGCGGAAAATCAATGCAAGACATTGATTGCCAAGATGCATCTTGTACCCTGGGGACAAAGGGGAGGGAGGGAACACGGAAAAGCATTTTATCCTAATGACGACTGCCATCACTTACGTCAGTAATCCGTTAAAATGATTAGTTCCTCTATACGCCTTGCGTCGTTATGCGATTGCTTGGCTTGGTCCCACTCCTCCGGTCACACTGTATGGCTTGCGCAGTATATTTGATTCGCCTCCGCCCTCGCACTCGTGCATTTTCCGAAATTGCGCTAGCTGACGTTATCCACCGTGACGCAAACCAGTGCAAGAGATGTTAATTTTAATACATCCTATTAAATAAACAAAGCGTGGACTGCTTACGCTAAATAGGACTATAATACCCAATATAATAGCCTACCTGGGCGGGGAGGAGCGGGTGGTCCTATGTTCCTGTCCGCTGTGGGCTCTTTATCCTTTATAGTGTATAGTTTAAGATTTCAATATGGCCGGGAAAATAACAACTGGTGCCCGAAACTTTAAGGAAAGTTCGCCCTCTGTCCGCATGCATTTAATGTTACCGTAATTAGCTCTTATTCCATCTTATGCGGAGGAAACCGTTTTATTCGTTTACATTTTTTGTTTTTTTGTTCGTGCTCTTTTTTACTGACATGCTGCTTGTGTTGATTAACACCACGTCGTGTTTTGCCGAGCGAAAGTGCTGTTGAAGCGCGGCACAGCCCCGTTCCCGCACTGAACGTAATGTCGCGACTCTGCACTTCCTTACACGACTACGAGGTGGCAGCCTCACCCCGTACCGTGTAGGAACTAGCGCGAGGATCTGCTGCGTGTTGGCTTCTTACTTCGACCCATCCCCCTCCCAGCCTCTTCTATAGGGGCCGCAGGCACATACAGCAGAGATAAGGGAGGGGCAAAGCGAATTAGAGGGCGTGTGCTCGGTGGGGGAAAAAAAAAAAAAAATTTGCCGGAGACAGAGTGCAGAGTGAACTGTGAGCCAGACAGACCGGCAGAGAAACAAAAGACCGTCCATAGAAATAGCGCGACAAGAGACAGAAACTACAAATTATATCATTTAAACAAAGAAAGGGAAAGATCTATAGAGCAAAAGAAAATTCAAAGGGAAAACACCACTGAGGGTTTTCTTTTCTTCTTCTTCTTCACTGTTCCCACTAGAGAGAAAAAAAACTTTTTTTTTCCTAAAGAAAACACCCAGGAGCCGGGAGCATGGACCCCAGCAAGTCGCCCAGCGCCCCTTCCCAGGACTGGAACCCCGACAGCAAATCGGGAATGACTAATCCCGCTCCCCCGCCGTACCAGGAGTACCCTCAATACCCCGCAGCGGGCTACCCGCCGGCGGGACAGCCCGCGCCTGGGATGTACCCCCCTGCGCAGCAGTACGGAGGGGCGCCAAGCCCGTACCCGCCCCAGCCGGGGATGCAGTACCCGCCGGGCCCGGGCCAGGGCCAGTACCCGCAGGGGGCCCAGCACATGGTCACCGTCCAGCCCACGGTGTACGTGACCCAAACGCCGCTGATTCATCCGAAGCCGGACTACCTGGGCTACTCCATTTTCACCATGCTGTGCTGCTGCTTGCCGCTGGGGATCGCCGCCCTGGTCTACTCCATCAGGGTAAGTGGGAGATGGAGGGAGGGAGGGAGGGAGGGAGGGAGCAAAATGCGAAATACTGCTGAATGATTATTATTCTGCCACTTTACACACTGTTTTGCGGTGGACTTTCAAAAACCTACGGCAGCGCACTTTGATAATAGAAAGTTTTCTTTTTTTATATAAAAAAAAACAAACAATTGAAATGTGAGAGTGTAGGTGGGCGTGTGAGTAAGTGCTGTTTGCCTTCAGTGAGAAAAAAAATTGGAAAATGACGTGAATGTGTGTGTGTATGTGTGTGTGTGTGTGTGTGTGCTGGCGGTGGGAGAGGGGGTGTGGAATTTCATGTCTACTTCCAGGAAATGTGAATGAGGAGTTGGGGGAGGGGGGGGGTGAGTGAGTTAGTGGGTTTGGGTGTAGAGATGGGCTTGGCATTGTTAGAGGTGCAATATTAATAGCTGTGCTTGTTTAAGTGAGCTTTTTAAAAATGTTTGAGCATGTGCTTTTTAAATAAGAGAGGGCTAGAGCGCATGGAGAAGAGGAGTAACATATAAAAGATAAAGCAATTCAAATATACGAATGAAGGGGTGGAAGAGAGAGATAGACGGACAAATCCGTTTTCATTTCTTACCCTGGGAGGGGGGTGGGGGAGTGGGTGGGATGGAAAGAGGGAGAGAGAGAGAGAGAAAGAAAGGGAAAGAGCAACAGAGAGAGGGACAGCGGAAATGAGAGAGGAGAGGGTGAGAGTGAGAGAGAGAGATTGCCAGAACAGGGACAAATCAGTTCCTGTTTATTAGCCTGAGAGAGAGAGAGAGAGGGAGAGAGGAGACATATATACTGCAGCATGCCACCTGCTTGTAGAACAGTATGCTGTATGTTGAGTGCATATTTCTGGTACAGGCACTTAGGTTTGCCACCAAAGTAATCACTTAGGCTAGTGGCATACTGGACACGCAAGGGGGAAAACAAAACAGTGTTCATGACTACAGAGGGCCAGCATTGAAGCCTGTGAGGCTCTGAGGCCTTGCTCATTATATTCTGAAGAAATGTACACGCAAATAAAGAAAAAGTCTTCGCTTCGGAAGGAGTTGAAATGTGTATCTAATCAGAGAGGAATACCTATCAAACACCTGCCATTTACTGATAATATTCCTGTTCATAAATACGAACATACTGCAGCAGCTGTTGCAGTTGAATGTTGGTCTTCAGCGTCAAGTAAACAAAGTTAATCCCGGTTTCTTTACAGAATGGGAACTATTTAGTTCTTGGAATGACAAAAGAATTATACATTGGAGGAAAACAAAGGGAGGGGTAATTTGTCCGGCTGAAAATTAAAACTATTCAAAAGCCTTAAAATGAATTGCACATTTTCATATTTTAAAATGGGATTATGAATATGTATTTATTTATTTATTTATGTACTTACTTGCTTGCTTGCTTGCTTGCTTACTAGCTCAGGTACAGAGATCTCACCAATGATAAAACGTATGACATTTAGTTTTGGAGCCTTGCCTTTCAAACCATTTCACCACATGTTTGCCTGGGTAGTGCAACAGCGAAGATCAAAGAACACAGGAAAGCGAAGGGTGTAATCTGGCTGCTATCATCACAGGCGTCATGTAGGCGCCGCGCGTCGACTTGCAGGCGAACTAGCCACAGGGTTCTCTCCCCAGCGCTAATTAATTACACCGCAAACCGAGCTAACTGCACACGTAAATCTCCCCCCATATGAGAGCCCTGCCGGGGGACCGGGCTAGTCCGGGATGACGAAATGCAGTGAGCTCGCTTCGTTTCCAGGAATTGATGGCGTATTTTATAAGTAGCTACTGAATTGATTTGACAGGTAAGGCGAGATTTCCCGTAACCGGCACTCTATTGGCCCCGGATCTCAGGAATGTAATGAAATTCTAGAAAAAAAAAGGAAAAGAAAATTAAAGTGAGTGAAGACATTAAGTGGGTGTTTTTTTTTTTTTTACGATAACCATTACGGTCAGTACTCTTTCACAACAGGAAATGAGGAAACACATGGGAATTTTTTTTTCCTTTAATCATAATCACGAGAAAGCAAGGCGTCATGGATTGGACAAGATTGGCAAAAACATTTCCCTATATATATATATTTTGTGAGGAGTGTACATATTTCTACTTACTGTATTTTTGTATTAAGTTACATAATCATGTATACAAAACATTATGTAGTCAAGTAGAGTCTTGTCCAGTTGACCAGTCCTACTTGGTATAAAACACAACAATTAAAAAATGAATCCAAGAGTGATGATTTACAAAATCTCTTTTAATTATAATTTTTATTTATTTTATTTTATTTTGAAGGTGTCATACTTTGTTGTGAGAAAAAAGTTGATGATTGAAATGTCCTATCCAAAACTGTGTCAAATAAACCTTTATCAAAATTAATGTCAGGTAACACTGATCATGTGAACAAAAGGTCACCAACTACATGGAAAATTGACTCAATAACACATACACTGGCCACTATGTATTATACAACTGGTCATATGAAATATTTCTTATTTATGGGAAATACTCTTGGAACTTAGCAATACATAGAATGTAAATTCATTCATTGTTCAGTTCCAGATTCTGTGTCTACAGATTTTCAAAAGAACATTTATGCTTCAAAAGGACATACATTTACTTTTCCAAACCAGCAAACAGAAAAATATGTTAGAAATTTTTAAGTTGCCTTTTACTGACAGACAAAAACATGAAGTAAAAAGTATCTGTTTCCTTTAAAATTGCTCTTACACCATCAACAGTTTTTGCAACATAGGATGAAACATTTCCACAGCTCTCTGCAAATTCTGTGCTTCCCCAACAGTTTGGGGAAGGCCTTCATAGAAATGGTTTTCTCGAGAATGTTGTGGATGAGCTTGACTGGCCTGCACAGAGCCCTGACCTCGACCCCATCCAACACCACTGGGATCAGTTGGAAAGCCAACTGCAAGCCAGGCCTAATCACCCAATCAGTACCCAACCTCACTAATTCTCTTCTGGCTGAATTGAAGCAAATCCCTGCAGCAATGCACCAACAACTAGTATAAAGCCTTCCCAGAAGAGTGGAGGTTGTTATAGCAGCAAAGGGTGCACCAATTCCATATTAATGCCCATCATTTTGGATGAGATGTTCGAAGTCAGGTGTCCATATACTTTTGGCCATGTAGTGTAATATGTCAGCTCATAAAATATCCCCATGACTCACGAGTGAGTCATAGAATTGTAGCCTACCTTCTTTATGTGAATGCATGTATTATGTTTGGATTAACTTAGATGGCTTGTAACAGCCAGGAAATTGAGCGTAGACATACTGTTTCCTGTTCGTGGCACGAAGACTGCTGTGGCGTTGTACTAGTTCACTAAGTAATGCTTTCTGTAGAACGACAAAAGAGTAGAACAGAACAGAACTTTCCTAAGGGGAACCTCAGGAAAAAAATCCTCTGGTAGAGGATGGGCTACTGATGATATGATGTTTTACGTATGTCGTGTTTACGCCTGTTCACATCTCCTAAAACTAGCAATGGTGACTCGGGAGATTTTGACTCCGGGCCTTGCGAGACATGACAGAATTGCGACCGTGGCATTGTTTTCGTTGGCCGAAGGTGCAGCGTAAACAAGGATCAAAAGTCGCCACCTGAATCAACTTAGGTCTATATAAATCAATCTCTGAATCCGTCTCTGAGCCGGTGGCTCCGGGCCTGCCCGGCAACGTGTCTCTCGAACGGCAGCCGCCCTACACCCCATGCGTCAGCGACATCCAGTGAATAGGCTGCTCGAACTCCGCCTGTTTCCTTCCGCTGACCGCACTGCCAGTAGTTCATCGAACCTTTCCCAAGTTCGAAGTCTGGATTGAATAGTTTCCACAATGCGAATGATGCTGGCATCCCCCGTGGGCTGGCTGATGTTTGACATTGCCGTGAAGTTCTGATCCCGATTTGCGGCGAAGCGATCTAATGACAGAAGAAAGCGGGGGATGAAGAGGGGGACAGATCTGACTCCTGCCTTCTGTCTTCGCTTCCTCGTCTTCCTCGGCGGTCTCGTTGGGATAGCCTGCAGTCCAGGGTCAGTCGTGTTTTCAAGCTACTCAAACATTGGCGAAAGAAATTGACGGTGTTGATGGTAACTTTTCTTGCCTTGAAGGGCTAACCTTCATTCCGCGTGACACTGCTTTAATCTTCTGACGAGACTGCCTCAGGCAGTGCCGGCTATGCTGTAACCTCAGTTATCTTCCAGTGCAAAGCGCCCCATTGAAAGCTGATCGGGCCCCTCCCCCACCCACCCAATAGCGTGCGCTGATGTGCTCACCACCAGATATACGCAGACTGTTCTGTTTTAGCCGTCTGATTGTGGCTGTGGCTGGCAAAAAAGAAAATGGCCTCCTCTGTTAGCACAAGGGTATTTTTGGACTGAGGACAAAAACGAGGACAGCCAAATGAGATTCAGGGACAAATTGTGCGCTGGCTACCTTGTTATTTATTTTTCTGTGTGCTGTATGTATATGTGTCCATGTGGTGTGTGTGTGTGTGTGTGTCTGTGTTTTTGTTTGTACTCCCACAGGGAAAATTTATCTTTTGGCTAAACATAACCAGACAATCCAGTTTCCTCTGGTAGGAAACTGGGTGTAATGCATGACTAGTTTGTTTCCAGCAAGCCAGTTAGCAGGAACAGCAGCTAGCAGCACGGATTTGCATTCTTCAGATACATTTTCATTGAATTTATTGGTATAAAATAGGTAATAAGTGTTTAGTGTAGGGCCCTTACAATCAACCTCTTAGGCGTGTGCTAATCAAACGATCAGCCCATTGGAGAAAACTGTCTAGTATTGTCCATTATTGTGGTTCTAATAGGTTTACAGGGTCTTAGATTCAAGCAATAGCAGTGGGTGGACTAAACCATACACATTTTCTCACCCATAGCAACCAGCTAACCCTTCCCACCACTCTCAACCGACCCCCCCCCACCCCCGCCCCGCCACGCCACCCCCCCGCCCCCAACGGAACATATGGAGATTTACAACTGGTGCCCATGACTGTGTCTCTGGCTCTGCTGGAGGTGGAAACGAAAATATGTGGGGCAGTTGTGCGTCCGCCCTTCCCCGCTGTCTTTCTGTCGCCATGAAGTTGCTAGGAGACGTCTGTTTTATGGGCCCCCCTCCCCCGGTAGCTAGAAGGTGGATAGTTTCGACATGAAGGCTGCCAGACAGGCAGAAAACAGGATGTTGCTGGGGCGCACGAACGTCTCTTTAAAAAAAAAAAAAATCTTATATTGCATTATATCGGAACCCCTGAAAACAGTCTCAGAAGTTCACTTACGTAGACCAGGGGTAGAGCAACGTGTGTACTGCTTTATTTAGTGTGTATATATGTACGTTGCAAAGATCGCCATTGGTCAAAGTCCGGTTTCTCTTCTCAGTTGTTTGTTTTCCTGTCTGTGCCATGAAATACGAAATCCCCTAAAAGTTATCGCACCGAAATTTCTTATTTTGAGCGGATTTAAAGCAGGGGATTCCGTTCTTTTTGTTTTGTGTATTAGTTTGGGAAACCAATGAAAACTTCGGGGGACTGCGATGAAAACCGTGCATGAATAACCGCGACCCTATTTTAGTCTGCTAACAATTCACCTCATCTTAAGAAACAAAAAAAAGTCACAAATGTGATTATAGTTAAGGACAGAGGCAAAAGTCTGTTTGAACCAGAGCTTAAGTCACCTGCAAATGACTACCGTAACTGAGACACAGACACAGTTTCTGTTACAGCCAATCTCAAATACGGTCACTGAACCTCCGTAGACCAGGGGTGGAGTAATCTGTGTACTGCTTTATTTTGTATTTTTGTATATAAATGTACATCACAAAGATCACCGTTGGCTAAAGTCCAGTTTCCTTTCTCTGTGTTTAAGTTCCTTTGCAGATACAAATCTGCAATGCAGATTTGGCTCATTGTCTCATTTGCTTTGTGGTTGAATTCTTCATGACCTACCAAATGGTCGGGCGTCGACATTTTCTCTACAATCGACTGATTTGCCACTTCGACGTGGTCAATTAAAATCGCTTTGCCTCGTTCTATGCAGGCTAATCGTTCGCAGCGTGGTTCGGCGAACGCAGCGCGATCGTGTCGGCTTTCGTTCTTCATGGCGTGCGTAGCTATTTCTGACGTAACACGCCTTTAAAGAGAAAAAGAGTTGAAACACGTCTAGCGACTGCAGCGGTTAGAAGGAAACCTGGCACAGTCTAGGCTGCGCCAAGGCCGAGGGGGAAAACCGCTGGCAGAGGACACGCCCTGGTTTAATGCCCAGAGGCCTTCCACTCAGTCTGATTAAAGTGCCTTTCTGCATCTGTCTGCTGGAGCACGTCGGGCTTGGCTCACCGTGGAACACGTGACACGAGCGGTGAGCCAAGGATGAGGAGAGACGTTATTGACAAGAGTAGCCATGAACATGGCAGCACACACACACACACACACACACACACCCTCTCTCCCACTCTGTGCCCCATTCTTCTCATAATTATCTTTAGGACTTTTTGGTGACAGAACTTCTTATCCAAAAACTACCTCTGCTTAGCCTAATGCTCCTCTAACTGTCCCCAGCTAGTGACTCCAAATGAACTGTCAGCCAGTTCATCTTGACAAATACTGTACTGCCCAAACCCTGTTTGAGAAAAAAAAGAAAATAATTTAATTTAATCCAGGCCAGTGCTTAATTTGATCCAGACCACAATTTTAACCAAAATGCAAGATCAAATTCCCCAAATAAGATGTTGTGCAACAGCAAGAGACTTCATGACGTGCACTAGTGATGGCTGGGATTGGGGTCAGAGGTACTGCGGGGGAAGTGCAGAAATGATTCTGTGTAAAATCATGTGCAGGAACTGGAGCTGCGCTATAGAAACAGGCACGGGGGTCCCCCCCCTGTGCAGTCGACTTCTCACTTTGCAAAGGTTGAATCGCTGAGCTGGTTTCTGGACGTACCCAGCCCTGTGTAATTTCCCATTCAGCCGTGAGGTCATGTGACCGCTCTGTGTTCCCCGCCATGAAAGTCCCTCTATGAAAACGCTCTTAACCCCGCCCACATTCTGACAATCACTCTGCAGTTCGGTCTCTTTACAAAAGCTGTGTGTGTGTGTGGGTGTGTGCGTGTTTGTGTGTGTGTGTGGTTGTATGCGTGGTTGTATGCGTGTGTGTGTGTGTGTGTGTATGCGTGGGTGTGTGTGTGTGTGTGTGGGTGTGTGTGTGTGTGGTTGTATGCGTGTGTGTGTGTGTGTGTGTGTGTGTGTGTTTTCCATGTCGTGGCACATGCCAATTTTAAAATCCTTTCATTATTTACTATCCAGAATTACAATTTTTTCACAAAAAATAATGAAAATAAAATGTTTTACATAAACCCTACAATGCAACAAAATCTCAATCAGGTGTATAGAATGCTTTCAGACAGCCACCTGTACACTATGTGAAGACCTAAAAGGAAACTTTCTGGGAGTTGGAAAAGAGTTCAGTCATGACTTTAAGAAGTTAAACAGAAAGAATGTCTCAATACTGAATTCCAATGAAAAATACATTTAATGTGTGATGCACATTTTTAAAAGAATCATCAGTATTATATGATTTCATGTACAATGCATGTTAAATGATTGTTTAAAACATTGATTCACATGCTTAACTAATTTAATAGACAATATTATTAGCTTCATCCACATCTGTGCAAAGTGTAATGTAATAATAAGTGATATATTATTACATAATACAAGACAACACAAAAAAAGGCATTACAACACTGTGGAACAATACAAATTTCAGCATTTAATAATGACTAAGAGTAACAGATTGGAGTCTTGGTCAATTATAAACAAGAGTTAAGCATTGCAGTTGGGGCAAAGGTTTCCTTGCATATGTTCATGCCTGAAGTATTCTGTAATGGCATTCTAAGAGAACACTTTGAAATGGGGTGGTGGGAGGGTTGGGGGTGGGGTGGAGTGTGTGTGTGTGTGGTGGGGGGGGAGGAAGGGGGGGGGGGGGTTTCATGCCTAATAATAGGTACGGGTGTCAAACCAGTCAAGGAGATAATTTTGTTGTCTGCCAATGGGCCAAACATCTCTCTCAAAACTGGCCAGTTAAGTGGGGTCCTGTGCGCTTGCCTGTGCTGGTTGAGGGTATAAATTTGATACATACCTGCAATTGACTTTGTTAACAATGGACTGCAGCAAGGGGTCCAGCTGCACAAAGCAGTCCTGGTCGCAGTAAAATGGACGCGCATGTACTCCGTTTGAGCTGAATTAGCACCAGGCATTTTACTGTGCGCTGAGAGAGAGAGTCTGGCAGAGCAGAGCGTAGGTGCATAGCTAACAGCAGATGGCCCTCTGCCATTGATTTCTGCTAAACCATAGCTGGGGAACTGGAAGATCACGTCAGACTGTATGTGCTCTTCCAGCCATTTCCATCATTTGCATAGTTTAAAATGTGGAAGCAAAGGTCTGAAACGGACGTAATTTTACAGTGCAGTCGATAATAATAAGTAAATAGAGTAGGCCTGGCGTCGTCTATGCGCTGTAAAATTTACGTTGGTTTCAGACCTTGGTTTCCGCATTTTAAACTATGCAAATGATGAGCTTGTCAGTGAATACGAATGTTGACTTAAGGCCTGGCAATTCGTTTTTATCTGAGAGTTACCTGGTCTTGTGTATTCTACTGTACGGAAATGTACTCTAAAAGGACAGTATTAAAAATAATATTTAAAAAAATATTTTTACCGCGACATGTTTTTGTCGTCCAAGATACATTTACACATTTTTTTTTTGTTGCCATTTTCCTCCCATTTTCTCCCCAATTTAGTCGTTATGCCAATTCCCTGTGTGAATCACGGTCCTGGTCTATGCGCTATCCTCTGTCGGTCTGGGGAGGGTGTAGACTACCACATGCCTCCTCTGATACATGTGGGGTCGCCATCCGCTTCTTTTCACCTGACAGCGAAGAGTTTCACTGGGAGAGCGCAACGCGTGAACGAGGTTCACGCTTTCTCCCCCAGATCCCCTCCCTGCTGAACAGGCACCCCGACCAACCAGTTGGAGTCGCTAATGCAGCGATCAGGACTCATACCCTCACTGGCTTCCCACCCGCGAACACTGCCAGGCCTCCTGTTATTTTATGGGATGGCCAAGTTATTGTTATTCTAAACGACTTTGTGTTTTGTGCGTTTCTGATTGGCCCAGACCATTTTTTTTGTGTGCAATGTTCAACAAGACCAGGTCAAAACCTAGTATATGGCTGGACCTAACACACTTCATCCGGCCGACCAATGGTGTAACTTCATCACTCGCTCAGTCACTCACTCAGTCACAGGCATTCGCGTTAGTAGGGCTGGCCACGCTGTTGCGGTCCAGCCAAAAAGAGAGCTATCCCTTTAACAATGGCCCGTGTGCAGACGAACTGAAGGGCTGTTTTGTCTTATTTTCCCACAATTCCTGAGTGACGCAATAGGGGCTGCAGCACCGAGCTAATGTAGTGCCGAGAACTTCTGTGGTCTCCGCGCAACCTTCGCTCAAGGATGGGATGAGGACACGGTTTGTTTACCAAGCCGTCCGGCTTCCTCACTGGGATGGCCCATTTATCGTTCGAATGCATTTCGAAGGAGTTCAACAGGACTTTTTCTTATTTATTATTTATTTCTTATGTATTTTTTGCAAGTTTTTTTTTTTTTTTTTGCCACTGTCTGTTTTACATTTCCGTTTTGTGCTGTTCCCTGGGTCCAGCTGGAACTGATTAGATTCTTCTCTCTCCCTCTCTCCCTCCCCGCCTCTCCCTCTCTCTCTCTCTCTCTCTTCCTCTGCTCTCTCTCTGTCCCTCTCTTTCTCTCTCTCTCTGTCTCTCTCTCCTTTCTCTCCTCCTCTCTCTCCCTCCTCTCCCCCCTCTCTCCCTCTCTCCTCCCTCTCCCTCTCCCCCTCTCTCTCTCCTCTCTCCTGTCTCTCTCTCTCTTTCTTCCTCTGCTCTCTCTCTGTCCCTCTCTTTCTCTCCTCTCTCTCTCTCCCCCCCTCTCCCTCGCTCTCTCTTCCCCTCTCTCTCTCCCTCCTCTCCCTCCCTCTCTCTCTCTGTCTCTCCCCTCCCCCCCTCCTCTTCCCCCCCCCTCTTTCTCCCTCTCTCCCCCCCCTCTTTCTCCCTCTCCCTCTCTCCCCCCCCTCTCTCCCTCTCTCCCTCTCTCCCTCTGCTCCTCAGACCCGAGATGCCAATCACCAGGGCCAGCAGCAGAAGGCGGAGATGAATTCTCGCACGGCGCGCAACCTGAACCACGCCGCCCTGGGCATCGGCATCGCCCTCATCATCCTCTACATCGTCTACGCCGCCGTCATCGCCAACAGGTTCAACTGAACGCCGGACGTGAATCCAGCTGTGCTCCTTAGCGCCCCCCCCCCCCCCCCGGTCCCCTGTCCCCGCGCACCCATTTTTTATTATTCAAAGTGTCATCTCTCCTTGCTCGCGTCATCTCATTTTTAACCACTTTCTCATCACAGAAGAATTTCATTCTGTAGACGTCCCCTTTCAAAACTCCTAGTTCTGAAATTTCAATGAAGCAGAGTGTGTTGCCTGCAAGAGATTGTCCAAATATATTATTTTGCAATAAAAAAAATCCTTTGGTGGATAAAAGCCTTTTATAATGTTTATAACAATCAATTGAAGGATAGTGTGTGTGGCCTGGATAATGTACACTTCAATCCCAGTAAGCATAAATACCAAGAAAAGAGTACAGCCAGAACTGTTCACTCAGCTTAAAGTTCGGTTGACAACAAATTTTTTTACTTAAAGTTTCTTAGAATCTCAGACCAGTGTTGGAGGACTTCTTCTTCTTCTTCTTCAAAACGAATACGTTGAGAATGCCTTAAGTACATATTTTGCAAGCATTTTGATACCACAGCTACAATTTAATATTTGCCCAGTTTTGTACAAATGTTTCAGCTTAGCCAGGTTAGCCAAAGATTTTTTTAAAAACCATTTTTGCTTTTAGAGTATCTGTTTTTGACTGTTTTCATTAACAAATTACAAATATATTGTTTATTCATTAAATTGCATAAAATAGATGTAAAATAGAAGAAAGGAGGCTCTATGAAGTATTGTGTTCTGTGTTCTGTACTAAATATGGATATTGGGCAGATATTGGAACCTTCCTCCAGCATGTCACAATACACTCTTCCATGCCTCCGCCTAGAACCATCAACAGAATCCTTAAATATAGTCCATTATGTGAGCATGTAACTCTATTTTTGACTGAATACACTAATATGTTGCCATTCAGGAAAAATAAGTGGGAAATTGAATTGGACCATAAGCATATGTCAACATTTAAATAAAAATGTTTAAAAAAATTTTTTTTAATTAAAAACATTCAAAATGCTTAAATAGTTTAAATTCCACGTAAAAGCTGAATAGAATTTCCTTTTAACAAATGCAATTCATTTTAACCACATTCATAATTTTTTTCCACACATTTTAAGATGTATTTGTATAAATACTGTATATGGTAAATATATATTTTATTTTGAATATCATTTCAGATCACCTGCTCCTAATGATTTGGTTGCCCATCTGTAGAACTGTAGTTTGTCAAATAGAATAACCATTGTGTTTAATTGTATGTGTGCTCTGTAAAGGTAAAAAAGCGTCTCTATAAAGTGTCAAAGAAGGATATGTTAACTGTTTAAAAAAATAAAGTACTCCATGAATAAGCATAATTGTGAAGTCAATGTCAGTCTTTTTTATTGAACGATTATGATTTAACAAAAGGTAAAAATAATGCTTTTCAAGGTAGACCGTTGCCTTGATTGCAAGCGTTTGTCCCTGCCACAGAAAGGAAAAGATCTATGATGTCTAAAGATCCATCTCACTGACTTCCTGTAGGGCAACATCGTCCATTGTTCATATTAAGCCGCGTTTCTACCGCAGGAACTATACCCCGGAACTAGGAACCTTTTGAGGAACTCAGTGCGTTTCCACCGCAGGAACTAGGTTCCTGGGGCTTTATTTTACCCCCCAAAAGGTTCCTGCTCAGGGGGTAGTACTTTCCGAAAGTACAGGAACCTTTTGGGTGGAGCTTGCAGCGCTGAACATTTCTGATTGGCCGAGTACATTTTTTTGTGTTTTTTGTTTTCAGGCGCCATGTTTAAAAATATGCAGGCGCAAACCAATTTATTTTCATAATAACTTCAAATCAAACTTGTATGTTATGCGGCGCAGTAGCCTACTTTTGGTTATAGCCTGCCAACGTCTTGGAATTATAACGTGTGCTCTTCTGCTCTTTTCTTGCTTTAGTATTCGTTTTATAAAATGCTAAGCATTCGTGCTGGGACAGCATATTACGTACTAAAACATTCAAACGGATTAATTCGGTTGCTGAATATTTTCTTCCGGATTTTCTTTGTTAGCCCGTTGTAATTGACTCAAAACGTTTGGTACAGTTATGTGAGGTATGCGGTAGTTCTGCGTAATTAACATTGGTGATACAGTACAAGCAAACTGGAAATCACCTTCCGCACTTTTTGTCAGGGTAAAATAACAGGTTAATTCTAGTAATCGTCCCTTTTTCAGACTGCCGTAATTTTACTCAATTTTACTGCCATTTTTCAATTCCACGAAAAGACCAGGAAGACTATGGACTAATTTATGTCCCGGTTATTAGAAAATAATGTAGGCTACTTCGGTGGTAGTATGGGGTTACAGAAGAAATCATATGACAGATGGACCGACGGCAACGTCGCTTTTTCATACGTCAGTGGGCTAATTTGCCTAATCTTCGCGGTACTTTAGACCCCGGTGGAAACGCAGACAACCATTGGCTGAAGGAACCTTTTAGTTCCTGGTAAAGTAGTTCCTGGGACTGAAAGTTCCGGGTAATTTTGGTGGAAACGCGGCTTTACATTACATTACATTACAGGCATTTGGCAGACGCTCTTAACCAGAGCGACGTACGACAAAATGTATGACCATAACCAGGAACAAGCGTGTCGAAAACCCTAGAGAGACGTATGGTGTGAAGTTCACCTTTATTTGGGGCCTTCTGGGTCTTGATGACACCCAAGGGGGCACAATATGGCATTTCAAATGGGAAGAGAACAGTTCAAAAGAAGAAGAAGAAAAAAAAACACACACACACTCAGATTTAGAGCAACAGAAAAGAGTCACAGGTGTTTGAAAAGCAGCCCATAAAAGGTTGGGGTTTAAGGCTGTTCATTTAGTGCAGCCGCAGACATTTAAGACTCTGTGGGAAGGAACACGCCCAGGGAGAGGGCGGGAGGCTACAGGCTCAGTACAATATCTGGAAGCTAATGTGCAGAGAGCAGATTAAATGATTATGTGTGCTTCTGAACCAAAGGGCCAAAACTAATGTCTGATGCCTCCGTTTAAATGGAACAAATGGTCGATGAACACACACCATTTTTTATACAATAAAATATATACATATATGCAGTATGCAAGTTTTCGTTCATTTTGTTTGTTTTTTGTCTTCAATAAGAGAAAAGTTGTGATTAAAAGATTAACGTACTACAGGCACAGGCCACAGGGCAGTGGACTCTGAGTCCATATGCAAATCTCTCCATGTGGCTGGAGGTTCGATACCCCAGCCTGGTGGTTTCTTTGCTGAGGTTCCTTCTCGACCTGTAACCCTCTCTGCTCTCCCGCTTTCTGTATGAAGTGAAAAATATATAAGAAGGCCAGACTCTTAATTCCCCCCCATAAAAAAATTAATATTATTTCAGCCTTAATGTCATTTCAGTTTTGCCCACTATGAATAATAGTAGCTATAGGCTACAATAGGCTACGATAAGTGCGTGCTAGTGGACCGGCTTTTTTTCTGTGAGGACCACTCTTCATCAACGTAAGATCTTTATTAACAATAAAGGCAATACAGTTATGTTTGGCGGTATGGATCTGTTCTGGGAGCTCTCCCGCCAACCACGCAGCCCGCGTGGATAAGGCCGGGAGGCCAGCGGCCAAACCCCCCTAGAGGGGTAAACACAGAACAGATCCAGCAGCAATGCAAATTTTTTAACCATTAGGGATGGAGCTGGGGTGGTGGAGGGGATTTACGAAGCAACGTGCAGCAAGCATGCATGCAGGAGGAGCAGCCGAATGAGTAGAGGGAGGCTGTTTAAGTAGACCGCCCTGTTATGTGAATGTACTGTGATAGGCGAACATCATCCGGCTGAGCCATCAGCTGATTCGGCCGGAAGCAGCTTGACTCTCGTGGCCTGCCAGAACTACGCGATGCTCCATTTTGGGCGTGTGTGACACATAGATAAGTCGGCCAGAGCTCGTATACCTTACAAACAAGTGGAGAATGTGAGCCATATTGATAAAGACATGCAGAAGATGCTTAGTCATCATTGCAAGCACAATGGTCACTGATGTACCCTGTTTATTCAAAGGCCAAGAGTATACCAAAACAGGAGTATACAAGGAAGTTTAACTGAGTGTTTTGTGAGACAGTGGGGAGACACAAGGCCTCCCGTGTGCCCGTAAAGTAAAACCGCCTGTACTCTGAACTGGATTGTGCATCCACTGTCCAGCTGACATTTTATGGGACCCAACAAATGCCATTTAATGTTTGGAGTTCCAAGTAGCAACAATTAGTTGCTAAGATGCTTTAAAATTCTGCTGTTAACAGTTAATTTATCCACCTTTGTTCATGTAGGTTCAGTGGTAAATGTTGTTCTGAAATCACAGAGTTAAATTTGGATAAATTTCCAGTTTTTATTTTACAATGGCAAAAGTCAGGATGCGAATTGCAGTGTTCAGCATTAGACATCAATCAGCCATTCAAAAAAATGACCTTTTGCTGGGTCTTACCAACCAGCTGTTTTTGCATTTAAAAAGTTCACGTTCACCTGTGGTGTACAAGTTCCCTTTACAGAAGAATCCCAAAGCAAACAGCTTCCAAAAGACTGTTTGAATAAAGCTGTTTGAAATTTGGCATTCAAATTTTCAAAAATTGTGTGAATTCTTTCATCCCAGTCTCATTCCTCCATTGGTTGAAGATTTTATTTTATTTTTTGTATTTCAACTTGAAATAAGTATCTTGTCACTTCTTGTGTTTACATAAATTATTTTTAATGAAAATAAATCTATAGGTAATTTCCCTTACATTTGATGGCTCAAAACTGTCATAACTGAATTATTGATAGTAAACGTTCACCCCTGGGTATTTGAAGCCCTGCTATTTACTTTTGAATGCTTGTATAAATGGTCAATTTTGACAGGAAGAAATACAATATCTTGATTAGACAGACAGATATGCAGTTATAAAAATAGAAGCATTGTTGTTTTTGGTTGAGTTCAATAGGGCTACGTGAAATTTTAATTTTCACTTGAAAGCAAAGTGAAAAGACCTGTGCCGTTGGCCTACATTTACATGGGAACTGTATGAACTGTGAACTGTGTTTTCCTCATAAAACAAGATCATGATAACAAGTGATAAGAGATAGCATTAGTAACCTATTAACATTGATTGCCTTTCAGTTTTTAAGCATACAGACAGTTAAAATTAAATGAACTGTGCTTCTCTGGCTACAAAGATCTGTCCACTGGCCTCCATTTAAATGTGAACAGTCTTTCTTTGCTACTTTGCTTTGTTGTACGTCGCTCTGGATAAGAGCGTCTGCCAAATGCCTGTAATGTAATGTAATCAACTTACCTTGTATAAAGGTTAATAAATATACTTGCCTATGACCTTTGTGCAATTGCTTTGCTTTTCTCAGTCTATATACTGCATTGTCATTGTATGGTAGACACAGTAGATTATATAGCTTCATTAAATTCAGACATTTCAATTATTTACAGAGCAATAGGTATCTAGCAGATTTCATAACAACAGGGCAGTTATCTATCTTATGCAAACGCAAAACGTTAACATTACATTAGCATTTTCAGGTATTTAGCAGACACTCTTATCGAGAGCAACTGACAATGCTCATATTCTGTTTACATGCAGTCATAACATGATTATGTTATGTGCAATAAATAAATATACAAATAAATCAGAAAATTGCATACCCGTTTTAATAAGAATATTCTTATTTCATGACCATCAAAGTAGAACTATCTAAATGGCCTCAGAAGAGGCAAACAGTTAAGTTAAGCCAATGTCTGCCTCTACAATGGCATTGCAAAGTGTTCCATTGAATGCAAAGTTAATTGAAAGGGTCTTAGGGAGCTTTTCTGTTGAAAGAACATTACCTCATGGGAAGAACATCCTCTATTCTGCCACAGACCAGCTGCTCATGTAGTTCAGTGAAGGCTGTTTAACCCTTAGATGCTGTGGAAACCTTGTGCTGGCTTTGATATTTAATGAACATCTTGAATATTTAACTGTGAAAATTAGATAATATAATAATATATATAGGCCTCTGGAAAACCTTACTTTAGATATTTAGTTTACAGGCATTTAGCAGACGCTCTTATCCAGAGCGACTTACTTTGCTTCCATTTATACAGCTGGATATATACTGGAGCAATGCAGGTTACGTGCCTTGCTGAAGGGTACAATGGCAGTGTCCTACCAGGGAATCAAACCTGCGACCTTTAGGTTACAAGACCAACTCCTTAGCCGTTATACTACACTACACCGGCCTATTTATTCATACTGACCTACTAAATACCCGCTCAATGTAATGTAACGTAATGTGATTGATCCTGACCCTTCCCATTTTTGTTTTTCAAAGCTTTTCTTGCCCCTGGTTTGATGTTTTTCTCATAATTATTTGACCTGTCCCAAAGCTGCTGCTGCTTCTTTCATAATTATTATTTTTTTCACACTGCAATACTCCAGGGTGGCTGGTGTGGTCAATCAATCAGCCATTCAATTTATATACATATATATATATATATATATATATATATATATATGATGCATTTTACAAAGGATTTGTCACTTTGTGACCGCTTCACGGTTTGCCCCTGGCTCCTCGTTGTTGGAAGTTGTCGACCGCTCGTCACATCCATAGCGCTAATTATATCAACCGGGCGGTAAACTGCATCGGAGAAATTAGCAGTTTCAACCCGTCGCTGCACAACACTCTGCGCAATACATTGATTGGCAGTCATTTCGGTGTCACCCCCCTTTGACGGTGTCACCCGGTGTCGGTCCGCACCCCCTGCACCCCCCTAGTGACCCCTCTGCACAGGACCACAGACAGGAGTGGCTGTGTGGCCACACCCCCTGCAGCCCCCCCACCCCCCTAGTGACACCTCTGCTCAGACAGGAGTGGCTGTGTGGCTGGTGACTGCTCCGGGGCAAGTCTCAGCCATCCTCTACCCTACTGTGATGCTCAGTTTGTTTATATCATGGCTGCCCGATCTTGTTCCAGGAGATCTACCGTCTTGTAGATTTTCATTTCATCACTTCCTAACAAAGCACCTCTCATTCAACGGCTAGAGAGCTCAGTGAGCTGCTAATTAGTAGAATCGGGTGTGCCAAAATTAGGGTTGGAAACAAAATCTACGGGACAGTATCATCTCCAGGTGCAGGGTTGGGCAGTCCTGGTCCAGATGTGTCAGTTAACACTAACACTGGAGGTTTGGAAATGGTCGCGTAGACATCATCAAGTAATCCTTGAAGTAGCGACAGCTCGTGCAGTTACACGACGCCCCCACAGGGGGCCCCGCATAATATTTCACAAGCGCATTGTTGTATGCAGAAAGCAGGACCCCAAATGTTTTGCTGACCTGTTTTTTTTTGGCTGACCCCTGTTTTAGAAGGAGAGTTATGTCCCACATCCTCTGACATCCATTCTGAGGCCAATTTCCTTTAGACATGAACTGAGCCTATGGCACATCTGACCCCAGAACCTGATCCCAAGATAGCACTGGTGTTATTTTTTCCTGTGTCAGTCTTCCACAGTGGTGGACTGTGTGTGTATTAGGAATGGTGCCAAATCCAAATATCAAATTAGGCAACATTCACAAAACGCGTTTTCCCCGAACGTTTACTTCTCTCGAATTTCCTTTTTGCTCTCTTTGACGCCATTCACTCAGAAGTCAGCACGAAGTTTCTCAATTACACACACACACACACACACACACACACACACACACAGGCACACACACACACACACACGCACACACACACACACGCACACACACACACACGCGTGCACTTACACGCACACGCACACACACACACACACACACACCTGCAGAGAGACAGCGAGTGAGAGTTCCATAAAATTCCATAAAACTGATTAAACACACCAGTAACGTCTCAGTAATTGGGAAGCACACATGCAAACTGTTTGTTTCTTTCTTTCTTTATTTGTTTGTTTGTTTTTTTGCTTACTTGCTTTTGAAAAGAATTCCAAATTGTCATATACTTTGGGGGTTTAGACAAAGGTTTAGCTAATAGTTCAGAATCTACTAAAGTAATCCAGGAACATTTAAACAGAATCCAGAAGCAGGTGGAAACCTGGAAAATCTAATTCAATGTAGCTACGTTTAAAGTTCTACATGTGGGACATAAAAACATATGACAGGACTACTTTATGGGAGGAACAAAATTGGAATGTGCTCAATTTGGAAAGGATTTGGAAGTAATAGTTCATCAAGGCCTTTCATGTTCTAAGCATTGTGCTGTAGCAGTTAAAAAGGCCAACAGTATGCTGGGATATGTAGCCAAAAGTATAAATCCGAGGAGGTTACCTTACCTTTGTTGGAGTATTTTGTGCAGTTCTGAGTATTGTACTACAAGGAAGATATAGAGGCTCTGGAACAGGTTCAAAGATGGGAAACTAAATTGGTTCCTAGTATGAAAAGATACAAGTTGTGAGGAAATACTTAAGATCCTTAATCTCTTCAAGCTTAGTAAAAGGAGACTCAGGGACGATTGGATTAAGGGACCTTTTAAATTCATCAAAGGGATTAACAAAGCGAACTACAAGACATTCTTCAGGTTGAGTTCTGTCAGTGAAATGAGGGGGCAAAAATGGAAATTTGCAGAAGGTAAATTCCGTTGCGGGAAATGGCTTGCCATGTCATGTACTGCAATAGAGGGGGTTTTCAAGACCAGGCTTGATATGGTGCAAGTAAAAGAAATGTAAATAAACAGTGAACACTAGGTACCCTTTAGAGGTGGGAAAATAAAGAGCATTGTTGGGCTTGAATGGCTTGTTCTCATCATTATGTTGTGTTGTGTTGTGTTGTGTTGTGTGTTGTGTTGTGTTGTGTTGTGTTGTGTTGTGTTGTGTTGTGTTGTGTTGTGTTGTGTTATGTTATGTTATGTTATGTTATGTTATGTTATGTTATGTTAGGTCATGTTATGTTAGATCAAACTAGTTTGGTCTGACAGAGAAACTTGTCGGACAAAATGAAAAATAAGTCATTTGGAAGTTACCTTCTTGTGACAGACTTGTTAAATCACATTATCACATGTGCCATGTGATAATATGAACAATGATCCCATATTAAATTGAGTGTAATCAAGTTTCTAACTTGTGTGTTTCAACAACTTCGAGGAAGTGGATCCACACCCAGACATTATTTTGGCATAGGGGAGGGCCTATATTTGTTATTTAATATAGGAGGGCCTATATTTGTTATTATTTCTCTGTGAAAAAATGATTCTTTCTTTTCTTTTTGTTTTGTCACTTTGAAAACACATGTCTATATAGTTGGGGGAGACAGCATTTGTGTAAAGATGTTTTTAACACTCCCACGTCGAGTTCAGGACAACGCATTTTGTGTTACTTGCAGCACAATCTGTGCTAAAAAATCCCTCTTTGCAACACATAAATTGTATATTTGTAACACAGAAGTAGTAACTTTGACAACAAAGAGTGTTGAAAGTTATACAGATGTAGTTATACAAAAAGTGCATTGGATATTTACACACGCTTTTAGTGTGTTGGATATTTACACACGCTTTTAGTGTGTTGGATATTTACACAGCCTTTTAGTGTGTTGGATATTTACACACCCTTTGAGTGTGTTGGGTATTTACACACCCTTTGAGTGTGTTGGATATTTACACACCCGTTTAGTGTGTTGGGTATTTACACACCCTTTTAGTGTGTCTGGTGATTTTTTTAAGTGTGCCCCCCCCCCCCCTTTTAGTGAGTGTGCTTGCCTACGTGACCCCGCCCCCCCCCCCCCCCCGCCCCCAGAAACCGCTGAGCTGCAGCGGATACATGGGGCGTTCACAATTAAGGGGGGGGGGGGGGGGCGGGGGTGGGCACGTAGGCAAGCACACTCACATTCCACTTCGAAGAACATGACCATAAACATTTCAGCTTCGTGTGATTTAATTTTATTTATTTATTTTTTGTCCTGTTTATCCATTATGTCTTTTTAAATACTGTGAGAAGAGGAATTTGAAAGGGATTTTACATATTGTGAGAAAAGGGGGTAAGAATTGCATTTTTTAAATTCAGTGCCAGGGATTAGTTCGCTCTTTTTTTGGCATTCTTCCTTTTACACAGCAGTAAACTGCTGCAGATACAACATGAATGATAACCTCCTTGCACGCAATTCCTTTGTCATTTCAAATTACTCAGTTACGCAAGTTTATTTTATTTTTATTTTTTTTCCACAACCTTAATTACCTATTTGGAAACTTGAAGTGCTTCCTTCAAAGGCATGATTCCAAATGTATTTAACTTTTTTAAATTACTGATTGCATCATAGCTTATGTTTGCTGTGGAATTAGTATTGAACACTCGGTGTGTGCCACTGTGTATCACCACCAGCTGTGTGTAGCCTGATTTCCATGGCATGAAACACTGGATGATATTGGTAGATTGGTGTATGTTGGGCAAAGAAAACAAATGGCATGCATAGCCACCTGGAGTGACGGTGACATGTCATGGTCAGTATAATGCATGAAAATTTTTTTTTTTTTAAATACTTTGGAATGAAGCTAAAAGCAGAAAACAAATTAATTTAGATTCATTTAAGCAGGCGTTCACTATATAATAATAATAATAATAATAATAATAGCAGTAGTGCTAGTAGAAGCAGTAGCAGTTGTAGTAGTAATAGAAGCAATAGCAGTAGTAGCAGCAGCAGTAGCAGCAGTAGTCGTAGCAATAGCAGCAGTAGTAGTAGTAGTAGCAGTAGCAGTAGCAGCAGTAGTAGTAGCAGCAGCAGTAGCAGCAGTAGTCGTAGCAATAGCAGCAGTAGTAGTAGTAGCAGCAGTAGCAGTGGTAGCAGTAGCAGCAGTAGTAGTAGCAGCAGCAGCAGTAGTAGCAGTAGCAGTAGTAGCAGAAGTAGTAGCAGTAGCAGCAGTAGTAGTAGTAGTAGCAGCAGCAGAAGTAGTAGCAGTAGTAGTGGTAGAAGTAGCAACAGTAGTAGCAGTAGCAGTGGTAGCAGTAGCAGCAGTAGTAGTAGTAGTAGCAGCAGCAGCAGTAGTAGCAGTAGTAGTGGTAGCAGTAGCAGCAGTAGTAGTAGTAGCAGTAGCAGTAGCAGTAGTAGTAGCAGCAGCAGCAGTAGTAGCAGTAGTAGTAGCAGTAGTAGCAGTAGCAGTAGCAGTGGTAGCAGCAGCAGTAGTAGCAGTAGTAGTAGTACCAGCAGCAGTAGTAGTGCCCCACTTCCAGCTGTAGCTCGCTTGACTTCTGGCTTGTGGAAACCACCTCATGTAAAGCAAAGGTCGACAGACAACCATAATGAGACAGAGTGAGATTTCAAGTCTTTCCATTGCTTTCTGTTTCAAATCAATTTGAATCGAATATAATTTGAATCTAATGTGTCATTATCTTTAACAATGGCAGAGCAGTCAGTTCTGTAGTTCAGTTTGGTGAGGCTGATGAGAAATGGGTCCGTTTCTGGATCAGGGGCTTAAGCGGGGCTGTTTTTTTCTCTAACCACAGTGGTGGAAGACAGGACTTTGCAGTCGGCCATTTTCTGTAAAAATTTGCCAGGATTCTCCTCCAGGTACAGTATGTATTTAGAGTGCATGTCACAAAAGCCATAAGAAGGGGGACCTGGGTTTGATCAATGTGCCCCCCCCCCCCCCCCCCCCCCCACTTTGTCTCACAGTTACAACAAAAATTTAGTTAATTATCAAAATAACCTTATCGGACTCTGTTGGTAAATAATTAAAAATAAATCAGATCGCTTGGCATTTCTTGGAAAAACAGTGTTAAGCACAGCTGGTGATTTAATCCAGGCCCGTGTTAAGGATATCATTTTGACTGAATCTTGGCCAGTGTTACGGACAAATGTTTATGAAATCCCGGGCAATTTTGAAGACAGCTGTTGTCTGAATCCAGGCCCTGCGCATGCAGTGGGGTTTCTGTGAGAGAGCCATGTTTTTCTAAATGTGTACCTCCACATTCCACTCTTGTACATTCTAAATGTGTGTACTCCAAAATTACGCATTCCGGGGGGGGGGGGTTGGGGCGGGGGGAGGGGAGGGGCGCGGGGTATGGTGAGGCAGGAACGTGTCGCCCGGGGGGGCAGTGACAGACATTCAGACATTATTTTTGGTCTGTCCGGAAGTCTGAGATGTCACTGGGTACACAGCACATGGGGATGACATACTCACATACAAAAATAAACCACCAAAGGCTTCATTTTGTCCTTGGCCCACTGAAAATGTGAATAATGTTTGTGCATTTAATAAACACTGGAAATTTAAAATGGTGTGTGTGGCTCACAGATACTCAGTGTTTGGAGGGACATGAAAAAGCACAAACACTTGAGTACAGAAGAACAAAAAAATGATTTCATGAAAATATCAAGGCAGTAATTAAAGATAATTCTGAATTAAAGGGTTGGCTTATGTTATTGATAGTTTGATTTTGGGGGAAACGTCCGAGTCATGTGAATATCATATTTAGACATTGACGACAAGGTTGATAGTGTGACCAACATTTCTGCATCAGCGCTCCCCCAGGCTTCATCAGGCACTTCACCGGGCTGCAGCGATGGTGTGTCAGGTGCTTCGCTGGTCCAGCCAATCACGCGCAGCCAGCAGCGACCGCAGTCCAATCGGCGGTCTAGTAGGCCACAGGAAGCGGTGTCAAGAAACAGCCGCAGGCAGTTC